>NC_138772.1:211834906-212492319 GCF_965119305.1 Pelophylax lessonae | reverse complement strand
GTATGGGGGAGGGGGGGGTAAATAGAAGATGTACAGTGCGGAGTGTATGGCGGGGGGTAATAGAAGATGTACAGTGCGGAGTGTATGGCGGGGGGTAAATAGAAGATGTACAGTGCGGAGTGAATGGCGGGGGGTAAATAGAAGATGTATAGTGCGGAGTGTATGGCGGGTGGTAAATAGAAGATGTACAGTGCGGAGTGTATGGGGAGGGGGGGTAAATAGAAGATGTACAGTGCGGAGTGTATGGCGGGGGGTAAATAGAAGATGTACAGTGCGGAGTGTATGGCGGGGGGTAAATAAAAGATGTACAGTGTGGAGTGTATGGCGGGGGGTAAATAGAAGATGTACAGTGCGGAGTGAATGGCGGGGGGTAAATAGAAGATGTACAGTGAGGAGTGTATGGCGGGGGGTAAATAGAAGATGTACAGTGAGGAGTGTATGGCGGGGGGTAAATAGAAGATATACAGTGTGGAGTGAATGGCGGGGGGTAAATAGAAGATGTACAGTGTGGAGTGAATGGCGGGGGGTACATAGAAGATGTACAGTGCGGAGTGAATGGCGGGGGGGAAATAGAATATATACAGTGCGGAGTGTATGGCGGGGGGTAAATAGAAGATGTACAGTGCAGAGAGAATAGCGGGGTGTAAATAGAAGATGTACAGTGCGGAGTGTATGGGGGGGGGTAAATAGAAGATGTACAGTGCGGAGTGTATGGGGGGAGGTAAATAGAAGATGTACAGTGAGGAGTGTATGGCGGGGGGTAAATAGAAGATGTACAGTGTGGAGTGAATGGCGGGAGGTAAATAGAAGATGTACAGTGCGGAGTGAATGGCGGGGGGTAAATAGAAGATGTACAGTGTGGAGTGAATGGCGGGGGGGGGGGTAAATAGAAGATGTACAGTGTGGAGTGAATGGCAGGGGGTAAATAGAAGATGTACAGTGCGGAGTGTATGGCGGGGGGTAAATAGAAGATGTACAGTGCGGAGTGTATGGCGGGGGGTAAATAGAAGATGTACAGTGCGGAGTGAATAGCGGGGGGTAAATAGAAGATGTACAGTGAGGAGTGTATGGAGGGGGGTAAATAGAAGATGTACAGTGTGGAGTGAATGGCGGGGGGGGGTAAATAGAAGATGTACAGTGCGGAGTGAATGGCGGGGGGTAAATAGAAGATGTACAGTGTGGAGTGAATGGCGGGGGGGGGGGGGTAAATAGAAGATGTACAGTGTGGAGTGAATGGCGGGGGGTAAATAGAAGATGTACAGTGCGGAGTGTATGGCGGGGGGTAAATAGAAGATGTACAGTGCGGAGTGTATGGCGGGGGGTAAATAGAAGATGTACAGTGCGGAGTGAATAGCGGGGGGTAAATAGAAGATGTACAGTGAGGAGTGTATGGAGGGGGGTAAATAGAAGATGTACAGTGCGGAAGTGAATGGCGGGGGGTAAATAGAAGATTTACAGTGTGCAGTGAATGGCGGGGGGTAAATAGAAGATGTACAGTGCGGAGTGTATGGCGGGGGGTAAAAAGAAGATGTACAGTGAGGAGTGTAAGGCGGGGCGGTAAAAAGAAGATGTACAGTGAGGAGTGTATGGCGGGGGGTAAATAGAAGATGTACTGTGCGGAGTGTATGGCGGGGGGGGTAAATAGAAGATGTACAGTGCGGAGTGAATGGCGGGGGGTAAATAGAAGATGTACAGTGGGGAGTGAATGGCGGGGGGGGTAAATAGAAGATGTACAGTGTGGAGTGAATGGCGGGGGGTAAATAGAAGATGTACAGTGCGGAGTGTATGGCGGGGGGTAAATAGAAGATGTACAGTGCGGAGTGTATGGCGGGGGGTAAAAAGAAGATGTACAGTGCGGAGTGAATGGCGGGGGGTAAATAGAAGATGTACAGTGAGGAGTGTATGGAGGGGGGTAAATAGAAGATGTACAGTGCGGAGTGTGTGGCGGGGGGTAAATAGAAGATGTACAGTGTGGAGTGTATGGC
Source organism: Pelophylax lessonae (assembly GCF_965119305.1). Taxonomy (NCBI): domain Eukaryota; kingdom Metazoa; phylum Chordata; class Amphibia; order Anura; family Ranidae; genus Pelophylax; species Pelophylax lessonae. The sequence continues at coordinate 212,490,334 of NC_138772.1, read as the reverse complement.
GGGGGGTAAATAGAAGATGTACAGTGCGGAGTGTATGGCGGGGGGAAAATAGAAGATTTACAGTGCGGTGTGAATGGCGGGGGGGTAAATAGAAGATGTACAGTGCAGAGTGAATGGCGGGGGGTAAATAGAAGATGTACAGTGCGGAGTGTATGGCGGGGGGAAAATAGAAGATGTACAGTGCAGAGTGTATGGGGGGGGGGTAAATAGAAGATGTACAGTGAGGAGTGTATGGCGGGGGGTAAATAGAAGATGTACAGTGCGGAGTGTATGGCGGGGGGTAAATAGAAGATGTACAGTGCGGAGTGTATGGGGGGGGGGGGTAAATAGAAGATGTACAGTGCGGAGTGTATGGGGGGGGGGTAAATAGAAGATGTACAGTGCGGAGTGTATGGGGAGGGGGGGTAAATAGAAGATGTACAGTGCGGAGTGTATGGCGGGGGGTAAATAGAAGATGTACAGTGCGGAGTGTATGGCGGGAGGTAAATAGAAGATGTACTGTGCGGAGTGTATGGCGGGGGGTAAATAGAAGATGTACAGTGCGGAGTGAATGGCGGGGGGTAAATAGAAGATGTACAGTGTGGAGTGAATGGCGGGGGGTAAATAGAAGATGTACAGTGAGGAGTGTATGACGGGGGGTAAATAGAAGATGTACAGTGCGGAGTGAATGGCGGGGGGTAAATAAAAGATGTATAGTGCGGAGTGTATGGCGGGTGGTAAATAGAAGATGTACAGTGCGGAGTGTATGGGGAGGGGGGGTAAATAGAAGATGTACAGTGTGGAGTGTATGGCGGGGGGTAAATAGAAGATGTACAGTGTGGAGTGTATGGCGGGGGGGTAAATAAAAGATGTACAGTGTGGAGTGAATGGCGGGGGGTAAATAGAAGATGTACAGTGCGGAGTGAATGGCAGGGGGTAAATAGAAGATGTACAGTGGGGAGTGTATGGCGGGGGGGTAAATAGAAGATGTACAGTGCGGAGTGAATGGCGGGGGTAAATAGAAGATGTACAGTGCGGAGTGAATGGTGGGGGGTAAATAGAAGATGTACAGTGCGGAGTGTATGGCGGGGGGGTAAATAGAAGATGTACAGTGTGGAGTGTATGGCGGGGGGTAAATAGAAGATGTACAGTGCGGAGTGAATGGCAGGGGGTAAATAGAAGATGTACAGTGCGGAGTGTATGGCGGGGGGTAAATAGAAGATGTACAGTGCGGAGTGAATGGCGGGGGGTAAATAGAAGATGTATAGTGCGGAGTGAATGGCGGGGGGTAAATAGAAGATGTACAGTGCGGAGTGTATGGCGGGGGGAAAATAGAAGATGTACAGTGCGGAGTGTATGGGGGGGGGGGGTAAATAGAAGATGTACAGTGTGGAGTGAATAGCGGGGGTAAATAGAAGATGTACAGTGAGGAGTGAATGGCGGGGGGTAAATAGACGATGTACAGTGAGGAGTGTATGGCGGGGGGTAAATAGAAGATGTACAGTGCGGAGTGTATGGCGGGGGGTAAATAGAAGATGTACAGTGCGGAGTGTATGGGGGGGGTAAATAGAAGATGTACAGTGTGGAGTGAATGGCGGGGGGGGGTAAATAGAAGATGTACAGTGCTGAGTAAATGGCGGGGGTTAAATAGAAGATGTACAGTGCGGAGTGAATGGCGGGGGTTAAATAGAAGATGTACAGTGCGGAGTGAATGGCGGGGGGGGGTGGTAAATAGAAAATGTACACTGCAGAGTGAATGGCGGGGGGTAAATAGAAGATGTACAGTGCGGAGTGAATGGCGGGGGGTAAATAGAAGATGTACAGTGCGGAGTGTATGGCGGGGGGTAAATAGAAGATGTACAGTGCGGAGTGAATGGCGGGGGGTAAATAGAAGATGTACAGTGCGGAGTGAATGGCGGGGGGTAAATAGAAGATGTACAGTGCGGAGTGAATGGCAGGGGGTAAATAGAAGATGTACAGTGCGGAGTGCATGGGGGGGGGGGGGTAAATAGAAGATGTACAGTGCGGAGTGTATGGGGGGAGGTAAATAGAAGATGTACAGTGAGGAGTGTATGGCGGAGGGTAAATAGAAGATGTACAGTGTGGAGTGAATGGCGGGAGGTAAATAGAAGATGTACAGTGCGGAGTGAATGGCGGGGGGTAAATAGAAGATGTACAGTGTGGAGTGAATGGCGGGGGGGGGGGGGGTAAATAGAAGATGTACAGTGTGGAGTGAATGGCGGGGGGTAAATAGAAGATGTACAGTGCGGAGTGTATGGCGGGGGGTAAATAGAAGATGTACAGTGCGGAGTGTATGGCGGGGGGTAAATAGAAGATGTACAGTGCGGAGTGAATAGCGGGGGGTAAATAGAAGATGTACAGTGAGGAGTGTATGGAGGGGGGTAAATAGAAGATGTACAGTGCGGAGTGAATGGCGGGGGGTAAATAGAAGATTTACAGTGTGCAGTGAATGGCGGGGGGTAAATAGAAGATGTACAGTGCGGAGTGTATGGCGGGGGGTAAAAAGAAGATGTACAGTGAGGAGTGTAAGGCGGGCGGTAAAAAGAAGATGTACAGTGAGGAGTGTATGGCGGGGGGTAAATAGAAGATGTACTGTGCGGAGTGTATGGCGGGGGGGTAAATAGAAGATGTACAGTGCGGAGTGAATGGCGGGGGGTAAATAGAAGATGTACAGTGGGGAGTGAATGGCGGGGGGGGTAAATAGAAGATGTACAGTGTGGAGTGAATGGCGGGGGGTAAATAGAAGATGTACAGTGCGGAGTGTATGGCGGGGGGTAAATAGAAGATGTACAGTGCGGAGTGTATGGCGGGGGGTAAAAAGAAGATGTACAGTGCGGAGTGAATGGCGGGGGGTAAATAGAAGATGTACAGTGAGGAGTGTATGGAGGGGGGTAAATAGAAGATGTACAGTGCGGAGTGTGTGGCGGGGGGTAAATAGAAGATGTACAGTGTGGAGTGTATGGCGGGGGGTAAATAGAAGATGTACAGTGCGGAGTGTATGGCGGGGGGAAAATAGAAGATTTACAGTGCGGTGTGAATGGCGGGGGGTAAATAGAAGATGTACAGTGCAGAGTGAATGGCGGGGGGTAAATAGAAGATGTACAGTGCGGAGTGTATGGCGGGGGGAAAATAGAAGATGTACAGTGCAGAGTGTATGGGGGGGGGGTAAATAGAAGATGTACAGTGAGGAGTGTATGGCGGGGGGTAAATAGAAGATGTACAGTGCGGAGTGTATGGCGGGGGGTAAATAGAAGATGTACAGTGCGGAGTGTATGGGGGGGGGGGGTAAATAGAAGATGTACAGTGCGGAGTGTATGGGGGGGGGGTAAATAGAAGATGTACAGTGCGGAGTGTATGGGGAGGGGGGGTAAATAGAAGATGTACAGTGCGGAGTGTATGGCGGGGGGTAAATAGAAGATGTACAGTGCGGAGTGTATGGCGGGAGGTAAATAGAAGATGTACTGTGCGGAGTGTATGGCGGGGGGTAAATAGAAGATGTACAGTGCGGAGTGAATGGCGGGGGGTAAATAGAAGATGTACAGTGTGGAGTGAATGGCGGGGGGTAAATAGAAGATGTACAGTGAGGAGTGTATGACGGGGGGTAAATAGAAGATGTACAGTGCGGAGTGAATGGCGGGGGGTAAATAAAAGATGTATAGTGCGGAGTGTATGGCGGGTGGTAAATAGAAGATGTACAGTGCGGAGTGTATGGGGAGGGGGGGTAAATAGAAGATGTACAGTGTGGAGTGTATGGCGGGGGGTAAATAGAAGATGTACAGTGTGGAGTGTATGGCGGGGGGTAAATAAAAGATGTACAGTGTGGAGTGAATGGCGGGGGGTAAATAGAAGATGTACAGTGCGGAGTGAATGGCAGGGGGTAAATAGAAGATGTACAGTGGGGAGTGTATGGCGGGGGGTAAATAGAAGATGTACAGTGCGGAGTGAATGGCGGGGGTAAATAGAAGATGTACAGTGCGGAGTGAATGGTGGGGGGTAAATAGAAGATGTACAGTGCGGAGTGTATGGCGGGGGGGTAAATAGAAGATGTACAGTGTGGAGTGTATGGCGGGGGGTAAATAGAAGATGTACAGTGCGGAGTGTATGGCAGGGGGTAAATAGAAGATGTACAGTGCGGAGTGTATGGCGGGGGGTAAATAGAAGATGTACAGTGCGGAGTGAATGGCGGGGGGTAAATAGAAGATGTATAGTGCGGAGTGAATGGCGGGGGGTAAATAGAAGATGTACAGTGCGGAGTGTATGGCGGGGGGAAAATAGAAGATGTACAGTGCGGAGTGTATGGGGGGGGGGGGTAAATAGAAGATGTACAGTGTGGAGTGAATAGCGGGGGTAAATAGAAGATGTACAGTGAGGAGTGAATGGCGGGGGGTAAATAGACGATGTACAGTGAGGAGTGTATGGCGGGGGGTAAATAGAAGATGTACAGTGCGGAGTGTATGGCGGGGGGTAAATAGAAGATGTACAGTGCGGAGTGTATGGGGGGGGTAAATAGAAGATGTACAGTGTGGAGTGAATGGCGGGGGGGGGTAAATAGAAGATGTACAGTGCTGAGTAAATGGCGGGGGTTAAATAGAAGATGTACAGTGCGGAGTGAATGGCGGGGGTTAAATAGAAGATGTACAGTGCGGAGTGAATGGCGGGGGGGGGTGGTAAATAGAAAATGTACACTGCAGAGTGAATGGCGGGGGGTAAATAGAAGATGTACAGTGCGGAGTGAATGGCGGGGGGTAAATAGAAGATGTACAGTGCGGAGTGTATGGCGGGGGGTAAATAGAAGATGTACAGTGCGGAGTGAATGGCGGGGGGTAAATAGAAGATGTACAGTGTGGAGTGAATGGCAGGGGGTAAATAGAAGATGTACAGTGCGGAGTGTATGGCGGGGGGTAAATAGAAGATGTACAGTGCGGAGTGTATGGCGGGGGGTAAATAGAAGATGTACAGTGCGGAGTGAATAGCGGGGGGTAAATAGAAGATGTACAGTGAGGAGTGTATGGAGGGGGGTAAATAGAAGATGTACAGTGTGGAGTGAATGGCGGGGGGGGTAAATAGAAGATGTACAGTGCGGAGTGAATGGCGGGGGGTAAATAGAAGATGTACAGTGTGGAGTGAATGGCGGGGGGGGGGGGGGTAAATAGAAGATGTACAGTGTGGAGTGAATGGCGGGGGGTAAATAGAAGATGTACAGTGCGGAGTGTATGGCGGGGGGTAAATAGAAGATGTACAGTGCGGAGTGTATGGCGGGGGGTAAATAGAAGATGTACAGTGCGGAGTGAATAGCGGGGGGTAAATAGAAGATGTACAGTGAGGAGTGTATGGAGGGGGGTAAATAGAAGATGTACAGTGCGGAGTGAATGGCGGGGGGTAAATAGAAGATTTACAGTGTGCAGTGAATGGCGGGGGGTAAATAGAAGATGTACAGTGCGGAGTGTATGGCGGGGGGTAAAAAGAAGATGTACAGTGAGGAGTGTAAGGCGGGCGGTAAAAAGAAGATGTACAGTGAGGAGTGTATGGCGGGGGGTAAATAGAAGATGTACTGTGCGGAGTGTATGGCGGGGGGGTAAATAGAAGATGTACAGTGCGGAGTGAATGGCGGGGGGTAAATAGAAGATGTACAGTGGGGAGTGAATGGCGGGGGGGGTAAATAGAAGATGTACAGTGTGGAGTGAATGGCGGGGGGTAAATAGAAGATGTACAGTGCGGAGTGTATGGCGGGGGGTAAATAGAAGATGTACAGTGCGGAGTGTATGGCGGGGGGTAAAAAGAAGATGTACAGTGCGGAGTGAATGGCGGGGGGTAAATAGAAGATGTACAGTGAGGAGTGTATGGAGGGGGGTAAATAGAAGATGTACAGTGCGGAGTGTGTGGCGGGGGGTAAATAGAAGATGTACAGTGTGGAGTGTATGGCGGGGGGTAAATAGAAGATGTACAGTGCGGAGTGTATGGCGGGGGGAAAATAGAAGATTTACAGTGCGGTGTGAATGGCGGGGGGTAAATAGAAGATGTACAGTGCAGAGTGAATGGCGGGGGGTAAATAGAAGATGTACAGTGCGGAGTGTATGGCGGGGGGAAAATAGAAGATGTACAGTGCAGAGTGTATGGGGGGGGGGTAAATAGAAGATGTACAGTGAGGAGTGTATGGCGGGGGGTAAATAGAAGATGTACAGTGCGGAGTGTATGGCGGGGGGTAAATAGAAGATGTACAGTGCGGAGTGTATGGGGGGGGGGGGTAAATAGAAGATGTACAGTGCGGAGTGTATGGGGGGGGGGTAAATAGAAGATGTACAGTGCGGAGTGTATGGGGAGGGGGGGTAAATAGAAGATGTACAGTGCGGAGTGTATGGCGGGGGGTAAATAGAAGATGTACAGTGCGGAGTGTATGGCGGGAGGTAAATAGAAGATGTACTGTGCGGAGTGTATGGCGGGGGGTAAATAGAAGATGTACAGTGCGGAGTGAATGGCGGGGGGTAAATAGAAGATGTACAGTGTGGAGTGAATGGCGGGGGGTAAATAGAAGATGTACAGTGAGGAGTGTATGACGGGGGGTAAATAGAAGATGTACAGTGCGGAGTGAATGGCGGGGGGTAAATAAAAGATGTATAGTGCGGAGTGTATGGCGGGTGGTAAATAGAAGATGTACAGTGCGGAGTGTATGGGGAGGGGGGGTAAATAGAAGATGTACAGTGTGGAGTGTATGGCGGGGGGTAAATAGAAGATGTACAGTGTGGAGTGTATGGCGGGGGGTAAATAAAAGATGTACAGTGTGGAGTGAATGGCGGGGGGTAAATAGAAGATGTACAGTGCGGAGTGAATGGCAGGGGGTAAATAGAAGATGTACAGTGGGGAGTGTATGGCGGGGGGTAAATAGAAGATGTACAGTGCGGAGTGAATGGCGGGGGTAAATAGAAGATGTACAGTGCGGAGTGAATGGTGGGGGGTAAATAGAAGATGTACAGTGCGGAGTGTATGGCGGGGGGGTAAATAGAAGATGTACAGTGTGGAGTGTATGGCGGGGGGTAAATAGAAGATGTACAGTGCGGAGTGAATGGCAGGGGGTAAATAGAAGATGTACAGTGCGGAGTGTATGGCGGGGGGTAAATAGAAGATGTACAGTGCGGAGTGAATGGCGGGGGGTAAATAGAAGATGTATAGTGCGGAGTGAATGGCGGGGGGTAAATAGAAGATGTACAGTGCGGAGTGTATGGCGGGGGGAAAATAGAAGATGTACAGTGCGGAGTGTATGGGGGGGGGGGGTAAATAGAAGATGTACAGTGTGGAGTGAATAGCGGGGGTAAATAGAAGATGTACAGTGAGGAGTGAATGGCGGGGGGTAAATAGACGATGTACAGTGAGGAGTGTATGGCGGGGGGTAAATAGAAGATGTACAGTGCGGAGTGTATGGCGGGGGGTAAATAGAAGATGTACAGTGCGGAGTGTATGGGGGGGGTAAATAGAAGATGTACAGTGTGGAGTGAATGGCGGGGGGGGGTAAATAGAAGATGTACAGTGCTGAGTAAATGGCGGGGGTTAAATAGAAGATGTACAGTGCGGAGTGAATGGCGGGGGTTAAATAGAAGATGTACAGTGCGGAGTGAATGGCGGGGGGGGGTGGTAAATAGAAAATGTACACTGCAGAGTGAATGGCGGGGGGTAAATAGAAGATGTACAGTGCGGAGTGAATGGCGGGGGGTAAATAGAAGATGTACAGTGCGGAGTGTATGGCGGGGGGTAAATAGAAGATGTACAGTGCGGAGTGAATAGCGGGGGGTAAATAGAAGATGTACAGTGAGGAGTGTATGGAGGGGGGTAAATAGAAGATGTACAGTGTGGAGTGAATGGCGGGGGGGGTAAATAGAAGATGTACAGTGCGGAGTGAATGGCGGGGGGTAAATAGAAGATGTACAGTGTGGAGTGAATGGCGGGGGGGGGGGGGGTAAATAGAAGATGTACAGTGTGGAGTGAATGGCGGGGGGTAAATAGAAGATGTACAGTGCGGAGTGTATGGCGGGGGGTAAATAGAAGATGTACAGTGCGGAGTGTATGGCGGGGGGTAAATAGAAGATGTACAGTGCGGAGTGAATAGCGGGGGGTAAATAGAAGATGTACAGTGAGGAGTGTATGGAGGGGGGTAAATAGAAGATGTACAGTGCGGAGTGAATGGCGGGGGGTAAATAGAAGATTTACAGTGTGCAGTGAATGGCGGGGGGTAAATAGAAGATGTACAGTGCGGAGTGTATGGCGGGGGGTAAAAAGAAGATGTACAGTGAGGAGTGTAAGGCGGGCGGTAAAAAGAAGATGTACAGTGAGGAGTGTATGGCGGGGGGTAAATAGAAGATGTACTGTGCGGAGTGTATGGCGGGGGGGTAAATAGAAGATGTACAGTGCGGAGTGAATGGCGGGGGGTAAATAGAAGATGTACAGTGGGGAGTGAATGGCGGGGGGGGTAAATAGAAGATGTACAGTGTGGAGTGAATGGCGGGGGGTAAATAGAAGATGTACAGTGCGGAGTGTATGGCGGGGGGTAAATAGAAGATGTACAGTGCGGAGTGTATGGCGGGGGGTAAAAAGAAGATGTACAGTGCGGAGTGAATGGCGGGGGGTAAATAGAAGATGTACAGTGAGGAGTGTATGGAGGGGGGTAAATAGAAGATGTACAGTGCGGAGTGTGTGGCGGGGGGTAAATAGAAGATGTACAGTGTGGAGTGTATGGCGGGGGGTAAATAGAAGATGTACAGTGCGGAGTGTATGGCGGGGGGAAAATAGAAGATTTACAGTGCGGTGTGAATGGCGGGGGGTAAATAGAAGATGTACAGTGCAGAGTGAATGGCGGGGGGTAAATAGAAGATGTACAGTGCGGAGTGTATGGCGGGGGGAAAATAGAAGATGTACAGTGCAGAGTGTATGGGGGGGGGGTAAATAGAAGATGTACAGTGAGGAGTGTATGGCGGGGGGTAAATAGAAGATGTACAGTGCGGAGTGTATGGCGGGGGGTAAATAGAAGATGTACAGTGCGGAGTGTATGGGGGGGGGGGGTAAATAGAAGATGTACAGTGCGGAGTGTATGGGGGGGGGGTAAATAGAAGATGTACAGTGCGGAGTGTATGGGGAGGGGGGGTAAATAGAAGATGTACAGTGCGGAGTGTATGGCGGGGGGTAAATAGAAGATGTACAGTGCGGAGTGTATGGCGGGAGGTAAATAGAAGATGTACTGTGCGGAGTGTATGGCGGGGGGTAAATAGAAGATGTACAGTGCGGAGTGAATGGCGGGGGGTAAATAGAAGATGTACAGTGTGGAGTGAATGGCGGGGGGTAAATAGAAGATGTACAGTGAGGAGTGTATGACGGGGGGTAAATAGAAGATGTACAGTGCGGAGTGAATGGCGGGGGGTAAATAAAAGATGTATAGTGCGGAGTGTATGGCGGGTGGTAAATAGAAGATGTACAGTGCGGAGTGTATGGGGAGGGGGGGTAAATAGAAGATGTACAGTGTGGAGTGTATGGCGGGGGGTAAATAGAAGATGTACAGTGTGGAGTGTATGGCGGGGGGTAAATAAAAGATGTACAGTGTGGAGTGAATGGCGGGGGGTAAATAGAAGATGTACAGTGCGGAGTGAATGGCAGGGGGTAAATAGAAGATGTACAGTGGGGAGTGTATGGCGGGGGGTAAATAGAAGATGTACAGTGCGGAGTGAATGGCGGGGGTAAATAGAAGATGTACAGTGCGGAGTGAATGGTGGGGGGTAAATAGAAGATGTACAGTGCGGAGTGTATGGCGGGGGGGTAAATAGAAGATGTACAGTGTGGAGTGTATGGCGGGGGGTAAATAGAAGATGTACAGTGCGGAGTGAATGGCAGGGGGTAAATAGAAGATGTACAGTGCGGAGTGTATGGCGGGGGGTAAATAGAAGATGTACAGTGCGGAGTGAATGGCGGGGGGTAAATAGAAGATGTATAGTGCGGAGTGAATGGCGGGGGGTAAATAGAAGATGTACAGTGCGGAGTGTATGGCGGGGGGAAAATAGAAGATGTACAGTGCGGAGTGTATGGGGGGGGGGGGTAAATAGAAGATGTACAGTGTGGAGTGAATAGCGGGGGTAAATAGAAGATGTACAGTGAGGAGTGAATGGCGGGGGGTAAATAGACGATGTACAGTGAGGAGTGTATGGCGGGGGGTAAATAGAAGATGTACAGTGCGGAGTGTATGGCGGGGGGTAAATAGAAGATGTACAGTGCGGAGTGTATGGGGGGGGTAAATAGAAGATGTACAGTGTGGAGTGAATGGCGGGGGGGGGTAAATAGAAGATGTACAGTGCTGAGTAAATGGCGGGGGTTAAATAGAAGATGTACAGTGCGGAGTGAATGGCGGGGGTTAAATAGAAGATGTACAGTGCGGAGTGAATGGCGGGGGGGGGTGGTAAATAGAAAATGTACACTGCAGAGTGAATGGCGGGGGGTAAATAGAAGATGTACAGTGCGGAGTGAATGGCGGGGGGTAAATAGAAGATGTACAGTGCGGAGTGTATGGCGGGGGGTAAATAGAAGATGTACAGTGCGGAGTGAATGGCGGGGGGTAAATAGAAGATGTACAGTGCGGAGTGAATGGCGGGGGGTAAATAGAAGATGTACAGTGCGGAGTGAATGGCAGGGGGTAAATAGAAGATGTACAGTGCGGAGTGCATGGGGGGGGGGGGTAAATAGAAGATGTACAGTGCGGAGTGTATGGGGGGAGGTAAATAGAAGATGTACAGTGAGGAGTGTATGGCGGAGGGTAAATAGAAGATGTACAGTGTGGAGTGAATGGCGGGAGGTAAATAGAAGATGTACAGTGCGGAGTGAATGGCGGGGGGTAAATAGAAGATGTACAGTGTGGAGTGAATGGCGGGGGGGGGGGGGTAAATAGAAGATGTACAGTGTGGAGTGAATGGCGGGGGGTAAATAGAAGATGTACAGTGCGGAGTGTATGGCGGGGGGTAAATAGAAGATGTACAGTGCGGAGTGTATGGCGGGGGGTAAATAGAAGATGTACAGTGCGGAGTGAATAGCGGGGGGTAAATAGAAGATGTACAGTGAGGAGTGTATGGAGGGGGGTAAATAGAAGATGTACAGTGCGGAGTGAATGGCGGGGGGTAAATAGAAGATTTACAGTGTGCAGTGAATGGCGGGGGGTAAATAGAAGATGTACAGTGCGGAGTGTATGGCGGGGGGTAAAAAGAAGATGTACAGTGAGGAGTGTAAGGCGGGCGGTAAAAAGAAGATGTACAGTGAGGAGTGTATGGCGGGGGGTAAATAGAAGATGTACTGTGCGGAGTGTATGGCGGGGGGGTAAATAGAAGATGTACAGTGCGGAGTGAATGGCGGGGGGTAAATAGAAGATGTACAGTGGGGAGTGAATGGCGGGGGGGGTAAATAGAAGATGTACAGTGTGGAGTGAATGGCGGGGGGTAAATAGAAGATGTACAGTGCGGAGTGTATGGCGGGGGGTAAATAGAAGATGTACAGTGCGGAGTGTATGGCGGGGGGTAAAAAGAAGATGTACAGTGCGGAGTGAATGGCGGGGGGTAAATAGAAGATGTACAGTGAGGAGTGTATGGAGGGGGGTAAATAGAAGATGTACAGTGCGGAGTGTGTGGCGGGGGGTAAATAGAAGATGTACAGTGTGGAGTGTATGGCGGGGGGTAAATAGAAGATGTACAGTGCGGAGTGTATGGCGGGGGGAAAATAGAAGATTTACAGTGCGGTGTGAATGGCGGGGGGTAAATAGAAGATGTACAGTGCAGAGTGAATGGCGGGGGGTAAATAGAAGATGTACAGTGCGGAGTGTATGGCGGGGGGAAAATAGAAGATGTACAGTGCAGAGTGTATGGGGGGGGGGTAAATAGAAGATGTACAGTGAGGAGTGTATGGCGGGGGGTAAATAGAAGATGTACAGTGCGGAGTGTATGGCGGGGGGTAAATAGAAGATGTACAGTGCGGAGTGTATGGGGGGGGGGGGTAAATAGAAGATGTACAGTGCGGAGTGTATGGGGGGGGGGTAAATAGAAGATGTACAGTGCGGAGTGTATGGGGAGGGGGGGTAAATAGAAGATGTACAGTGCGGAGTGTATGGCGGGGGGTAAATAGAAGATGTACAGTGCGGAGTGTATGGCGGGAGGTAAATAGAAGATGTACTGTGCGGAGTGTATGGCGGGGGGTAAATAGAAGATGTACAGTGCGGAGTGAATGGCGGGGGGTAAATAGAAGATGTACAGTGTGGAGTGAATGGCGGGGGGTAAATAGAAGATGTACAGTGAGGAGTGTATGACGGGGGGTAAATAGAAGATGTACAGTGCGGAGTGAATGGCGGGGGGTAAATAAAAGATGTATAGTGCGGAGTGTATGGCGGGTGGTAAATAGAAGATGTACAGTGCGGAGTGTATGGGGAGGGGGGGTAAATAGAAGATGTACAGTGTGGAGTGTATGGCGGGGGGTAAATAGAAGATGTACAGTGTGGAGTGTATGGCGGGGGGTAAATAAAAGATGTACAGTGTGGAGTGAATGGCGGGGGGTAAATAGAAGATGTACAGTGCGGAGTGAATGGCAGGGGGTAAATAGAAGATGTACAGTGGGGAGTGTATGGCGGGGGGTAAATAGAAGATGTACAGTGCGGAGTGAATGGCGGGGGTAAATAGAAGATGTACAGTGCGGAGTGAATGGTGGGGGGTAAATAGAAGATGTACAGTGCGGAGTGTATGGCGGGGGGGTAAATAGAAGATGTACAGTGTGGAGTGTATGGCGGGGGGTAAATAGAAGATGTACAGTGCGGAGTGTATGGCAGGGGGTAAATAGAAGATGTACAGTGCGGAGTGTATGGCGGGGGGTAAATAGAAGATGTACAGTGCGGAGTGAATGGCGGGGGGTAAATAGAAGATGTATAGTGCGGAGTGAATGGCGGGGGGTAAATAGAAGATGTACAGTGCGGAGTGTATGGCGGGGGGAAAATAGAAGATGTACAGTGCGGAGTGTATGGGGGGGGGGGGTAAATAGAAGATGTACAGTGTGGAGTGAATAGCGGGGGTAAATAGAAGATGTACAGTGAGGAGTGAATGGCGGGGGGTAAATAGACGATGTACAGTGAGGAGTGTATGGCGGGGGGTAAATAGAAGATGTACAGTGCGGAGTGTATGGCGGGGGGTAAATAGAAGATGTACAGTGCGGAGTGTATGGGGGGGGTAAATAGAAGATGTACAGTGTGGAGTGAATGGCGGGGGGGGGTAAATAGAAGATGTACAGTGCTGAGTAAATGGCGGGGGTTAAATAGAAGATGTACAGTGCGGAGTGAATGGCGGGGGTTAAATAGAAGATGTACAGTGCGGAGTGAATGGCGGGGGGGGGTGGTAAATAGAAAATGTACACTGCAGAGTGAATGGCGGGGGGTAAATAGAAGATGTACAGTGCGGAGTGAATGGCGGGGGGTAAATAGAAGATGTACAGTGCGGAGTGTATGGCGGGGGGTAAATAGAAGATGTACAGTGCGGAGTGAATGGCGGGGGGTAAATAGAAGATGTACAGTGCGGAGTGAATGGCGGGGGGTAAATAGAAGATGTACAGTGCGGAGTGAATGGCAGGGGGTAAATAGAAGATGTACAGTGCGGAGTGCATGGGGGGGGGGGGTAAATAGAAGATGTACAGTGCGGAGTGTATGGGGGGAGGTAAATAGAAGATGTACAGTGAGGAGTGTATGGCGGAGGGTAAATAGAAGATGTACAGTGTGGAGTGAATGGCGGGAGGTAAATAGAAGATGTACAGTGCGGAGTGAATGGCGGGGGGTAAATAGAAGATGTACAGTGTGGAGTGAATGGCGGGGGGGGGGGGGGTAAATAGAAGATGTACAGTGTGGAGTGAATGGCGGGGGGTAAATAGAAGATGTACAGTGCGGAGTGTATGGCGGGGGGTAAATAGAAGATGTACAGTGCGGAGTGTATGGCGGGGGGTAAATAGAAGATGTACAGTGCGGAGTGAATAGCGGGGGGTAAATAGAAGATGTACAGTGAGGAGTGTATGGAGGGGGGTAAATAGAAGATGTACAGTGCGGAGTGAATGGCGGGGGGTAAATAGAAGATTTACAGTGTGCAGTGAATGGCGGGGGGTAAATAGAAGATGTACAGTGCGGAGTGTATGGCGGGGGGTAAAAAGAAGATGTACAGTGAGGAGTGTAAGGCGGGCGGTAAAAAGAAGATGTACAGTGAGGAGTGTATGGCGGGGGGTAAATAGAAGATGTACTGTGCGGAGTGTATGGCGGGGGGGTAAATAGAAGATGTACAGTGCGGAGTGAATGGCGGGGGGTAAATAGAAGATGTACAGTGGGGAGTGAATGGCGGGGGGGGTAAATAGAAGATGTACAGTGTGGAGTGAATGGCGGGGGGTAAATAGAAGATGTACAGTGCGGAGTGTATGGCGGGGGGTAAATAGAAGATGTACAGTGCGGAGTGTATGGCGGGGGGTAAAAAGAAGATGTACAGTGCGGAGTGAATGGCGGGGGGTAAATAGAAGATGTACAGTGAGGAGTGTATGGAGGGGGGTAAATAGAAGATGTACAGTGCGGAGTGTGTGGCGGGGGGTAAATAGAAGATGTACAGTGTGGAGTGTATGGCGGGGGGTAAATAGAAGATGTACAGTGCGGAGTGTATGGCGGGGGGAAAATAGAAGATTTACAGTGCGGTGTGAATGGCGGGGGGTAAATAGAAGATGTACAGTGCAGAGTGAATGGCGGGGGGTAAATAGAAGATGTACAGTGCGGAGTGTATGGCGGGGGGAAAATAGAAGATGTACAGTGCAGAGTGTATGGGGGGGGGGTAAATAGAAGATGTACAGTGAGGAGTGTATGGCGGGGGGTAAATAGAAGATGTACAGTGCGGAGTGTATGGCGGGGGGTAAATAGAAGATGTACAGTGCGGAGTGTATGGGGGGGGGGGGTAAATAGAAGATGTACAGTGCGGAGTGTATGGGGGGGGGGTAAATAGAAGATGTACAGTGCGGAGTGTATGGGGAGGGGGGGTAAATAGAAGATGTACAGTGCGGAGTGTATGGCGGGGGGTAAATAGAAGATGTACAGTGCGGAGTGTATGGCGGGAGGTAAATAGAAGATGTACTGTGCGGAGTGTATGGCGGGGGGTAAATAGAAGATGTACAGTGCGGAGTGAATGGCGGGGGGTAAATAGAAGATGTACAGTGTGGAGTGAATGGCGGGGGGTAAATAGAAGATGTACAGTGAGGAGTGTATGACGGGGGGTAAATAGAAGATGTACAGTGCGGAGTGAATGGCGGGGGGTAAATAAAAGATGTATAGTGCGGAGTGTATGGCGGGTGGTAAATAGAAGATGTACAGTGCGGAGTGTATGGGGAGGGGGGGTAAATAGAAGATGTACAGTGTGGAGTGTATGGCGGGGGGTAAATAGAAGATGTACAGTGTGGAGTGTATGGCGGGGGGTAAATAAAAGATGTACAGTGTGGAGTGAATGGCGGGGGGTAAATAGAAGATGTACAGTGCGGAGTGAATGGCAGGGGGTAAATAGAAGATGTACAGTGGGGAGTGTATGGCGGGGGGTAAATAGAAGATGTACAGTGCGGAGTGAATGGCGGGGGTAAATAGAAGATGTACAGTGCGGAGTGAATGGTGGGGGGTAAATAGAAGATGTACAGTGCGGAGTGTATGGCGGGGGGGTAAATAGAAGATGTACAGTGTGGAGTGTATGGCGGGGGGTAAATAGAAGATGTACAGTGCGGAGTGTATGGCAGGGGGTAAATAGAAGATGTACAGTGCGGAGTGTATGGCGGGGGGTAAATAGAAGATGTACAGTGCGGAGTGAATGGCGGGGGGTAAATAGAAGATGTATAGTGCGGAGTGAATGGCGGGGGGTAAATAGAAGATGTACAGTGCGGAGTGTATGGCGGGGGGAAAATAGAAGATGTACAGTGCGGAGTGTATGGGGGGGGGGGTAAATAGAAGATGTACAGTGTGGAGTGAATAGCGGGGGTAAATAGAAGATGTACAGTGAGGAGTGAATGGCGGGGGGTAAATAGACGATGTACAGTGCGGAGTGTATGGCGGGGGGAAAATAGAAGATGTACAGTGCGGAGTGTATGGGGGGGGGGGGTAAATAGAAGATGTACAGTGTGGAGTGAATAGCGGGGGTAAATAGAAGATGTACAGTGAGGAGTGAATGGCGGGGGGTAAATAGACGATGTACAGTGAGGAGTGTATGGCGGGGGGTAAATAGAAGATGTACAGTGCGGAGTGTATGGCGGGGGGTAAATAGAAGATGTACAGTGCGGAGTGTATGGGGGGGGTAAATAGAAGATGTACAGTGTGGAGTGAATGGCGGGGGGGGGTAAATAGAAGATGTACAGTGCTGAGTAAATGGCGGGGGTTAAATAGAAGATGTACAGTGCGGAGTGAATGGCGGGGGTTAAATAGAAGATGTACAGTGCGGAGTGAATGGCGGGGGGGGGTGGTAAATAGAAAATGTACACTGCAGAGTGAATGGCGGGGGGTAAATAGAAGATGTACAGTGCGGAGTGAATGGCGGGGGGTAAATAGAAGATGTACAGTGCGGAGTGTATGGCGGGGGGTAAATAGAAGATGTACAGTGCGGAGTGAATGGCGGGGGGTAAATAGAAGATGTACAGTGCGGAGTGAATGGCGGGGGGTAAATAGAAGATGTACAGTGCGGAGTGAATGGCAGGGGGTAAATAGAAGATGTACAGTGCGGAGTGAATGACAGGGGGTAAAAAGAAGTTGTACAGTGCGGAGTGTATGGCGGGGGGTAAATAGAAGTTGTACAGTGCGCAGTGTATGGCGGGGGGTAAATAGAAGATGTACAGTGCGGAGTGAATGGCGGGGGGTAAATAGAAGATGTACAGTGCAGAGTGTATGGTGGGGGGTAAATAGAAGATGTACAGTGCGGAGTGAATGGCGGAGGGTAAATAGAAGATGTACAGTGCGGAGTGAATGGCGGGGGGGTAAATAGAAGATGTACAGTGCGGAGTGAATGGCGGGGGGTAAATAGAAGATGTACAGTGCGGAGTGTATGGCGGGGGGTAAATAGAAGATGTACAGTGCGGAGTGAATGACGGGGGGTAAATAGAAGTTGTACAGTGCGGAGTGTATGGCGGGGGGTAAATAGAAGATGTACAGTGCTGAGTGAATGGCGGGGGGTAAATAGAAGATGTACAGTGCGGAGTGTATGGCGGGGGGTAAATAGAAGATGTACAGTGCGGAGTGTATGGCGGGGGGTATATAGAAGATGTACAGTGCGGAGTGTATGGTGGGGGGTAAATAGAAGATATACAGTGCAGAGTGAATGGCAGGGGGTAAATAGAATATGTACAGTCAGGAGTGTATGGCGGGGGGTAAATAGAAGATGTACAGTGAGGAGTGTATGGCGGGGGGTAAATAGAAGATGTACAGTGCGGAGTGAATGACGGGGGGTAAATAGAAGTTGTACAGTGCGGAGTGTATGGCGGGGGGTAAATAGAAGTTGTACAGTGCGCAGTGTATGGCGGGGGGTAAATAGAAGATGTACAGTGCGGAGTGTATGGGGGGAGGTAAATAGAAGATGTACAGTGAGGAGTGTATGGCGGGGGGTAAATAGAAGATGTACAGTGTGGAGTGAATGGCGGGAGGTAAATAGAAGATGTACAGTGCGGAGTGAATGGCGGGGGGTAAATAGAAGATGTACAGTGTGGAGTGAATGGCGGGGGGGGTAAATAGAAGATGTACAGTGTGGAGTGAATGGCGGGGGGTAAATAGAAGATGTACAGTGCGGAGTGTATGGCGGGGGGTAAATAGAAGATGTACAGTGCGGAGTGTATGGCGGGGGGTAAATAGAAGATGTACAGTGCGGAGTGAATGGCGGGGGGTAAATAGAAGTTGTACAGTGCGGAGTGTATGGCGGGGGATAAATAGAAGATGTACAGTGAGGAGTGTATGGAGGGGGGTAAATAGAAGATGTACAGTGCGGAGTGTGTGGCGGGGGGTAAATAGAAGATGTACAGTGCGGAGTGTATGGCGGGGGTTAAATAGAAGATGTACAGTGAGGAGTGTATGGCGGGGGGTAAATAGAAGATGTACAGTGCGGAGTGTATGGCGGGGGGAAAATAGAAGATTTACAGTGCGGAGTGAATGGCGGGGGGTAAATAGAAGATGTACAGTGCAGAGTGAATGGCGGGGGGTAAATAGAAGATGTACAGTGCGGAGTGTATGGCGGGGGGAAAATAGAAGATGTACAGTGCAGAGTGTATGGGGGGGGGTAAATAGAAGATGTACAGTGTGGAGTGAATAGCGGGGGTAAATAGAAGATGTACAGTGAGGAGTGAATGGCGGGGGGTAAATAGAAGATGTACAGTGCGGAGTGTATGGCGGGGGGTAAATAGAAGATGTACAGTGCGGAGTGTATGGGGGGGGGTAAATAGAAGATGTACAGTGTGGAGTGAATGTCGGGGGGGAGTAAATAGAAGATGTACAGTGCGGAGTGAATGGCGGGGGGTAAATAGAAGATGTACAGTGCGGAGTGAATGGCGGGGGGTAAATAGAAGATGTACATTGCGGAGTGTATGGCGGGGGGTAAATAGAAGATGTACAGTGCGGAGTGAATGGCGGGGGTTAAATAGAAGATGTACAGTGCGGAGTGAATGGCGGGGGGGGTGGTAAATAGAAGATGTACAGTGCAGAGTGAATGGCGGGGGGTAAATAGAAGATGTACAATGCGGAGTGAATGGCGGGGGGTAAATAGAAGATGTACAGTGCGGAGTGAATGACGGGGGGTAAATAGAAGTTGTACAGTGCGGAGTGTATGGCGGGGGGTAAATAGAAGATGTACAGTGCTGAGTGAATGGCGGGGGGTAAATAGAAGATGTACAGTGCGGAGTGTATGGCGGGGGGTAAATAGAAGATGTACAGTGCGGAGTGTATGGCGGGGGGTATATAGAAGATGTACAGTGCGGAGTGTATGGTGGGGGGTAAATAGAAGATATACAGTGCAGAGTGAATGGCAGGGGGTAAATAGAATATGTACAGTCAGGAGTGTATGGCGGGGGGTAAATAGAAGATGTACAGTGAGGAGTGTATGGCGGGGGGTAAATAGAAGATGTACAGTGCGGAGTGAATGACGGGGGGTAAATAGAAGTTGTACAGTGCGGAGTGTATGGCGGGGGGTAAATAGAAGTTGTACAGTGCGCAGTGTATGGCGGGGGGTAAATAGAAGATGTACAGTGCGGAGTGTATGGGGGGAGGTAAATAGAAGATGTACAGTGAGGAGTGTATGGCGGGGGGTAAATAGAAGATGTACAGTGTGGAGTGAATGGCGGGAGGTAAATAGAAGATGTACAGTGCGGAGTGAATGGCGGGGGGTAAATAGAAGATGTACAGTGTGGAGTGAATGGCGGGGGGGGGGGGTAAATAGAAGATGTACAGTGTGGAGTGAATGGCGGGGGGTAAATAGAAGATGTACAGTGCGGAGTGTATGGCGGGGGGTAAATAGAAGATGTACAGTGCGGAGTGTATGGCGGGGGGTAAAAAGAAGATGTACAGTGCGGAGTGAATGGCGGGGGGTAAATAGAAGATGTACAGTGAGGAGTGTATGGAGGGGGGTAAATAGAAGATGTACAGTGCGGAGTGTGTGGCGGGGGGTAAATAGAAGATGTACAGTGCGGAGTGTATGGCGGGGGTTAAATAGAAGATGTACAGTGAGGAGTGTATGGCGGGGGGTAAATAGAAGATGTACAGTGCGGAGTGTATGGCGGGGGGAAAATAGAAGATTTACAGTGCGGAGTGAATGGCGGGGGGTAAATAGAAGATGTACAGTGCAGAGTGAATGGCGGGGGGTAAATAGAAGATGTACAGTGCGGAGTGTATGGCGGGGGGAAAATAGAAGATGTGCAGTGCAGAGTGTATGGGGGGGGTAAATAGAAGATGTACAGTGTGGAGTGAATAGCGGGGGTAAATAGAAGATGTACAGTGAGGAGTGAATGGCGGGGGGTAAATAGAAGATGTACAGTGCGGAGTGTATGGCGGGGGGTAAATAGAAGATGTACAGTGCGGAGTGTATGGGGGGGGGTAAATAGAAGATGTACAGTGTGGAGTGAATGGCGGGGGGGAGTAAATAGAAGATGTACAGTGCGGAGTGAATGGCGGGGGGTAAATAGAAGATGTACAGTGCGGAGTGAATGGCGGGGGGTAAATAGAAGATGTACAGTGCGGAGTGTATGGCGGGGGGTAAATAGAAGATGTACAGTGCGGAGTGAATGGCGGGGGTTAAATAGAAGATGTACAGTGCGGAGTGAATGGCGGGGGGGGTGGTAAATAGAAGATGTACAGTGCAGAGTGAATGGCGGGGGGTAAATAGAAGATGTACAATGCGGAGTGAATGGCGGGGGGTAAATAGAAGATCTACAGTGCGGAGTGTATGGTTTGGGGTAAATAGAAGATGTACAGTGCGGAGTGTATGGCGGGGGGTAAATAGAAGATGTACAGTGCGGAGTGAATGGCGGGGGTTAAATAGAAGATGTACAGTGCGGAGTGAATGGCGGGGGGGGGTGGTAAATAGAAAATGTACAGTGCAGAGTGAATGGCGGGGGGTAAATAGGAGATGTACAGTGCGGAGTGAATGGCGGGGGGGGGTAAATAGAAGATGTACAGTGAGGAGTGTATGGCGGGGGGTAAATAGAAGATGTACAGTGCGGAGCGTATGGTGGGGGGTAAATAGAAGATGTACAGTGCAGAGTGAATGGCAGGGGTTAAATAGAATATGTACAGTCAGGAGTGTATGGCGGGGGGTAAAAAGAAGATGTACAGTGAGGAGTGTATGGCGGGGGGTAAATAGAAGATGTACAGTGAAGAGTGAATGGCGGGGGGTAAATAGAAGATGTATAGTGCGGAGTGTATGGCGGGTGGTAAATAGAAGATGTACAGTGCGGAGTGTATGGGGAGGGGGGGTAAATAGAAGATGTACAGTGCGGAGTGTATGGCGGGGGGTAAATAGAAGATGTACAGTGCGGAGTGTATGGCGGGAGGTAAATAGAAGATGTACTGTGCGGAGTGTATGGCGGGGGGTAAATAGAAGATGTACAGTGCGGAGTGAATGGCGGGGGGTAAATAGAAGATGTACAGTGTGGAGTGAATGGCGGGGGGTAAATAGAAGATGTACAGTGAGGAGTGTATGGCGGGGGGGTAAATAGAAGATGTACAGTGCGGAGTGAATGGCGGGGGGTAAATAGAAGATGTATAGTGCGGAGTGTATGGCGGGTGGTAAATAGAAGATGTACAGTGCGGAGTGTATGGGGAGGGGGGGTAAATAGAAGATGTACAGTGTGGAGTGTATGGCGGGGGGTAAATAGAAGATGTACAGTGCGGAGTGTATGGCGGGGGGTAAATAAAAGATGTACAGTGTGGAGTGAATGGCGGGGGGTAAATAGAAGATGTACACAACGGAGTGAATGGCAGGGGGTAAATAGAAGATGTACAGTGGGGAGTGTATGGCGGGGGGTAAATAGAAGATGTACAGTGCGGAGTTAATGGCGGGGGTAAATAGAAGATGTACAGTGCGGAGTGAATGGTGGGGGGTAAATAGAAGATGTACAGTGCGGAGTGTATGGCGGGGGTAAATAGAAGATGTACAGTGCGGAGTGAATGGCGGGGGGTAAATAGAAGATGTATAGTGCGGAGTGTATGGCGGGTGGTAAATAGAAGATGTACAGTGAGGATTGTATGGGGAGGGGGGGTAAATAGAAGATGTACAGTGCGGAGTGTATGGCGGGGGGTAAATAGAAGATGTACAGTGCGGAGTGTATGGCGGGGGGTAAATAAAAGATGTACAGTGTGGAGTGTATGGCGGGGGGTAAATAGAAGATGTACAGTGCGGAGTGAATGGCGGGGGGTAAATAGAAGATGTACAGTGAGGAGTGTATGGCGGGGGGTAAATAGAAGATGTACAGTGAGGAGTGTATGGTGGGGGGTAAATAGAAGATGTACAGTGCGGAGTGTATGGGGGGGGGTAAATAGAAGATGTACAGTGAGGAGTGAATGGCGGGGGGTACATAGAAGATGTACAGTGCGGAGTGAATGGCGGGGGGGAAATAGAATATATACAGTGCGGAGTGTATGGCGGGGGGTAAATAGAAGATGTACAGTGCAGAGTGAATAGTGGGGGGTAAATAGAAGATGTACAGTGCGGAGTGTATGGGGGGGGGTAAATAGAAGATGTACAGTGCGGAGTGTGTGGCGGGGGGTAAATAGAAGATGTACAGTGCGGAGTGTATGGCGGTGGTTAAATAGAAGATGTACAGTGAGAAGTGTATGGCGGGGGGTAAATAGAAGATGTACAGTGCGGAGTGTATGGCGGGGGGAAAATAGAAGATTTACAGTGCGGAGTGAATGGCGGGGGGTAAATAGAAGATGTACAGTGCGGAGTGTATGGGGGGGGGGTAAATAGAAGATGTACAGTGTGGAGTGAATAGCGGGGGTAAATAGAAGATGTACAGTGAGGAGTGAATGGCGGGGGGTAAATAGACGATGTACAGTGTGGAGTGTATGGCGGGGGGTAAATAGAAGATGTACAGTGCGGAGTGTATGGCGGGGGGTAAATAGAAGATGTACAGTGCGGAGTGTATGGGGGGGGTAAATAGAAGATGTACAGTGTGGAGTGAATGGCGGGGGGGGGTAAATAGAAGATGTACAGTGCTGAGTGAATGGCGGGGGTTAAATAGAAGATGTACAGTGCGGAGTGAATGGCGGGGGTTAAATAGAAGATGTACAGTGCGGAGTGAATGGCGGGGGGGTGGTAAATAGAAAATGTACACTGCAGAGTGAATGGCGGGGGGTAAATAGAAGATGTACAGTGCGGAGTGAATGGCGGGGGGTAAATAGAAGATGTACAGTGCGGAGTGTATGGCGGGGGGTAAATAGAAGATGTACAGTGCGGAGTGAATGGCGGGGGGTAAATAGAAGTTGTACAGTGCGGAGTGTATGGCGGGGGGTAAATAGAAGATGTACAGTGCGGAGTGAATGGCGGGGGGTAAATAGAAGATGTACAGTGCGGAGTGAATGGCGGGGGGTAAATAGAAGATGTACATTCCGGAGTGAATGGCAGGGGGTAAATAGAAGATGTACAGTGCGGAGTGAATGACAGGGGGTAAAAAGAAGTTGTACAGTGCGGAGTGTATGGCGGGGGGTAAATAGAAGTTGTACAGTGCGCAGTGTATGGCGGGGGGTAAATAGAAGATGTACAGTGCGGAGTGAATGGCGGGGGGTAAATAGAAGATGTACAGTGCGGAGTGAATGGCGGGGGGTAAATAGAAGATGTACAGTGCAGAGTGTATGGTGGGGGGTAAATAGAAGATGTACAGTGCGGAGTGAATGGCGGAGGGTAAATAGAAGATGTACAGTGCGGAGTGAATGGCGGGGGGGGGTAAATAGAAGATGTACAGTGCGGAGTGAATGGCGGGGGGTAAATAGAAGATGTACAGTGAGGAGTGTATGGCGGGGGCTAAATAGAAGATGTACAGTGCGGAGTGTATGGCGGGGGGTAAATAGAAGATGTACAGTGCGGAGTGAATGACGGGGGGTAAATAGAAGTTGTACAGTGCGGAGTGTATGGCGGGGGGTAAATAGAAGTTGTACAGTGCTGAGTGAATGGCGGGGGGTAAATAGAAGATGTACAGTGCGGAGTGTATGGCGGGGGGTAAATAGAAGATGTACAGTGCGGAGTGTATGGCGGGGGGTATATAGAAGATGTACAGTGCGGAGTGTATGGCGGGGGGTAAATAGAAGATGTACAGTGCGGAGTGTATGGCAGGGGGTAAATAGAAGATGTACAGTGCGAAGTGTATGGCGGGGGGTAAATAGAAGATGTACAGTGCGGAGTGAATGGCGGGGGGTAAATAGAAGATGTACAGTGCGGAGTGAATGGCGGGGGTGTAAATAGAAGATGTACAGTGCGGAGTGTATGGGGAGGGGGGATAAATAGAAGATGTACAGTGCGGAGTGCATGGCGGGGGGTAAATAGAAGATGTACAGTGCGGAGTGTATGGCGGGGGGTAAATAAAAGATGTACAGTGAGGAGTGTATGGCGGGGGGTAAATAGAAGATGTACAGTGCGGAGTGAATGGCGGGGGGTAAATAGAAGATGTACAGTGCGGAATGAATGGCGGGGGGGGGGGGGTAAATAGAAGATGTACAGTGCGGTGTGAATGGCGGGGGGTAAATAGAAGATGTACAGTGAGGAGTGTATGGCGGGGGGTAAATAGAAGATGTACAGTGAGGAGTGTATGGCGGGGGGTAAATAGAATATGTACTGTGCGTAGTGTATGGCGGGGGGGTAAATAGAAGATGTACAGTGCGGAGTGAATGGCGGGGGGTAAATAGAAGATGTACAGTGCGGAGTGAGTGGCGGGGGGTAAATAGAAGATGTACAGTGCGGAGTGTATGGCGGGGGGTAAATAGAAGATGTACAGTGTGGAGTGTATGGCGGGGGGTAAATAGAAGATGTACAGTGCGGAGTGTATGGCAGGGGGTAAATAGAAGATGTACAGTGCGGAGTGTATGGCGGGGGGTAAATAGAAGATGTACAGTGCGGAGTGAATGGCGGGGGATAAATAGAAGATGTATAGTGCGGAGTGTATGGCGGGTGGTAAATAGAAGATGTACAGTGCGGAGTGTATGGGGAGGGGGGGTAAATAGAAGATGTACAGTGCGGAGTGTATGGCGGGGGGTAAATAGAATATGTACAGTGCGGAGTGTATGGCGGGGGGTAAATAAAAGATGTACAGTGAGGAGTGTATGGCGGGGGGTAAATAGAAGATGTACAGTGAGGAGTGTATGGCGGGGGGTAAATAGAAGATGTACAGTGAGGAGTGTATGGCGGGGGGTAAATAGAAGATGTACAGTGTGGAGTGAATGGCGGGGGGTAAATAGAAGATGTACAGTGTGGAGTGAATGGCGGGGGGTACATAGAAGATGTACAGTGCGGAGTGAATGGCGGGGGGGAAATAGAATATATACAGTGCGGAGTGTATGGCGGGGGGTAAATAGAAGATGTACAGTGCAGAGTGAATAGCGGGGGTAAATAGAAGATGTACAGTGCGGAGTGTATGGGGGGGGGTAAATAGAAGATGTACAGTGCGGAGTGTATGGGGGGAGGTAAATAGAAGATGTACAGTGAGGAGTGTATGGCGGGGGGTAAATAGAAGATGTACAGTGTGGAGTGAATGGCGGGAGGTAAATAGAAGATGTACAGTGCGGAGTGAATGGCGGGGGGTAAATAGAAGATGTACAGTGTGGAGTGAATGGCGGGGGGGGGGGGGTAAATAGAAGATGTACAGTGTGGAGTGAATGGCGGGGGGTAAATAGAAGATGTACAGTGCGGAGTGTATGGCGGGGGGTAAATAGAAGATGTACAGTGCGGAGTGTATGGCGGGGGGTAAAAAGAAGATGTACAGTGCGGAGTGAATGGCGGGGGGTAAATAGAAGATATACAGTGAGGAGTGTATGGAGGGGGGTAAATAGAAGATGTACAGTGCGGAGTGTGTGGCGGGGGGTAAATAGAAGATGTACAGTGCGGAGTGTATGGCGGGGGTTAAATAGAAGATGTACAGTGCGGAGTGAATGGCGGGGGTAAATAGAAGATGTATAGTGCGGAGTGTATGGCGGGTGGTAAATAGAAGATGTACAGTGCGGAGTGTATGGCGGGGGGTAAATAGAAGATGTACAGTGCGGAGTGTATGGCGGGGGGTAAATAAAAGATATACAGTGAGGAGTGTATGGCGGGGGGTAAATAGAAGATGTACAGTGTGGAGTGAATGGCGGGGGGTAAATAGAAGATGTACAGTGCGGAGTGTATGGGGAGGGGGGGTAAATAGAAGATGTACAGTGTGGAGTGTATGGCGGGGGGTAAATAGAAGATGTACAGTGCGGAGTGAATGGCGGGGGGTAAATAGAAGATGTACAGTGAGGAGTGAATGGCGGGGGGGGGGTAAATAGAAGATGTACAGTGCGGAGTGAATGGCGGGGGGTAAATAGAAGATGTACAGTGCGGAGTGAATGGCGGGGGGTAAATAGAAGTTGTACAGTGCGGAGTGTATGGCGGGGGTAAATAGAAGATGTACAGTGAGGAGTGTATGGCGGGGGGTAAATAGAAGATGTACAGTGCGGAGTGAATGGCGGGGGGTAAATAGAAGATGTACAGTGCGGAGTGAATGGCGGGGGGGGGTAAATAGAAGATGTACAGTGCGGAGTGATTGGCGGGGGGGGTAAATAGAAGATGTACAGTGTGGAGTGAATGGCGGGGGGTAAATAGAAGTTGTTTAAACAAAATGTTTTTTTTTTTTGGGGGGGGTGGGGGTGCAAAGGACAGTTTCAGTAGAGCAGTGCACAGTGTCAGAATTGTATTATTTTATTTTTTTATTATTTAACAATTCTATAATTTTATACTATATATTATGCTTTAAAAAAAAATTCTTTTTGGGGGGGGGGGGGGCATTAGACATCATCAGTAGAGCAGTGGATGGTATCAGTAGTTTTTTATTTTTATTATATTATTTTTATATTTATTTACACTTTTAAATTTTTATAATTTTATTACAATTTGTTTTTAATAGTATTACATTCACAATGCTATGGCGGGGGGGCGAACATTGTCTGTAGGACAGTGGACAGTGTCGGTATATATTTTTTTTTATTTTATTTTTTTTTTTCTAATATGTTTTACAGTTTTATTTTTTTATATATTTTTTTAAAAATAATGTCATTTTGTTTTTCAAAGTGCCTCTGGGAGGGGGCAGTGGATGGTCTCAGCAGGCACTGAACAGTGTCAGTAGAGCAGTTAATGGGGTCAGTAGTTTTCTTTATTTATTTTTTTTACAACTTTATTTACCGTTAGTTTTTCTGTTGGAACACTTTTTTCACAGTGCTCCTGGGGGGCAGTGGATTATGTCGGTAGGGCAGTGAACAGCGTCAGTAGAGGAGTGAATGGTGTCAGTAGTTTTTTTTTTATCTTTTTTTTTTTACACATGTATTTTTTTTTACATCCCAATTATTATTATTTTTTTTTTGTCATAGCTATTGATCATGTCATTAGGGCAGTGGACATTAACAGTAGTTCTTTATTTTATTATTATTTTTTTCCTTCAATTTAATTGTTTCAACATTTTTTTTAAAGTTTAATTTTTTTTAGAATTTAATTATTTTTTATTCTTATCATTTTTAACCGCTTGCCGACTGCGCACAGTATATTTACTGCGGCAGTCGGCCCCGGCCAGGCAGAGTGACGTAGGTCTACGTCGCTCGCCTGTCACTCCTTCCAGAGCCAATAGCGGGCGGGCGCGCGCCCGCCGAGGCGCGCGCCCGCCTCGGCTCGTTCACGGAGGAGTGCGGGAGTGTGACTGGCGGACCCGATGTCCGCCGGTCACACTACGATCGCCACTACAGCGGGAGAAAGACAGAGCGGCTTGTGTAAACAAGCCACCTGTCAGTTCTCCCTGTGTAAAAGTGAAGATCAAACAGTTCTACTATGTAGAACTGTTGATCTTTGTTTTTACACTAGTAGACCTGTCCCTGCACAGTTAGAATCACGCCCCTAGGACACACTTAACCCCTCCCTGTCCAATACTGTTAACCCCTTCCCTGCCAGTGTCATTTTTGCAGTAACAGTGCATATATATAGCACTGATTACTGCAGTAATGTCACTGGTACCCCCAAAAGTGTCAAAAATGTCAGTCAAGGGTCCGATCTGTCCGCCGCAATGTCGCAGTACCGCAAAAAAAATCGCAGATCGCCGCCATTACTCGTTAAAAAAAAAAAACACCAAAAATGACAAAAATCTTTCCCTTTGTTAGTAAACGCGATAACTTTTGCGCAAACCAATCAAAATACGCTTTTTGCGATTTTTTTTACCAAACATAGATAGCGTAAAACAAATTGGCCGAAAATTTTAAAAAATTTTGATTTTTACATTTTTTTTTGGGGGAATTTCATATAAAAAAAAGTGAAAAATATTGTTGTTTTTGCAAAAATTACGCTCTTTTTTTGTTTATAGCGCGTGATCAAAAAATCGCACAGGTGATCAAATACCACCAAAAGAAAGCTCTGTTTGTGGGAAAAAAAGGACGTGAAATTCGTTTAGGTACAGCGTCGCACGACCGCGCGATTGTCCGTTAAAGTCACGCAGTAAAAAATCGCAAAATAACCCCTGGTCTTTTAGCAGGAAAATCCTCCGGTGGTAAAGTGGTTAAAAAATGCTTTTAAGGAGGCCAGTGGATAATACCAGTAGGGAAATAAGAAAATTTTAAAAAATAAATTTAAAAAAATAAAAATATAATTTTTAAAAATATTAGAAACTACAAAAATAAAAACAACAATTCTACTAACACTGTCTACTGCCCTAATGACACCAGTCACGTTCTAAACCTCCAATAGCAATGTGAAAATAAATAAAAATAAAAGGTAATAATAAAAATTAAAATCGTTCATTATAAAAAATCTAAAACTATTGACAAATATATATTTTTTTCTACTACACCATATGCATTGCTCCCCCAAAATGTTTGTTAAAAAACATAATAAATAGTAAAAAATAATAAAATTATATAAAAAAAAAAAAAATAGAATAATACCATTCTGACACTGTCCTTTGTTATACTAAAATTACCTTTTACAGTGCCTCTGGGAGTGGTGCACTGGATAGCCTTAGCCGGGCACTTAGCAGTGTTAGTAGAGCAGTTAATGGTGTCAGTAAAATGGAAAATTTATATCAAATACTTACCGTAATTTTCCTTTCCTGATGGACTCCATGGCAGCCTACGTGTGGGTTAGTCCCGCCTCCTCCTACCTCATAGGACCCCACTCCCATAAATTTCACTCTGCTCCAGAGACCATGTTCCATAAAATAGCCTCCTCCGGCAGATGGGTGGGGACTCCGGCTGCCATGGAGTCCATCAGGAAAGGAAAATTACGGTAAGTATTTGATATAAATTTTCCGTTTTCCTGACAGACTCCATGGCAGCCTACGTGTGGGAAATAACTAGCCAAACACACCAGGGTGGGAAATCTGCTGTTCAAAAGAAATTTAATTTGCACCATCAACTGATAGTATCCGCAAACCAAAATCAACAGATGATAAAGACGCTGGCTCGACACAATAATGAGCCATGAAAGTGTGAATTGAGGACCATGAGGCCGCTTTGCATACAACTTCAGGAGCCACATGACGAAACGCTGCCCAAGAAGTCGACATTCCTCTTGTAGAATGCGATGTCACCGCCTCCGGGGGAGCCAACCTTTAGCTCTATAGGCCCATTGAATGGACTGGACAATCCAAGATGCGATCGTTCTAGACGAAGCACGCAAGCCTTTATTCTTCCCATAGAACAGGACAAACAAATAATCTGAATGGCGGAAATGAGATATGGCTTCAAGATATAGTTTCAGAATTTGCCCTACATCCAGTGGATGAGTCGCAGAGTCAGAGGATTTGAATGTTGGCAAGACAATTTCCTGATTTTCATGAAAAATAGAGGATACTTTTGGATGCGAATCCAACATGGGAATCAGAACCACCCAATCCGGGAAAAACAACAAAAAGGGTCCTTTGCATCCCAAAGCTCCTAGCTCAGAGACCCTTTTTGCTGATGCGACTGCCACCAGGAACGCTACTATAAGAGACAATTCTTAGATGGAGAGTTGAATCAGGTTATCTTTTCTGAGGTCTGCAAAGAAATCCAGAACAAGTGGAAGATCCCACTTAGGGAATCTGGGCTTCCTTTGTGGTCTGAGCCTAGAAGCTCCTCTGAAAAATTGCCTCACTAGAGGATGCTTTGCCCAGGATGTTCCTGTGAAAGCCGAGATAGCTGACACTTGATCTCGAAGAGAACTGACTGATAAAGGCAGATCCAGGCCAGATTGTAGAAAACTCAAAATGTGTTGAACCTTTGGAGTGCCTTGCACATCCATATTTCTGGAGATATGAGACATGAACTTCTTCCATATCCTTTCGTAGACTCTATTTGTTCCAGCTCTTCTCGCATTCAACAGTGTGGAGATATCTCCACTTGGACACCCTAATGCCTCCAGCCTTTCCCTTTCAAAAGCCAGGCCATCAGGTGCAGATGGGCCGGGCAAGGGTGTAGCACCGTTCCCTAAGACAGGAGATCCTGCCTGGAAGGTAGTGGAACTGGCTCGCGAAAGCTCAGCTGTAGCAGCATCGGAAACCAGGGCCTGTTCGGCCAATATGGGGCTATCACAAGAGCCTCCACTTCTTCCGACCTGAGTCTCGTCAGGAATCGAAGGAGGACTGGAACTGGTGGGAAGGCGTAAGCCTTGTGAAACCTCCACTGCTCTGTTAGGGCATCCACCCCGAAAGCTTGTGGGCATTTGCATCTCGTGTAGTACTTCAACTTGAAGTTGCACGGGGAAGCGAACAGATCCACTTCCGGAAGGAACCCTAGGGATTTAAGCCACTGAAACACATCGGCATGAAGACTCCACTCGTTGTCCATGGAGACTCGTGATAGAAAATCCGCCTGGATGTTCTGTGTCCCTGGCAGAAAAACCGCAGTGAGGTTGGATAAGTATTTCTGAGCCCAGACCATTATTGGCTCGACTTCTCTCAATAAAGAGTGACTGCGAGTTCCCCCTTGACGCTTTATATACTACACTGCCGTCGTATTGTCCAGCCTCAGGAGGACAGATGTTCCTACTGTAAGGTGATGAAATGCTTGGAGAGATTGAAATGCTGCTTGAAGCTCCAGGATGTTCGAAACTTCCCTGTGTAACCGAGGATTCCATTTGCCCTGGGCTATCTCTGATAGGCAGTGAGTGCCCCAACCTGTGTTGCTTGCGTCCGTGGTTATCGTGACCCAAGAGATGGGAAGGATCGAATGGCAATTGAGTAGATTCCTCTTCTGCCACCACCACAGGGGACTGTCCCGCATTACTGGGGAAATCCAAATCAGATGATCCATGTCGCCTGGGCACCATTGGCGAAGAAATCCTGTTTGAAAAGGACACATCCTCCATTGAGCCCATTTAACCATAGGTGTCATGGCCACCATAGTACCTATTATTTTGAGGCACTGTGAGGCCCGGAGATGGGATGTTGACATGGCCAGCTGTACTCTGTCTCTGATAATCAGGATTTTCTCTAGAGGCAAGGAGATGATGCCCTTGACTGTATTGAATTGAGCCCCGAGAAAGATAAGTGTCTGTGTGGGCTCCAGATGGCTCTTTTCCAAGTTTAGCAACCAGCCGAACTCGAGAAGAGTCGCCGTGACTAGATCTCTGTGAACCAGGAGTTGCTCTCGATCTTGCGACAGAAGTAGTAAGTTGTCTAAATAATGGTGAAGACACACTCCCCTGATTCTGATCAGGGCTACCACAGCCAATAAGAGTTTTGAAAGTACTCGAGGAGATGTTGTGAGCCCGAATGGGAGACATGTAAACTGAAGATGGTGTTGATCCACAGCAAACCGCAGGTATTTCTGTAACTCTGTTGCTATAGGCACATGGAAATATGCATCCTTCAAGTCTATTGACACAAGCCAATCTCCTGGCTGAACCGCCTGGCGGATTGTCAATAGTGTCTCCATTTTGAATTTTCCCTTTTTTATAAAGGAGTTTAGATGTGTGAGGTCTATGACCGGTCTCCAGGAGCCGTTCTTCATTACTAAGAAGAGTGGAGAATAGAGGCCTTGAAACCTCTCTTTGGCTGGTACTGGAACTACTGCGTCTTGAAGCAGCAGCGCATCTATGTATGCTGAAAGGATTTGCCTTTCTTCTTCCGACCGTGGAAGAGCTGTGGGAACGAACTTGAGGATAGGTGGACTGCAGAACGACCAAGTGTGTCCTGCAGAGACTGTCCTGATGACCCAAAAATCTTTTATCGAGGCTGCCCAGACGTGTCGAAACCGGAGAAGGAGAGCACCGACCTGAACTGTCTGGACAGGCCCAACATCAAAAGGACTTAGCCGCTTCCCGGCTACTAGAAGAGGCTCCTTTGGAAGCCTTTTGGTTTGAAGATGGATTTTTCCTCCATGTTTTCCGGAATTCACGGCCAGGTCTGTAACCTCGAGCATCCTTCGCTCTATCCGAAGATTGTCTGGACTGTGTCCTTCTCTGACCCAGCAGACGATGATCCTGCGGGAGGAACCCCGACTTACGGCCCGTGAAATAGTGCTCTCCAGCTTGTTCCCAAACAAGGAAGACCGTTTGAATGGAATATGGCACCAAGCCTGCTTGGAGGAAGGATCAGCCAGCCAGGGGGCGCAGCTATAGAGCCTGTTTAGCTGTCACTGAAGAGAGCATTGCCTCGGGCCACCAGACGAATAATATCTAGGGAAGCCTCCCCCAGAAAAGAAGCCGCCAGTCTGAGCTCATTCACTGCTGAAGCTCTGGCTACTTCTTCTGATACGGGCCTTAGATCCGAATCCACCTCTATTGTCCAGGCCTCCATGGCCTTGGATAAAGCCGCAATGGCTAGGGCTGGTTTACAAGCCATTCCAGCAGACACATAAATCCTCTTAAGGTCAGTGTCGATTCTTCTTTCCGGGCCATCTTTAAAAGACACTGTGTCTTCGAGTGGAAGAGTGACTTGCCTCGCTAATCTCATGAGGGCTGCGTCCACTAGGGGCGCTGACTCCAGGTGCTTCACATCCTCACTCTTGAATGGGTACATCCTGGAAACTTTGGATACCAGAGAATTTTCCTCTCTGCACATCCCCACTCATCCGAGATAATTTCACCAAGTTCACCTAAAAAGGGAAAGTTATGGCGCCCTTTTAGGTGCTTGAAGTACCTTCTTTGTTTAGATGGTGACTCTAATGGCTCCTCCCACTTTAGGGCTCCCTTTACTGCCTTAACCAGGGTAGGGACCAAGGCAAAATCAAAGCCTGTGCCAGGAATATCTGATTCGTCCTCACTATCCGAGGAGTTGAAGCTGGAAATGCTCTGCTGAGAAGGGCCGGGAGTGCTGAGGCTATCCCTAACAGGGATGTCTGCCATACCAGCCGAGGGGCTACAGGTGCGGTCAACCTCCAGGTTTTGTAGGGATTCTTGGACCACCCGTCTAACCAGGGATTCCACCTGCTGGTTATCATTCCCCCTTTCTCTAGAGGCATGGGCAAAACATACATCACATATTGATTTGCCATCAGAAACACGTGCTGCACAACCCCAGCAAGATCTTCTATCAGGGTGTCTTTGTGCTGATGCAACCGTGGAGCCTTCCCTGTGATGTTTGGTAGAAGACTTGTGGCGACTAGTGCCAGGAGAAGTGTGATGACGTTGTGACCTAGTAAGGTCCTTATCTTCGCGTGCTTTAGTTTGTTTATCAGACCTAGAAGGGCTAAGAGAAAAGGGAAAAATTACCCCTACTGCCCTAAATCCGAACCGTACA
This sequence comes from Pelophylax lessonae, assembly GCF_965119305.1. Lineage (NCBI taxonomy): Eukaryota > Metazoa > Chordata > Amphibia > Anura > Ranidae > Pelophylax > Pelophylax lessonae. Next base: position 212,456,902 of record NC_138772.1, on the reverse strand, counting down.
GGGATAGGTAAAAATAATACCACTCTTACCTGTAGAGTAAGGGTTGGCCACTGGGGGGCGGTGAAGTATCCATACTGCTCTTAACAGGAAGACTTTAACAAACACAGGAATAAGGAAGTGCTGCATAGTGCATACACCAAACTGCACACAGACATCCAGCAGGATTAAGCTTACCACTAGCAGAGACCGATCAAGGGAAGCTGCCGCATATGCCCCCAGTACGATCCCAATGTGATCCACTGTGACAGCAGTTTAAATCTGCCGCCAGATGATGACGTCACCGCCCCCCCGTGACAGACAGCATCCGTGCGCATGTGTGAGCACGAACAGCCACTCCACTGCGCCAGCACCGCCCCCAGACACCCAGCGGTGACCCGGAAGCTGCGCTGGGACACAGGAAGATCCGGGGCCGCAATATGAAACGCACCTGCATTCCAAAACACCGCAAGACAAAATACATATACAAAAAATGGCTGCCATACGTTACCAAGCACGCTCCGAACCACGGTCTGACCTGGGACACGAAAACCTCCAGTGCATCGATTCGGGGTGTATTAATGGGCCTCCCGCTAGTAGCTAGGACGATTGGCCGTATTCAGCTCGCCCGCCAGTGGCCAGGCTTTATGCTTCTCCAATGCATGGGATTGCACACCCGTGTCCTACCCCGCTAGTAGCTAGGGCGTACTGGACTCTTCAGGAATTCAGCCTGGAATCAATCGTGTAAATCACCAGGAAATAGACCGAAAATCTTCATGAGGTAAGACTTGATATCCATCCAACAGGAGGAGGACAAAAAAGGAACATGGTCTCTGGGGCAGAGTGAAATTTATGGGAGTGGGGTCCTATGAGGTAGGAGGAGGCGGGACTAACCCACACGTAGGCTGCCATGGAGTCTGTCAGGAAATTATTTTTTTCATTTAAGTTTTTCTACAAATGTATTTTTTCTTTTAAATTTCAATTGTATTATTAATTTTCTTTTAATGCTTTTTATAGTGCTTCTTAAAGGGCAGTGGATCATGTTAGTAGGGCAGTGGACAGTGTCAGTATTTTTTTAATTGTTATTTAATTGTTTTATTTATAATACAAATGTATTTGTTTTACATTTCATTTTTTTTGTTAGGGATGTGGATCATGTCATTAGGGCAGTGGACATTGTTAATTGTTCTTTCATTTTATGTTATTTTTCTATATTACTTTTTTCTTACAATCTAATTTATTTTATAGTTACATTTTTTATTTGTTACATTTTTTTAAAAATGCTTTTAGGGGCATTGGATGGTGCCAGTAAGGTAATCATCAGAGTCAGCAGAGTAATGGACAGTGTCAGAATGTTTTTTTTTTATTTTAAATAATTGGTCAGTTGAACAATGCTTTTCTCAAAAGTTTTATATCTTTATTATTTTATTTTTTATATTTTTACAATCTTATTTTTTTAATTATTTTTTTACAATCTATTATTTTATATATTTTTTTTTAAATGTCAGGAAGGGGTTGGTGTCAGTTGGGCAATGGACAGTGTCAGTAGAAATTTGTTATTATTTTTTTTTTTTTTTATATTTTATAAAAAATATGTTGTTTGTTTTTAGGATTTTTTTCCCACAGTGCCTCTGAGAGGGGCACAGTGGATGGTCTCAGTGGAGCAGTGAGCAGTGATAGTAAGCCAGTTAATTGTGTCAGTGTTTTTTTTGTTTTTTTTTCCAATGTATTTTTCTCTATAAATGTATTTTTTTTGTTTTACAATTTTATTTTTTTATATTTATTTCATTTTTGTAAACCAGCCCTGTTGTGGCCTTGGTGGGATTTTGTTTTCTTAGGCCAAATGACTTCAACAGCTCTTCTCTTTACTCTCTTGTAAAGCCCAGAGATAATGGGGGAGGGGTCAGCTCAGCACTTATCCACATAACAGTGGAGTCAGCTTGAAGCAATGGGAGTGGGGGAGGGGATGAAAGAAAACATTCCCCTCTACATATAGGAATCACAGGAGAGGAGTGGGGGAGGGGAGTGCCAACATTTCTCCATACAGAAGATTCAGCTCAAAAGCAGTGCAGGGGGAGGGGGCGGTGCAGAGGGAGGGGGCGTGTCATCACTTCTCTACACAGAGGACTTATTCTGGTGAAAGTGAAGGGGGAGTGTCAGCAGTTTTTACAGCAGAGAAGATGGGGGAGGGGCCATGGTAACACTTCTCCTCTAAACAATGGAATCAGCTTGAAGCAATGGGAGTGGAGGAGGGGGTCTTCCTACAGAGGAGTCAGCTCACAGCAGAGGGGGCGGGGCAGGGGGAGGGGCATGTCAGCTGTTTTCTACATGGAGAAGGGAAGTTACAGCAGAGTGAATGGGGGAGGGCACTTCTCCTTTGCTGGGATAATCCCCCCCCTCACAGGTGTGACATAACGGAAAATTGAATACTCACCTTTCCGTAATTGTCCTTTCCTTTCCTGGTGCCTATCCATGGCAGCATACATATGGTGGTTGCTCCGCCCTCAACCAACCCACAGGACCTCCTTAACTCTATAAAAGTAAGAACTGCCCCCCCCCCTACGCCATTCTTGTAACTAGACTCAAAAATGCAGATTACGTAAAGGGAGGGCGTATGCTGCCATGGATAGGCACCAGGAAAGGAAAATTACGGAAAGGTGAGTATTCAATTTTCCGTTTTCCTGGTGCCTCCATGGCAGCATACATATGGTAAATAACTCGCTCATAGGGAGGGATACTGCACAGAAATATAGTTTATTAGGATTCACAAAACCGCCAATTGCAGCGCTTTCTTCCCAAAATCAAGGGAAGTTAGAGCAGCTGGATCCAGGCTATAATGGACCATGAAGGTATTAAATGAGGACCAACCAACTGGCTGCACGACAAATTGTTTCCGGAGAGACATGTGCTAGAGCTGCCCAAGAAGAGGCTATCCCCCGCATAGAGTGAGCATTGATTGCTTTAGGCACTGGAAGCCCGCTAGCCCGATAAGCCCTTTGAATCAGACGTACGATCCAGCTTGCGATAGTTCTTTTTGATGCTGCCAAGCCCTTTCTACCTCCGTTTGGAATGATAAATAGGTGTTGCTCCCTACGAAAAGATTGCGTTAAATCAATGTACCGACGTAGAGTTCTTGCAACGTCCAGTTCATGCAACTTTGATGTAGCTGGATCTTCCTCAAAGGTTGGGAGAACCCATTCCTGATTAAAGTGGTAGGAAGTTGGCACTTTAGGTATGAATTGATGGATTGGTTGTAGGACGACCCTATCTGGGAAGAACGTAATATATGGATCTTGAGCACCCAAGGCTTGAATTTCAGAAACCCTACGGCCTGAAGTGACAGCTACGAGAAAAACTGCTTTAAGAGTAACATCCTCCAGAGAACAGTCCTCAGTAGGAGCAAATGGCGGTGCTGCTAGAGTATCCAACACCAAGGGTAAATCCCACTTCGGGTACAATGTCTCCTAGGTGGTCTTAACCTTAGTACTGCCTTCATAAACCGCTCTATCAAAGGATATAAGGCCCATCTGATGTCTGTCAGAGCTGATAAGGCTGAAACTTGCACTTTAAGGGTATTGAGCCCCAAACCTACATCCAGACCTTTCTGTAGAAACAGTAGAACGTCCTGCACAGCTGGCTTCAATGGATTAAACTTGTTGGATTCGGCAACTTCTGAAAACTTCTGCCATACTCTGTAGTAGGAGCTATTAGTGGACGATTTTCTGGCTTGGAGCAACGTCTGGGTTACCTCATGAGAGCAACCTAACTCCTCCAACCTCTTCCTTTCAACTTCCAGGCCCTCAGATCCAGGATTTCTGAATTTGGGTGGATGTAGTCCCCCTGCGACAGGAGACCGGGAATCTTCGGAAGGACTAGAGGGTTGCAAACAGACAGCTGGGTCAACAGCGTGAACCAAGGCCTTTTCGGCCAATAGGGAATCACCGCCAGGATGGTCATCTCCTCCCCTGTTAGGCGTTGAAGGAATCTGAGAATCAGAGGGGTAGGAGGGAACGCATACCCGACTCGGAAGGACCACGGTTGAACTAAGGCATCTACTCCTGCTGAAGCATCGGTTGTAAGCGTGATCCATGAGATGGGGCCAAGATGGCAATGATTTTGAAGGTTGGGCAGCTTCGTCCACCACCATAGGCTGGACTTCATTGATACCGTGATCAACACCTCCTGGGAAAGGGACCTCCTTCTCCACTGGGATAGAAACCCCTGTTGAAAAGCACGGAGATGCCAGTGGGCCCACTTTACCATCGGGATACATGAGGAAAAGGTTCCGAGGAGACTCAGACACTCCAATGCCGACATGGCTTTGCTCGCCAGTGCCTTCTTCACCTTCCCTGTGATTATAGGAATCTTCTCGGGTGGCAGTGACACTGCATTCCTCCGTGTGTCGAACAGTGCCCCTAAGTATATCATCTTTTGGGCTGGAGTAAGCTGGCTCTTCGAGTGATTGATTAGCCATCCGTACCTCATCAGTGTGTCCAAGACTTGTTGAACATGGATCTTTAGGAGCTCTTTGTCCTGCGACAGGATGAGAATGTCGTCTAGATAATGTAAGACACGGACCCCCTTCTCCCGGAGGGGTGCCAGCATTGCCACCAACACTTTGGTGAAGGTTCTGGGGGCTGTGGATATGCCGAAAGGCAAACACTGGAACTGTAGGTGAAGTTCCCCTATCTTGAACCTTAGGAATGACTGGAAGTCGTGAAGTATTGGTATATGTTGATACGCATCCTGAAGGTCTATAGAGACCATCCAGTCGCCTGGTTGCACAGTTAGGATGACCGTGTTCAGGGATTCCATCTTGAACCGCTCGAGGCGGATAAACTTGTTCAACCGCTTCAGATCTAGAACTGGCCTCCATCCTCCCGCCTTTTTGTGTACCAAGAAGACTGGGGGAATAAAAGACTAAGAATCTTTCCGACTCCGGCACTGGTACCACTGCCTGCTGAAGAATTAGCGTCTGGACATATTGTAGCAGAACCTTGCGCTTCTCTTCGGAGTTTGGAATCCTGGTGGGTAGAAAAGAAGAACGGGGCGGTTGGCGCTTGAACCTCCAAAAATGCCCCTGAAGGATCGTGGAGGTGACCCAACGATCCGAGCAAGTTTCCACCCAAACCTGAGAGAATGCCCTGAGATGGGCACCCACCGGGCCGGTTTGGGTGGGCAAGAAGTCAAAAAGACTTCTGGCCTTCCTGTGTCGAGGTAGCAGCCTTCTGTTTCCCCATCTTCAGGAAGGTAGCCTGGGAGCCCTTCCAACCTCTTCTGTATTCTCTCCCTGGACGGTATGTTCTGGCTTCTCTGGCTTTTTGCTGGAAAACCGCCCTCGCTGCAAATTTCTTCCTTTTATTCCTGTCCTGAGGAATCAGACCGCTCTTGCCCCCTGTGACTCTGGTAATGGCTGTATCCAGCTTTTCGCCAAATAGGGCTTTCCCATCGTAGGGTATGCGGCACCACGTCTGCTTGGAGGAGGGATCAGCGGCCCATGGTTTTAGCCAAAGTGCTCTTCTTGCCGTGACTGAATATAGCATGGCTCTGGCGGAACATTTCAGAGTGTCAATGGCCGCTTCTGCCACAAAATCTGATGCCAATTTTAACTCATCCAGAGCCTTCACAATCTGGTCTGTGTCTAAGCCTTGCTTGAGGATCGATTCTATATTGTCAGTCCAAGCACGCGCTGCTCTGGATACTGAGGTTAAAGCCACTGCCGGCCTGCAAGCCCCCCCGGCCACCTGATACGCCTTCTTTAGATCAGCATCGATTCTTCGATCTAAGACATCTCTAAAGGAGACTGCGTCTTCTAAGGGTAAAGTTGTGTTCCTGGCCAATCTCATGACTGATGCGTCCACTGACGGCATGCCATCAAATAGTTGGGCATCAGAATCCGCCAGAGGGTATAATTTACTAAAGCGGTTAAAGGCGATCGGTCTCCTATCCACCTTCCGCCATTCATCTGTCACCAGATCCCTTATCTCCTCCATAAGTGGGAAGGTAGGAGGTTTTTTTTTGAGGTGGGGAAAGTATTTCCTGGACTTTGCAGGGGGCTCAGGTGACTCTTCCCATTCAATTGCGTTCTTGACCGCTACCACGAAGGGGCTGATCAACCCAAAATCAAAGGTAGACACATTCTCCTCCGCTGTGTCCCCTTCGTCTTCTGAGCTGGAGCCGGAACCTGCCAACTGGACTGGAGTCTCAAGGGATCCCCCACTTGTGGTCGGGGCCATCAACTCCTGGGACAAGTTCAGTTCTCGAATTGAGTCCTTAATCAGCTTCTTCATTGTATCAATGGACTCTTGCTTTTCTTTTTCCCGATCCCCCGTGGCTTCTAAAAAGCATGTTTCGCAGACCAGTTTTCCCGGCAGAGCTTGTCCCCCACAGACCCAGCATGCTTTGTCCCCAGGCCGGATGGAACTGCGTTGTCTGTCAGATCGATGGGGTGATCTACGAGACTTGTGTGATGTGCGAGGGGTAGACGAGTGATATTGGTCATGTCTTGAGCGGCTGTGGCCTCTGGACCTCCTCGCCGGTGAGTCCCTGCGGGATGATCGGCGTTGCGGGCTGCAATGAAACATAGGAAATTTTGATGTTTCATACGCCCGATGCTCTTTTTTACATTTTTTTAAACTTACCTGAATGGTGCAGCCCTTACCTAGCGGAATGTTGAGGATCTTTTTGTGCCACTGGACTACGGGAGATGGCTGGGATAAGAGAGACACAAAGGGTAAGAAGAAAAGAAAAAGTAAATGGAAAGGTCCCAACCTAATAGTCCCCTTTTTTATTATAAATAAATATATATTTCCAAGAAGAGAAGAGAAAAAGAAAAAGAAGCTGCAATACCTCTGGCTTCCATCGGGAGGCAGCAGCACAGGCAGACTTGAAAGCTTCTCCTCAGCAGCAAGGGAGATGTTATGCTTCTGACATCCGCCCTCAGAATGAGAGAGGCTGGCCATATAAATACATGTACTCCAATGGGAGTACCAAGATGGCCGCCGATGGCTTCATCTGCCTACTGGGCATGTGCAGGTGATGTCATAGGGCGGCGCCATCGCCCCACCCCCAGAACAGTAAAACAGAGGTTAGGTGGCAGGCGCGAAGCGCCCCAGGGGCTCCAGAGGGGCTTACTAGCAATCCTGCACCTCAGCGCCCACATGAGGACAGACTGTAAGTAGGACAGGCTAAATTTAATGCAGGAAGCATCAATGTTACCGGGGCAGCCCCCAAACCAGAGGGGGGGGGGGGGGGTTCCCGGGAGGAGCATGGCTGAACTAGACTCCTTACCTGGAAAAAGATCCACAGAAAAACAGGCTCCCAGCCTTGTTGGCGCCTTTAGCAGCCTAAGACCTGGGACTCCATCCTACAGGGGAGCATGACCCTGTAATGGTAACACCATGTGAAGGTGCAGTAAGGGCTGATCGTGATCCTGCAGGCTTGAGGACAGAAAAAAGAATGGCGTAGGGGGGGGCAGTTCTTACTTTTATAGAGTTAAGGAGGTCCTGTGGGTTGGTTGAGGGCGGAGCAACCACCATATGTATGCTGCCATGGAGGCACCAGGAAATGAAGATGCTGATTGTACAGCATGATTATTGCACAGCTGTGCCTTAGGCTGCCCACAATAAAAGGCCACTCTAAAGGCCCGTACACACGTGCAGATTGTCGGCCGAAAATGTTCGGCCGCCGAACGATCGGCCGATTATCGGCTTGTTAGTATGATGCTTCCGACAGTCGACAGCACACTTTCGGCCGAAAAGAATCTGTCGTGCAAGCATTAAAATTTTTGCATGCCGACACCAGAGCGGCCACTTGTTCGCCAGTCAATACAGAATTCGGCCGACAGACAGCAGATTTGCAAGACTGGGCATGCTCAGAAAAGAAAAAACACAGGGAAAGTTAACCATCACATGACATCACTTCTGCAGTCATCTGTAGTCGGCGGACAAAATTCTTGTGCAGTCTTTTGCACTTTTCAACAGACACGACAGCCCGGGGACAAAAGACGGCCGATCGTTCGGCCGACGATCGGTACGTGTGTACGGGGCTTTAAATGTGCAGTTTTATCACACAGCACAATGGCACAGATGTGGGAAGGTTTGAGGGAGCGTGTGATTGGCTGACTGCAGGAATGTCCACCACAGCTCTTACCCGGGAATTGAACGACAGTGGGTGGAGTCAGTAGTTGATTTTTCTTTCTTTTTTTTACCAATTCTTTTCAGGGAGATGGGGTTAGGACAATGGATTGTGTCAGCCAGGCAATGGGCAGAGTCAGTAGCTTTTTTTATTTTTGTTTTATTTTTAAATCTTAATTTCTATTATTTATTATATCTTTATTTTCACAATGAATGGGGGATGGGCAGTGGATGATGTCAGGAAATGAAATAAGGAAAATAAAAATAATTAAAATATAAAATTGTGAAACATAATAGAAGGGAAGTGGACAGCATTATTAGTTATTTATTTTCTTTTTTAAATCATTTTTTCACAGTGTCTCTGGGAGGGTGGCAATGGATGGAGTCAGTAGGGCAGTGTCAGTAGAGCACTGGATGGTGTCAGTACAGCAGTTGAAGGTGTCAGTAGTTTTTTTTATTGCTTTTATTATTTTATTTGTTTTTCATAATGTTATTGTTTATCATTTTTTGAATTAATCGTTCAATACATTTTTTGCACAATCGTTTTTTTGTGGGGGGGGGGGGGTGGACAATGTCAGTAGTTTTTGTTTTTTATATTTGTTTTATATTATTATTTGCCACTATAATTTTTTATTTTTAAAATATTGTTTTCACAGTGCTTTAGAGGGGGAGGGGGGGCAGAATAAGTAGTTTTTTTAATTTTTAAATGTGAAATATTTTTTATAATTTATTTTAATAATTTTTTCACAATGATTTGGGGGAAGATGTGGATGATGTCAGTAGGGCAGTGAACACTGTCAGTAGAGCAGTGAATGATGCCAGTAGACTTTTTATTTTTGATCAATTATTTTGTTTACAAATGTATTTTTGGTCTTTTTTTTTTTTTTTTTTTTTTTTTTACAATTAAATTTTGTTTGATTTTTGATATTTTTTTTTTAAATGTCTCTTGTGAGGGGGGTGTATTAGGGCACTGGAAGATGTCAGTCATTTTTAATTTTTTTAAAAAATTATTTTTTACAATTATTTTGGAGGGCCAGTGGTTGGTGTGGATAGTGTCATATGTTTTTTTTTTTATTTTATTACATTTTTTTATTTACAAACCTAATTTTTTTTACTATTTAATTTTTTTATACTTTTTTTCATTTTTTCAAAATGCTTTTAGGGTCCAGTGGATGGTGTAAATAGGTCAGTGAAGGTGTCAGCAGTGCAATGGACAATTTCAAAATGTATCATTATTATTTCATTATTCTTTTAAAAAATAAGTTTTAATTATTTTCTACTATTTATTTTTGGATTTCTTACACTAACTGTTTTTTTTTTTTTTTTTTGGGGGGGGGGTGAGGCAAAAGATGGTATCAGTAGTTTTTTGTTTTTATTATTAAAAAAAATGAAATAAAATAAAAAAAAAAACATTTTATTTCCTTTTTTTTATAACTTATTTTTCAGTGCCTTTGGAGGAGCAGAGGATGGTGTCAGTAGAGCAGTGGACAAGGAGTCAGCTCATAGCAGAAGGGGGCGGTGCAGGGGGAGGGGCGTGTCAGAATTTCTCCACTCACAGGACTCAGCTGACAGCAGAGATAATGGGGGAGGGGTCAGGTCAGCACTTCTCCTCTGAACAGTGAACTCAGCTTGAAGCAATGGGAGTGGGGGGAGGGGTATGAAAGAAAACATTTCCCCTCCACAGGAATCAGCTGAAAGGAGAGGGAGTGGTTAAGGGGGAGGGGCCAGGCTGGAGATACCGCTAAGCAAAATAGGCAGCCGCCTAGGGCCTAGGATAGTAGAGCTGCCACCTCCCACTGGTATAGTGGAGCTGCTGTGCCCATCCCCCACCTCCTCCCTCTTTCATAGAGTTACTGCTGGGCAGGGAGGACTGTGCACACCGCTGGGAGAGGGGCGCTCTCACCTGTTCTGTGTGAAAGTGAAAGCAGAGTGAGCAAGTGTGTAAGGGGCTAACGCTGGAGGGGACCACCATCCAAAAAAAGCTCTGGTGTCACCCCTCTGATGGCCCAGCGCCATTATCTCAGCAGGCGGTGGCAGCTCCACTCTCCCGGTGGGCGGGACTCCCTCTGTAAGTTGTAGCTGCTCTTTGGCAGCGGCCCCTCTGTCCTCTCTTCTGGGCTGTGAAACATTCAGTACTTAACTTTGTACCCTGTATATAGAGAACTCTTTAGGATTGCATCCCCTACATAGCGATCCTTACACCCCCTACATAGCGATCCTTGCACCCTGTACATAGCGATCCTTACACCCTCTACATAGCGATCCTTGCACCCTGTACATAGCGATCCTTGCTCCCTGTACATAGCGATCCTTGCACCCTGTACATAGCGATCCTTGCACCCTGTACATAGCGATCCTTGCACCCTGTACATAGCGATCCTTGTACCCTGTACATAGCGATCCTTGCACCCTTTACATAGCGATCCTTGCACCCTGTACATAGCGATCCTTGTACCCTTTACATAGCGATCCTTGTACCCTTTACATAGCGATCCTTGTACCCTTTACATAGCGATCCTGGTACCCTGTTCATAGCGATCCTGGTACCCTGTACATAGCGATCCTTGCACCCTTTACATAGCGATCCTTGTACCCTGTACATAGCGATCCTTTCACCCTGTACATAGCGATCCTTTCACCCTGTACATAGCGATCCTTGCACCCTGTACATAGCGATCCTTGCTCCCTGTGCATAGCGATCCCCACACCCTGTGTATAGCGATCCTTGCACCCTGTACATAGCAATCCTTGCTCCCTGTACATAGCGATCCTTGCACCCTGTGCAGTGGCGGTTCTACATTAAATTGCTCCCCGGGCAAGACGCACATGAGCTGAGCTCCACTCCTGTATTATCCTGATCTCTCATCCCGTGTGCCTTTCACTACCCGAACTATACCTGCTGTCCATGGGGAGATCGCCGCCAACCCTGGGATCATGTCACTGCTGTGGAAAGCTTCCTCAGCTGCCCCACAGCTAGACAAATTTTGCCGGCAGGAGCGTGACACCGCGCAGCCCGTGAATGGTCATACTATTTTACTGTTAATACGGGATCCACAGATGCAGCCCTAGTATGGGAGGCTTTTAAGCTGCATTTTTGGGCCACCGCCTGAAAAAAATGTCCCACTCTCTCATTACAAATGCACAATGTTGTGGAAATTTTGATAGACATTTCTTTAGTTAAATTGTCATTATGTCTCCCAGTGTCGGTTTTACCGATAATCGATATTCACAGTGATTATTGCTTTAACTGTCATTGCAGGAAAGACTTGTTAGTGATAAGATGGCAGTCATTTCTGCTCATCTCTGCACATGGCTGTGTTTCTACATAGGCACTGCCCATTGCACTTTCTGTGATTGGTGGTTGTGAAGCCACTCCCTGTAACTTCCTTTTGTTCAGTTGCTGTAAATAAACCAAGCCCTGCCCTCACACAGAACACACAGAGGACAGAAGACACAGGAAGCTCTCACACACACACACCCACACACAGACACAAGCTCACACAGCAGCTCACACAGCCATTTCATCCATGAAGAGACACATAAACTTTCACACACAAACACTTGCTCTTACACACATGCACACACATACATATCCAATGGAGAGAGACCTGGCAGATGCCATCAAAATGACCCAGCGCGTCTGTTCCTTTCTTTGTCGCCGAGCGCTTGGTAAATCGTTCTACAGGAGAGCGGTACAATTGTACTTTTCAGTACAAGCTATTAATGGAGCTTGGTGCGTAATAATCTTGAGCGCACTGAAGTGGGTTTCTATGCTCCAAGCCCTATTCATTTCCACGACAACAAACCCACTTGACCTCGCTGACGGACGCTTGCTCCAACGCCCCGTCGCCGGAGAATATATCGGCGCTTAAATCCCATACTGTCTGGTCGACCAACTGCTCTATGAGAAAGCCAGACAAAAGCTATTCTTTTGCAAACAGCGGGTGTTTGAACAGGATGATGAACAGGCGGGCAGACTGCTGGCCTACTTGGCTCATCAGGATAATAGCTTTCTTTTGCCTGTTCTTAGGGCTGGCGGTATGCCCGCAGCCCTCTACACCTATATCCTTACATGCCTACTCTTCATTGGGTTACGGGTTCATGCCATGCTCCCGCAAAGTTGGGGTTCCAGAGAGCGGGGTGGAGGGAGGTCTTGGTGTTTTTTGTTGGTTTGTTCTGTTTATTTTTTATGCCTTATTCTTGATGTGGTTATTTTTATGTTGCTCTATGACTCAGGTACATTGCATTTTTGGGGTATGTCACGATTCATGTAAACCTGCTCTGGGGACACCCGTCATGGATATCCTTTTTTCTCCTTCCTCTTTACCCCTATGGCCACCGTGAAATTTCTCACATGGAATGTCCGTGGTCTCAGGGACAAGTTGATGAAATGCTCCGTTTTTCGGCTGCCTCAAGTCCTACAAAGCGGACAATGTGGTCTTGGTGGAAACTCATGTCATGGGCCAACTCCAGCTAGCACTCAAGGGACCCTGGATAGGCTGGACCTACCACACCACCTATACTGCTAATTCAAGGGGAGTCTACATTCTTTTTTCCAAAAATTCACATCTGTCGGTTATATCCGTTAGTTCGGACCCCCAGGGCAGGTTTATTTTTATGCATGTAACTCTGTACAGTATATGAGCAGTATTTGCTTCTAGCCTGCTACATCCCTCCTCCATATAGCTCAGTGGTGATAAAAGAGGGTGTGTCCTTTATGGCCCAATATCCAAATGTCCCGGATGTGCAGATGGGTGATTTTAACATGGTGTTGGACCCGACTTTAGACTGTTTACACTGCTCTCACCCACATGGGCCCCCTCCTCCTACCCGCCTTAGTCGTCTTTTTAGAGACTTCGCATTGACTGACACCTGGAGATACCAGCACCCCAACACACGCTCCTACTCTTGCTTTTTGGCTACACACTCCACAATGTCACGCATAGATTTTATTGTGGTCTCCCATCCCCTGCTCCCCCTGCTGCAAGACTCTGGGTTTGAACCCCGGTCTTTGTCAGACCATGCTCCATGCTGGGCCTCATTCCGCATAGCCCCCCAGACCGTTCCCCTGCCCATGGCGTCTTCACCCCTTCTGGCTCACTGCCCTGGAGGACCAGGAGGGTCTAGCCCATGAATGGTCATACTATTTTACTGCTAATACGGGATCCACAGATGCGGCCCTAGTATGGGAGGTTTTTAAGCTGCATGTTCGGCCACCCTAGCCAGGGGCATCAACCACCTGAAAAAAATGTCCCACTCTCTCCTTACAAATGCACAAGCCCACTTAACCTCACTGACGGACGCTTGCTCCAAAGCCCCATTGCCTGAGAATATATCAGCGCTTAAATCCCATACCCATCTGATCGACCAAGTGCTCTATGGGAAAGCCAAACAAAAGCTATTTTTTGCAAACAGCGAGTGTTTGAACAGGGTGAACAGGCGGGCAGACTGCTGGCCTACTTGGCTCATCAGGATACTAGCCCTCCGGTGGTGGTGCAGCTGCGTGGATCTGATGGATCTAGCATTTCTGACCCGCCGCTTGTGCCTGCAGAATTTCGCTCCTTCTATGCCACGCTGTATGCTTCTCAGACAACTATTACCGCCCAGGAGATTCGTGTGTTCCTCCAGCATATCTCATTCCCTCGGTGGTGGCACTGGACGCAGCTAGAGCCTTCGACTTCGTGGAGTGGAGGTACTTATGGGAGTGCTTGCATGCATTTGGGTTCAGGCCAGCTTTCATTAGATGGGTGCAGGCACTCTATTATCTACCGGTGGCTAGGGTCTCGGTGAACGGTTGGACATAGGACCCCTTTCCCCTTGGCTGTGGGACCCGTCGGGGGTGCCCCCTTTCCCCCTTACTTTATGCCCCAGCAGTTGAACCTTTGGCAATCACGCTTAGAACTCACCCACTCATACATGGTCTGTGCCAGTCATCCCTGACGGAAACTATAGGACTTTATGCGGGCGATATGCTTTTATATTTAGAGGACACTGACGCTTCCCTTCAAACTGCTCTACAAGCTATAGAGGAGTTTGATTCTCACTTCAATTTGAAAATAAACTGGTCCAAATCTCAACTACTCCCCTTTGACCCGTCTCCCCCCCCCCCTCGTGCCTCGGACTCTCTCCTGTTGCAGAGAGTTGCGGCAATACTCTTCCTGGGAATCATGGTCACGAGGTCGCTCTCTGATTATATTGTGGACAATATAGAACCTGTTATTACCCTGTTAAAGCAGCAAAACGCAGACTTGGGCACGACTCCCCCTCAGGATCATGGGCAGGGTAAGCCTCATTAAAATGATTCTCTTACCCAAAGTTCTTTATGTGTTCTGGCACTCCCCAATCCCATTTTTTCTAAAACTGTTCAAAATTATTGATAATATTCTGAATTCCTTTGTGTGGGGCCATGAGTGACACAAACTACCCTGGGCTATGCTTAAAAATCCAACTAGACGTGGTGGAGTAGCATTGCCAGACTTCCAATTGTACTACATAGCGTCCCAGCTCTCACACTTCTACTATTTCCACAAATTGGAGGACCTCCGCTACCAAATGCTTGTCTGTAGGAGACCACATAAAACAGCTTTTATTTATATGCAGGTGCTCTTACCGGGACGGGGTCATATGCCATTGACTACTGTACAGAATAGGCTACTGTTACATCACAGACAGATGTGGAACATAGCCCTTAAGAGACTGAAGACCACCCACATCCACACTCGAACCCCACTGTGGCACAATCCTTGCCTTGGAGAGTTGATTTCTATTCCGGACTGCAACCTATGGGTGGACAGGGGTGTACTCTACTTGGGCCAAGTGTTGTGTGCAACGGGTGTCAGACCATTTCAGCCTCTGAGCAAAGAGTTCAACCTCCCCTCGCATATGCTTTTTAGATACATGCAGCTGAGACATGCACTACTCACTCAATTTGCTGCCCAGATTCCCCCTCTGTGTGATATACCCTTGCTGACCAAAGTGTTGGGTGACACCCATGTTGGCCTGATATCTGCACTGTACACTGAGTTGCGCAGTGCCGATGTTGATGTGACGGTGAAGAGAATGCAGACTCGGTGGCTGCCTGATATGGGTCCTTTGGATGAG
The DNA here is from genome assembly GCF_965119305.1 of Pelophylax lessonae. Classification (NCBI taxonomy): domain Eukaryota; kingdom Metazoa; phylum Chordata; class Amphibia; order Anura; family Ranidae; genus Pelophylax; species Pelophylax lessonae. Next base: position 212,441,690 of record NC_138772.1, on the reverse strand, counting down.
GCGGAGTGGAACAATATTTTGGATAGTCCCAAACTGTCTTCACCTAAACTCTCTGATCTTATGACCCAGCTCTACATTTTACACAAGGCCTATTTGACCCCACTTAGGATTTCCAAATACCGACCAAAATACTGTCCTCGGTGTCCCCTGCAGTCGGGCACGTTTCTATATCTCACCTGGACCTGCCCAGACATCCAATCCTACTGGATGCAGATCATAAAATTCCTACATGACCACATGGGCTCCCTGTTACAGCTGGACCTTAAGCCCTTTGTTCTGTCTTCTTACACGTTCATACAGTGTGTATTCCAACATTCAGCATAAACCATTCCTGTCTCCCAAATAAAAGGCCTGTTGTATGTAGTTTAACAGGTTTATTATGTGATGGCAAACAGGGTTGTAGAAATATGGTAAAACTATAAGAATACAAAAGGACATGTATAAGTACAGAGTATAAGAACTGCATGCATCATACATTACATAACAGTGAAGCACATGGTACAATGACTGCCTATACATAGGACTGCATGGCTAGCTAACAGTCTAACATCTACACAGTTAACTTTTCTGAGTAGTAATACAAACTGCACAGCTCTGCATACTATGATGCCCTAGTTACAGAGGTAAGTGACTCACCAGATATGCTGTTACACAGATGGTGGAGTTTTAGAAGAGAGACATGAAGAAAACAGCTCTGGTTCTGTGTTCAGGAGACTGAGGACTGCCCTTTCCTCTTCCCAGAGTGCCTTGCAAGAACCCACAATGAGTAGGACCTCCCACAAGGCAGAATTATACAAGAAAAACAAGATGTAGTACAACTTAACACCACTAGATGGTGCTATAACCTAGCTAATGAACTCTATTATTGACAGACTATGGCAAATGGTTATGAAACCCTGGCTGGACAGAACACTCCCCGCCTGGCGTCAACTGACGCCACTACTAGGTAGATTAGGTGAAAACAACAAAACAAGTTCCGCCACTGGCCTAAGGAATAACTTGCACTCGCCAAGCTTCCACACTTTGACTTCGGCTTTGCGTACGTTCCCATCTTTGCTTGGGAATGTGTTGGTGATGAGGCCCAATGGCCGCTCATTTCGATGCAACTGGTTGTAAGATAAGCTTGCTCACACACCTCTTAGCGCCAACTATCCATAGTCCGGCAGCTCGTAGATTCCCTTCGGTAAACAATCGGCCTTGATGTTTCACTTGAATGTGATGGTGCCATACAAGCAAGGTCGTGACGTGATGATGTCCGGGAATTATTACAGGATGTTTCTCCCCAAATTCCACTTTGGCTTCTTGAAGACGGCCTCCTATTCTGAGCAGCCCATTTTTGTCAATGATGGGATCAAACTTCTTCAAAGCGCTCTCCTTGGAGACTGTTTGGCCTTTGTTGAGGTAGTCTCTCTCTTTAGCATAACATTCACCTTGTATAGTGTGAATTATTAAGTCTTTGGACCTTTCCATATTTGGAACAGTAAATGCGTGCTTACAGTGATGCCAACCTTTGCATGGCTTCTGGTTCACCGGAAATGTCGACTTGTATGATTGAGCTATATGAACAAGACAGGCTATAGCACGAACAAGTGACATCCAGGTGGAGAACCTTTCAAAACGATGAGACTTGAGTTGGTGGTCTGAAGTCACCGTATGTAAAACCGATACTTCAGGTCGGATTTCTTCATCCGCATCCGGGTCTACCAAGTCGAACAAGTCAGATTCGATGTTGCAAGACATAGAACGGTAAAGGAATGAAGGACCCGTAAACCATGTTGTGTCTTTAAGATGGCTTGTTGCGACAGATCTAGTCGCATGGTCTGCAAGATTATGGTGTGTGGGCACGTAGTGCCACTGTTTAGGACAAGTGGATCTCCTGATCCTAAGTACCCGATTGCTGACATAGACATAGAAGCGTCTTATTTCGTTGCAAATGTATCCTAGGACTACCTTGCTGTCTGTGTAGAACTCGACTTCCTCGATTTCCAGATGTAGTCCTGTTGTTATAAGTTCAGCCAACTCCACTGCAAGCACCACAGCACAGAGTTCCAATCTGGGTATCGTGTGCTCGCGGAGTGGTGCCAGTTTGGTCCTGCTCATAACGAAACCCACATGGCATTGTTCTTTAGTCTTTAGGTACGCTACAGCTGCAATCGCCTTGACTGAAGCGTCGCAGAAAATATACAGTCTTTGCATCTTCACTTCAGTTGATGACACCGAAGCATATGGTCGTGCTACCTGAAGGCTGGACAAACCTTCAAGAGACTTTCTCCATCCTGTCCAGTGTCCACAGGTCTTTTTTCTCCATGGGAAGTGGATCATCCCAATCAGCCTTTTCTGTGGTGAAGTCTCTTAGCATCATTTTACCCTGGATGGAAACTGGCGCTACGAATCCCAGAGGATCATATAAGCTGTTTATGGTAGACAGGACTCCTCTGCGTGTGAAGGGTTTTTCGTCTGTGCTGATTTGAAAGGGGAATGTGTCTGCCTTTAAATCCCAAAGCAAACCAAGGATTCGCTGCATGGGAAGGGAGTCTGTACTAAGATCCAAGTCCTTTAGACCACTTGAGTGGTCTTGGGGAGAGAAGGCCTCCATTAACTCACGGCTGTTGGAGGCGATTTTGTGCAACCTCAAATTAGATAAGGCGAGCATCTCTTGAGCTCTTTTCAGGAGACTGATTGCGGTCTCATTCGTGGGTGTAGATTTCAAACAGTCTTCCACATAGAAATCCTTTTCCACAAAGGACCTGACATCTGACCCGTACTTTGTTTCGCCCTCTCGGGCTGCAAGTTCCTTGTTGTTAGGTAGGCGCCGTCTTTGGGGTCTAAACAGTAAAGGTGCGACCCAGCTGTTTGATTTGTCTTTTACTATTCCTTGATCCATGATATCCAAGAACAGCCTGTCTTCTATGGACATTGCAACCCTGTTGTCTTCTCTTGTTCTGTGGAAGACTGTGCACCCTAGGTGATCTTGCTCACCATCACAGGCATGATCTTCACAGGAGGAATCCACGTAAGGACAAGGCACAGGATCGCTATGTGGAAATTCTTTTATCAGGAAACTACTCTGACATGGCTGGAATAGGGATGGACGTCCATTTTCAAGTGTGTTGGTGAGCATACTGTAGACTGAGGTCGGCTTGTGTACCCCTCCTAGACAGACGTCTCCTATGATGACCCATCCTAGGTCAAGTCTCTGGGCGTATGGAGCATTTTGGGGTCCATTAATCTGTCCTCTAGCCTTGTGAACTTGTAGTATGTCTCTTCCAAGGAGTAGGACTATTGGAGCTTCTGGGTCAAGCTCCGGTATCAGGTGAGCTATACGCTTCAAGTGGGGGTGGTGTGTTGCTACCTCAGGTGTAGGTATCTCAGATCGGTTGTCGGGAATGTGATTACACTCCAATAAGGTTGGCAGAGACAAGCAGGTCTGACCATCTATGGACTCTGCCTTGTACCCAGCTGCCTTCCTCCCCGCCGTCTCAACGGTACCTGCACATGTTCTTAAGGAGTAGGGAGAACCAGGCCCTACGATGTTGAATGTGTTGAAGAAGGTGGATTTAGCTAGAGACCTGTTGCTTTGGTCATCCAAGATTGCGTATACCTTAATCGCCTTGTCTCGGTAACCGGCCGGGTAAACTCTGACAAGGCAGATTTTTGAGCAGGACTTCCCTCCTGTAAGTCCTTTACATATCTCTGTACACTGAGAAGTGACTATTGCAGTGTCTACGTCGGTGTCTATCTGCTTTCTGTCTTGCTCCTCTGCTTGGGATGATACCTGAGAGGGTGGTCCAGGGTGCAAAGCCGTGTTGTGTTCCGTGCTCCCGCATTCTGTGCATGTCACACTGACCTTACAGTTCCTGGCGAAGTGCGTTGTTGTAGTGCAGCACCTGAAGCAGATGTTGTTCTCTTTGAGGAATTCTTTGCGGTCCTCTAAAGACTTCTCCCTGAAGGCTCTGCATTTCAGTAGAGGATGTGGTTTTTTGTGCAATGGGCATTGCTTGCTAACGTCTTCCAGTTTGTTCCCTTCTTGATAAGGCTTGAACGACCTGAAAGGAGAACCTGTGGAAGCAACATTAGTTTTGTGGACTGCCACTGGTGTTTTGTGAGGTTTGACACCAGGGGCAGTGGGACATGACAGTGTAAAATCAAAACTGGGATCATTTCTGATCCTTGCCTGTTGAGCAACAAAGTCTGTTGCTGGATCTTGTTGATCTAAATCTGGTCCGAGTACTTGGCTGTGTTTCTCAGATTCAGAACAGTCTATGGCTTCTAAGCACTCTGCTTTGGCTATTGCGGCTGCCGCTTCTTTCTCTGCTGCAAGTTTTTCCAGTGATATCTTTAGTTGCATCTCTTGTGCCGCAAAGGAAGCCCTTACTTTTGCAGCCTCAGCTTCTGCACGGGCGAGAGCAGCCATTTCTTTTATGGAGGACTTGCTAGAGCGGCTCGCTTGTGACCTTGTCCTGCATGATGATGCCTGGCTGGTGGACATGGTGTTTCTGTTGCTGGCTTCTTAATGACTCTGTGCAGGCTCAGTCTAGGTAAGAACAGACTTCAGTGTGGTTTGGCTTGAGCTGTGCTTGCTGGGGGTTACACTCTCACTTCTTGTGACTGTGTGGCAACCGCTGCAATCGTGTGCGCGGGAGCGCGTGGCTGATGGCGGTTCCGTATAGTCAGATCCACTATCGTTGGTGACTAGCATCTGTTTTACTGTTCTGTCTTCTTACACGTTCATACAGTGTGTATTCCAACATTCAGCATAAACCATTCCTGTCTCCCAAATAAAAGGCCTGTTGTATGTAGTTTAACAGGTTTATTATGTGATGGCAAACAGGGTTTTAGAAATATGGTAAAACTATAAGAATACAAAAGGACATGTATAAGTACAGAGTATAAGAACTGCATGCATCATACATTACATAACAGTGAAGCACATGGTACAATGACTGCCTATACATAGGACTGCATGGCTAGCTAACAGTCTAACATCTACACAGTTAACTTTTCTGAGTAGTAATACAAACTGCACAGCTCTGCATACTATGATGCCCTAGTTACAGAGGTAAGTGACTCACCAGACATGCTGTTACACAGATGGTGGAGTTTTAGAAGAGAGACATGAAGAAAACAGCTCTGGTTCTGTGTTCAGGAGACTGAGGACTGCCCTTTTCTCTTCCCAGAGTGCCTTGCAAGAACCCACAATGAGTAGGACCTCCCACAAGGCAGAATTATACAAGAAAAACAAGATGTAGTACAACTTAACACCACTAGATGGTGCTATAACCTAGCTAATGAACTCTATTATTGACAGACTATGGACTCTTATCTGATGCTGACATAGATACATTTTTTGCCACTTTCCAACAAGAGACTCTTTTTAGTGTATGTAAACTATAGCTAAATCATGGTTGCAAGCTCATATCCCCACTCTACAGGAATGGATAGTGGAATTGCTATAAAAGGTTGCTTTATAGACATAGAGGGCGTCCTGCCAAAATTAAAAAAATGCTGAAATAGATGGCTGGAGCTCACACAAACCTGTAGTGACTAGGAATCTTGCTAGAATGCTGACTGCCTTAACTGTATAATTGCTTACACCCCCCCTCCCCCCCAGGTGTAGTGATCTCCCTGAGACTGCGGCACTTCTTCCCCATGCATGTATTTCTCTTACCACAAGTTTTTGACTGTTGTGTCAAGTTGTTTAGTCTCCTTATGTTACGGTCTTACGGACATACACATGTGAAATGTATAATGATGTTCCCCATTGTGTGCTCCTTTTTTGAATGTTTCATATTCATACCAAGTTTTTGTACCTTGTTTTGTATACCACAAATAAACTTGTTTTTTTATTTAAAAAAATGCATTTGCAATTTCATCATACGCAAATACCCCGTGACATAAAAAATTACAATGATCGCAATTTTATTCCCTAGGGTCTCTGTTAAAAAAATATATATATAATGTTTGGGGGGTTCTAAGTAGTTTTCTAGCCAAATATATTGATTCATACTTGTAAACAAAAAGTCCCAGAAAAAGCTTGGTCAGCAAGAAAAGCGGAAGAAAACGGCATCTCTTTAAACCCTATGTACAGTCAGGTCCATAAATATTGGAACATCGACACAATTCTAATCTTTTTGGCTCTATACACCACCACAATGGATTTGACATGAAACAAACAAGATGTGCTTTAACTGCAGACTTTCAGCTTTAATTTGAGGGTATTTACATCCAAATCAGGTGAAAGATGTAGGAATTACAACAGTTTGTATATGTGCCTCACACTTTTTAAGGGACCAAAAGTAATAGGACAATTGGCTGCTGAGCTGTTTCATGGCTAGGTGTGTTTTTCCCTCATTATCCCATTTACAAGGAGCAGATACTGTAAAAGGTCCAGAGTTCATTTCAAGTGTGCTATTTGCATTTGCAATCTGTTGCTGTCAACTCTCAATATGAGATCAGTGAAAAAATTGTGGAATATGCTGCGCACATCAGAAATTAGGGTTAAAATTCAAATCAAATGAATAAATGAGCTGCCAACACTTGATCTATGAATTAGAACAGTAGATCCTCTTAAGAAATTAAAAACAAACAGGTGTAGCGCTTGCACTGAGTAAAATAGGAGAACTAAAAAGTCCTTATAAACAGACAGTCCAAATCTGTAAATTGTGAAAATTTAGAGACCTTGTGGCGAAAGATTTGGATCAGCTGCAAATTAAAAAATGCGGGACTGATCCTGCTTTCAGTAGAGGCCTTAAGACCTTAAAGGAGCGTAAAGACATCGTGGTCAGACCCGCAGACAAGGGAGGGGGTATTGTGATCCTAGATACAGAGGCATATGATCAAGAAATGTTGCGGCTCTTATCGGATCGTGAGACCTATATCCCTCTGAGGGGAGACCCCACTAGGAACTATAAACGGTTATTGGAAGAGTTAGTGGTAGAGGGATTCGACAGAAAACTTCTCACCAAAAAAGAGAAAGATTTTTTGGTACCCAAAACCCCCAGAATCCCGGTTATTTATTTTCTACCCAAGGTGCACAAGGATCCTGTTTGCCCACCCGGGAGGCCTATTATTAGCGGTATTGATTCCGTTACCTCCCGGGTGGGCAAATATATTGATTATTTCCTGCAGCCCTTGGTGTCGAGAATGCCATCCTACTTGCGTGATTCTATGCATGTTATGAACGAATTGAAGGGGATTCAATGGAAAGAGGGATATATCCTGGTGACAGCGGACGTATCGTCCCTATATACAATTATTTCACATGACCAAGGCCTCGAAGCTGTTTCCTATTATTTAGGACAGGATATCCCTCTGGGTTTTCAAAAGGACTATCTGATTTCCCTTTTGAGTTTTGCCATGAGCCATAATTATTTTTGGTTCAAGGGGGATTTTTATCTCCAAAATAGAGGTGTGGCCATGGGGGCTAAATTTGCTCCCAGCATGGCCAATCTCTTTATGGCCAAATGGGAGGAGGATGTCGTCACAGGTGTACCTAGGCCGGAGCTTGTGCTCTGGCGTAGGTACATCGATGACATCCTCCTCCTGTGGGATGGCTCTCCTGATTCCCTACAAGAATTTATGGTTACTCTCAATCAGAATGATAGAGGCATTCAATTGCAGTATGAATTTAGCACCTCTGAGATCCACTTCCTAGATCTGAAGATAATGGTGCGAGAGGGCCATATTCTGACATCTACATTTTTCAAGGCGACTGACAGGAACGGATTCATTGACACCAGCAGCTGCCATCATGCTGCGTGGTTAGAATCCGTTCCTGTCAGTCAGTTCCTGCGCCTTAAGCGTAATTGCTCACTGAGGAGTGATTTTCTCAGAGAGGCCTCCATCCTGAAGGAGAGGTTCCTTGAAAAAGGTTATGGGGAGCAGCTTTTAGACGAGGCCATAGCGAAGGCTGATGTGAGAGAAAGGGATGACTTGCTACAACCTAAGAAGAGGGAGAAAAATGATTCTTTTGGTTTTGCATTCCTGTCATCCTACTCCACGCAACATTTTTCTGTTAAAAAGATTATACGGCGACATTGGCACGTTCTGAAAAGTGATGGAGTATTGGGCCCCCTCCTTCCTGATCAGCCCCAGGTGGTCTTCAGAGGGGTTCCACCATTGAAACTCCAGGTGGCTCCTAATGTTAGGGATCCCCCTAGGGTCATGTCCTTCTTTCAAACTATGGGTGGTTTTTTCCCTTGCAGAAAATGTGCCATCTGTCAGTTGAACCACAATAGAAGTAGGCGAATTTGTTCATTCACCTCCAGTTCTACAGGCCAAGACTTTAAGATCAAGCCTTTTATATCTTGTACTACGAGATATGTAGTCTACTTGTTGAGGTGCCCTTGCGGGCTTGACTATGTTGGCCGCACCATAAGGGAGCTCCACGTCAGACTCAAGGAGCATGTGGCCAACATAGTCAAGGGGTTCCTGAAACATAGTGTCTCGAGACACTATGATCAGTGCCATCAAAGGGATCCAAAGGGAACCATTTTCCTTGGGATAGACAGATTCACCAAAAACTGGAGAGGTAGTAATATGACCCGGGGGGTATCCAAGCTAGAAACCAGCTGGATATATAGGCTTAAGTCCTATACCCCATTGGGTCTGAACATAGAATGGGATCTGAATGCGTTTATCAACAATTCCTGATATAGTCCCATTACTATGTTCCCCAGTTTGTGGATATTGTGCTGTGACCTATTTTGGGTAGATTTAAGAATTATCCTCATTTTTTAGTTCTTCCAGTTTTTTCAACTGTTTTAATTTGATGTATTTTAATGTTGTTTTTATATTTTGTTTTTTCCGCAATGTGAAGAGATTGCTGTTTTTTCCCCCTCCTGTGGTCTGAATTGCGACCACCAGATGGCGCTGTGTTCTCCGACTAATTGGCGTGTTGAACTTTAATGGTGAGAACTAACGTCATTGAAGTCTAATATGTTAAAGCCTTTTTTCTTCTTTTTTGCGCGATTCGATCCCATGTTATGTGGTGATTGGAACGTTGGGGGTATTATGCCTCTATGTTTCGTTCTTAAGATTCCCACATCCGGGTGGTGGAGCGCAAGCAGGCCATTTCCGGTTGCTGGTGAATTGAACAACTTCCGCTCGTCTCGATCCTATATATATGGCGCTGACGCCGCAGGACCACACCCCTAGACAACGTCAACTCTGACGAAACGCGTCGGATGGAGCCTGTGGCGACGCACGCCACACCAGGAAGAGACACGGCGGCCATATTTTTGGTGGGATGCGCGAGCACCCGACCGTTCGGAGGTGGATAAAGCAACGCTCTCTAAGTGCGGCTATCCTGACCTAAGGACTGTCCGCTTGGTGGAAGATTTCATAGGAGGAGGAGTGAATGATCCCGGCTTTCCAGTGCTTGTACCATGGGCGTTTTTTTGACCTTTGTGATGAGGGTCAATGCGATCTGGTAAGGATCAGTGTGTGCGGGTGCCTGGTGGTGGTTTCCCTTGCTGAGGATCTTCACATTTCTTCCCTTCTTTGTGAAGTTTTCTTGTTGATGCACGAGAAAGAATTTGAACTGTTGCTTTTTCATCCACGCATATCAAGGACATTTCTTTGATTTTAGCTACCAGATTAGCGCCACATTTGTATTTTTATTATTATTGATCTTTCTGTTCCAAAGATTTGTGTTGGCTGCTTTTCGCATACTTATTTTTATTATATTTTAGCGCAGCAATTACATGTTTTATTTACTGTATAATTGCTTACACCCCCCCTCCCCCCCAGGTGTAGTGATCTCCCTGAGACTACGGCACTTCTTCCCCATGCATGTATTTCTCTTACCACAAGTTTTTGACTGTTGTGTCAAGTTGTTTAGTCTCCTTATGTTACGGTCTTACGGACATACACATGTGAAATGTATAATGATGTTCCCCATTGTGTGCTCCTTTTTTGAATGTTTCATATTCATACCAAGTTTTTGTACCTTGTTTTGTATACCACAAATAAACTTGTTTTTTTATTTAAAAAAATGCATTTGCAATTTCATCATACGCAAAAACCCCGTGACATAAAAAATTACAATGATCGCAATTTTATTCCCTAGGGTCTCTGTTAAAAAAAAATATATATAATGTTTGGGGGGTTCTAAGTAGTTTTCTAGCCAAATATATTGATTCATACTTGTAAACAAAAAGTCCCAGAAAAAGCTTGGTCAGCAAGAAAAGCGGAAGAAAACGGCATCTCTTTAAACCCTATGTACAGTCAGGTCCATAAATATTGGGACATCGACACAATTCTAATCTTTTTGGCTCTATACACCACCACAATGGATTTGAAATGAAACAAACAAGATGTGCTTTAACTGCAGACTTTCAGCTTTAATTTGAGGGTATTTACATCCAAATCAGGTGAAAGATGTAGGAATTACAACAGTTTGTATATGTGCCTCACACTTTTTAAGGGACCAAAAGTAATAGGACAATTGGCTGCTGAGCTGTTTCATGGCTAGGTGTGTTTTTCCCTCATTATCCCATTTACAAGGAGCAGATACTGTAAAAGGTCCAGAGTTCATTTCAAGTGTGCTATTTGCATTTGCAATCTGTTGCTGTCAACTCTCAATATGAGATCAGTGAAAAAATTGTGGAATATGCTGCGCACATCAGAAATTAGGGTTAAAATTCAAATCAAATGAATAAATGAGCTGCCAACACTTGATCTATGAATTAGAACAGTAGATCCTCTTAAGAAATTAAAAACAAACAGGTGTAGCGCTTGCACTGAGTAAAATAGGAGAACTAAAAAGTCCTTATAAACAGACAGTCCAAATCTGTAAATTGTGAAAATTCCAGGCAGGAAAGGACAGGGTGCTCCTAAGGACACTCCAAAACTCTGATCACCATGTGTAGGGAGAACCACCACCAAGGTATATATTGGCCTCTTACCACAATAATTTGACCCCCATGACAGAGATCAAAGTTAGCCTGTATAACATCCACTTGCTAGTCCGGTGTCAACACATTCGCTGACCGCTTCACTCCCAAATAGATGATATCACATGTAAAGGAAGGAGACAGCTCCCATAGCGTAACACTGTATAATCAGCTTTATTAAACACAACATCACAAGTGGCAACTCACGTTTAGTGGTAAAATTTCAGGCATGTATGGTTTGCAGGGCTTTTTTTCAGCAGGAACGCGGGGGAACGCAGTTCCGGCACCTCCAGTACTGAATGTATACAAGAGGTGCTGGGGTGTGCTGAAGGGTCTACTGATGCTGGCTGCTGGGAGGTCTATTGTAGCCGGAGTGGATCTATTTTTGCATGGGGGTGGGTCTATTATTGCTTTTGAAGTCTATTGATATTGGTGGAGGATCTATTGTTGGTGGAGTGGGTGTTATGTTGCTGGGGGGTCAATTAATGCTGGGAGAGTTCTACTGTTGAGAAAGGAGTCTGTTGATGCTGGCTGTGGGGAGATTTGTTGTTGCTGCTGGGGGCCTAAAGTTGTTGGGGGGGGCTATTGTTCCTTGGGGGTCTATTGTTCTGGGGGATTTTTTGTTGCGGGTGGTCCATTTTTTTTTGGGGGGGGGGGATCTATTGTTGATGTAGGGTCTATTATTGTTGCTGGCTGCAGGAGATCTATTTTACTGCTTTTCTTGTTCTCATTAACAAATTAATTGCCACAAAAAAAAGTTATACCTGGTTCTGTATGCTCCATAAAGGGCAGTACTGGGAGATGGGCAAGGGGTGGAGCCAAGGAACACTCCTCGGAGGTGGGAAGGGGCGGAGAAAAGGGGGGACTCAGAAAGGGAGAGTTCCTGCACCTATTCATTGAGAAAAAAGCCCTGATGGTTTGTATGGACCGGAGCGTCCCTGAAGATTGTTTCCTGCCGAGAAAATGGCCGCCGCGTCTCCCTGGTGGACACAGCATGGTGCACCGCAGGCTCGTCACGCTGTGTCCACGAGGGAGACGCGGCGGCCATTTTCACAATTTACAGATTTGGACTGTCTGTTTATAAGGACTTTTTAGTTCTCCTATTTTACTCAGTGCAAGCGCTACACCTGTTTGTTTTTAATGAGATCAGTGAAGCAAGCCATCATTGGGCTGAAAAAACAAAACAAACCGATCAGAGAGATAACAAAAACATTAGGTGTGGCCAAATCAACTGTTTGGAACATCCTTAAGCGCCGGTTCACACTACCGCGACGCTACTTCCCGGGGCGACCTCCGAGATCGCGGTGCGAGCAGCGCGCCGCGACCTCGGAGCGGCCGCCACGGACTTCATAACATTGAAGTCTATGACGGTCGCCTCCTGGTCGCCCCAAAGAAGCTCCGGACCTTTTTTCTAGGTCGGAGCGACTTGTGTCGCTCCTATTAGAACGGGTCCGCAGCTTCCCTATGGGAGGCGACCTGCGGCGACCTGTGAGGCGACCAGGTCGCCTCACAGGTCGCCCTAGTGTGAACCGAGGCTAAAAAGAAAGAACGCAACGGTGAATTCTTTCCCTGGTGAAGAAAACACCCTTAACAACACTCTCCAGGAGGTAGGTGTATGTGTGTCACAGCCTACAATCAAGAGAAGACTTCACCAGAGTGAATACAGAGGGTTCACCACAAGATGTAAACCATTGGTGAGCCTCAAAAACAGGAAGGCCAGATTAGAGTTTGCCAAACAGCATCTAAAAAAGCCTTCACAGTTCTGGAACAACAGCCTATGGACAGATGAGACCAAGATCAACTTGTACCAGAGTGATGGGAAGAGAAGATTATGGAGAAGGAAAGGAATGGTTCATGATCCAAAGCATACCACCTCATCAGTGAAGCATGGTGGTGGTAGTGTCATGGCGTGGGCATGTATGGCTGCCAATGGAACTGGTTCTCTTGTATTTATTGTTGATGTGACTCAGGGGTCAAGGCCTGGGAAATAAAGTGTGGGAACTCACCCAAGATTACCATCCCCAACCTAAAAAAAAAATAAATAAAAAAAGTGTGTGTTCGTGCATATTTACCTCTGTCTCTCTCATATCTCTCCTCTCTGTCTCTCATGTCTCTCCTCTCTGTCTCTCTCCCTCTCATGTCTCTCCTTCCCTCCTCTCATTTGTCTCTGTCTCTCTCTCATATGTCTCTGTCTCCCTCTCATATGTCTCTCTCATGTCTCTCTCATGTCTCTCCTCTGTGTCGCTCGAGCATCTCTCTCTCTCTCGTGCGTATCTCTCTCTCATGTGTGTGTCTCTCTCTCTCTCGTGTGTGTGTGTCTCTCTCTCTCTCGTGTGTCTCTCTCTCTTGTGTCTCTCTCTCTCTCTCGTCTCTCTCTCTCTCTCTCTCGTGTCTCTCTCTCTCGTGTCTCTCTCTCTCTCTCTCGTGTGTCTCTCTCTCTCTCTCATGTGTGTCTCTCTCGTGTGTGTGTCTCTCTCTCTCGTGTGTGTGTCTCTCTCTCTCTCGTGTGTGTGTCTCTCTCTCTCTCTCTCTCTCGTGTGTGCCTCTCTCTCTCTCAAATTCAAATAAGCTTTATTGGCAGGACCAAATACATTTTAGCATTGCCAAAGCAGTTGAGTTTGTGATGGGGGGGTAATATAAAGAGGAATGGGGGTGAGTCCATGCAAAGAATTTTTAAATCCTCAGTTTTTCATGTCCCTCTCAGTCTGTGAAACGCTGTCACATATTGTGCAGCTATTCTCACCATTGGCTCCTCTTCTCCCAGTAGGATTTGGAGTTTCCTCTTCTCCAATAGAATTGAAGTCCGCCATAAAAGCGGAGAGTCTCTGGAAGTGAGTGTCCCTCACTGATGAGTACTTAGGGCACTGTAGCAGGAAGTGGTCCTCGTCCTCCAGGACCCCCTGGTCACATTGCTGGCACAATCTTCTCTCCCTGGGCTTGTAGGTCTGTCTGTGCCGTCCTAACTCCATTTCCATGCTGTGGACGCTCAGTCTGTACAGGCTGAAGGTCTGTCTGTCTTTGGGCTCTTGTAGCACCTCCAGGTATGGGGCCAGTTTGTAGTCTCTCTGCAGTAACTGGTAAACAGTTAGTTTCTTGGAGTTTGTTATTTAATTTCTCCATTCTTCAACATATTTTTCTTTTGAATATTTCATTATGTTTTTTATTTGTGATTTTGTCAGGTTGAATTTTTGGGAGTTTGGGATAGGCAAGGCGCTGATGAGTTGTTGCAGACCGCCAGGCTTGGTCTGGTTCTTATTGGTCAGTAGGGCCTTATGATGGTACGAGTCAGGACTGCTTTTTCGTAGATGATCCCAGAATGATAGCGCAAGAAGTAAGGGAAATCTGCCCAGCTCAGACCGGCAGGCACTGTTAGAGAGGTGCTCCAGTGGACTTGGAGGAGTAGCTTGCAGAATTCCAGATGGAATATTTCTGTCGGGCTGGAGTCCCATTGGGATTGGTCTGGGTAGGTGACAGGACCCCAAACTTCACTGCCATATAGAAGGATTTTTTGTGATGACACTATCAAATACTCTGAGCAAGACTCTCAACCGTGGTTTTAGGTGATACAGCGGTCTCCTGATGGCATAGAAGGCTCTGCGTGCCTTGTCTTTTAGGGCCTCTATGGCTGGCCTGAAACTTCCTAATTGGTTAATTTCTAGGCCAAGGTAAGTGTAGTTGTTGGATTCATCAAGTGTGTGGTTGTTTAATGTAAAGGAAGGGCTCTTTGTTTTTGTATTTTTCTTTTGGAACACCATGATTTTTGTTTTGCTTGAGTTGATAGGTAGTGCCGATTAGGGATGATCAAACAGTTCGGGTCGACCATCGGTTCGTTCGACCCGAACATTGACTGTTCGAAATTCGGCCGAATTCCAAACTTTTTGCTGAAAAAGTTCAGAATTCGGCAACCAGAACTGACCAAAATGCAATGGGACAGGAACTGGGCTTTAAAAGCCCGTGATTGGACCAGAACCATCAGTAAAAGCCAATTGAGGGGGCAGGAGGATGCTAGGAATGTGATTGGAGTGACTAGGGGGTCCAGAGGCCAATCAGTAGTGAATACGCCCCCCAGTATTTAAGATAGCCCCGCCAAATCGCTAGCATTGTAATACAGGGATGTGGAAGAGAGTGGAAGCAGTTCTGTTACTCCTGCTTCAAAAGTGTCATTTAGCAATTATTAGTGTGAGGAAAGGGATATCTAGTGTAGTTAGGGTACTATTTTCCACTATAGTTCGATTCAAAAATCTAGTTTCTGTAGGGAAAGTGCTAAGTGTCAGGGTGACCGTAGTGTAGTGTAGGGTGAACTGAGTTTGACTGCTATGGCAGGGTGACCAAACCCTTCCATGTCAGGGTGACCGCCATAGAAAAAAGATTGTTTGTATTAGAATTGCAGTAGAGCAGGATAGTGGCTTCGCTCCTTTCACACCTGGCCGTTTTTGTTGCAGGCGTTTATTGGGCTTTTTTGTGCACGTCTTTGGAGGCAGGCATGACATCTGAACTTCTGTGTAGGGGTATATATATATACACACACACACACACACGTATGTATATATACACATACACATATAGGTGTGAAAGTAGCAGAACCCTATGCCTGCGCTAATGAAATTATTTGCAGGCATAGGGCTACGCTCCTATCACACCTATATGTGTGTATGTGCATAAATACATATATGTGTGTGTGTATATGTACCCCCATACAGAAGTTCAGATGTTATGCCTGCCTCCAAAGACGCCCATAAAATGCCCAAAACAAACGCCTGCAAAAACACACCTGGGCGTTTTTGTTCCAGGCGTTTTTTTGGGCGTCTTTGGAGGCAGGCATAACATCTGAACTTCTGTATAGGGGTATATATACACACACACTTATATGTATTTATACACATACACACATATAGGTGTGATAGGAGTGTAGCCCTATGCCTTCAAATTATTTCATTAGCGCAGGCATAGGGTTCTGCTACTTTCACACCTATATATGTATATGTGTATATATACATACACACACACACACACATGTATGTATACCCCTACACAGAAGTTCAGATGTCATGCCCGCCTCCAAAGACGTCCACAAAAAAGCCCAATAAACGCCTGCAACAAAAACGGCCGGGAGTGAAAATAGCGGAGCCACTAGCCTGCACCACTGAAATTCTAATACAAACAATCTTTTTTTTTCTGGTTCTGGACATGATACAGAGCTGAAACTTCACAGGTACACTTTTTAGCCCCCCCCCCCCCCCCCCCCAGACACTAAATCCAAAGAAATCTCTTTTTTTTTTCTTTTCAATAATTGACTCTCTATCAAAAATGACAATTTTTAAGAACTTTTTTTTGTGTGATTAATAGTCCCTGGGGCATGACCCAGAACCCTAGGCACTTGTTAGGGGCATTTATTGGGTTTTAGGGCTTCAAAATTGTGTTTTTTGATTACCGAAGTTCGGGTCCCATTGATTTCAATGGGGTTCTGAAATCCGGGGCAATCTTTCGGGAAGTTCGGGTGTTCTGGTCGAACTGAACTTTTCAAAAGTTCGATCATCCCTAGTGCCCATGTGGCTCTATATTTCTCCAGCAATTCCAGGCTGTCTTGTAGGCCTCTTTCTGTTGGTGACAGAAGTAAGAGGTCATTCGCATACAGCAGGAACTTCACCTCAGTGTCATGCAGAGTCAGTTCAGGTGCTGGGGAAGATTCTAGAGCTGCAGCCAGTTCATTGATGTAGATGTTGAAGAGGGTTGGACTTAGGCTGCAGCCCTGTCTGACTCCCCGGATCTGTTGGAAGCGTTTGGTTCTTTTCCCATTCACCTTTACGCTGCAGCTGTTCTCAGTATATGAACTCTTGATGACGTTGTATGTTTTCCCTCCTATTCCACTTTCCAATAGTTTGAGGAACAAGCCTGGGTGCCACACAGAGTCAAATGCCTTCTTAAAGTCCACAAAACAGGCGAATATCTTTCCATGTTTTGTATTGTGGATATGGTTCCTAATGAGACTTTGCAGAGTGTAGATGTGGTCTGTAGTGCGATGGTTTGGCATGAACCCTGCTTGACTTCTGCTGAGGACGTTGTGTTGTGTTAGGAAGTTTAGGATCCGTTTGTTGAGAATACTGTTGGAAAGTTTCCCTAATGTTCTGCTGACACATATCCCTCTGTAGTTGGCTGGATCATATTGGTCTCCACTCTTATGGATAGGTGTTATGAGGCCTTGGTTCCTTACTTTAGGGTAGTAACCAGCATTTAGGACCAGATTGAACACTCTACATATTGCAGCGTGTATATCTGGGGATCCATGTTTAATAATTTCAGGCAGGATTCCATCCATCCCGTTGGCTTTTTTAGTTTGCAGGTGTTGGATCTTCTCCCTAATTTCTTGTAGTGTAATTGGTACATCCAGGGGGTTCTGGAAGTCCTTGATTTTTTCCTCCATATCTTTTAGTCTTTTGATGATGTCTTTTTCTTCTACAGTTAACTTCTCTTCTGGAATATCTTTGTAGAGGTTCTTAAAGTAGTTAAACCAGATGTCACCATTTTGGATGTGGAGGTTGTTTTTCCTGGGTGCTGAGCCAATATTCTTCCATATTTCCCAGAAAGAATTTTCCTGAAGTGCCTGAAGTGCCTCTTCTAACTGTTGCAGGTTGTTAGAGATTAACTTTTGCCTTTTCTTTTTAAGGGTTTCTTTGTATTTTTTCTGTAAGATGCTATGGGCTATCCTTAGGTCAGTGTTGTTGGGGTCTCTGTGTTTGTTATTGGAGGCTGTCCGTAGGGTGTTCCTTAATTCTTTGCATTCTTTGTCAAACCATTTATTGGGTTGTTTGGTGGATGGTTTCTTGTAGTTGACTTTTCTCAGTTGGGCTGTTTCTGCAATGGTGTGTAGTATGTTATGGAAGTTCTTTGCTGCCTGGTTCACACCTCGTGGGCTTACCTCATAGTTGTTGTTTTGGAAGTTTTCAAGCTGTTTTTTAATGTCAGGTCTGTCAGATACCTCTCTGTATTTTGTGGTAGACTGTTTGAACCATTTAAATCATGGGTGTCCAACCTTTTGGCTTCTCTGGGCCACATTGAGTGCCGAGAAATTTTCTCGGGCCGCATATAAAATATATACTATAGTTAAGGTATATAAGTAATAAAATGCCGCCGCGACCCTCCCCCCCCCCCCCGCCGCTATTAAAGAAACACTCTAACCACCATGACCGCTTCAGTGATTTGAAGTGGTGATGGTGGGAGGAGTCAGAGACACTGCACATGCTGGGATATTTACAGTTATGTGCTGGGGGGATAGTTCCCCCCCTAGCACAAGTGACTTAGGCAGCCAGAAAATGTCATGTCCTTATTCATACATGTATGAACAAGGACATGACATATTATGACACAACTAAAAAACATATTGCAACAATTTACAGACGCTAATGCACATACCTTTTTTACTTATTTTGATGACTTCTGGCGGGTACTGCTGGTGGTTACTGCTGGTGGGTAATGCTGGCGGTTACTGCTGGAGGATACTGCTGGAGGGTACTGCTGGCGGTTACTGCTGGCCCATCAATGCCCATCAATGCAGCCTCATCAGTGTCAATTAAATGCAGCCTCACCAGTGTCCATCAATGCAGCCTGATCAGTGCCCATCAGCTCATCCTCATCAGTGCCCATCAGCTCAGCCTCATCAGTGCAGTCTCAACAGTGTCTATCAATGCAGCTTGATCAGTGCCCATAAGTTCAGAATCACCAGTGTCCATAAATGCAGTCTGTTCAGTGCATGGGGATTAGAGAGAGGAGAGCCGCTGGATTACACAGAGTACTGTCTATCATAGGAGCCAGTCCAGGAGGCGGGACGTCACATGACAGCAGCCTCCGGGTAAGCGGGAGATCCCCGCTCTGTGTAATCCGGCGGTGCTCAACCCCCCCCCTTCCCCTCCAAAACAGCCCAATGGTAGGGTTGGCCCTGGGGGCCCCAGCTTGCGGTGCACCTGCCCAGGATCAGCCTGCAAAGCGGGACAAAACTAGGGACATCTGGTCACCTTAGGCTAGTGGCCAGTAGGTCCCACAGGCCATGGTCAGCTTCCAGAAGAAACAGGGCATGGCCAGCGTCCAGCAGGACCCACAAGTCAGTGGCAAGCAAGACCCAAAAGTCTACAGACAGCTCCTAGCTTGACCCACAGCCAGTGGGTCCTGCTGGTCGCTGGTCATGACCTGTGGGTCCTGCTGGTCACTGACCTGTGGGTCCAGCTGGCCGCTAGTCATGGTCTGTGGGTCCAGCTGGCCCCTGACTTGTGGGTCGTGCTGGTCACCAACCTGTGGGTCCTGCTGGCCACTAATCGGATGGTCCCGCTAGCCGCTGGCCTGTAGGTTCTGCTGGGAGCTGGCCATGGACTGTGGGTCACAGGCCATTGCTAGCGGCCAGCAGGACCCATGGGCCATGGCCTACTGTGGGTCCTGCTGGCCTTGGCCTATGGGTCCTGCTGGCCGCTGGCCATGGCCTGTGACCCACAGGCCGTGGCTAGCGGCCAACTGGACCCAAAGGCCAGCGGCCAGTAAGACCCACAGGCCGTGGCTAGCGGCCAGCTGGACCCATAGGCTATGGCCATCTCCCAGCAGGACCCACAGTGTTGAGGGCTATTTTGAGGTTACTGGGTGGGCACTGGGGCAGGGTAAATGGGGGAGGGAGATAGATGGGATGATCATGTAGGTAGGGGTCAGCTGGGGATGTAAAGGTCTCTATATCAGGTATGGCAGCTGCCAGCTCAGTTCCAGGTACTCACACGGCCTCCTCCAGTCCTAGGGGAGGTTGATGCTCCTGTCCTGGGGTCCAGTTGCAGCCAGCAGCCAGCCCAGCAGCCAGCCCAGCAGCCCGAGCCAGTCACATGTGTCCCGACTCCCTGGTGTGCCCTTCCTCTGCCTGGCCTGCCTCCGAGATTCGGGAGTTGTAGTTTGCTAGCTGCGCTGCTCTCCACTCACTGAAAGCTTGAGCGCGCATGGACGGACTACAACTCCCAGAATGCAATAGGCGGCCGCCGCGGCCCTGGCCTGACTTCCTCCTTCCATTAAAAAAAATATAACGGCAGCGGGCAGCGTACCTTCCCAGAGAGTCTCCCTTGTTGGTATGGCCGTTGAGGATGTAGAGCCCCATACTCTCTCTCTCTCTCTCTCTCTCTCGTGTGTCTCTCTCTCTCTCTCATGTGTGTGTGTCTCTCTCTCTCATGTGTGTGTGTCTCTCTCTCATGTGTGTGTGTGTGTGTGTGTCTCTCTCTCTTATGTGTGTGTGTCTCTCTCTCATGTGTGTGTGTGTGTGTGTGTGTGTCTCTCTCTCTTATGTGTGTGTGTGTCTCTCTTTCATGTGTTTCTCTCTCTCTCATGTGTGTGTCTCTCTCTCTGTCTCTCTCTCATGTGTGTGTATCTCTCCCTCATGTCTCTCTCATGTGTTTCTCTCTCATGTGCCTCTCTCTCTCTCATGTGTCTGTGTCTCTCTCTCTCTCATGTGTCTCGCTCTCTCTCTCATGTGTCTCGCTCTCTCTCATGTGTCTGTGTCTCGCTCTCTCTCATGTGTCTGTGTCTCTCTCTCTCTCATGTGTCTCGCTCTCTCTCATGTGTCTCGCTCGCTCTCTCATGTGTCTCGCTCGCTCTCTCATGTGTCTCGCTCGCTCTCTCATGTGTCTCGCTCTCTTTCTCTCATGTGTCTCGCTCTCTCTCTCTCTCATGTGTCTCGCTCTCTCTCTCTCATGTGTCTCGCTCTCTCATGTGTCTCGCTCTCTCATGTGTCTCGCTCTCTCTGTGTCTCATGTGTCTCGCTCTCTCTCATGTGTCTCGCTCTCTCTCATGTGTCTCTCTCTCTCATGTGTCTCTCTCTCTCTCTCGCTCTCTCTCTCTCATGTGTCTCCTTACCTCCCTCCCATCTGCAGAGCCGTTCCTCTATGGCTCCTGTGCCCTGTCACAGGCGGAGGCGGAGTACATTTGATATCACTCCGCCTGTGACAGAAGCCGGCACTATACAGGAATATTGGTAGGGTTGCAGCGCTCAAAAAACAGTCCGTGTTTGGGACAGGGACAATCCAATCTGCTTACCAGGTAAGAAAAAAAGAATAAGCCTATCGTCAAATAAGGATGATGTTGAATCACTTTATTCCAACTCCGCTCAATCGACTCGGCGGAGACAGCAGGGCATATGTAAACAAACAAAAAAAGATCTCATGGTGCAGTATATTGCTACTAATAGGTATTAAAACCATGACCCATCACCAGGATCCCCTTTTGTGCCACACTTGCACTATGGACAAACAGGCTGCTCACCAGATAGGGATTTGGATTAGGCAGTAAATTCAAGGGGTGACCGTCATCAAAACTCCTCTATAGATAACAATCAGTGATAGTCACACAAGCTCCTTACCAGATTCTGGTTGGGAATGAATATTAAACATAGATGGTCTATTCAACTCAGATACAAGGGATTCCACTTCCAATGGCCGACTCAATTCAGGGATCAGGTCTCAAAACCATGCAATATATCCAAAACAAAGGGAGATACACATAGTGTGGTATGTATGGACACAAAGATAGCTTATATGAATCCACCACCAAGAACCCCGTGGATCAGGAGCAGTCACTCTAAAGATGTAAATGGATAGGCTGTTTACCAGGCCACATCTTGTATTAGCGTACAATCAGGATGTAGGGGTCCAAATCTTGTTAAAAAGGGAGATCCCGTATAGGGAGGATGATCCAATTTGCAGGTAACCCAGTCAAACTGGTCAATACACAGGGAGTTTCAATACCCAGAAGAAGGAAAGAAGCTAGCAACCAATCACCTGCGAGTTAACTTGAAGTCCCGCCCTCCATCCGGAGCTGTACTGGCTTTAATATCAGCCTCCCGAGTCCTGCGATCCATGCAGGGGCTTGTTCAGGATGGCTGAGCAGGCTACTAAATGGCAGCATGACACTGCGCCCCCCCAGATTTTGCGCCCGGTGCGGTTGGCCCCCCCAGCACCCCCCACGCTACGCCACTGTATAAAACAGCAAACATTTATTGTAGTCAGGGCCGGTTTTAGACAAAGTGTGGCCCTGGGCAAACCTAAAAGTGGGGGGGCGTGGCCGGAAGCGGACGGAGCAGGACGCAGGGATACAGAGCTCCGCATACAGCGAGCTAAAATATCCCCATCCAGCCTCTCAAATTGGCTAATCACCCCAAAAACTATCTCCCCCACCTCAGCGGAGGACGAGGAATCGGCCAATACCCGCAGTTTATATCCAGAGCTCCGCGGACCGGAACGGCGGGATCGCGGCCTACTACAGGGCCCGGCGCCATTGCGGCCTAAAATCAATCCGGCACAATCTAAGTACAGGATATCATCCCGATCTACATCATTCTCCCCAGCCACACTAAAGGAGCTTAGGCATCGGCGGATGCCTATATTTTACAGGGCGAAGCTGAAATAAAAGAAGGGGAACGTGGCGGTTCTGTAAGCTGAGAGCCCCGCCGACTTCTTAAAAGATCCGCTGCAATCCTCGCTCTACTCCCCAGATAGAAGGATATTTTTAGCCTCAATCTGTTGCCAGTCTTCCAGAGGACCCGGTAGATAGGAAATTTCCTGGGAAAAAGCAGCCGTTCGGGGACATCCAGACGCGGCCTAGTCACGGGTAAAGCCGCGGACTTTCCTAGTGCGGCATCCGGCCGCATCCGCTCCGGATTCCAGCGACAGAGGAAAAGAGATTAATCCTGATCACTGCCCTATCATCTGGAAAGCTGATCCATCAAAAATTTCAGGGAAAGGAGGCACCGATTAGAAACATCAAGCCGAGGCCTGCAAACGTGTGCAGCCACGGCCTTTCCTACAGCGGTACCCGGCCACTTCCGGGTCCCTGAACCGATTCACCCTCTCATTGGAAAAAGAGACCAGATGACCACCTAGGGACCGTGCACTGCCGCCCTGCTCTCCCTATAGCACAGTCCAGGCCAAAATGACCACATCACTAAAGGGGAAATCGGACCAAACATCATCCTCCAGTCGCTCCCGCTCACCCAGAGACCCAGACGCACACAAGGAGAAACAGTTTGCAGAGATCTTCAGAGTACACCAGAAGGAGACTCCATCTTCATCACAAAACTCAGGTAACAAAATGTCTGCCCCCACCTGCACCATGAGCCAATCTGACTCTCCCCTTGCCTCATCCACTACCAGCCATCCATCCGCTGCCATCCTTCCTCCTATTGTCACCCATCCATCCGCCTCCAACCATACACCTGCCGCCATTGGCACACCCACTATCACCCATCCGCCCGCCATCGTCCATCCACCTAGTGACTCTCATCCACCCGCTGCCATCTACCCTCCCAATGCCACCAATTCATCCAGGGCTCTATGTTTAGATGACCTGAGAATACTTGCGGATGACATCAAATCCTCCTTTAACTCTGCCATAGCGGAGCTCCACAGAGATATGCAGAATGTTACCAGCAGATTGGATGAGGTGGAAGACCTTACGGACCGCCACGAATCTGAAATAGATGATGCACAAAAAGCCCTTACTTCCCACTCAATGAGAGAAATGAATAGACACTTGGAGGATCTGGAAAACAGAGGCAGAAGGCATAACATAAGAATAAGGGGCCTTCCAGAATCCATTGAAACCCCTAATCTCACAAGATCTGTCTTATTCATTTTTAACGATCTGTTAGAAAGACCACATGATTCAGAAATCAAGATGGAAAGATTACACAGGGCCCTCAGAACCAGAGGTAGAGAAGGAGACCCACCTAGAGACATAATAGGCTGTGTGGTGAATTTTCAATTAAAAGAAGAAATTCTGAACAAAGCCAGGATTCGGGGCAGGATCACCTTTCAGGGAGCTGAGATTAAATTGCTTCAAGATCTGTCGCAGATCACTTTGCAAAAGTGAAAATCCCTACGCCCCCTCCTTGATATTCTGAGAGAAAAAGACATACCCTATAAATGGAAATTCCCATTCTGCCTTTCGGCAGGCACCAGGGGGGGCGCACAGCGCAGCTTCGTTTCCCTGAAGATATACCAGCCTTTTGTGATTCGCTACGCATTCCTCTAGTTCAAATCCCGGATTGGAACTTTCCTTCCCCTTCGCAGAGGCCCCGTCAAGAAGAAGCCATGGATATACTCCCTCAAGATTTTGCCAGATCCTCCAGACGCAGGAAAAATTCTCCTCATAGATCACCCACCCTGGTGAATCGCAGTTCCCCAGGGAGAAGCGGCGTTCCTTCTTCACCAGTCCATAGGAAGCCAAGAACAGAATAATCATCACAGCAAAACACCTTTCTTTAACTTGATCTTACTGAATTTTGATAGAGCGGGTGTCTGATTTCGACTCTAGTTGCTTCTCAGAATTCTAAATCTCCTTTAACGTCTTAATTATAAGAAATACCCAATATAGGCCTCTGTTGTCCATTTCAAAAGTGATACACTCTATTGATGGGCTTCTTACCCACGATTCTTATAAATATGCCTACCAGAAGTATCACTCTATGCATTTAGACAACATTACCTAACTCGCAGCTTATGCTGATAGAAAAAAAAAAAAATATATATACATATATCAGTAAATAAGGAGCGAATTTCTCATGTTTAGACAGTTTGGGTCTCAAGCGGACACCTGGCTCTCTTCAATACAAGTTTCTGTTCCTGTAAGGTTTATAGTTACCTGGTCATTGTATTGTCTGTTTCATTCATGCTCTTTCTAACTACAATATGTATGGTTGGACTAACAATATTTTCTAGGAACTGCTCTGGAATTTATCCACTAGATGGCGATGTTGAATTACGAATAACCCACTTTCATATATGCTTGACTGTTACACTTTGTCCAGTTTATTCTACCTGAAGGTATGTTTCTACTTTTCATGTCACACATGCCTGTTCTGCGGGCCGTGATCCTAACATTGCGGCTTGGAGAGCAGATATTGACATATACTTTGTTGTTCTCCTTCCAGTTTGCATTTAAAGTTATACTCATACTAGTCCTACCACTCTACACTTACAAATACACATCCTCACGTTCTTGCAATGTAGTTGTATACCACTCTTACACATTCCACTCGGTGACCCTTTGTATTCGGTCCAGTTATCCTCACTCTAATTCATACACAATGATTTATTCAACCTTGGCAGTCAAACTGCATAATAATATTGGCTATAATTACGGGAGTTGCAGGGCGGGCACTGCCTTAAACTCTCTTAGGCCTTATTGACATCAAAACTACAGTGTCACCTTCCTAATCCTTCCACGCACCTAACCAGTTCAAGACATTCTTGAACTACACTAACTGACCTTTATTAGTACTGTAGCTGGTCTACAAACACTGTCAGACTACTTCTCCTGATTCCTATATTTCCCGCCTCCCTCCCCCCTCTCTGATCCTCCTCTCCTTCTCCGTACGTCTAAATCTCTTGCTCACTAAATAATTAAAGAGTAGTGACTCATAAATTTCCCAACAAATAGATATAAATTAATCTAATCAGATGGCTCCTACACGTAAATCTAACTCACAAGGAGACACAATATCCAGACCCGCCACCCTGAAATGTGTCTCACTCAATACCAAGGGTCTCAACATTCCTGAGAAAAGATCCCAACTCCTGCTGTCCATGAAAAAACTTAAAGCGGACGTGATCCTACTACAGGAAACGCACTTCCGATCTGACAAGATCCCCAAAATTCATTCAACAGATTTTCCTACCATGATACATGCAACAAATCCCTTGGCCAAAAACAAGGGGGTGACTATCCTCGTGTCCAAATCATTGCCCCTTAAAATCTCCGACACTTTAATTGATCCAGAGGGCAGATACCTTTTTATTAAAGGACATGTCTGGCAAACTCCAATAACAATCGTTAAAATTTACAGCCCAAATAAAGCACAAGTTTCCTTTTTTAGAGATACGTCTGCTTCCCTTGCAGCCTTCCAAGAGGGAGTGGTGATCTTGGGAGGTGACTTCAATGTGGCCCTTAACCCGCTTGAGGACACCTCCACGGGAACAGCTTCTTTGCCATTTGCGGCTTTGCGTAGAATCAAGCTGCAATTGCAGGAACTCACTCTACATGACACATGGCGAATCACACACCCCAACACCAAAGATTTTACTTTTTTTCAGCCCCTCACAATAGATACTCCAGAATAGATTATTTCTTCATCTCCCAAAAAGACATCCCTTATATTGACAGTACCTCCATCGAACCCATGTTTATATCAGACCATCACCCAATTACACTGAAAATAACTCTTACAAACACTAACCAATTCACCAAAACTTGGAGACTAGACCCCACATTACTAGCCGATTCCAAAAATACAGATAAAATTTCTACCCAAATCTCAGAATTCTTCCACCTCAATGATGCCCCTGACTCCTCTCCATTATCACAATGGCAAGCTCATAAATGCAATCTCAGAGGACTATTCCTCAAGCTTTCAGCACAACGTAAGAGAACACATCAAAACTATATCAACTCTTTATTACAAAAAATAAGCTCTCTAGAATCATCACACAAGAAATCAAAAGCCCAATCCACTCTTTCTGAACTAGAAGAAATAAGACAATTACTGAGAAATGAATTTAACAAAAAATTCAGAAAAAGATTCACCCTATCCCAAAAATTATTTTATGAATTCGGTAACAAAAGTAGCAAATACCTAGCCAGAGCCTTGGCCTCCAAAAAAAGCTCACATATAGCCCATTCCCTAACTTCATCACAAGGTGGGAAGCTCAATACAAATGAAGATATAGCTAAAGAATTTGCAAAGTACTACACCAAGTTGTATAACCTGAATGACCCTTCCACTCACAACTCACATCCCCCAGACAAAACACAATTGTTTAAGGATTTCCTGTGTAAAAACGGCTTACTTGCTCTCTCCCCGGAGCAAGCTGGAGACATTGACGGACCTCTTACGCCTGATGAATTCAACACTGTGATCAAACAGATGAAGCTGGGTAAAAGTCCAGGACCTGATGGACTACCCTTAGTGTACTACAAAACCTTCGCAAACACCTTGGTAGACCCTTTTCTCCGTGCCTTCAATTCCCTTGCCTCATCTAAATATGATAACCCATCACTTTTAGAAGCACACGTCACAGTGATCCCCAAACCAGGAAAAGATAACTCCCAACCATCTAACTTTAGACCCATTTCTCTACTTAACGTAGACCTAAAAATCTACGCGAAGATCTTAGCAAATAGACTACTTCCTTTCATCCCTTCCCGCTGTTCTCCCGACCAAGTTGGCTTTATCCCGGGAAGAGAGGCAAGGGATAACACTATAAAAGCGATAAATATTCACCACTATCTGACCTCGCATAAAAAAACCGGGCTTTTTCTTGTCCTTAGATGCGGAGAAGGCGTTTGACAGGCTGGCGTGGGACTACCTAGAAGCGGTACTGAATAATCTGGGATTGGGTCCCAGACTCCTAAACTTTATACTAGCTCTGTACCATAATCCCTCTGCCAGAGTAAGAGTTAATGGCCTCCTGTCAGACGCCTTCCCCATCACAAATGGAACGAGACAGGGCTGCCCTCTTTCACCCTTGCTATTTATTCTAACATTAGAACCTTTATTGAATTCCATTCGTACTAATGATAATATAAGAGGAATCGAGATAGAGGACAAACATTATAAAGTTGCAGCTTTCGCTGACGACATCCTTCTCTTCCTTTCCAACCCTCACATTTCTATCCCACACTTACTACAATCCCTCAAAACATACCGTGACCTTTCGAACCCTAAAATAAATTATTCAAAATCCCAAGCCCTTAACATTACTCTCTCCAATAGCCTAGTCAAGAAATGTGAAAGAAACTTTCTTTTCAAATGGACTTCTGACTGCATCACATATCTTGGAATACAACTTCCCAAGCGACTCTCAACATTATTTGAACTAAATTATGTCACCCTTATGAAAAATATTAAACAAGACCTGTCCTCCTGGCAAAAAGCACATTTCTCATGGTTTGGGAGAGCTGCAATTTTCAAGATGAATATTCTTCCTAGATTTCTTTATCTTTTCCAAACCCTCCCAGTACATATACCGATACAATTCTTTAAACAAATACGCTCCCAATGCAGAACCTTTATATGGGACCGCAGGCCTCCCAGAATCAATATCACACAACTCACGAAACCTAAACTAAAAGGAGGCTTGGGTATCCCTGATTTGCAAAAATATGCATATGCTTGCCATTTACAGCGTATTGTGGAATGGAGCACCCGAGGCAGAGAGAAATATTGGGTGCCATTAGAAAACTTCTTCTCTCACTCTCCCTTGGCGACCCTTCCTCGGTGTCCTTTTGAATCAATACCCTCTAACACGCTTAAACACCCCCTGATAGGTCCTACCTTAAAATATTTCCATAACATCTACAGAACTCAGAACATCACCTCCGTCCCAGGTCCCCTTTCACCCATCTTACACAACCCTCAATTCCCGCCAGGTCATAAAAACTTGCGCTTCGCCCACAATTCTTTCAATGACCACACAAGGATTATACATTTTCTTTTTTTTTTTTATCCATAAAGATTTTTATTTTTATGAAAGTTTTACAATACAAGTTAAGCATAATGTATTACAATACAGTAAAAGAGAATTAACAAAACATGTTAACAAAAAAAAAGAGGAAGAGAGGTCGAGCACATCAGTAATATTATTATCGTCTGTCACACACCGAGAAAGTCGCAAGGAGACCAGA
Source organism: Pelophylax lessonae (assembly GCF_965119305.1). Lineage (NCBI taxonomy): Eukaryota > Metazoa > Chordata > Amphibia > Anura > Ranidae > Pelophylax > Pelophylax lessonae. The sequence goes on along the minus strand of NC_138772.1, from coordinate 212,413,104 downwards.
ATAAGTGTGAGAAAAGAGAAATACATTACAGTGGGCGCAGCAGGGTTACAGTTGTTGGGTTCAAGGATCCAACTCAGGAGCAATCTTTGACTTACAAAGAAGAGAAGAATGTTAGCCAACCTTAGTGCAGAAGTAGCCAAATTGTGAATACCATAAATAGTGAGGTGAAATAACAATATGGAGTTAAATATACCAAGATATAAATTAACAGTTCCAGGGTATTCTAACGAATAGTGAGGTTTGGCCAGTTTAGTTTATAATGATACAGTTATTGTTAATCAGTGAGAAGAATCTTGTTGGGATTCAACATTTGAGGGTGCGCCTTCATTCAGATAAGAAATGGGGTTCGGGTGTGACAGCGAGAGTAGCAAGTGTCGGAGACAAAAGGGAAGAAAGAGAAGAGAAAGAAAGAAAGTGGAGGGAGAGGGGAGGGGGGAAAAAGCAGGGACCTCCACCCCCCCGAGGGGACAAGATCAATATAGGTCTTTGAAATCTATTTGAATTTTAATTTATAACTTTTAGGAGGACATAACCGAGGTATAGGACAGAGATTGTTTGAAGCTAGACCAGGCCTGCCATTTAGTAGCGAAAATGGGGAAGTAGTCATGAGCAATGCTAATCAGTTCTTCCATTTGCTCGATATGATTCAGTCTATGGAACCATTCCTTGACGGAGGGGATCGTTGTCGATCTCCAGTGGCACGGGATACATAGCTTGGCTGCTGTTACCATGTACATGGCCATTGATTTCCTGTAGTGGTGCCTGTGCGAAGGTGTCCAGTGTAGCAGGTATTGCTTGGGAGAGAAATCTAAATCAAACGAGGTGGCTTCCTTGATCAGGTTGTGGACTTTCGTCCAAAAAGGTCTGAGAGCTGTGCATTTCCACCAAATGTGTAACATAGTTCCCTGTTCTTTGTTGCATCTCCAGCATACATCTGGGACAGTAGGACAAAATTTGTGAAGTCTATCAGGAGTTTGGTACCATCTAGTTAGGATTTTGTATCCATTCTCCTGAATCGTAACGCTTATTGAGGCTTTTTGAATGGTCCGACAAACTTCGGACCATTCTAATTCCGTAAGGGAAAGATTTAGGTCCCTGAACCAAGCTTGAGCAAAAGACGAGGAAGAGATTGATGGGGGAGATAGTAAAATGCGATATAAGGTCGAGATTACGTGCCTTTGGGGGCCAGATTTTTCGCAAAGAGCTTCAATCCCCGTCAGAGGTCTCGTCCAGTCCGACAGGGCTCGTCGATGAGTCAGAAAATGACGAATCTGGAAAAATATCCATAGCGGGATAGAGTGTGGTTGAATATTTTGGTTAATCTCCTCCCAGGACAGGGGGGAACCCCTGTGAAAAAAGAGTCTAGCTGGGATTCTTATGCTTGGCCATATGTCCTGGAGGAAGGAGCTAGACATTCCCGATGGAAAAGCCGGGTTCCAGCGGAGAGATGTTAGGGGACCAGCTGCCAGATTTAATCTCTTGGCCTTGCGCCACGTACTGTGTATCTTTAGTGGGGGGGGCTATGAGGGGATGACTCTTCAGGTCCTCCTCAAGCACTGAGTATGGGAGCCAGGATAGAACCTGCAGAGGAATAATCGAGAAGGCATTTTCCAGGTTAATGACTGCTTTAGTGGATGAATGGATGTTCCAATCCACTAATCTAGTTAAAATACAGGCCTTATAGTATGTATGTAGGTCCGGTAGGCCTAAGCCACCACTTTCTTTGGGGGACGTCAATTGGAGATACCTGATCCGGGGTCTTTTGTCTCCCCAGACAAATTTCTGGGAGCACGACTTGAAAGATGTGAAAAAAGAATTTGGAAGTTGAATTGGGACTGTTTGGAACAGATATAGGAATTTCGGTAGTATCGACATTTTGAGAAGGGAGGCTCGTCCGAACCAAGATACCTGTATCGACTTCCAGGATCTAAGGGTGTCATTTGCGGAATTGAGGAGTGGCTGATAATTCAACCTGTACAGATCTGACAGATTTCGGGGTATTGAGATCCCAAGATATGGAATGGACTCAATGGCCCATTTGAATGGGAAATTTGAGGTACAGCGTGTGACTTCCGACTGGGGAAGGGATATATTCAGGGCAAAAGACTTGGTATAATTAATCTGTAAGTAAGAGAGAGATTTGAAGTATTCCAAATCGTGGAGCAAATTTGGGAGCGAGATATGAGGCTGAGACAAGAAAAGTAGCATATCGTCCGCGAACGCGGCAATTTTATGAGAAGAGCCGGCAATATCAACTCCCTTGATATTCGTGTTGGCGCGTATCATATTCAGAAATGGTTCAATTGAAAGGATAAACACAATTGGTGAGAGGGGACACCCCTGGCGGGTCTCGTTGGTTAGGTTGAAGCTATCCGATAGGTGGCCATTGACCCTGACCCTAGCAGTCTGGTTCGTGTAGAGGGCTCGTATGGATGAAAGCATCCGAGGTAAAATGCCCACCGACTCTAAGGTAGCCAGAAGATAGTCCCAGGCCACTCTATCAAACGCTTTTTCGGCGTCCAGGGAGAGAAAGAAGCCTGGGACACCACGAGTAGTGAGCCAGTGATGTATGTTAAGGGCTCTCGTGGTGTTGTCCCTAGCCTCCCTCCCGGGTACAAAACCCGCCTGGTAAAGAGAAACCAGTGAGGGGATGTGCGGAAGAAGGCGATTCGCAAGAATCTTGGCGAAGATCTTGACGTCAACATTCAAGAGTGATATTGGGCGGTAATTCCCAACCAGTGCAGAGTCCTTGCCCTCCTTGGGAATCACCGCAATATGGGCCTCCAGCAAAGAAGAGGAGCGATGGGAGGTGTCAGCCAAGGTTCGGAATGCTCTAAGGAAATGTGGTTTAAGAGATTCTGAGAACATTCGATAGTATGATAGTGAAAAGCCATCCGGCCCAGGGCTTTTACCGGGTTTCATCTCTTTTATTGCTCTATCAAACTCCTCCTCCGTCAGAGGTAACTCTAAAACGGAGGCGTCTGAATGTGAAAGAGGGGGAGGGCAGTGTTTCTCTAGAAAGGATTTCATCCTCTCGAGTCGGGTAGAAGGCGACAGGGGACAATGGAGAGAGGGTTGAAGATTGTACAGAGTGTGATAAAAAGATTCGAACTGTTTGGCAATGGCTTCGTTTGAGCAGTGTTTTATGCCTGCGTTATCCTTTATGAGATGGACATTGGCTGATGCTTTCTGTGTCTGTACCGCTCTGGCCAGCAATCTGCCACTTTTATTGCCTTGCTCGAAAAAGATTCTTTTACTTAACGCAAGTCTGCGGTGGCTCTGAATATTGAGGATGTCTCTAATCTCTTGTCGAGTTTTAGTGAGGTCAGATAGGGTATCGTGGGCGAGAGAGTGTTTATGAGCTCTCTCTAGAACTCCCAGTTTGGTAAAGAGGGACTCGAGATTAGCTTGCCTGGCTTTTTTTTGGGTGGCTGCTAATGAGAGGAGTTTCCCTCTGAGCACACATTTATGAGCCTCCCATTGGCCAATTGGGGATGAGTCAGGTGTATCGTTTTCCGTAAAGAATGTGGAGAGTGCTGCTTGAACCTCGTCTTTTATCTTTGGATCCCTCAGTAGGGAGGGGTTCAAACGCCAGGATTTACACCTAGTGTCCGTACTCGGGAACCGGATAGTCATAGTAATGGGGTTGTGGTCAGAAAGAACTCTGGGTTCAATGGAGGTGGAAACTAGTAGGGGTAGATCTGTTTGGGAAATAAAGAAATAATCGATTCTAGAGAATTTGTCATGGGGGGCAGAATAAAAGGTGTAATCTTTACTGTCCAGATTCAATATTCTCCATGAATCATGTAGCCTCAGTTTTTGCAGTTGTATAGATATTTGCCGCAATGCCCGAAAAGGGAGTACAGAGGAGCCAGTAGACGAGTCCAGATGAGGGTTCAGGGGGGCATTAAAGTCCCCACCTAGTATGAGCATCCCCGAGGCAAAGTCTAGTAGCTCTTGAGTCATCGAGCGGAAAAATGGGACCTGTTTGGAGTTGGGAGCATAAATATTCGCAATAGTTATTGGTCTTGAGTTTAGTTTCCCCTTGATAAAGAGGTACCTGCCATCCAAGTCGCGTTTAACATCAGCCACCTGAAAATCTACCTGCCTCGAAAGTAGTATGGAGACTCCTCTAGTTTTAGAGCCGACTGTAGGCGCGTGGAAGGAAATAGGGAAGTTTTTGTTCATTAACTTGGGAACTTCCCCTTCTTTAAAGTGTGTCTCCTGGATCAGAAGTATCTGAGCGTGCATTCTGTGAGCCTCAGCTAATAGTTGTGACCTTTTCTCAGGTATATTCAGTCCTTGGGCGTTGATTGAAATTAATTTACATGTCTGACCCCGGGGGGGAGGAGGAGTGTTCTGCATGGCTAGTAGAGGGGAAGGGGAGAAGAGAAAAGAAAAAAAAAAAAAAAAAAAAACAGAGGGGTTGGGGAGGGGTGAATAGAGTGGATGGAAGAAAGAACAGTGGGGGCGGGTTGATGTAAAGAGGGCTCAGCCGCTGCAGAAGTGAGCTGGGTGTGTTAGACACTTATGCCTCGGGCCTCCCCAAAAGGAAAAGGGGTTGGGCAAAAGAAAGGATCAGAGTAAGCTGTAGGAGGGGAGAGAGGATAGGTAAGAAGGTTAGATAATAGGGCCTTATTCAGGCAAGTAAAAGAGAATTGAGATAAGGCTGTAAAGGAGGGTGTTAGGACCCCGCAGAGAAGGCAGGTTTCAAGTGGTCCGCCTAGGTTCTGTGCGGGGTAGGAACAATACAAGTTGTATTACGGGTCAACAGTAACTAGGAGTGTTACTGTTACAGTACCGTTGTGTTGGAGAAAGTGTATGACAAACGGTCACTGACCTGATAGAGGACTGTGCATAAAGTGGGGGAGTGCTAAAGAAGCAAAAATTTGGTGAATAATAGAACAACAAACCGGCCAAAACTCACCATGTTCAAACCGACAGGTTCAGTTCGGTAATCATCTAAGAAAAAATCTATTATAGAAAATAAGGAGACAAAATAGGGTGTTATATAAAAAGGAAAACTTCAGTAATAACAGTGGAACCATAACGTTCCCCAGTGAGTAGCTCCACCCACTCAACCATGGAAATGTTTGATATTCTTAAATTACATTGCGAAAAGGTATTAAGAGACATCCCCCAATCTTTTAGGAGAACTGAATTCTACTCTTTCCAACCACTGTTAGCCCTAGTGGTATCTGGTGTTAATTTAGTCTTAATGTCAAAGGGGTTGGGTAATCTAAGGTCCCCTCCATCGACTGGATTCCCCGCAAGCCCTGCTGTTACGGAAGGGGTGGCGGGGTGTGTCACAAGAAATGGTACAATCCAGTAGGCGTTGTATTAGGTGGGTGTGATGACAGTAAACTACGGGCCTTGCTTGGGAGAAATATAGAACCATAAATGAGATTCCGGCACGCCTGGATACGCTACTTGGATGCGTGTCAGAAAAACTAATTGTGCAGCTTGTGAATGGTCTCGTTATGAAAATGTTACGCCCCCTAGGACCCTATGGTCGTGATAGGGGGATTAGTGATCAAACAATGCTTCAACTAGGCAGGGTCAATAGTTAGGTAAGTTGAGCGTCGTGCAGGCGTGCCAGACAGGTCATCCAGATTTCTATTCTGGTCTCTCTATTGCGTAAAACCAAGAGTATCTACAAAATCAATGTGCATAGATCTACAGGGAATAAAACAGGTAGCGTGGTGCCAAAGTTCTATATCTTTGTAACCTATTAACTATATTACCAATTAAAATCAAGTATCAGTTGTGCAATAGATTATATATATCTCTATAGAATAGGCGTGTTGCTGTACTTTTTATAAAGGTTCAACCTGTATCTGAGCATAAAGATATGTAAATCACAGTCGTCCTGTCGTAAACCATTCAAAGCATTCAAACAAGTACACTTCACATCCCAAGTCGCTCATCCACACCACTAACAGACCTCAACATTTCACGCAAGAAACCTATAATACATCTCAATCATACACGTAAAAAAAAAAAAAAAAAAAAAAAAAAAAGAAACCATATCCCTTGATCGCTACTTTCGCATGCCCAAGGATAAAGAACAATGTCATAATGAATGGGATAATAATACCGACTGTTCCTCCCCACGACTTCATCTGTGATATCTGAAAGCAGACTCAAAATAATCAACCAGGACAACCATTGTCCAGGCAGAAGAGCCGTGCGACCCAGCCTGGGGGTTGGGGAAAAAAATGAAAAAATAAAGAGGGGGAATCTGTGGTCCTGTATCATTAGAGTTAATGCAACGTCGGGCCTGGAAGGGCAGATAGGAGGGTTGCAGGAATCATGGAGAAGTTCCTAAGCTGGGCAGGTTCAACACATAGGATATTGAATGACCAGTTCGCAGTGAGTAGTAGTTCAGTCCTCTAGGTGAAAAGGAAAGTCTCGAGGGATGTGTAGGATGGGCATCCTTGGTATAGAAGGAGTAGGGGGGGGTAATAATCCATGTACTAACAGAGTTAGAGAGCAAAACATTAGGGAGCAGGCGGGACACTCACCGGAAATTAACAGAGTCATTCACAAAGTAACAGGGCATCAGGGTTCCAGATGATCTCTTCTTTCATTCGAGGAGCGGCGCGGGGTGCCTGTCTTGTCCTCTCTGGATCTTGGTGAGTTGGTGCTAGAACGATGGCGCGTGCGCCTGCTCTTGCGGCTCTGCCTCTGAGACTTCGGGGTTCCTGTTGTGGAGACCTGGACCCAGGGGTCTGGGGGAAAAAACGAACAATACCACTCCGGGAGATCCATTTCAGGAATGTCGAATGCTGCACAAAAAGCAGTGAGGTCGTCCGGGGTGCGCAGGGAAGCATTCCTGTTGCCAGAGGAGGCGAATAGGCAGAAGGGGAAACGCCATCTATATGTAATGCCCCGGGTTCGAAGGACTTCCAGCAGGGGGCGCATCGCCCTTCTGTTTTGCAAAGTGATGGCTGATAGATCCTGAAACAGCTTCACTTCTGAGCCATTAAAGCGAATTGTGTCCTTAGATCTGGCCTTCCTCAAGATGGCTTCCTTAAGAGGGAAACTGACGAGACAGGCTATTACGTCTCTTGGGGGGTCTAAATCACCACCCCTGGGTCGGAGGGCCCTGTGCACTCTCTCAAACTCAATTGGAGAGTCATGGGGGCGATCCATTAGGTCGTTGAAGATGTTAGTGAGTGCTGATTCCAGATCTTGAGGCTCAACTCTTTCAGGGAGGCCTCGAAGACGGATGTTATGCCTTCTTCCCCGATTATCTAGGTCCTCGATTTGACGATTGACTTCGATCATGTGGGCGATATTTGCGTCTGAGGACCGCTGTAGCTGCCGAATGGCCGAGCCTTGTGTAGCGGTAGCTTTCTCCGTGTCATTCAGTCGTGCAGTAACCGAACAAAGCTCCGCTGTGAGCTCTGTGATGGCTGCCCCAAGTGTTTGTTTAATGTCCAGAGCGACATTCTGCAGGTCCTGGAGGCTAGGAAGCGGAGCCGCCATAGCAGATGTAGAGGCCGGCTGAGAGTGCAGGTTTGCCTGAGGAGCGGAAGGGCCTAGGGCGGGAGCCGGGGAGGCCGCGCGCTGTTCCAAAGTCTGAGAACGAAGCACTAGTGGGGCACTCCCGAGGGCCGCTGGTGTATCCGATAACACCCGGTTGGCTGAGGTGCTTCGGCCGGATCGAAGCATGGCAGTTGACCGCTGAGAAAGATGCGATAAAGCCGGATTTTATCCCCCTATGCACAGAGCGGTTCTATCAAGTGGCCATCGAGGTCCGGTGCCGATTATACATTTTCTTAACCAAGGGAAGATTCGTTCTTATGAGGAGTTGACTTCCCTCCCACATTTTTCAGGGATCCCATTCTGGAATTATGTCCAAATCAGAAACTATGTGCTCCATAGACTAAAAAGCATCATTAAACCCATTAAATTATCATCTTTTGAAGAATTATGTTTTGATCCGAACCATAAACCTCATCTAATATCGAAATTATACTCCATCCTCTGGGAAAACACAATCCCAGGAGATAGCCTTTTTTGTGAAGCATGGTCAACCGATCTACAAACCACTGTATCAGATGCCCAGTGGACGAGGATTTTTTATGCTGTCCACAAGGGGTCCGTCAGTGTCTCCACCCAAGAGAATAACTTTAAGCTCCTATCACGATGGTATCGCACACCCTCTCTCCTTCACCTTTGGAACAAGGACATTGATAGCAAATGTTGGCGTTGTCATGAAAATGAAGGGAGTTTGCGTCACATTTGGTGGAACTGCCCCGTTATCCAAGCATTTTGGAAACAAACCCATAACATTATTCATGAAATAACGCTTACTTCACTACCATACTCACCTCTCTCATACCTATTTCATTTACAACCTCACGCCAATAGAAAATACTGCAAATCCTTAAGTATGTTCCTAGTCAATGCAGCTAAGCTATGTATACCAAGACACTGGGGATCCCCACAGGTCCCCTCCCTTAAAGACTGGATCATGCAAATTAACAAACTGGCAGAGATGGAAGAGCTCATTGCCATCTCCCATGACTCACTATTCAAATATGCCTCCACCTGGAATCCTTGGAACAAATTCAGAGAATCAAACACGTACATCTCAATTATGAAATGAAGACCCATTTTCCACCTAAAATACAGCAACATGTAACCCTTTAATCCATTTACTCAAACTTAACAGCAGCTCCCTAATCGTCACCTATACATTTGCCTTCCTATATTGAGTCACTACTCCCATTATTCCAATCCCCCCCCCACATTCCTCACCTCTACCCCTTCTCTACCCTTATCCTTCTCATTCCATGGGAGAGGTTGGTGCTGGGAACCAACCTCTCCCCTCTATCACCTACAACCAACATCTGCATAATTCAATTATATCATTCAAGTAACTGAATTTATCTCTGAATCTGCAACTCTATTATGCTTTTCATTTAGCAACTTGATGAAACAAAAAAATAATACCTCACCCGCACCTATTCTGTTACGTTATGCATACTCATACATACATTTTCTAAATTCTGTTATTTGGAAGTGAAACTCAGTTATATGCATTCCTGTTTTTCTTCAATTATACATTGAACACCGAGAATGTTGATCGGATTGTTCAACTGTTTGTATGTTTTATTACCATACTCTCTGTACCAATAAACCGTTTTGGAAAAAAAAAAAAAAGTGGGGCCCCAAATTTTTTTATATTCTACCAAAAATATAGGCGCATTTAATCAATTTAGCCAAATAAAACATACAACTACATGAAAATATGCTTTAATTAAATAACATTGAATGGTACCTTCAAATATCTGACTCTGCTTCAGAAGCACCCTATCTCTGATCGCAGGCTCTCTTCCTGTATATGAATGCGGGCGGTTGTGGCAAGTGACGGAGCAGCAAAGCTGTGTAGAGAACAAATCTCATCAATTATAATATTCTATTATGTTATCTACACAGCTCTACTGCTCCTCACCCAGGTCTATTATAAGTAGGCCTGGGTGAGGAGCAGCAGAGCCATATAAAGAACATTCAGAGCTCTGCACATTGCGTTGTACAGGGACTTACTCATTTACATGAAACACATGGCGTCATGACAACAATACTCATAATAAATGAGGCACAGGTCATTTAGGAGTTTTTTTTTTTTTTTTACACATATTGCACCAGAAATTGGTTGCATTTAAATTATAATACCTACAAAAGATAACGCACTTACAAAAAATGACAGATCTAATAATGCTACATGATATGTCAATGTGGCATGATATGTCAATGTTTGCTTTGGTCTGCTCGATCTTGAACCATAGCATAAGACCCCTGGAGACGGACGGAGGCAGGATGATCAGATCCCCGCGGCAGCATCCATTTTACTGACTGCACTGATGCAGATGCCGTGATCTGTATTGATCACAGCATCTGAGTGGTTAATGGCGCACATGAGCGTAATCGCTGATGTCCGCCATTACCGATGGGTCCCTGGCTGCTGATAGCAGCTGGGACCTATGACATGAGCACCACTCCGGTGCTCGCCGTCATGTACAGGATGTAAATGTACGTCCTTGTGCGATAAGTACCGCCGCACCAGGACGTACAATTGTTTACATTATTTTATTTGAAAAATGGGAAAAGGGGGATAATTCAAACTTTTATTAGGGAAGGGGCTTATTTACATTTATTAACATTATTTTGCGTTAGGGAGTACTGGGAGTTGCAGTGAGCTACTGACAAACTACAACTCCCAGCATGCCCTAACATAGCCTATGGCTCTGCAGCTGCCTCAAACCAAAACTACAACTCCCATTATGTTGCACCATAACTTATTCTGTAATACTATATAGTGCAACATGCTAGGAGTTGTAATTTTGGGGCAGCTGCAGAGCCATAGGTTGTATCAGGGCATACTGGGAGTTGCAGTTACTAACTACAATGCCCAGCATGCCCTGATACAGCTAACCCAAAAGGTTTGGTCAGCTGAATAGGGTGTATGTGTATCAGGGCATGCTGGGCCGCACCCTTGCCATGCCTCCATCCACACCCCGCCTCCAGCCACACCCACAATAAAACAACACAACATTGCTCTCTGATACCTAGGCCAAGTTGGCTCCTCTTACCTTAATTACAGTTGCTGGTTGGCAAGCTGTGGTCTTGCTGATTATGACTGGCAGGCTGTGGTCTTGTTGGCTACCGCTGGCAGGCTGTGGTCTTGCTGGCTACTGCTGGCAGGCTGTGGTCTTGCTGGCTACCGCTGGCAGGCTGTGGGCATGTGGGTGGCACTGGCAGGCTTGCTGTGGCTGGCAGGCTGTGGCTTGCTGGCTGTGGCTGGCACTGGCAGGCTTGCTTGCTGGCTGGCTGGCAGGCTGTGGCATGCTGGCTGGCAGGCTGTGGGCCTGTGGCTGGCACTGGCAGGCTTGCTGTGGCTGGCAGGCTGTGGCTTACTGGCTGTGGCTGGCACTGGCAGGCTTGCTGGCTGGCTGTGGCTTGCTGGCTGGCAGGCTGTGGGCCTGTGGCTTGCTGGCTCTGGGCCTGTGGCTGGCACTGGCAGGCTTTCGGGCTGGCAGTCTGTGGCTTGCTGGCTGTGGGCCTGTGGCTGGCACTGGCAGGCTGGCTGAAAGGCTGTGGCTTGCTTGCAGGCTGTGACTTGCTGGCTGTAGGCCTGTGGCTGGCACTGGCAGGCTTGCTGGCAGGCCGTGGCTTGCTGGCTGTGGGCATGTGGCTGGCACTGGCAGGCTGTGGCTTGCTGGCTGTGGGCCTGTGGCTCACACTGGCAGGCTTGCTGGCTGACTGGCAGGCTGTAGGCCTGTGGCTTGCTCGCTGTGGGCCTGTGACTGGCACTGGCAGGCTTGCTGGCAGGCTGTGGGCCTGTGGCCAGGGGCGGACTGAGCGGTCGGGCACTTCAGACGTGGTCCGAGGGCCTGGCCAGGAAGAGGGGGCCTGGACGGGAAGGGGGCCCACTGCCCAGTACAGAATTAACTCACCCGGTGATATGTAGTGGGAGGAGGGGAGGGGCACAGCTGCTGTCGCTGCTTCAGTGAGAGGAGGGGCCCAGGCTAGCGCTGGATTTCCATGGTGTCCTGTGTGCGGGGGTACGTCGGCGCCGCATACTGATGTGCCGTTGACGTGCCCTGTCTCCACAGACTGTGATACAGGTAACCTCACCGGATGGCTGCAATTGCGAAGGAGTGCCCTCTTCATCTTCTTCAATCCCTGCTTCATCCCTGGCGGTTTCTGTATGATATGAGTAGTTCTTGTAACATATGGCCTCTATGTGAAATCCAGCTCCACTCAATGGTCTCTCCTGTGAGGAATGATGTGTACATACATTTGCATTATCCCACACAATTTTAATAAAAATATATGATTCATATATTTTTATTAAAATTGTGTGGGATAATGCAAATGTATTTACACATCATTCCTCACAGGAGAGACCATTGAGTGGAGCTGGATTTCACATAGAGGCCATATGTTACAAGAACTACTCACATCTTACAGAAACCGCCAGGGAGGAAGCAGGGATTGAAGAAGATGAAGAGGGCACTCCTTCGCAATCGCCGGCATCCAGGAAATTGTCTCCGGTGAGGTTAGCGACCATTACCCCCAGAGGCGTAACTAGAACCTTCAGGGCCCTGATGCAAGAAACCATGAAGGGCCCCGCAACCTCCAGCCTCAGCCCTTCCCACTGGTCCCAGGACACTTTACGGTCCTGCAGCGGATCCCTTTCACATTTTGTGCAGTGGACCCCCTTCCTGCAGTTTAAAGTTTAAACAAGAAAATGAATGTAGCCACCCCATCTAAGAAGGGTACCTGGGCAGTGTTACAGGAGGGGGAAGTGTGACAGGATGGGAGACAGTGGAGGACAGCTTGGGGGTGCAGTGTGATGGGAGGGGGTCAGTGTGACTGAAGGGGCCAGTGCGGCTGGAGGGTGGGACTGTGTGACAAGAGGGGGGGCAGTGTGACGGGAGGGGGTCAATGTGATGGTAGGGGGCAGTGGATGGGATGGGGGCAGAGTGCCAGGAGGGAGGTACTGTAATGGGAGGGGGCAGTGTGATGGGAGGGGGCAGTGGAGAGCAGTATGAGGGGGCAGTGTGACAGGAGGGAGCAGTATGGGGGCACAGCATGATTGAGTGGGGGCAGTGGAGGGTAGTATGGGGAGACAGTGTGACAGGAGGGGGCAGGATGGGGGAAAGCATGATGGGAGGGGGCAGTATGGGGGGCAGTGTGACAGGAGGGGGAAGTATGGGGGGACAACATGATGGGAGGAGGGCAGTGGGGGTCAGTATGGGGGACAGCATGATGCGAGGGGGGCAGTATGACAGGAGGGGACAGTATGGGTACAGTATGATGGGAGGGGGACAGTGTTATGAGAGGGGGCAGTGGAGAGCAGTTTGGGGGGCAGTATGATGGGAGGGGGCAGTATGACAGGAGGGAGACAGTGTGATGGGAGGGGGCAGTGGATGGCAGTATGGGGAGGACAGTATGCCAGGAGTGGGCAGTTTGGGGGGGACAGTGTGATGGCAGGGGGTATGGGGGGGACAGTGTGCCAGGAGGGGGCAGTATGGGGGGACAGTGTGATGGGAGGGAGACAGTGTGATGGGAGGGGGCAGTGGAGGGCAGTATGGGGGGGGCAGTATGGGGGGGGCAGTGTGCCAGGAGGGGGCAGTATGGGGGGACAGTATTATGGGAGGGGGCAGTGGAGGGCAGTGGGGGGGGCAGTGTGCCAGGAGGGGGCAGTACTTCCCTACCATGCCCAGCAGCAGGAACAGCCTTAAAACAAGAAGTTGAAGCTGAAGCCGGAGTCAGGGGGCGGAGCTTGGAGGCGGTCCTAGGTATGGATGACTACTTGTGAACATTGTGGAGACAGCTAGCACCAGGCTGGATAGGAGGGCTGACGGGGCGGCATATAGGAGAGCCATGGTGACCCTTGTGATCCCTATAATTATGCCCCTGGTTACCCCTATCACAACCTGTGGAGGCGGGGCCCGTCGACATCATGTCAGTATGCGACGCCAACATGCCCCCGCACACAGGACACAATGGAATCCCAGCCCTAGCCTGGGCCCCTCCTCCTCTCACTGACGCAGCGCCGGCCACCGGGCCCCTCCCCAGATCCCCTCCTCACATTGTAGCAGTGCCGGCCACTGGGTCCCTCCCCTCCTTCTACTATGTATCGCCGGCCAAGGTGAGTTAATTCTATACTGGGCGGCGGCTCCCCTTGCTGGCCAGGCCCTCGGACCACGTCCGAAGTGCCTGACCGCTCAGTCCGCCCCTGCCAGGGCCCCTGGACATTCGGGGCCCTGGGCAGTTTCCCAGGTTGCCCCCCCCCCTAACGCCGGCCCTGATTGTAGTCACTTACATTTAAAAACGTTAAGATCAACAGGTGCACATAGGAGAACCGCGGTAAATGTTCAAGCGTGTCCCAGGAACTGCAGGAGGGTCAACTGATGCATTTCGGCCAATCAGCTGTTGTCTATACAGTAGTGCCAGCTTAGTTTACAGCGATGCTCGGGGATGGCGGGTCGGGAACCCGCAACCTGGGCTTACCGACCCGCCATCCCAGAGCAGGAGGTGGGATCGTCTCGGGGGGTCGGGCGGGAACAGGAATGGTGTTCCTGTTGTAGAATAAGTACAGGAACGTCATTCCCATGCCTTCCCGCAGGACTCAAACCCTGCTGTGACTGCTGACAAAAGCAGCAGGATGAATTCTGAAGTGTTTCTGGCAATATTATCTGTTAATATTAATAGTATTCATATTATTTTATAATAATAATAATTATTATTATTAATATTATAATATCATTAATATCATCAAAGGAAGGCTTGATCCATTTAAGGAAGGATCGAGCGAAGGAAGGATCAAAGCCATTTCAGTGTGAACTGAGCCTTTAGGCAGCAAAGATAACCAGAGAGAAGAGGTGAGGGTTAAAACAAAAAAGACCCATAGGAATCGACATGTGCAGAACTAAAAAATGCATAATAATTTTGTTACCGATAAGTTAAATTAGTTTAATTTGTTTTCGGAATTACTTTTGTTTCGTTTATTCATTTTCAAATTCAATTCGATTTCAATTCGGATTCAATATTCCAAATTAATCGACGTTCAAATTCAAATTTATTGGAAATTTGAATTTCAGAAGACAGTTATATTCTTTTTATTCTGTTCCATTCTGTTCTAATCTATTGTTTTTTTCTATTCTATTCTTTTCTATTCTCCTATTTTCTATTCTGTTCTAATTTATTCTAATCGAAATTCGAAATCCGGATGATGGTTATATTCTATTCTATTGAATTATATATTAGATTGATTTTTTCTTTTGTTTTCTATTCTTTTCTATTCTGTTTTTTATTTATTCTATCCAAAATTTTAATTTCTGAAGACAGTTATATTGTATTCTATTATTTTCTATTCTAATCTATTTTCTGTTATTCTATTATTTTCTTTTCTTTTCTAAATGATTCTATTCAAATTCATTCTATTTGAAATTTGAATTTCGAAGTCAATTATATTCTATTTTATTCTATTCAACTGATTTATTTTTCTATTCTTTTCTTTGATTTTTATTTTATTCTTTTCTATTCTATTATTTTCTGTTTTACTCTATTCTTTTTAGTTCTATTTCCTATTTTATTCTTTTATTTTCTGTTCAATTCTTTTAGTTTATATTCTGGTCTTTTATATTCCCTTATTTTCTATTATATTTGATTATTTTCTTTTATTCTACTCTATATTATTTTATATTCTATTCCTTTATTTTCTATTATACTTGATTCTATTATTTTATATTATATTCTATTCTGTTTAACTCTATTCTTTTCTATCATACTCTATTCTTGGATTCCTTTATTTTCTATTTTATTATATTCTTGTTTTAGAATTCTATTTTAATTTTGGCAAAATTTCATTTAGTTATTTGGGATTTGTTAAAATGTTTCATCTTTTGTAATTTGGAAATTTAGATACACTTGAATATCCAAATAACAAAAATGTGTCAGAATTTCAATTTGGGAAAGAAATTAACCGCACATGTCTAAATCATACTCCCAAAAGCATAAGCCTGTTGAGAGGCTCATACACACATATACAATATGTTACCAAAAGTATTGGGACGTCTGCCTTCACACGCACATAAACTTTAATGACATTACAGTCTTAGTCCATAGGGTTCAATAGTGAGTTGGCCCACCCTGTGTAGCTATAACAGCTTCAACTCTTCTGAGAAGGTTGTACACAAGGTTTAGTAGTGGGTCTATGGGAATTTTTGACCATTCTTCCAGAAGTGAATTTGTGAGGTCAGGCACTGATGTGGACGAGAAGGCCTGGCTTGGAGTTGGGCTTGACCACTTAGTTCCAGTGAAGAGAACTTTTGAGGCGTCAGCAAACCAAGACATTTTGGAAAATTTCATGCTCCCAACTTTGTAGGAAAAGTTTGGGGATGGTCCCTTCCTATTCCAACATGACTGCTCACCAGTGCACAAAGCAAGGTCCATAAAGACTTGGATGAGCAAGTTTGGGGTTGGGGGACTTGACTGGCCTCAACCTGATAGAACACCTTTGGGGATGAATTAGAGCACAGACGGTGAGCCAGGCCTTCTCGTCCAACATCAGAGCCTGACCTCACAAATGCGCTTCTGGAAGAATGGTCAAACATTCCCATAGACACACTACTAAACCTTGTAGACAGCCTTCCCAGAAGAGTTGAAACAATTATAGCTGCAAAGGCTGGGCAAGCTCAATATTGAACCTCTAGGACTAAGACTGGGATGCCTTTAAAGTTACATGCGCGTATAAAGGCAGGTGTCCCAATACTTTTGATAGTGTATAATATAAGACTTAAAAAAAATATAAATCTGGCAGAACATTGTATTGGGTTATAGGGTTAACCTTAGCAAAATCTACACTGGTAATGAATGAGATACTCACTCACTGGCTCGGGATTGCATTGGAAGGTGGATCTCCACATGTTGGTTGAGTTGGAGGGTGAATCCGCACATGTTGGAGGGTGGATCCACACATGCTGGTTGTGTTGGAGGGTGGATCCGCACATGCTGGTTGAGTTGGAGGGTGGATCTCCACATGCTGGTTGTGTTGGAGGGTGGATCTCCACATGCTTGTTGTGTTGGAGGGTGGATCCCCACATGCTGGTTGTGTTGGAGGGTGGATCCGCACATGTTGGTTGAGTTGGAGGGTGGATCCGCACATGCTGGTTGAGTCGGAGGGTGGATCTCCACATGCTGGTTGTGTTATAGGGTGGATCTCCACATGCTGGTTGTGTTGGAGGGTGGATCTCCACATGCTGGTTGTGTTGGAGGGTGGATCTCCACATGCTGGTTGTGTTGGAGGGTGGATCCTCACATGTTGGTTGAGTTGGAGGGTGGATCCTCACATGTTGGCTGAGTTGGAGGGTGGATCCGCACATGTTGGTTGAGTTGGAGGGTGGATCCGCACATGTTGGTTGAGTTGGAGGGTGGATCCTCACATGTTGGTTGAGTTGGAGGGTGGATCCTCACATGTTGGTTGAGTTGGAGGGTGGATCCCCACATGCTGGTTGTGTTGGAGGGTGGATCCCCACATGTTGGTTGTGTTGGAGGGTGGATCCGCACATGTTGGTTGTGTTGGAGGGTGGATCCGCACATGTTGGTTGTGTTGGAGGGTGGATCCGCACATGTTGGTTGAGTTGGAGGGTGGATCCCCACATGTTGGTTGTGTTGGAGGGTGGATCCACACATGTTGGTTGTGTTGGAGGGTGGATCCGCACATGCTGGTTGTGTTGGAGGGTGGATCCGCACATGTTGGTTGAGTTGGAGGGTGGATCCGCACATGCTGGTTGAGTTGGAGGGTGGATCTCCACATGCTGGTTGTGTTATAGGGTGGATCTCCACATGCTGGTTGTGTTGGAGGGTGGATCTCCACATGCTGGTTGTGTTGGAGGGTGGATCTCCACATGCTGGTTGAGTTGGAGGGTGGATCCGCACATGCTGGTTGAGTTGGAGGGTGGATCTCCACATGCTGGTTGTGTTATAGGGTGGATCTCCACATGCTGGTTGTGTTGGAGGGTGGATCTCCACATGCTGGTTGTGTTGGAGGGTGGATCTCCACATGCTGGTTGAGTTGGAGGGTGGATCCGCACATGTTGGTTGAGTTGGAGGGTGGATCCTCACATGTTGGTTGAGTTGGAGGGTGGATCCGCACATGTTGGTTGAGTTGGAGGGTGGATCCGCACATGCTGGTTGAGTTGGAGGGTGGATCTCCACATGCTGGTTGTGTTATAGGGTGGATCTCCACATGCTGGTTGTGTTGGAGGGTGGATCTCCACATGCTGGTTGTGTTGGAGGGTGGATCTCCACATGTTGGTTGAGTTGGAGGGTGGATCCGCACATGCTGGTTGAGTTGGAGGGTGGATCTCCACATGCTGGTTGTGTTATAGGGTGGATCTCCACATGCTGGTTGTGTTGGAGGGTGGATCTCCACATGCTGGTTGTGTTGGAGGGTGGATCTCCACATGCTGGTTGAGTTGGAGGGTGGATCCGCACATGTTGGTTGAGTTGGAGGGTGGATCCTCACATGTTGGTTGAGTTGGAGGGTGGATCCTCACATGTTGGTTGAGTTGGAGGGTGGATCCCCACATGCTGGTTGTGTTGGAGGGTGGATCCCCACATGTTGGTTGTGTTGGAGGGTGGATCCGCACATGTTGGTTGAGTTGGAGGGTGGATCCGCACATGTTGGTTGTGTTGGAGGGAGGATCCGCACATGTTGGTTGAGTTGGAGGGTGGATCCGCACATGTTGGTTGAGTTGGAGAGTGGATCCGCACATGTTGGTTGAGTTGGAGGGTGGATCCTCACATGTTGGTTGAGTTGGAGGGTGGATCCCCACATGTTGGTTGTGTTGGAGGGTGGATCCACACATGTTGGTTGTGTTGGAGGGTGGATCCGCACATGCTGGTTGTGTTGGAGGGTGGATCCGCACATGTTGGTTGAGTTGGAGGGTGGATCCGCACATGCTGGTTGAGTTGGAGGGTGGATCTCCACATGCTGGTTGTGTTATAGGGTGGATCTCCACATGCTGGTTGTGTTGGAGGGTGGATCTCCACATGCTGGTTGTGTTGGAGGGTGGATCTCCACATGCTGGTTGAGTTGGAGGGTGGATCCGCACATGCTGGTTGAGTTGGAGGGTGGATCTCCACATGCTGGTTGTGTTATAGGGTGGATCTCCACATGCTGGTTGTGTTGGAGGGTGGATCTCCACATGCTGGTTGTGTTGGAGGGTGGATCTCCACATGCTGGTTGAGTTGGAGGGTGGATCCGCACATGTTGGTTGAGTTGGAGGGTGGATCCTCACATGTTGGTTGAGTTGGAGGGTGGATCCGCACATGTTGGTTGAGTTGGAGGGTGGATCCGCACATGCTGGTTGAGTTGGAGGGTGGATCTCCACATGCTGGTTGTGTTATAGGGTGGATCTCCACATGCTGGTTGTGTTGGAGGGTGGATCTCCACATGCTGGTTGTGTTGGAGGGTGGATCTCCACATGTTGGTTGAGTTGGAGGGTGGATCCGCACATGCTGGTTGAGTTGGAGGGTGGATCTCCACATGCTGGTTGTGTTATAGGGTGGATCTCCACATGCTGGTTGTGTTGGAGGGTGGATCTCCACATGCTGGTTGTGTTGGAGGGTGGATCTCCACATGCTGGTTGAGTTGGAGGGTGGATCCGCACATGTTGGTTGAGTTGGAGGGTGGATCCTCACATGTTGGTTGAGTTGGAGGGTGGATCCTCACATGTTGGTTGAGTTGGAGGGTGGATCCCCACATGCTGGTTGTGTTGGAGGGTGGATCCCCACATGTTGGTTGTGTTGGAGGGTGGATCCGCACATGTTGGTTGAGTTGGAGGGTGGATCCGCACATGTTGGTTGAGTTGGAGGGTGGATCCGCACATGTTGGTTGAGTTGGAGGGTGGATCCTCACATGTTGGTTGAGTTGGAGGGTGGATCCCCACATGTTGGTTGTGTTGGAGGGTGGATCCGCACATGTTGGTTGTGTTGGAGGGTGGATCCGCACATGTTGGTTGTGTTGGAGGGTGGATCCGCACATGTTGGTTGTGTTGGAGGGTGGATCCGCACATGTTGGTTGAGTTGGAGGGTGGATCCTCACATGCTGGTTGAGTTACATAGTTACATAGTTACATAGTAGGTGAGGTTGAATAAAGACAATAGTCCATCCAGTTAAACCTGTGTCCATCCAGTTAAACCTGTGTAGGTGTGTGTGGCTGTAATCATCTCGCATACCCCTGAATGTTCTGATCCTTGAGATGTACGTCTAGAAGTCTTTTGAAAGCCACCATATTACCTGCAGAAACCATCTCTTGTGGTAGAGAATTCCACAATCTTGTAGCCCTAACAGTAAAGAACCCCCCACGTTGCCTGAGGTTAAAACGCTTCTCCTCTAATCGCATTGTATGCCCCCGAGTCCTCATGCAATCCCTGCGACTGAACAGCTTTTCTTCTAAGCCTAGATCCCCATTGAGATATTTAAAAATTGCTATCATGTCCCCCCTCAGGCGTCTCTTCTCCAGGGAGAATAAATCAAGCGATTGCAGACGCTCCTCATAATCAAGGTCCTCCAATCCCCTAATTAGTTTAGTTTCCCTTCTCTGGACCCTCTCCAACTCCAACACATCCCTTCTGAGGACTGGTGACCCGAATTGGACAGCATACTCCAGATGCGGTCGGACCAGAGTTTTATAAAGTGGAAGGATTATAGGCTTATCTCTGGAATACATCCCTTTCTTTATGCATGCTAATATTCTGCTGGCTTTGGCAGCTGCCGCTTGACATTGCATGCTGTTGCCTAGTCTATCATCCACCAATACTTCCAGATCCTTCTCCATTTTTGATTCTCCCAGGGGTTCCCCTCCTAACGTGTATTGTGCTTTTATGTTGCTAGTCCCCAAGTGCAAAACCTTACACTTCTCCACGTTAAACCTCATTTGCCAAGTCGTTGCCCACTCCGTTATTTTGTCCAGGTCATACTGTAGGATATTGTAACGCTCCGGCGTTTATTTAGTAAAGTGGATTTGCAGCTGCAGATTTCACTCAGTAGTCGTGTAGAGATGTGTTGAATTACCATATCCAACTCTCCAGACTCATCATTGTGGCCCAGCCTGCTTCAGCATGCAAATATACAGACACTCAGATAAGGTGTTCCTGGAGTGATAGGTTGTATACGATAGTATAGAGGTGATGTGCTGAAAGGACAGGCGTGAGTGGTGATAACAATGGTAGGTACTCAATAGTAAGGTTCAGGAGTGTTAGCAGATGGTGATAGGTAGTATGCAGATAGGTTAGCAATCATGTACAAGTAACAGGTGGTAGGGGACAGCAGATGAAGTGTACAGGAGTTGCTAACTTAGTGCAATGATATAGATGGTAGTAGACCCAAGAGCTAGCAATCTATGTAACAGTGCAGATGACAGGAATAGTAATGCATAGATAGTAACAGTCTTTAGTATGCAAGAGTAGATAGTGTAAGTTGTTAGGAAGGAATCCCCTGTGGGGTATTTATCACAAGTTGGTTTAGTAGGGGAGAGGGGTCCGGTAATAGAATAAGGATCAGGTAGCGAGACCAGGTAGCGAGATACAAGATCAAGTAGAGAGACTCCGGTATGTGCAGGCATTGAAGTAATAGCTGGCTTCGGCAGCGTCAGGCAAGGCTGTGTAACAAGCGGTTTGAACGAACGCCTTGTGAGAGAAAGCCGGCGATTGAAATAGCCGCTCAGAGCGGCGCTTAGCGATGACGTCATGCGGTCTTAAAGAGGTAGGCAGGTATATGCGTTCCACCTAGCTGGAAAGGTGGGACGCAAATGCGGAATAGAAATGGGCTGGAAGGGTACCGAAGGTACCAGAATCTTACAGATATCTGCTTCATGCTGTGCTGTTATTGCCCTGCCTAATTATTGCCCTGCCTAATTTTGTGTCATCTGCAAAAACTGATATTGAACTACAGATCCCGTCCTCAATGCTGTTTATGAATAAATTGAACAAGGTTGGTCCTAGGACTGAGCCTTGGGGGACCCCGCTTACTACCTCAGACCAGTCTGAGTATGCGCTGTTTATTACCACCCTTTGGACACGCCCTTTTAGCCAGTTCCGTATCCAAGAGCAAACCCTGCTGTCGATACCTGCAGACCTTATTTTATAAATTAAGCGCTTATGGGGAACTGTATCGAACACCTTAGCAAAATTCAAGTACACCACATCCACTGGTCTGCCCCTATCTAGCTCACAGCTCACCTCCTCGTAGAATGTTAAGAGATTGGTTTGACAAGAACGCCCATTTGTAAACCCGTGCTGGTTACTACTGATGATGCTGTTGTCCTTAGCAAACTCTACGATATAGTCCCTTATCATCCCCTCCAGAAGTTTACATACTACTGATGTCAGACTGACAGGCCTATAATTTCCCGGGATATGCCTCTGACCCTTTTTGAATATCGGAATCACGTTAGCTTTCCTCCACTCCCCTGGTACATCTCCTGTCCTAATACTGTCCGCAAAGATCAGGAACAGTGGTCTGGATATAACCTTACTGAGTTCCTTGAGTACTCTCGGATGTACGCCATCTGGGCCTGGTGATTTGTTTGTGTTAAGTTTATCCAGCCTTTCCCTGATTTCACCCTCTGTTAGCCATAGTGGCAAGTCCTGTGTATTACTACTAACCATACAGTCATGGTCAGTGTACCCCTCCTTTTCCTGTGTAAAGACTGACGAGAAAAAAGCATTCAGCACGGTTGCTTTTTCAGTGTCCTCTGTAACCATCCTCCCATCATCGTTAATTATGTGTGCAATATGCTCTGCCCTAGTTTTTTTGCTGTTGACATACTTAAAGAATTTCTTTGGGTTTTTTATCTATCCTCCACTATTTGTCTCTCAAAGTCTATTTTAGTCATCTTGATTTCGTGTTTACACTTCTTATTTGCCTCCTTGTATTGGTCGAAAGCCAATACTGTGCCTTCTGATTTATATTTCTTGAAGGCCAATTTTTTTCCCCTAATAAGATTTTTAACGCTATGGTTTAGCCAGCCAGGTTTGGCTTTGTCTCTTCTAAATTTATTTCCCATAGGAATGAACTGCAAGATGCCTTTGCTTAATATATTCCTAAAGCATTCCCATTTTTCCTCTGTGGTCAGGGATCCCAGGGTTCGGTCCCAGTTTACCCTTTCCATCAACGAGTACAATTTTGGAAAATCTGCCCTTCTGAAGTTAAGGGTTCTTATGTTCCCCACTTGCCTTGCTATATTGTTATTTACACTAAATGTGATCATCCTGTGATCGCTAGAGCCCAGGTTGTCCTGGACTCCTACCTCCGAGATTAGGTCTTGGTCATTAGTGATCAATAGATCCAGGACTGCATTTTCTCTAGTAGGAGAGTCCACCAACTGTGACATGTAATTATCCTGTAAGGTTTCCGTGAATAGCCGGGCCTTCTGTGAGTGTGTAGTCCCCTCTTCCCAGTCAATGTCGGGATAATTGAAGTCCCCCAATATGAGGACTGATCCTGGCTTTGCCACTTTACCCAAAAGTGCTAAAAATTCCTGCTCTACCTCCTCCCCTTGTTTAGGTGGCCTATAGCAAACCCCCACAATTACTTTTCCCTTTTCTCCTTCCCTATGGAGTTCTACCCATACGGATTCTAACTCCATGCTTATCCCATCCGTGATGTCACTCCTCTCAATCACCTTTACATTATTCTTGACGTAGAGACATACCCCTCCCCCTCTTTTTCCTATCCTGTCCTTCCGGTACACTGAATACCCTTGGATATTTGCCAGCCAGTCATGTGAGGGGGTCAAACCAAGTCTCTGTTATTCCCACAAGGTCTATGTCCTCCTCATGTACTAACATTTCCAACTCAACCATTTTATTAGCTAGGCTCCTGGCATTAGCATATACCCCTCTTAGTTTTACGGAAGATAAACGTGATTGGTGGTTATGTTGATTCCTGTTTGGTCTGCGGTTCTCCCGCACAGACCTACCAATTGACGTTGTGGACCTACTGTCGCTGCTAACCCTACAACTGCCTTCAGTCCTTTGCTCCCTCCTAACTGACTCTACTTCTGAGCCCTCCCCCGTCTCCTAGTTTAAAAGCTCCTCCAACTTGGTGGCCATCTTTTGTAACGTTCATGCGTTTTTGTTAGTGGATAGATTTACAGCTGCAGAATTATTACACTCAGTAGCCTTGTAGAGATACTGTTGAACAAACATATCCAACTCTCAGGACTTCATCACCGTGCACAGCCTGTTATATACCATATATATATTAATTAGATGTTTAATGGAGGGATAGAATATATGAGGATGTATAGATGAGAGACAGGCTATTGTATGGTGAGCACTAGAAGTAGTATTAGGAGAGTTGCAGGTGATGGTAAAGCAGATAGGTTCTGATGTCTAGTATAGTGCAGATGGTAAGAGGACACAGATGGAGTATACTTAGACAGAGTAACCTAGTGCAAGGATAGTTGAAGGTAGTCCCAAGAGCTAACAGTCTATGCAGATGATAGTGAATAGATAGATACAGATAGTCTTGGTAATTGCAGTAGATGACAGTAGGAGATTGGTTAGTAAGAATCCCCTGTGGGGTACTTATCACTTAGTTAGGTTAGTAGTAACAGTGTCCATAGGAGAGGGGTGATCCCGTAGCGAGATACGGATCACCAGCGAGGTTCCAGCTTTAGTTCAGCAAGGGAGAATGTCAGCAGCTCCGACTTCACAGGAGTAGGTGCGGTGAACATGTGGTGAAGGTGAAAACAGCATGCCAGGGGTGATCGGGTGGCGAGACACAGGATCCGAAAACAGGTTCAGGTAGCGAGATACAGGAACGTGTAGATCTGGTATGCTGACTTCAGAGAGCGGGACGCTCCAACCATGGCGGTTGAACGAGCCATGAGTGAGAGCAAGCCGGCGATTGAAATAGCCGCTCATAGCGGCGCTCGGCAATGATGTCATCCGGTCTTAAAGGTATATGCGTCTCTTGTTATACAAGATGGGACGCAATTAGCAGAGGAGAAATATGGAGACAAGGGTACCAGAGGTACCAGAACATTACATCTTTCTCCCCAAAAGAGCTGTACCGCCCCCATTAAGGTGCAGCCCATCCTTACTAAAGAGCCGGTAACCGACTGAGAAGTCAGCCCAGTTCTCCAGGAACCCAAACCCCTCCTTCCTACACCAATTCCTCAGCCACTTGTTAAGTTCCCTAATCTCCTTCTGCCTCTCCTGTGTGGCTCGAGGTACAGGCAGTATTTCAGAGAAAACCACCTTGGAGGTCCTTTTCCTCAATCTATTACCTAAGTCCCTGAAATCGTTCTTTAGGATCCTCCACCTACCTTTAACTTTGTCATTAGTGCCCACATGCACCATGATCACTGGGTCATCCCCAGCCCCGCACAATAATCTGTCTGCCAGATCTGCGATGTGCCGAACGCGTTGGAGTTGGAGGGTGGATCCTTACATGTTTGTTGAGTTGGAGGGTGGATCCTTACATGTTGGTTGAGTTGGAGGGTGGATCCGCACATGTTGGTTGTGTTGGAGGGTGGATCCCCACATGTTGGTTGAGTTGGAGGGTGGATCCGCACATGTTGGTTGAGTTGGAGGGTGGATCCTCACATGTTGGTTGAGTTGGAGGGTGGATCCTCACATGTTGGCTGAGTTGGAGGGTGGATCCGCACATGTTGGCTGAGTTGGAGGGTGGATCCGCACATGTTGGTTGAGTTGGAGGGTGGATCCTCACATGTTGGTTGAGTTGGAGGGTGGATCCTCACATGTTGGTTGAGTTGGAGGGTGGATCCCCACATTCTGCTTGTGTAAGGTACAATAGCCACCTGACATCAAGAAGGTAAGACAATGTTAGACTGTAATGGATCACACCCTAAACTCACCAATTGTATTTCCATGTGCAATGGCTTCCTCCTGAAATAAAGTCAAAGTCTGCTTACACTCCACCTAGCCTGGTCCCCATTGAGCTAAACCAAGCTTTTTATATTCAATCAAGCTGTACCATTCCAGCAATGCGTTTTAGTATAAGTTCAAAGCTTGATTTTCTACCTGTCCCTCCATCTTCCTCTCCATATAACACAATCCTTTGCAACGTTTGGCCACAAAGCAGCGCCCAGAGCTTCTGCTCCCATACAGATCTCAGTAACTATCTATGAAACTTCTACATTGCTTCAGATTGATTGTACAGAGGAAGGTTTTGCTAACTGCTGTTTGTAACTAAATGACCTTCAGGGCTCCTTGATACCTGTGCGTTAGGTGTATGCGTTAATTTGTGTGATGGTAAAAAGCAGCTGCCAAAATGTCATTTGTGCATTGTGGTGTGCCGCAATGAATGTACAGTGGAATGCATTTGGAAGGAACGTTGGGGTATAAATTGTTTGCTTCCATGCTTTGCGGTATATGAATGGAATAAAATGCACATTTTAGCAAAGCACACATATGTGAAGCAAGTCATTAGAAAATAAAATAAAAATCACATTCATAAAATAAGCCCCCCTGTCAGTAAGAGGATAATGAAACTTTCCGGTGTCATTGGCAGCAGCATAAGACTTATATTTTTGGTTTAGTGGGAGGAAAATGACCCAATGTATTTTGATGTTCCTAGTAGTGGAAAGGCCCCATCACTTGTGTCAGTGGGGATATAAAAAAAAGCCTGATAATGTCAGTAGAAGGAGAAAACCTTGTTGCTGGTATCAGCATGAGCAAAACAAGCCACATATCGTTGATATCAGTTATAAAAAAATGTAAGACCCCATATCGATGGTGTCAGTGAGCTGACACCCATATTGCTTATGTCAACGAAAGCAAAATGGGTCCCATGTTGTCAATGTTCCCTGGAAGTCAAATAAGCCCCACATTGCTGGAGTCATAATAAAAAGAACCAATCAAGGATATCTTTGGGATAAACAAATCCTTATTGTTGGAGTCATTAGGACTAATTATTGGTGTTTAGAGATGGGCTCGGGTTTGGATGAGTTTCCATGTGCCCGAGCCCTCCGCTAATTACAGGCACTGAGACATTTCCCCATCTGCGCAGCTGTGGATCGGGAAATGTCTCACTGCCTGTGATTAGCAGAGTGCAGTGACGGCATCCTGGTGGGATTGGGCAAGTGGGAACTTGAACACGCCCGAGCCCATCTCAGCCCCATCTTTGTTATCAATGAGGATAAAATAAGCTCCACTCTTAGTGTTAGTAAGTGAATAATACATTTTCTAGTTGGTGTCAGTGAGAGCAAAATAAGCCCCATATTGGTGGTGTTAGTGGGAGGAAAATGACCCCATATCATTGGTGTCAGTGGCGATACAATAAGCCCCATTATTGGTGCCAGGGAGAAGAAAATAAGCCCCATCGTTGGTGTGAAAGGAGACAGAATAAGCCCCCATCCTTGGTGCGAGTGGGGACAGAATAAGCCCCCATCATTGGTATGAGTGGGGCCAGAATAAGCCCCCATCGTTGGTGTGAGTGGGGCCAGAATAAGCCCCCATCGTTGGTGCGAGCGGGGACTGAACAAACCCCCATCGTTGGTGCGAGTGGGGACTGAATAAGACCCCATCGTTGGTATCAGTGGGAGAAATAGTGCCCCATCATTGGTGTCAGTGGGAATAGAATAAGCCCAATCATTGGTGTCAGTGGAGATAAAAGCCCCATCATTGGTATGGGTGGAGATAGAACAAGCCTCATCATTGGTGTGAGTGGGAATGGAATAAGCCCAATTATTGGTGTGAGTGGGAATGGAATAAGCCCAATTATTGGTGTGAGTGGGAATGGAATAAGCCCAATTATTGGTGTGAGTGGGAATAGAATAAGCCCAATTATTGGTGTGAGTGGGGATAGAATAAGCCCCATCATTGATGTGGATGAGGATAGAATAAGCCCCATCATTGGTGTGGGTGGGGATAGAATAAGCCCCATCATTGGTGTGGGTGGGGATAGGATAAGCCCCATCATTGGTGTGGGTGGGGATAGAATAAGCCCCATCATTGGTGAGGGTGGGGATAGGATAAGCTCCATCATTGGTGTGGGTGGGGATAGGATAAGCCCCATCATTGGTGTGGGTGGGGATAGGATAAGCCCGATCATTGGTGTGGGTGGGGATAGAATAAGCCCCATCATTGGTGTGGGTGGGGATAGAATAAGCCCCATCATTGGTGTGGGTGGGGATCAGGCCCGGACTGGGACAAAAAATAGGCCCGGGCATTTTAGGCTGAGCAGCCCATTTTTTTTTTAAACAAAATGACCAATGATGAACAACTACCAGTTTCTCTATGTTTTTTAGTTATATTTAGCCTGCACACCCAGGCGATTTGATTCTGCAAATCGTTCAGCGTTTTGAAAACCGATTGCGGGGTGTCGTTAACCTAACATACACTCCGCAATCTGTTTGCATGGATGGGTTGCTATTTAGATGCAGTCCGCATTTAGTGTGAACCCAGGCTAAGAGGGAAAAGGTAATTTTAGGGTACATAAAAAATATATTACCCAATTTTTGGGTAAAATATAAAAGATGAGTTTGTGTCAAGTAAATAAATACCCAACATGTCAAACCTTAAGACTATGCATGCCCGAAAATGGCAACACATTTCAGTACCCTATATTTTCCATAGGCACAGTGGTGGTGGGGATAGGGGTGACATCAGTGGTGGTGGGGATAGGGGTGACATCAGTGGTGGTGGGGATAGGGGTGACATCAGTGGCGGTGGTGGTGGGGATAGGGGTGACATCAGTGATGGTGGGGATAGGGGTGACATCAGTGGCAGTGGTGGTGGGGATAGGGGTGACATCAGTGTTGGTGGGGAAAAGGGTGACATCAGTGGCAGTGGTGGTGGGGATAGGGGTGACATCAGTGGTGGTGGGGATAGGGGTGACATCAGTGGCAGTAAAGGTGGGGATAGGGGTGACATCAGTGGCAGTGGTGGTGGGGATAGGGGTGACATCAGTGGTGGTGGAGACAGGGGTTACATCATTGGCAGTGGGGATAGGGATGACATCAGTGGCGGTGGTGGTGGGGATAGCGTTGACATCAGTGGTGGTTGGGATAGGGATAACATCAGTGACGGTGTTGAGGATAGGGATGACATCAGTGGGAATGATGAGGATTGGGTTGACATCAGTAGGAGTAGTGGTAAGGATAGGGATAGCATCAGTGGCAGTGGTGGTGGGGATAGAAATGACAATGTTCACTGCCACTGATGTCATCCCTATCCCCACCACCACCGCTACTGATGTCATCCCTATCCCCCATCATCACTGCCTCATGGGAGGGGTGGAGATCAGACAGAGGGATGACGGTGGGAGGGATGGATGGGATCAGGCAGTGATGGCAGTGGGGGGGGGGGATGGATGTGATCAGGGCAGGCAGAGTGATGGCAGTGGGGGGGTGGATGGGATCAGGCAGAGTGATGGCAGTGGGAGGGATGGATGGAATCAGGCAGAGTGATGGCAGTGGGAGGGAGGGATGGATGGGATCAGGCAGAGTGATGGCAGTGGGAGAGATGGGATCAGGCAGTGATGGCAGTCGGAGGGATAGATGGGATCAGGCAGAGTGATGGCAGTGGGAGGGGTGGATGGGATCAGGCAGAGTGATGGCAGTGGGAGGGATGGATGGGATCAGGCAGAGTGATAACAGTGGGAGGGATGGATGGGATCAGGCAGAGTGATGGCAGTGGGAGGGATGAATGGGATCAGGCAGAGTGATGGCAGTGGGAGAGATGGGATCAGGCAGTGATGGCAGTCTGAGGGATGGATGGGATCAGGCAGAGTGATGGCAGTGGGAGGGATGGATAGGATCAGGCAGAGTGATGGCAGTGGGAAAGATGGGATCAGGCAGTGATGGCAGTGGGAGGGATGGATGGGATCAGGCAGAGTGATGGCAGTGGGAGAGATGGGATCAGGCAGTGATGGCAGTCGGAGGGATGGATGGGATCAGGCAGAGTGATGGCAGTGGGAAAGATGGGATCAGGCAGTGATGGAAGTGGGAGGGATGGATGGGATCAGGCAGAGTAATGGCAGTGGGAGAGATGGGATCAGGCAGTGATGGCAGTCGGAGGGATGGATGGGATCAGGCAGAGTGATGGCAGTGGGAGGAATGGATGGGATCAGGCAGAGTGATGGCAGTGGGAGAGATGGGATCAGGCAGTGATGGCAGTTGGAGGGATGGATGGGATCAGGCAGAGTGATGGCAGTGGGAGGGATGGATGGGATAAGGCAGAGTGATGGCAGTGGGAGGGATGGATGGGATAAGGCAGAGTGATGGCAGTGGGAGGGATGGATGGGATCAGGCAGAGTGATGGCAGTGGGAGGGATGGATGGGATCAGGCAGAGTGATGGCAGTGGGGGGATGGATGGGATAAGGCAGAGTGATGGCAGTAGGAGGGATGGATGGGATCAGGCAGAGTGATGGCAGTGGGAGGGAAGGATGGGATCAGGCAGAGTGATGGCAGTGGGAAGGATGGATGGGATCAGGCAGAGTGATGGCAGTGGGGGGGTGGATGGGATCAGGCAGAGTGATGGCAGTGGGAGGGATGGATGGGATCAGGCAGAGTGATGGCAGTGGGAGGGATGGATGGGATCAGGCAGAGTGATGGCAGTGGGGGGGGGGTGGATGGAATCAGGCAGAGTGATGGCAGTGGGGGGGGGGTGGATGGGACCAGGCAGAGTGATGGCAGTGGGAGGGATGGATGGGATCAGGCAGAGTGATGGCAGTGGGGGTGGATGGGATCAGGCAGAGTGATGGCAGTGGGAAGGAAGGATGGGATCAGGCAGAGTGGTGGAAGTGGGAGGGATGGATTGGATAAGGCAGAGTGATGGCAGTGGGAGAGATGGGATCAGGCAGTTATGGCAGTCGGAGGGATGGATTTGATCAGGCAGAGTGATGGCAGTGGGAGGGATGGATGGGATCAGGCAGAGTGATGGCAGTGGGAGGGATGGATGGGATCAGGCAGAGTGATGGCAGTGGGGGGGGGGGTGGGATCAGGGCAGGCAGAGTGATGGCAGTGGGAAGGATGGGATCAGGTAGAGTGATGGCAGTGGGAGAGATGGGATCAGGTAGAGTGATGGCAGTGGGAGGGATGGATGGGATCAGGCAGTGATGGCAGTGGAGGGGATGGATGGGATCTGGGCAGGCAGAGTGATGGCAGTGGGAAGGATGGGATCAGGTAGAGTGATGGCTGTGGGAGGGATGGATGGGATCAGGCAGTGGGGGGTGGATGGGATCAGGCAGTGATGGCAGTGGGGGAGATGGATGGGATCAGGGCAGGCAGAGTGATGGCAGTGGGAGAGATGGGATCAGGTAGAGTGATGGCAGTGGGAGGGATGGATGGGATCAGGCAGAGTGATGGCAGTGTAAGAGATGGGATCAGGCAGTGATGGCAGTGGGAGGGATGGATGGGATCAGGCAGAGTGATGGCAGTGAGAGGGAAGGATGGGATCAGGCAGAGTGATGGCAGTGGGAAGGATGGATGGGATCAGGCAGAGTGATGGGAGTGGGGGGTGGATGGGATCAGGCAGAGTGATGGCAGTGGGAGGGATGGATGGGATCAGGCAGAGTGATGGCAGTGGGAGGGATGGATGGGATCAGGCAGAGTGATGGCAGTGTACGATATGGGATCAGGCAGTGATGGCAGTGGGAGGGATGGATGGGATCAGGCAGAGTGATGGCAGTGGGAGGGAAGGATGGGATCAGGCAGAGTGATGGCAGTGGGAAGGATGGATGGGATCAGGCAGAGTGATGGCAGTGGGGGGTGGATGGGATCAGGCAGAGTGATGGCAGTGGAAGGGATGGATGGGATCAGGCAGAGTGATGGCAGTGGGAGGGAAGGGTGGGATCAGACAGAGTGATGGCAGTGGGGGGGGGGGGGTGGATGGGATCAGGCAGAGTGATGGCAGTGGGGGGGATGGATGGGACCAGGCAGAGTGATGGCAGTGGGAGGGATGGATGGGATCAGGCAGAGTGATGGCAGTGGGGGTGGATGGGATCAGGCAGAGTGATGGCAGTGGGAGGGAAGGATGGGATCAGGCAGAGTGATGGCAGTGGGAGGGATGGATTGGATCAGGCAGAGTGATGGCAGTGGGAGAGATGGGATCAGGCAGTTATGGCAGTCGGAGGGATGGATGGGATCGGGCAGAGTGATGGCAGTGGGAGGGATGGATGGGATCAGGCAGAGTGATGGCAGTGGGAGGGATGGATGGGATCAGGCAGAGTGATGGCAGTGGGAGGGATGGATGGGATCAGGCAGAGTGATGGCAGTGGGGGGGGGTGGATGGGATCAGGGCAGGCAGAGTGATGGCAGTGGGAAGGATGGGATCAGGTAGAGTGATGGCAGTGGGAGAGATGGGATCAGGTAGAGTGATGGCAGTGGGAGGGATGGGTGGGATCAGGCAGTGATGGCAGTGGGGGGATGGATGGGATCTGGGCAGGCAGAGTGATGGCAGTGGGAAGGATGGGATCAGGTAGTGTGATGGCTGTGGGAGGGATGGATGGGATCAGGCAGTGGGGGGGTGGATGGGATCAGGCAGTGATGGCAGTGGGGGAGATGGATGGGATCAGGGCAGGCAGAGTGATGGCAGTGGGAGAGATGGGATCAGGTAGAGTGATGGCAGTGGGAGGGATGGATAGGATCAGGCAGTGATGGCAGTGGGGGGATGGATGGGATCAGGCAGTGGAGGGGATGGATGGGATCAGGGCAGGAAGAGTGATGGCAGTGGGAGGGATGGATGGGATCAGGCAGTGATGGCAGTGGGGGGGATGGATGGGATCAGGCAGTGATGGCAGTGGGAGGGATGGATGGGATCAGGGCAGGCAGAGTGATGGCAGTGGGAGAGATGGGATCAGGCAGAGTGATGGCAGTGGGAGGGATAGATGGGATCAGGGCAGGCAGAGTGATGGCAGTGGGAGAGATGGGATCAGGCAGTGATGGCAGTGGGAGGGATGGATGGGATCAGGCAGTGATGGCAGTGGAGGGGATGGATGGGATCAGGGCAGGCAGAGTGATGGCAGTGGGAGGGATGGATGGGATCAGGCAGTGATGGCAGTGGGGGGGATGGATGGGATCAGGCAGTGATGGCAGTGGGAGGGATGGATGGGATCAGGGCAGGCAGAGTGATGGCAGTGGGAGAGATGGGATCAGGCAGTGATGGCAGTGGGAGGGATAGATGGGATCAGGGCAGGCAGAGTGATGGCAGTGGGAGAGATGGGATCAGGCAGTGATGGCAGTGGGAGGGATGGATGGGATCAGGCAGTGATGGCAGTTTGGGGGGGTGGATGGGATCAGGGCAGGCAGAGTGATGGCAGTGGGAGAGATGGGATCAGGCAGAGTGATGGCAGTGGGAGGGATAGATGGGATCAGGGCAGGCAGAGTGATGGCAGTGGGAGAGATGGGATCAGGCAGTGATGACAGTGGGAGGGATGGATGGGATCAGGCAGTGATGGCAGTGGAGGGGATGGATGGGATCAGGGCAGGCAGAGTGATGGCAGTGGGAGGGATGGATGGGATCAGGCAGTGATGGCAGTGGGGGGGGTGGATGGGATCAGGCAGCGATGGCAGTGGGAGGGATGGATGGGATCAGGGCAGGCAGAGTGATGGCAGTGGGAGAGATGGGATCAGGCAGGGATGGCAGTGGGAGGGATAGATGGGATCAGGGCAGGCAGAGTGATGGCAGTGGGAGGGATGGATGGGATCAGGCAGAGTGATGGCAGTGGGAAGGATGGATGGGATCAGGCAGAGTGATGGCAGTGGGGGGTGGATGGGATCAGGCAGAGTGATGGCAGTGGGAGGGATGGATGGGATCAGGCAGAGTGTTGGCAGTGTAAGAGATGGGATCAGGCAGTGATGGCAGTGGGAGGGATGGATGGGATCAGGCAGAGTGATGGCAGTGGGAGGGAAGGATGGGATCAGGCAGAGTGATGGCAGTGGGAAGGATGGATGGGATCAGGCAGAGTGATGGCAGTGGGGGGTGGATGGGATCAGGCAGAGTGATGGCAGTGGGAGGGATGGATGGGATCAGGCAGAGTGATGGCAGTGGGGGGGGTGGATGGGATCAGGCAGAGTGATGGCAGTGGGGGGGGTTGGATGGGACCAGGCAGAGTGATGGCAGTGGGAGGGATGGATGGGATCAGGCAGAGTGATGGCAGTGGAGGTGGATGGGATCAGGCAGAGTGATGGCAGTGGGAGGGAAGGATGGGATCAGGCAGAGTGATGGCAGTGGGAGGGATGGATTGGATCAGGCAGAGTGATGGCAGTGGGAGAGATGGGATCAGGCAGTTATGGCAGTCTGAGGGATGGATGGGATCAGGCAGAGTGATGGCAGTGGGAGGGATGGATGGGATCAGGCAGAGTGATGGCAGTGGGAGGGATGGATGGGATCAGGCAGAGTGATGGCAGTGGGAGGGATGGATGGGATCAGGCAGAGTGATGGCAGTGGGGGGGGGTGGATGGGATCAGGGCAGGCAGAGTGATGGCAGTGGGAAGGATGGGATCAGGTAGAGTGATGGCAGTGGGAGAGATGGGATCAGGTAGAGTGATGGCAGTGGGAGGGATGGGTGGGATCAGGCAGTGATGGCAGTGGGGGGATGGATGGGATCTGGGCAGGCAGAGTGATGGCAGTGGGAAGGATGGGATCAGGTAGAGTGATGGCTGTGGGAGGGATGGATGGGATCAGGCAGTGATGGCAGTGGGGGAGATGGATGGGATCAGGGCAGGCAGAGTGATGGCAGTGGGAGAGATGGGATCAGGTAGAGTGATGGCAGTGGGAGGGATGGATGGGATCAGGCAGTGATGGCAGTGGGGGGATGGATGGGATCAGGCAGTGGAGGGGATGGATGGGATCAGGGCAGGCAGAGTGATGGCAGTGGGAGGGATGGATGGGATCAGGCCGTGATGGCAGTGGGGGGGATGGATGGGATCAGGCAGTGATGGCAGTGGGGGGATGGATGGGATCAGGCAGTGGAGGGATGGATGGGATCAGGGCAGGCAGAGTGATGGCAGTGGGAGAGATGGGATCAGGCAGAGTGATGGCAGTGGGAGGGATAGATGGGATCAGGGCAGGCAGAGTGATGGCAGTGGGAGAGATAGGATCAGGCAGTGATGGCAGTGGGAGGGATGGATGGGATCAGGCAGTGGAGGGGATGGATGGGATCAGGGCAGGCAGAGTGATGGCAGTGGGAGGGATGGATGGGATCAGGCAGTGATGGCAGTGGGGGGATGGATGGGATCAGGCAGTGATGGCAGTGGGAGGGATGGATGGGATCAGGGCAGGCAGAGTGATGGCAGTGGGAGAGATGGGATCAGTCAGTGATGGCAGTGGGAGGGATAGATGGGATCAGGGCAGGCAGAGTGATGGCAGTGGGAGAGATGGGATCAGGCAGTGATGGCAGTGGGAGGGATGGATGGGATCAGGCAGTGATGGCAGTTTGGGGGGGGTGGATGGGATCAGGGCAGGTAGAGTGATGGCAGTGGGAGGGATGGATGGGATCAGGCAGTGATGGCAGTGGGGGGGGGGTTGGGTGGGATCAGGGCAGGTAGAGTGATGGCAGTGGGAGGGATGGATGGGATCAGGGCAGGCAGAGTGATGGCAGTGGGAGAGATGGGATCAGGCAGAGTGATGGCAGTGGGAGGGATAGATGGGATCAGGGCAGGCAGAGTGATGGCAGTGGGAGAGATGGGATCAGGCAGTGATGGCAGTGGGAGGGATGGATGGGATCAGGCAGTGATGGCAGTGGAGGGGATGGATGGGATCAGGGCAGGCAGAGTGATGGCAGTGGGAGGGATGGATGGGATCAGGCAGTGATGGCAGTGGGGGGATGGATGGGATCAGGCAGTGATGGCCGTGGGAGGGAAGGATGGGATCAGGGCAGGCAGAGTGATGGCAGTGGGAGAGATGGGATCAGGCAGTGATGGCAGTGGGAGGGATAGATGGGATCAGGGCAGGCAGAGTGATGGCAGTGGGAGGGAAGGATGGGATCAGGCAGAGTGATGGCAGTGGGGGAGGGATGGATGGGATCAGGCAGAGTGATGGCAGTGGGAGGGAAGGATGGGATCAGGCAGAGTGATGGCAGTGGGAAGGATGGATGGGATCAGGCAGAGTGATGGCAGTGGGGGGTGGATGGGATCAGGCAGAGTGATGGCAGTGGGAGGGATGGATGGGATAAGGCAGAGTGATGGCAGTGGGAGGGATGGATGGGATCAGGCAGAGTGATGGCAGTGTAAGAGATGGGATCAGGCAGTGATGGCAGTGGGAGGGATGGATGGGATCAGGCAGAGTGATGGCAGTGGGAGGGAAGGATGGGATCAGGCAGAGTGATGGCAGTGGGAATGATGGATGGGATCAGGCAGAGTGATGGCAGTGGGGGGTGGATGGGATCAGGCAGAGTGATGGCAGTGGGAGGGATGGATGGGATCAGGCAGAGTGATGGCAGTGGGAGGGATGGATGGGATCAGGCAGAGTGATGGCAGTGGGGGGGGGGTGGATGGGATCAGGCAGAGTGATGGCAGTGGGGGGGATGGATGGGACCAGGCAGAGTGATGGCAGTGGGAGGGATGGATGGGATCAGGCAGAGTGATGGCAGTGGGGGGGGTTGGATGGGATCAGGGCAGGCAGAGTGATGGCAGTGGGAAGGATGGGATCAGGTAGAGTGATGGCAGTGGGAGAGATGGGATCAGGTAGAGTGATTGCAGTGGGAGGGATGGGTGGGATCAGGCAGTGATGGCAGTGGGGGGATGGATGGGATCTGGGCAGGCAGAGTGATGGCAGTGGGAAGGATGGGATCAGGTAGAGTGATGGCTGTGGGAGGGATGGATGGGATCAGGCAGTGGGGGGGGTGGATGGGATCAGGCAGTGATGGCAGTGGGGGAGATGGATGGGATCAGGGCAGGCAGAGTGATGGCAGTGGGAGAGATGGGATCAGGTAGAGTGATGGCAGTGGGAGGGATGGATGGGATCAGGCAGTGATGGCAGTGGGGGGATGGATGGGATCAGGCAGTGGAGGGGATGGATGGGATCAGGGCAGGCAGAGTGATGGCAGTGGGAGGGATGGATGGGATCAGGCAGTGATGGCAGTGGGGGGATGGATGGGATCAGGCAGTGATGGCAGTGGGAGGGATGGATGGGATCAGGGCAGGCAGAGTGATGGCAGTGGGAGAGATGGGATCAGGCAGAGTGATGGCAGTGGGAGGGATAGATGGGATCAGGGCAGGCAGAGTGATGGCAGTGGGAGAGATGGGATCAGGCAGTGATGGCAGTGGGAGGGATGGATGGGATCAGGCAGTGATGGCAGTGGAGGGGATGGATGGGATCAGGGCAGGCAGAGTGATGGCAGTGGGAGGGATGGATGGGATCAGGCAGTGATGGCAGTGGGGGGGATGGATGGGATCAGGCAGTGATGGCAGTGGGAGGGATGGATGGGATCAGGGCAGGCAGAGTGATGGCAGTGGGAGAGATGGGATCAGGCAGTGATGGCAGTAAGAGGGATAGATGGGATCAGGGCAGGTAGAGTGATGGCAGTGGGAGAGATGGGATCAGGTAGTGATGGCAGTGGGAGGGATGGATGGGATCAGGCAGTGATGGCAGTTTGGGGGGGGGGTGGATGGGATCAGGGCAGGTAGAGTGATGGCAGTGGGAGGGATGGATGGGATCAGGCAGTGATGGCAGTGGGGGGGTGGATGGGATCAGGGCAGGTAGAGTGATGGCAGTGGGAGGGATGGATGGGATCAGGGCAGGCAGAGTGATGGCAGTGGGAGAGATGGGATCAGGCAGAGTGATGGCAGTGGGAGGGATAGATGGGATCAGGGCAGGCAGAGTGATGGCAGTGGGAGAGATGGGATCAGGCAGTGATGGCAGTGGGAGGGATGGATGGGATCAGGCAGTGATGGCAGTGGAGGGGATGGATGGGATCAGGGCAGGCAGAGTGATGGCAGTGGGAGGGATGGATGGGATCAGGCAGTGATGGCAGTTTGGGGGGGGGTGGATGGGATCAGGGCAGGTAGAGTGATGGCAGTGGGAGGGATGGATGGGATCAGGCATTGATGGCAGTGGGGGGGGGGTGGATGGGATCAGGGCAGGTAGAGTGATGGCAGTGGGAGGGATGGATGGGATCAGGCAGAGTGATCAGCAGTCAGCACACACGGTCGGCCGGTGTTGTGCCGATATCGGTTTCCCCGCAATACCAGGGCAGCACAGCACTGTCTGCACTCTGCACTCACTTACCTTCTCCCCGCAGCCGCCGCCGTCCCCCGTGAGCAGCCCGGGCCCCGGACTGAAGAAGCTGCTACATCTGAGACTGACTGCAGCTGCTTGAGAGATTCGGGCTGGGCTGGCCGCGCCGAGCAGTGACTATGAGGGAACTTTTTGTGATGTCTGCAGACCGCGGCCAGCGGCCCACCGGGAAAATGCCCGGTCTGCCCTATGGCCAGTCCGGCCCTGGTGGGGATAGGATAAGCCCCATCATTGGTGTGGGTGGGGATAGGACAAGCCCCATCTTTGGTGAGAGTGGGGACAAAATAAGCTCATCAGTAGTGTGGCTGGGGACAGAATAAGCTCCATCAATGATGTTAGTGGGAATAAAATAATCGTCTTCCTTGGTGCCATTAATAGTAAAAATGCACTAAAAACGCGAAGTGTGTTTCACAACACCCAGATATGAATGGGCCCTGAATGTACTCTGCATTATTAAATAACCCTATTTGTCTGATTAGGTTGCTGAATTTGAACAAATAAAAGTGACAATTTTTTTTTTTTTGCTTCCTGAAACCATAAAACAAAAACCGCAGCCAAATTGACCCTGAGCAAAGGCAACACTGAATCTGGGCGATAAGGAGTTAAAGTTGAGGTGGTGTGGCTGTGTCAGCTGACCTTTAACTTCCTTGTTCAATATGCAGTTTTTTTTTTTTTTTGCCTTATTTTATTTTTTCCTTGATTTAAATTTATTTTCCATTTCTCCGCAGTTGTTCAGGAGCAGCGACGCCTGCCAACCCTTCCTGCAAGAGAAAAAGAGAGTTATTTTCAACGTTTTTAGAGTTTGTGAGCTTTGTCAGTTTGGTACTGTCACAAATAAAGTTGGGTGAAAAAAGGCTGATTTACCTATAAATACGCCCACTTGTGAAGCATTCTGCCCTTTGGCCTACAGATGTGAGCACATGGCTTCTGCTGCCATGTTTGTTTGGTAAGTATTGGTTGATTATGTTTGCAATGTTGATTTAAAAACTACAGTTTAAACTTTATTTTTTTTCTGCACTTTGTTAAAATGTAACAAATCCTGTACATGTTCCAATCTTCATGTATAATCTCTTAAAATTTACTATTAACTATGTTATGCTGGGGCCTGCCTTAATGGTTTGTATTCAAGCAGATAAGCTCTTGCACCACATAGACCTTTTCACTGTAATGCCCTTATAGCAAACAATCACATGACTGCTGGAAAACAGCATGGGTCAGTTGCTGATTGGCTGCTATGGTTATTGCACCTTGCTATGTGCCTAAACTTAGATGCATACTGAACAGTCACCCATACTATAAACCATTTTACAGCCTGCTCAGTTTCTCTAGAACTTTTTATGTTGACTAAGACTGGTGTTCGAAATAAGAAAAACTAAACATGCATTTTCAGGAAAGGAGAGACAGTGGCCTGCCACTGTGGATCTCTCCTGCTGAAAATGCTAGTTGCCTGGCTCTCTGGCTGCTGCTGAGCTCCAGTGCAGGTTTCATTTATTGTCAAAATTGTTATTCACCCATTTGAAAGATGTGCGTTGCAGGAAATGTTGCTTGTAGAATTTATTAATACACTAATACTTGTGTGAATGTACCCTAGGGGTCATATACACAATATCTGCTTTAACTGTGCGTTTCTGCAAGCATATTGGTTGTTCGTTTACATGCATTCGCAGTGCGTGTTTGGCGCATTTGCAGTGTTTTTTTGGAATATTTTTTTTTATTTGTTAATTTTTTTTGTATGCATCTACGTATGTTTGCAATGCATTTTTTTTGCAGAAAGTGCAGTATGCTGTACTTCTTTTTAAAATGTACACGAAAGCACTGCCATGCTATAAACTAAGCTAATTGGAATACATTAATTTTTTTTACATATGCGTTCATACTGCAAACTGTTTAAAAATGCATTGACTGTAAATCAGCCCTAAATGTTATCTGTTTGCATGATATTACAGGTGAAGACTAATGCACTTTGGCTCAATCTTCTAGTGGTCCGCAGCCATCACAGACCCATTTTACATCATAGCCCCCCCAACCTCTCCCCTCCCCCCTGCTAATAGAGCTTTCTTATGGTGGTATTTGATCGCCTCTGCATTTATTTTTTGCTCTATAAACAAAAAAAAATCGACAATTTTTAAATTTAAAAAAAAAAAATCCACATTAAGCGTATATTGATTTGGTTTGAGCAAAATTCTACAAACTATGGGGTATTGGATTTATTATTTTGTATTTATTTTATTTTTTTTTACTAGTAATGGCAGCGATCAGCGACTTATAGCCGACTGCAATATTGCGGCAGGTAATCGAACATGAAGGGGTGTATTTACTAAAGCTAGAGAGTGCAAAATTAGTCACAATTCTGCACAGAACCAATCAGCTTCCATTTTTTTTTTTTTTCTGCCAAAGCTTAATTTAACAAGCTGAGGTTAGAAACTGATTGGCTTCTATGCAGCAATGGGACTAATTTTGCACTCTTTAGCTTTAGTAAATAAACCCTGACACTTTTTGGGGACCAGTGACACTACTACAGTGATCAGTACTAAAACATATGCACTGCAACTGTACTAATGGCACTTGCAGGGATGGGGTTAACATCAGGGGGTGATCAAAGGGTAAATGTGTCCCTAGGGGGTGTTTTCCAACTGTGTGGGGGATGGGCTTGTGCTGTAAGAAGACAGAAATCTGTGTTCCTGCTTAGCAAAAACACAGGATCCCTGTCTTCTCTTGTCACAGAACTGCCATCTGCCTTATTTACATAGGCAGACGGCCGTTCTGTTTACATTGGTAAAAATCGGTGGGTCCACCCGACCCGCTAATTGGCTCCTGCTTTGTCCAATCACAGCGGGAGCTGGTCTAGGGTTGCTACCTCATCCCTTTATACCTGAATGCGTATTAACCACATAAGGACCAGGCCTATTTCTGACACTTGTTTACAAGTTAAAATCAGTATTTTTTGCTAGAAAATTACTTAGAACCCCCAAACATATTTTTTTTTTTTTTAGTGGAGACCCTAAAGAAAAAAATGGGGATCATTGCAATACTTTGTCACACCGTATTTGCGCAGCGGTCTTACGAATGCAGTTTTTTTGGAAAAAATTCACTTTTTTTAATAAAAAAAAAAAGAACCAGTGAAGTTAGCCCATTTTTTTTTATAAATGTGAAAGATATGTTACAGCGGAGTAAATGGATACCCAACATGTCATGCTTCAAAATTGCGCACGCTCCTGGAATGGGAACAAATATTGGTACTTAAAAATCTCCAAAGGCGATGGTAAAAATGTAAACATCTTTTGTAATAGAAATAAGCAGGACAGGACCTCTTTAATGTGAGATCTGGGGTCAAAAAGAAATCAGATCTCGCATCTACACTAAAAAGCAAAAAAAGTAGTTTTTTTATTTCAGCATGAAAAAAATGGGCCATTGGGAGAAATCGATGTATGAGGTCACTGCGGTCCTCATAGCCATACAGTTAAGTGGGGGCCATCTTGCCCTCACCTGACTTCCTGCCTGGGACATGGTCGGACTGGATCGTTTTCTCCGCTACCAATGGCTCCGGTAAGCAGGAAAAATGACTGGGGGGGCACCTCTTCTGCCCCCCCTAAGTGATCCCGCGTGAATTCACCACTGGGACCACTTTTATGTGAGAGGACCACCCACCCTGTAAGAAAATACCGGGGTTATGGCAGCAAGCTGCTGCCATAACACCGGCATTTAACATCAAAGTACCAACATAAAACTGCGGCAGGCAGTCCCGGAAGTGGTTAGGATGTTTGTTACCCAGAAAAGAAAAAAAAGATCCAGTTTCTTTAAAGCATGGATAACCGCACAGTGCATGTGCTGTGTCATTTGTCCCCTTCTATCACCTGCAATACCTGACTGATCCTGCCTGGTTCTGCCCCTCCCCCCTGTAAACTGTCCACGGTGTATCATGGTCAAGTTTACGTGCCTCCATCATCCACTTTCTCTTCTCTGTCTCATGTGTCCCCCTCCCCCTCCCGCCTGTACACTGTGTGTGCCCCGCCCCTTTCTAGCACTGTTCTGAGCGGTGCAAACATTACTATTTCCAATCACTGTCGGCACCTCTGCTAGGATAACATGTCGTATATACTGTATGCGGTTTGTAAAATGAATCTTCTAAATACCTCAATCCTTCTCCAGATCAGCGATCATTTGACCGCCCGTCGCTCTCTTCCTCCAATGTATACACTACAAAGGGAGGTTACATGACTGCCTGGAGGATGTCATTAAGAAATCTCGGCCCCTCCCTCTTTAGTACATATATCAGATAAAGAGAGCGACGGGCGGTCACGTGACCGCTGATGGGGGAGAAGGATTAAGATATTTAGAAGATGAATTTTACAAAACATACAGTATATACTACATGTTGTCCTAGCAGGGATTGGGAGCACTGCTTTAAAAACCCCTTTAACTACACAGGTTCTGTGGCTAATTAAGGTGGTAATTAAACTCGGTGCCTTATCTGCATTAAATCAGCCTTAGAACATGTGTAATTCATGTGTTTGGGTGTAACGGGATGAGGTGGTCGCCGGAGGCGCCCCAGATGAGGAAGGGTGAAATCACATACAGGTACGTAATTTCACGCAAAGAGGCCGCCCCGCTGCAATAAATGTACATGGGGCAGTCCAGAAGAGGTTAGGAAATCACAGCAACGTTTATTTTTTGAGACTCCTTAGGAAGAATGGCTTGGAACAGAAGGTGGTAGAGCCCTATCGTTCTGCGATTGAGAGTATATGAGCATATTGTATTCAAGTTTGGTATCCAAATTGTATGCAGGTGGAAAAAAAAATACTCTAAGCCTGGGTTCACACTGCTGTGATGTCAGACATTGCATCCGATTCTCACTGCACTGCT
This sequence comes from Pelophylax lessonae, assembly GCF_965119305.1. Taxonomy (NCBI): domain Eukaryota; kingdom Metazoa; phylum Chordata; class Amphibia; order Anura; family Ranidae; genus Pelophylax; species Pelophylax lessonae. The sequence continues at coordinate 212,370,497 of NC_138772.1, read as the reverse complement.
GTGCATATCACATGCGATGTCTGTGCAATGCTAATTCAGCCATACAGTTGTATGGGTGAGCTCGCAATGAATTCACATGAAAATAATGCAGGAAACTTTTTTTTTTTCCGCACTGGAATTGGATCTCACCCATGCGATTTGTTTTCTATCCGAATTAACATTTCACACTGCGATCTGCGAACTGATCTGGGGTTGTCATTAACTTTATATTGACACCCACAGCAGTTTATAGAAGGCAGTGTGAACTGCCTGCAAGGGAGATCGGATGCGGGAATCCACGCTGGAATCGCACTGATTTCCGCATCACGTGAACTGGGGCTACAGCATGGTGCAGAAAATTGTAGGGGGTGAACTTGTTGTTACTCTAGAAAAATTGAGACTTTTTGCTGGAGGAATGAAATGAAAGAGGTTACATAGTCTTATGTTGTTGCTTTGTTTTGGGGACGTTTTTTGATGATTGTGGTGTATGAATAATGTGTGGAGTAGAAATGGAATTTCTCTGTCAATTTGTTTTCTACCACGACAAATCTTTTCTTTATTTTGTAGATGGTGAAATGACCATCAAGGCTGAACTATGACAACACAGTGCTGTGAGGGTCAAATGCTGTGAAATGGGAGGTATGTATCAAATTTAGTCTAGAAATGCTGTAATCTGCTGGACATTTAAGTGACATTTTTTTTTTAAGTTGTGGGCTCCATTTACGAAGCAGTATTTTCCTGTTTACAATTTGAGGTAAAATAGCTTTTATATTAAAATTCACAAAAAAAAAAAACGCTACTAAAATACCGCATGCATGCGCTATTTCATCAAAATATAGACCGTGAAGCACAGCTCAAGGTGAGTCTTCACCTATCTCACCCCCACTGCACACTAATGGGTGCTGGCCATGTTTGTCACATAAGTCATGGTGTGAAGAAAAAATCTGGTTGGTTGCACTTCTATAAAATAAACTTTGTACAGATGATGGAATATAGCCACTTAGCTGGTGGCTAAATTCTCTCATCTGTACAAGGGGAGGCCAATAATTTATTACCCTCACCAAGATCCAGATGTGCTAGGGATCCTAAATGTAGTCCACTAACTCTTATCTACATATCCACCTCCTATGGTCTACACGCTTCTCACATCTGTCGAATAGATCTTTACTACCATCTGCGTAGAAGTATGCAGATTTGGAGGAAAACCAGCTGACAACATGACCTTGCTGAATGAATGTTGCACCTTATCCTTTTTGGTGGTGGGCGATTAAGCATGTTTTACTCATTTCTTTAGTCTCAGGGTCGTATAGATATACCCAGCTTTCACCCATGGTCACTAATCTGTTTAAAAAGTCCTCCTCCTTGTTGTGGTACAGATTCAAAATGCTTTGTGCAAATTCTACTCTTTGCTGTTTTTGGAAAGTTGTCAGTAACCTCGGAACGCATTTCTCTTGACTCGAACTATAATTCACCACAAATTGGCATGCAGATTACGAAGATATCCACTTAAAAACCTGCAAATATTCAAATACCTAGCACATCTAGATCATGGTGAGGGTAAGAACTTATTGGCCTCCCCTTGTACATTGTGGATTGTCAGCGTGAATTATGTGTCAATTAAGGTGATTTTATGGAAGTGCGGCCAACCGGACTTTTCTTCACACCATTTCATTGCAATATGCTATATTTATTTCACGCAACCATGCAGTATTTTATTTCATGCGCTATCCAGTGGGATGGACACAGTGAACCTCCATCTGTTTTTATTGCTAATAAAGAGGGCGGGCCCTGCAGCATAAGTATTAACCCTCCTCTTATGTTAGAATTCCGTTACTATCCATGATGTTTAGGGTCAGTTTTGACCCGTGTTTTAAATCAGCCATAAAATACCCTCTGAATAATTTATCATCAAATTTGTTTCTGATCTCTTGGTTACCTTGTTAGGCTTCTTTATCCTTGAAAATATTGGTTTTAATATTTTTGGTGTGACCCCTAGACCTTTCTTTTGATAGCATACCTCTCATTTTCAAATTTAAAAAATGGTAAAATAAAGTCAGCAACTCTGAAATGAATTTGTCCTATGTTTCTTCACTTTATTTAGAGAAGCAGACAAGCAGGAAAAGAGATAGGCCCCTCCCTAACTACAGCTGACAGGGTTGAGAGGGGATTGGCTGTCACTGTTACTAAGCAGAGAGAGTGTTTATGATTTCAGTTTTGGCACTTATTAGTGTCCTAAAATCCTATATTATAACTGGGTCAGAATTGACCCTAGCACCATGAACGTTTTAATTTTCACCACAGTATTTTATAATTTAGTGAAAAGGATTATTTTTCTATTACATTGTTTAAATAGAGGTTCCTGACAAAGTAAAAAAATCTTGATGCAATAAACAAATTTATGTGATACTTATAGACATTCAAAACCTGAAAACGGGTCAGTTCTGACCCTAACATAAGAGGAGGGTTAATACAAAAGAAAAATGGTGACTAAGAATGGCAAAGGAAAGTTGCTTTCACAGGACACATGTGGTGTATCGAAAACGACGAAGTTCAATTAAGTACATACTAAAATGTCAAATATCTGAATGAAAATGGTATAAGAAATGACATGTATAAATACCCTTCCACCTATGAAAAGAAAAGAAAAGTCTTGGTGGAAGAAGGGTATGCATGTGTAATTTTTTTATACTATATTCACCTGGTATCCTCTGGAGGAACCCAAGGGTTCCATAGAGCCCTGAAACAAAGAAATTTATAAAAATGACACACAGCATCCAGTGCGCCTCTGTTTAATGTATTAGCAATTATTCCATGGATAAACACACTAAGAGTCTTTGGTATAACATTTAAAAGCATTAGTGGGGGGGGGGGGTGAATGATGGATGGTTCACCTCTGCAGCTCCTGTAAGATTTGGGCAGGATCCTAGAACCTGTGATTCCATAGAACCCTGGTTGAGAAACCCTGCTTTAAAGTCCTTTTTTGCTGTGATATTTGGGAAGTCAGTACTATATCTTTAGACAAGTCTATTTTTTTCTTGTTGAATAGCCATTACCATTCTCCGATGTTCTTGAAAGTGTTTCTTGTATCTATCAAATCTTCAAATTGACACCCTGCTCCTTACAGCTCAAGTTCTGCACCTTTGTAGGACTACTCAAAATTGGCTATTATATTTTTACATTCCTTAACCACTTCCATACCGAGTCATGTAATATGACATCGGCAAAGTGGCGGCGCGCAGCGGCGTGATCAGGGATGAGGCTCGTCCCTCGGACATAGCCCATCCCTGATCAAGGTAAACAGCCAATAGAAATTGGCTGTTTACCACGTGATCGGCTGTGTCAATCACGGGTACTCTGATGACGGGTACTCTGATGACGGGTACTCTGGTACTCTGATGACGGGTACTCTGATGACGGGTACTCTGATGACGGGTACTCTGATGACGGGTACTCTGATGACGGGTACTCTGATGACGGGTACTCTGATGACGGGTACTCTGATGACGGGTACTCTGATGACGGGTACTCTGATGACGGGTACTCTGGTACTCTGATGACGGGTACTCTGGTACTCTGATGACGGGTACTCTGGTACTCTGATGACGGGTACTCCGTTGACAGGTCATCAGAGTACCCTAGTACGTGTCACCTACCCATCAGAGTACCAGAGTACCTTCCACCTGCTCATCAGAGTACCTGACGCCTGAAGTACCCGAGTACTTACCGCCTGCTCATCAGTACCCATCACTACTCATCAGTACTGATCATCAGTACCCATCAGTACAGTATCACCTATCCGTATCAGTACTACTCATCAGTACCCATCACCTGCCTGTCACCTGCCCATCAGAGTACCCGAGTACCTGTCACCTGCCTATCGGAGTACCCGAGTACCTGCCAACTGCTCATCAGTACCAGAGTACCTGTCACCTGCCCAACAAAGTACCCGAGTACCTATCACCCTTCATACAGCCACCATGTCCAAGTCCAAAAAGGTTTATATACGTCCTCCGTTTAAACCTAAATACCGGTGTTATGCCCCCCCCCCCTCCCGCCGCGTTCCGGTCCTTTTCCCCGCTTACCGGACCCGCCGGCAGCGGGGAAAACGATCCGGTCCCAGATCCTCACAGACAGGATGTCGAGTGAGGGCAAGCTTGCCCTCACTTGACTCTATGGTCTTGGAGGACCGGAGCTACGGAAAATGTTGTTGCCTAGCAACCGGTTTAAAGGTCCTTTTTTTTTTTTTTTTTTTTTTCATTTTATATAATTTTTTTTTTCTATCTTTTAGTGTACTTGTGAGATCTGAGGACTTTTTGACCCCAGATCTCACAAGAAAGAGGTCCTGTCGTGCCTATTTCTATTACGAGGAATGTTTACATTCCTTTTAATAGAAATAAAAATGATCATTTTTTTTTTAAACGGTGTAAAAATAAAAAATAATAAATAAAATAGTAAAAAAAAAAAAAAAAAAAATTAAAGCGCCCTGTCCCCATGAGCTCGCGCGCAGAAGCGAACGCATACAGAAACCCCGCCCACATATGTAAACAGTGTTCAAATCACACATGTGAGGTATCGCCGCGATCGTTAGAGCAAGGGGAATAATTTGAGCCCTAGACCTCCTCTGTAACTCAAAGATGGCAACCTGTAGAAATTTTTAAATTGTCGCCTATGGGGATTTTTAAGTACCAAAGTTTGTCGCCATTCCGTGAGCGTACGCAATTTTGAAACATGACATGTTGGGTATCTATTTACTCGGCGTAACATTATCTTTCACATTATGGAAAAAAATTGGGCTAACTTTACTGGTTTCTTATTTTTTAATTAAAAAAAAGTGAATTTTTTCCAAAAAAATTGCGTTTGGAAGACCGCTGCGCAAATACGGTGTGATAAAAAATATTTCAATAATCCATTTTATTCTCTAGGGTCTCTGCTAAAAAAAATATATAATGTTTGGGGGTTATAAGCAGTTTTCTAGCAAAACAACTGATTTTAGCTTGTAAACACCAAATGTCAAAAATAGGCCTAGGCAAGTGGCTAGGATGCATGATGATGCTCCTTGGATGTTAGGCCCCTCTATATGGCTAGGCTGTGAAAAAGTCTCACACGTGGTATTGCCATACTCAGGAGGAGTGGCAGAATGTATTTTGGGGTGTCATTTTTGCTGTGTACATGCTATGTGTTAGGAATATCCTATAAATTGACAACTTTGTGTAAAAAAAAAAAAAAAAGTTTTCATTTCTTTCCCACATTTTCCAAAAACCTGTGGAAAAAAATGTTCAAACAACCCATAATGCCTCAGAATTATACGTTGGAGTGTTTGCTTTCCAAAATGGGGTCATTTTGTGGACTTTTCCATTGTATTGGTGCTCTAGGGCCTTGAAAAGTGTGATAGGTAGTAAGAAAGTTTTGTGTGTATTTATGCTCCTAGAACGCCTGAAGGTGCTTCTTGGACGTGGAGTCTTTTTGTGGCCAGGCTGTGTAAAAGTCTGTAAGAGTTGGAAAAACTCAGATTCAGTGATTTTGGAAAACAAGAGGAATTCGTTTATTTACATGCGCATGGAGATGTATACAGAGTTCAGTCACAGCCTGCCCCGTGCATACAAATCTACCCAGACAATAGGGTTTGCACTTTTTATAGTGATGAATATTTGAGGTCTAGGTGTGTTCTGGGCTGGTCCAAGGTGTAACAGTACATTTCCATCCAATCAATGTCCACTTCTCTTAACTGGCAATGTAACGATTACTTCAACTTTCCCATCCTTTAGCTGTTCTCTCCGGTCAGAGCTAGTTCTGGAAATTGGTCCTGGAATGTAGCATTTTGCTTCCTTATCTCTCAAGGTTTTCTCTGTAGGAACAAGACACATAAACTCTCTTTTCATGCATGTGAGGGGGATGGGGGCCTCTATCACTAGAAATAGGTTCATCATAAAGCATCACTCTAACTGTAATTTACGTAAAGTATAACTTATATCTACATTTCTAGGTTCATATATACATTACTTCAGCTGCATTTATGAAAGATTCCTGACTCAGCCAATTCTTCCAACATCTCCCTCCTGTTGAACCTACAAATGTAGATTCTTACTCGAGCTCCCACCCCAGAAGTCTGTCTGTTTTAGTGGGGGCCTTCATAAAAACAGCATCACTCGCTCATACAGGCAATGAGGCTGAACTTGATCTATCATGTAAGTCAGGGTCCTGCATGGACAGAACTGTATACATTACATCGCTCGCAGCTCTATCCACCACTCTTGAGATGAGTCCCTTCATGCATGGTACCAGACAGCAGCCTGCGCATAATAATACTGACAGCACTACTGCAACTGGTGGTGGAATACTTGCCCCATTTGCCTAACCACACATTCCATTCATCTGGTGAAGGGGTCCTTGATCCCGCTATTTTCCGCCAACTCTTGAGACAGCATCTCCAAGCCCTTCAATGCTCGGCTGACGCTGCCATCTGGGGCGGTATTATTGGGGATAAACGTACAGCACGTGGCACCGAACATTACACAGACCCCTCCCCTCTTGGCCAGGAGCATGTCCAAGGAGATTCTGTTCTGCCAGGCTGTCAGTGAGGTGGCATCAAGCTGCTTGGCAAGGCCCTTGACTGCATCCCGTGTGTAGTTGACAAAGCGCTGCTGATTGTGATATATATATATAGTTTATCCAATCAGTGTTTTTATTTACAGATGTAAACAGAAAAATTTATTCAAAACCTGCAGCTATTTGGTTTCTTGCTTTAAATTCATCTGGGACTCCCCTTGGTACTCCTATAGCATCTATGTATACTGATCTATCAAAACTTCCCCCTGGGATGTCTCTCTTGGTTAGCTTATTTAATTTCCTGCTTAGGGCCTTATCCCATATAGGAACACCTCCTAGTCTGGCGGGGAAGATTTAAAAGGGTTGAACTACTTTCACCTGCCTGCATGTCCCATCCCAGTTTGAGCTCAATAAAGGCCTTAGTTTATTTTCTCCACACAACCACCAAGTATCTGCTAAAGCTTGCGTTTGATTGGTAAACAGCGATTCTGGGAAACTTCCATCAGTCCTGACCTGATATATAGTTGTACAATACCTAAATTCTTGTGCAGCCGTTCTAAGAGTATTATTAAAACAAGTATAATTCCCCTTGTAGACTGTCACACCTACTGGCTTAGTTTTCATTTTAGTCTCAGGAAATTTATCAACTTCTGTTTTGCAAATCTCTCTGTCTGCTTTTCCTTGCATAATCAATAAGATACACGTCATATTAAAAGTTGAGGGTATCGGAACAGTCGCTAGCCTTGGTCTTCCACTGGCGCACACTACACAGTCAGAGGCATTGGTTGAATTGTCCGTAAACTTCAACCATTCCAACCATTCATTCTTGTCAAAGTAGCCGGTCTCTATGCTCAATCTATCCACCAGATGTATCACTGACCCAACTCCCTCACTGTCCTGTCTATCTCCAACCTTAGGGAGTGGGCTACCTGTAGCACTGGCAGGGACACTTTGGGAAGGGTTTACCTGGAGTTTGACTTCAGCCCATGGATCTGTTCCTGACTTAGTTATTCCCAGCCTGTATACCCCACTATCTCTGACCTCTGGGTTTCTTATTGTAATGATAATGCTTCCTTGGCTTCCTTTGCTAAAGAGATCCTTTGATAGGTAGGTATGTCATCTGAGGAATCCTAACTGAACTGGTTTCCTACTTGTGGGGGTCTGTTGTCCACAATTCATCCTCCCAGTCACCACATCTCTTATCCTTCCCACACATATATATATATATATATACAAGGTACAAACAATATTTAGAAATTTACCTTGAGGGGTTTTGTGGTACCACCCTGGAACAGCACAGAAAACATGGTCACCTCCTATCTACCTATTCCCATGTGTTGAGTTCACAGTGTTACTTTCACCTCTTGTAGGTGGGAGGTGGTCTCTCCTTCCAGGATGTGAATTCCTCTATTTAGAGGAAGAGATGTGCCCCCATTCACAACACTCACTCACATAGATTTGTTCTCTTACTCTAATGGTTTTGGGGATTCTCTGCTGACTATAGAAATGTCAGTCTATATTTTCACACATTGTCACTTTACTGTCAGGCCTAAGGCCTTCCTATACCATGTGATGTGTATCCAAGCGCACACTGTGCACAAAAATTTTCTTTTTGAAATAATTTGAGAATCCAAACACCGCAAATGTCTTAAATGTCTTCTCCACTTCTAGGGATACATCCCTCCTGTTGGGACATGGTTTACTCCATGGCTCAAAAGAGCCACATACCAGAACAAACCGTTATACAAGAGTGGTCCAGAAAACCCACCTTTAGCTGTTTTTCCCTTCTAATCTGATAGTTGTGTATACTTTTCATCATTTCTATTCCCTACCCAGCTTACCTTAAATGAAAAATGGGGGATCTGAAATATATCTAATCTAATGTGTAGATACCTACTTTCCTTTTCTCTTGCTGATTTACCAACTCAGACAATCTTATTCGGCTATGTTAGGGCTGAAAATATAAAAATATCAAAACCGGTGTCAGCCAAACATTCCATAACTAGTAATAATGCCCATATAGCCTTTCATAGATTTCTGAACAGTTAAATCCACGTTCCCTAGTGACCTGGCCTAACACTAAAAGAAAAATCGGCTTTCCCATTTAGGGTAATATATTGGTACAAAAACATCACCTCCCAACTAAACTTCTACAGAACTTTGTATCTAAACTAAGCAATATTCAACCATAGGCCAAACTGCTCATCACTTAATGTGTGCATTTCCTCTATATATATATATATATATATATATATATATATATATATATATATATATATATATATATATATATATATATATATATATATATATATATATATATTCCGGGCTCCTCTCACAAACTAAAGACATTCTGGAAACGAATTTGACCCCAGCTTCTGTGGACATATTACCCATACATATGTGTGTCATCGTGTTCTGCATGCCTGACCCAAACCTAGATAAGCAAAGAGAATTGGAGAAACCCATATATGGGTACCTATCCAATTCCACAATCAATTATCTAAAAAATGTAATCAAATGTGGTCAAAAGATGGCTAAGTGTCAGATGTAACCATATATAACTATCAAGACTTATAGTATCCTATTTTATAGGACTTGCTGTAAAATTTTCAATTGTTTGCAGTAATCATGATTATTTCTAACAGAACCCAATAATTATAAGCAAACAAGAATTTACCTTTTTCATAAATAATGACACAAGTTGCGTGAATTTAAACCGTCAATCATAAAGAAAAATATACTTAAAAACAGATATCAGTTGTGTGAAACCCAAGTTGGAATCTCTAATTCAGTGTAACCCTTTCTGTTTCTGTACTGTGCACATCCCGTGGATTCTGTTTTCCAAAACGTTTGCGCACTCCAATAGTGCTTCTGCCTTACAGACCACTGCAATGATTATGACAGAATATACATAAGTAGATGCTGCCATAATTAAACAAAACACATGCACAGGAAAGGACAATACAGAAAAATATAAAATCAAAATTAATTAGTCACTCTATATACAACCAGTTGTAAAAAACTATTATTGTATTCATATAATCAAAGATGATGCAAGTTGGCAATGGATCCTGTAATCTTCTTTAGTTTGTGGACATTAAACCTTATCCGACAGGCGGATTGAGACAGTTCAGTACCATCTAGAAACTTAAGCAAAATGAAAGGTCATAATAGATTACCATTACATTTCTCACCTAAAAATAATCAAATATCTAGTAACAAACATATATCAGTCACATGTCATATGACCATATTGTTTAATGAGTGTGCACTCTATTCTTCCCATATATAATGAGCTCATAACAATTAATTATTTTAATTTTCACCACGTGGATTTTCATAGGACGTCCATTAAAAGTTGTCAATATTTTACCTTGGTTAAAACTCATTCACAATAACCTTCATAGTGTGTTCATTACATTATATATCGATTATATATCACCAATCATACTAAGTAATGATCACCATCTCTTACTCAAACCCAACTATACGTTTTCAGTGAGCATTCATTATTGTCCTATCTTTTCCTTGAAACTTGGTCACATCAGCGTTATACAGAACCTGTCTGGTCAACTTACTTTGTTTAAACAACTTCCATTTCAAAAGAATGCACAGTTTTTATCAGTGGGTGGGGCTGTCTCGCTTTCCACGCCCAGTGGGCTGGAATGGAAAGACTAAAGGTTTTAAATAATTATAATAGTAATGGCTGCTTTTTGAAATCTAAAGGGCGTTAGCTTCAGTCAATTAATTTGTCTCTTTGTTTCCAATTAATCTTAAAGTTACACAAGACAAAGAAACTAATTTAACTAGGATCTTATATCTGTCAATACTTAAAACTTCCCTTACCTTTCAAAGCATTTGAACATCACATATTACATTATATTACTCATTTCTCATATTCAAAACTCTCCTACTTTCACAATCAGACATCTAAAAGAGCAGAATTCCTTCGGTCCTGCATCTCTCCCTCCCTCCTTTTCCAAAGGGAGGGGGAGGATTCTTCAGACGCTGTCTCCTAACATGAAACTCTCACACACAAGTAGTAAAGCTTGATTCCAACCAATCAGTAATGCTTACAAATATACCATACACACTCTGTCTGAATTCAGATAACATTGTCACATGTACAACAGAAACCTCAAAATGCATTCAATCATCTGCAACAAACATTTTCTCATCAGGGACCCAAATATTTACCATGCTCCCTCTTAATAAAAGACTAACATAACTGTATTACTGTCAAAAAAGAACCTTCGGCATCCTTCCACTGTCATGGTTAGACAGAAATCACCTGCTTGACCATTAATTCACATTCTACCTGCAGATTTGTCATAAAGGTTTGGATAAAAAGTGATTTCATAGCAACATTAGTATTCAACCCTGCTGCCTTCTAGACCTTCATGAATCCCCTCGTTGTAGAAGTTCAGCTACCTCTTCTAGCTTGTCTGCTACATACATTTACCGTGGGGAGAAAAGACTTGTCTATAAACACTCTACTCATCTCTGTCCCTAGTTCCGCTCACATGTGTTTTCATCATTGCATTCAGGATCCTTGCTTAGACAACAATTTATATTTCCCATTCCTAAACTTTCAAATATTTAACGTGCACGGAAAGGATTTATTATACGGTCAGTCCTTACCCTGACCGGTCACTACATACCTCTTGGTCACAAACCACCTACCAAGATTCCGCATGCAAGACTAAATAGCCAGCCACAAAACATGTCTCCTGGTCACTTTGTCCTACCAATATACTTCTTGGTCACAAAAACCTACCAAGATGTGTTTGGTCACCGTTTCCTACCAGAATACAACATATTCTTGTCACTGAACTATCCCAATGGGAAATATAAATGTAGTCACTTACCGAATCCCCTTGTTCTTCCTCACCGATCTTCCTTGAAACCGACTCCGGACGAATTCCGTCCTGGTGGAGACGACTGGCCTCTTAACAGTCAACATAGGACTGGAGGTCTTGTAAGACGATCCTTGGCATCTCACCTCAGATCTTTTGCAGTCGTCCCAGCAGAACTTCTATCGTCCAGCAGTGGTATCTAGGCCAACGCACCAAAATGTAAGAGTTGGAAAAACTCAGATTCGGTGATTTTGGAAAACAAGAGGAATTGGTTTATTTACATGCGCATGGAGATATATACAGAGTTCAGTCACAGCCTGCCCCGTGCATACAAATCTACCCAGACAATAGGGTTTGCACTTTTTATAGTGATGAATATTTGAGGTCTAGGTGTGTTCTGGGCTGGTCCAAGGTGTAACAATACATTTCCATCCAATCAATGTCCACTTCTCTTAACTGGCAATGTAACGGTTACTTCAACTTTCCCATCCTTTAGCTGTTATCTCTCCGGTCAGAGCTAGTTCTGGAAATTGGTCCTGGAATGTAGCATCTTGCTTCCTTATCTCTCAAGGTTTTCTCTGTAGGAACAAGACACATAAACTCTCTTTTCATGCATGCGAGGGGGATGGGGGCCTCTATCACTAGAAATAGGTTCATCATAAAGCATCACTCTAACTGTAATTTACGTAAAGTATAACTTCTATCTACATTTCTAGGTCTACATTTCTAGGTTCATATATACATTACTTCAGCTGCATTTATGAAAGATTCTTCCAACAAAGTCTCACACATGTGGTATCGCCATACTCGGAAGGAGTAGCAGAATGTATTTTTGGGTGTAATTTTTGCTGTGTACATGCTATGTGTTAGAAATAGCTTATAAATTGACAACTTTGTGGGGGAAAAAAAGAAGAAAAATTTATTTTCTTCATTTTCCCAAGAATTGTGGGAAAAAATTACAACTTCAAAAAACCCACCATGCCTCTTACTAAATACCTTGGACTGTCTACTTTACAAAAAGGGGTCATTTGGGTGGTATTTGTACTGTCCTGACATTTCAGGGCCTCAAGAAAGGAGATGGGCCGTCAGTACATCTGGTGTGATCAATTTTCAGTAATTGGTACCATAGCTTCTAGACTCAATAACTTTCACACAGACTAAATAATATACACTAATTTGGGTTAATTTTACCAGAGACATGTAGCAGTATACATTTTGGCCCAAATGTATGAAGAAAAATTAATTTTTTGCAAAATTTTATAATTGAAACTAAAAAAAGTGGGTTTTTTTTAAAATTTTTGCTCTTTTTTTGCATATATCACAAAAAAAAAAAACCCAGTTGTGATCAAATACCACCAAAAGAAAGCTCTATTTGTGTGAAAAATTTTGTTTGGTTACAGTGTAGCATGAATGAGCAATTTTCATTCAAAGTGTGAGAGTGCTGAAAGCTGAAAATTGGTCTGGGCAGGAAGGGTGTCTAACTGCTCTGTATGGAAGCGGTTAAATACCACATGCCTGGAAAATAAAAGGTTTTTTTTTTTTTTTTTTCAAAAATCATACTTGCTTATGTAGATGCAGCCTTAGTCCTCTCCTGCTGGCTCGAAGACTTAGAACCAAGCGATCAAAGACTGCAGATCGCTCAGTTCTCAGAGCTCCGTGAGCAGAGAGTTGGTGACTGTCGGCCAACTGACTCTTTGCTCTACCCCCCTGGACTGTGCTGTTTGTGGTCCCAACAGAGCAGAGTTCAGATGCGATGTGCAGATATAGATATAGATATAGATATAGATATAGATATAGATATAGAAGATATACAGGTCCCTCTCAAAAAATTAGCATATTGTGATAAAGTTCATTATTTTCTGTAATGTACTGATAAACATTAGACTTTCATGTATTTTAGATTCATTACACACAACTGAAGTAGTGCAAGCCTTTTATTGTTTTAATATTGATTTTGGCATACAGCTCATGAAAAACCCAAATTCCTATCTCAAAAAATTAGCATATTTCATCCGACCAATAAAAAAAGTTTTTAATACAAAAAAAGTCAACCTTCAAATAATTATGTTCAGTTATGCACTCAATACTTGGTCGGGAATCCTTTTGCAGAAATTACTGCTTCAATGCGGCGTGGCATGGAGGCAATCAGCCTGTGGCACTGCTGAGGTGTTATGGAGGCCCAGGATGCTTCGATAGCGGCCTTGAGCTCATCCAGAGTGTTGGGTCTTGCGTCTCTCAACTTTCTCTTCACAACATCACACAGATTCTCTATGGGGTTCAGGTCAGGAGAGTTGGCAGGCCAATTGAGCACAGTAATACCATGGTCAGTAAACCATTTACCAGTGGTTTTGGCACTGTGAGCAGGTGCCAGGTCGTGCTGAAAAATGAAATCTTCATCTCCATAAAGCTTTTCAGCAGATGGAAGCATGAAGTGCTCCAAAATCTCCTGATAGCTAGCTGCATTGACCCTGCCCTTGATAAAACACAGTGGACCAACACCAGCAGCTGACATGGCACCCCAGACCATCACTGACTGTGGGTACTTGACACTGGACTTCAGGCATTTTGGCATTTCCCTCTCCCAAGTCTTCCTCCAGACTCTGGCACCTTGATTTCCGAATGACATGCAAAATTTGCTTTCATCTGAAAAAAGTAATTTGGACCACTGAGCAACAGTCCAGTGCTGCTTCTCTGTAGCCCAGGTCAGGCGCTTCTGCCGCGGTTTCTGGTTCAAAAGTGGCTTGACCTGGGGAATGCGGCACCTGTAGCCCATTTCCTGCACACGCCTGTACACGGTGGCTCTAGATGTTTCTACTCCAGACTCAGTCCACTGCTTCCACAGGTCCCCCAAGGTCTGGAATCGGTCCTTCTACACAATCTTCCTCAGGGTCTGGTCACCTCTTCTCGTTGTGCAGCGTTTTCTGCCACGCTTTTTCCTTCCCACAGACTTCCCACTGAGGTGCCTTCATACAGCACTCTGGGAACAGCCTATTCATTCAGAAATGTCTTTCTGTGTCTTACCCTTTTGCTTGAGGGTGTCAATGATGGCCTTCTGGACAGCAGTCAGGTCGGCAGTCTTACCCATGATTGCGGTTTTGAGTAATGAACCAGGCTGGGAGTTTTTAAAAGCCTCCGGAATCTTTTGCAGGTGTTTATAGTTAGTTGATTCAGATGATTAGGTTAATGGCTCGTTTAGAGAACCTTTTCATGATATGCAAATTTTTTGAGATAGGAATTTTGGGTTTTCATGAGCTGTTTGCCAAAATCATCAATATTAAAACAATAAAAGGCTTGCACTACTTCAGTTGTGTGTAATGAATCTAAAATATATGAAAGTCTAATGTTTATCAGTACATTACAGAAAATAATGAACTTTATCACAATATGCTAATTTTTTGAGAGGGACCTGTGTGTGTGTGTGTATATATATATATATGTATGTATATATATATATATATATATATATATATGTGTGTAACAGATCCCCAATACTTGGACCAAGTATTTCGGTCTTAGGTCTCCAGACACTCACGTGATGCAGTGACCTGGCCCCTCAATTCCCCCCAAACATTAGCCTAAGCTCAATGAAGGGTAAAACAAGACACTTCACCTACTCACTTCCAATATATACAGTTTTAGGTGCTTGATTACATCATGCAAATGTATTGTATACAGAACATAATTAACATACCTGGCCATCTGGACAGAAACAGGTGAATGACATTGCAGGCTCAGACAGGATTAACATTATCATAATTGACTCCACAAACAACCAGCCCAAACATAGCTGAATACACTTTCCTAGAAATGTGAACACACTTAACCTCTAAACAGATGAAAGCAGAAGACGTAGGCTCTCAGACTGCCCGTCTCCATTTTCGACACACCTTATTATAACACTCAATACACATCCCCACAGTAGACATCATTAGCATCTCTTTAGTCTCTCAATGTGTGGAGAAGTCCTCTGCGGCAACAGGCCGCTTTAGGCCTGTAACATTGATCCCAGTCTGAGTCTGTATCTTGGGGTGACATGGATTTGAGTCCAAAGCAACACTACTCCCATGGTCCTCCAGCATATACCCCCACACAGAGGTGCACTCCCCTACAAGCCAGGGCCCGTAGTCTGTGGGCAGGAGGCTGGCCTCCACACTCCTCCAATAGCCCATGGCACTTGTCACACTAATATATATATATGCACCCTCCAAGGTAGGTGCTAGGTAAAGTATAGTCTTACCAGCAGGGCCATGATTTTCAGCTAGGCTTGTATGTGTTCCCAGGTGTGCCTGTTGTGTTGGGGAGTCTCCCCATTGTGTCCCAATGAGGGCTCTCATTGGGCAGTGGAGGAAACCTGACCAATAGCACACCTGGGCTTGTATCCATCCTGGAAGGGACACCAAACGCTTAAGATATCTTCTTTATTAACTTCAACATTTCTTCATAGAGAACAGTGACACTTTTGCAGCAGACAGTCCATGTACAACATGTGCTGAATACAGTATAACAAATGGATATATTTCTCTCTCTATTGCTGTTTGAGTTTGTTTGCTTGGGTTTGGTTTTGAGTTGTTAGCGTTGTTTGGGTTTTTTTCGATAGTTTGAATTCGATATAACTTTTGAAGTTTGATTGTTTGGTGGAACTACAAGTGAACACATAACTAGTTCAGTATACAGCTCTAATCGCATTACTAACAATAGGAACATGTATAACTGTTAATTACCTATTTTTGGCCACTATCTTCCATAAAACTGCTCTGTGGATCTGTGTCTATTCAGTTCTCTTGCTCTGTAGTGGAAAATGAGAAGGCTGGCTGAAGCATGAGGCTTCAGAGAAAAAAAAAATGGGTGTAAGGCTGGCTGTGATTGGCCAAGACTGTTGCTGAGTGTGAGATTGGCTGTTATTGGCCACAAACTCCTTATGGGTAATAAAGTTTAACTCTGTGCTTTCTGGTTTCAACTCTGTGTCTGAGCTTACCTTACAGGCATATAAATGAATCTTACAGGCAAATTTCCCTTTGCTTCTGTGAACACAACATACAACTGTTATGTGACATCCAAACATGAAATCACAGTAAATAACTCTGCTTTTGTCTCTCACATATAAACATATGCACTGTATTGAGGTTATTAACAGGTCTAGCTGTATATGCATGTAGGTCATATTAGCAACCTAGGACAGGTTCTAGCTGGCCAGCTACACTCCCACCAAAATTACCTATAATTCTATGTTCTCTATAGTAGGATTTGAACATGAATTTGGGGAATTTTCTATCAGGTTCTCAACTTCCAAGTGTCTTTAACCACTTACAAGTAGAACTAACTGCTGTATAGGACGTTCCAACTTGAGTGGAGTAGTGAGACGTTTTCCATTTTTGTCAAGTTTTGAGTCTCCTATTTGTAACAACGCTCTTCTTACTAGTCTGTCTTTATCCTTTTGAACTTCTAGAACTTTAGCCAATTTCCATTGACTTCTAGGTAAATCTTCTTCTTTCACTAATACTATGTCACCAACTTGGACATTTCTTCTGGGTGTTTGCCATTTACTTCTTAGCGTAAGATTGGCTAAGTACTCTTTCCTCCATCTATTCCAAAACTGTTCTGATAGATATTGAACTCTTCACCATCTCTTTTTAGCATATAAATCCTCTTTGGTGAACTTGCCAGGTGGTGGATGTATGTATTCAGACTTAAGGTGAAGTAGATGGTTGGGAGTTAAAGGTTCCAAACTTGTTGGATCATTGATGTTAACTGTAAGTGGACGACTGTTAACAATAGACATTACTTCATAGAATAGGGTTCGAAGTGAAGCATCATCCATTCTTCCAGAGTTCTTTTTCAACATTGAACGTAACACATTTCTTACAGTTCTGATTTGTCTTTCCCAAACTCCTCCTGTGTGGCTTGCATGTGGAGCATTCATATGAAAGTCACATTGATTCCGTGACAAATACTCAGTTACCTTTTCTTTGTCGATCTCTTTTAGAGCTTTCTTCAATTCATTCCTTGCTCCGACAAAATTGGATCCTTGGTCAGATCTAAGCTCTCTGACAGTACCTCTAATGGCTATGAAACATCTCAAGGCATTGATGAATGCATCAGTTGACATATATCTTCTAACATTTCAAGATGAATTGCTCTGGAGCTCTGGAGCTGGTGGTGATGGGTTTACACGATCTGTTGGTAGATCTGCCATTCTTTGTTCTTCGGTAGGTCTATGTGCCTTTCTACAAGTTACGCATTTACTGATATACTTTGCAATAACTTTGCTTCCTTTCACTATCCAGTAACCACCTTCTCTCACACAGTTCTGGGTAAAGCTTCTTCCTTGATGCAAGGATTTGTTGTGGTAGTGATCAATAATCAATCTTGTGAAGGTAGAATTTTTGGGTAGAATTGCTGGATGCTTCACTCTGCTGGGTAACAATGCATTTTCCAGTCTCCCTCCCACCTTCAGTATACCATCCTGTAGAACAAGATTAAGCTTGTACAATGGGTGGTTGTTGGGAAGCCTTTTAGGTTCCTAAGTCTCCAACTCTTCACTATAGAATCTCTGTTGAATGAGTCTTATGACTGTTTCTTCATCTTTCATTCTTTCCTCTACATTCAATGATTCCTTCTTTCTGATTCCCTTTGCCAAACGTTGAATTCGAGCTACTACGTTTATGACTGTATTCCATTTTGAACATCTGGCTAGTCTTTCAAGTATGTCATCTTGACACTTGGCAGCAGTGCTCAATGTTTGTACAACTTTTACTTCTGGATCACCCATGGACAATTCGGTGTAACCTTCACGGGGTATGATCTCCTTTTCCCAAAGGAACTCTGGACCGGTGAACCAATTTGAATTTCTCAATTCTGTTACATTCAGGCCTCTTGAAGCATGATCTGCTGGGTTATGCTTTGTATCAATGTGATGCTAATGTTCCGGATTTATTTCCCGAATTTTCTGAACTCTGTTGGCGACAAAGACATGGAATCTTCGAGCTTCGTTATTTATGTATCCTAGGACAACTCGTGATTCTGTCCAAAAGTATTCTTCATCTATTTTTAACTCTAATTCTTCTCTCAGAAACTTGCTTACTGATGCTGAAACAGCTGCTGTCAGTTCAAGTCTTGGTATTGTCTGAATACTGGTAGGTGCGACTCTGGTCTTTCCCATAACCAGGGCACAGTGTATTTTTCCTTCTCCAATCACTCTGATGCAGTGGCGGCTGGTGCTCAAAATTTTTGGGGGGCGCAAAAAGAAAAATGTAATAGGTATTGCTTCGCGCCAAAAAACGCAGTAAAAAATTGCGTGACTTTGAAGTCATGGTACAGGCATGGCACAGGTGATGGTATAGGCATGGCACAGATATGGTATAGGCATGTCACAGGTCATGGTACAGGAGATGGTACATGCCCCCTTTCAATGCAGAGACCAGCGTACATGCCCCCTTTCAATGCAGAGACCAGCGTGCGTGCCCCCTTTAATGCAGAGATCAGCGTGCATGCCCCCTTCAATGCAATGAACACTGTGCTGTGCCCCCTTCAATGTAATGAACACTGTGCTGTGCCCCCTTTCAATGCCGAGACCAGCGTGCGTGCCCCCTTCAATGCAATGAACACTGTGCTGTGCCCCCTTCAATGTAATGAACACTGTGCTGTGCCCCCTTTCAATGCCGAGACCAGCGTGCGTGCCCCCTTCAATGCAATGAACACCGTGCTGTGCCCCCTTCAATGTAATGAACACTGTGCTGTGCCCCCTTTCAATGCCGAGACCAGCGTGCGTGCCCGCTTCAATGCAATGAACACTGTGCTGTGCCCCCTTCAATGCAATGAACACTGTGCTGTGCCCCCTTCAATGCAATGAACACTGTGCTGTGCCCCCTTCAATGCAATAAACACTGTGCTGTGACCCCCTTCAATGCAATAAACACTGTGCTGTGACCCCCTTCAATGCAATAAACACTGTGCTGTGACCCCCTTCAATGCAATAAACACTGTGTTGTGACCCCCTTCAATGCAATAAACACTGTGCTGTGACCCCCTTCAATGCAATAAACACTGTGCTGTGACCCCCTTCAATGCAATAAACACTGTGCTGTGCCCCCTTCAATGCAATAAACACTGTGCTGTGCCCCCTTCAATGCAATAAACACTGTGCTGTGCCCCCTTCAATGCAATGAACACTGTGCTGTGCCCCTTTCAATGCCGAGACCAGCGTGCGTGCCCCCTTCAATGCAATGAACACTGTGCTGTGCCCCTTTCAATGCAATGAACACTGTGCTGTGACCCCTTCAATGCAATGAACAATGTGCTGTGACCCCTTCAATGCAATGAACAGTGTGCTGTGACCCCTTCAATGCAATAAACACTGTTGTGCCCCCACAATGCAGAGTTCAGCGTGCGTGCCCCCCTTCAATGCAACTGTGCTGTGCCCCTTCAATGCAATGAACAATGTGCTGTGCCCCCATCAATACAGAGTTCAGCGTGCGTGCCCCTTTCAATGCAGAGCGCCACAGCATTGTCCCCAATAATTGCAGAGTGCCCACAGCATTGTCCCCAATGATTGCAGAGTGCCCACAGCATTGTCCCCCAATGATTGCAGAGTGCCCACAGAATTGTCCCCCAATGATTGCAGAGTGCCCACAGAATTGTCCCCCAATGATTGCAGAGTGCCCACAGAATTGTCCCCCCAATGATTGCAGAGTGCCCACAGCATTGTCCCCCCAATGAATGCAGAGTGCCCACAGCATTGTCCCCCCCAATGAATGCAGAGTGCCCACAGCATTGTCCCCCCCAATGAATGCAGAGTGCCCACAGCATTGTCCCCCCCAATGAATGCAGAGTGCCCACAGCATTGTCCCCCCAATGAATGCAGAGCGCCCACAGCATTGTCCCCCCAATGAATGCAGAGCGCCCACAGCATTGTCCCCCCAATGAATGCAGAGCGCCCACAGCATTGTCCCCCCAATGAATGCAGAGCGCCCACAGCATTGTCCCCCCAATGAATGCAGAGCGCCCACAGCATTGTCCCCCCAATGAATGCAGAGCGCCCACAGCATTGTCCCCCCAATGAATGCAGAGCGCCCACAGCATTGTCCCCCCAATGAATGCAGAGCGCCCACAGCATTGTCCCCCCAATGAATGCAGAGTGCCCACAGGTTCTGTCAAAATGAAAGCAGTGAGCCTGGAGGCAGAAGGGCATATCAGGTGGCATAGAAAGTGACTGAAGCAACTAATGGGGGCGCAACAGTGCCTGGACTTGCAGGAAAAAGACGTGACAGCCGGCAGCCTCTAAATGCTCCACCTCTGTTCAGCACCAGAAGAGAAAATAGCAGCTGGCTGGATTTAAAGTCTTCAACAGGAACAGCAAGTGAGCAACTGCCATTTTGTCCTCTGCCCAGCAGGGGCAGAACTTTTAACATAAGCACTGCAGTGTTGCAAACTGCACCACTTACCGGTGGTGGTCTGGACGGATGGATCCGATTCCGGTCCGGTGACTCCGGTCTCCTCTCCGCTCTCTGCCAGTGCCGCCGTCATTCCCAGCTCCCGCCGTTACCGTCCGTCCACTAGTCTCTGACTCAGTGCGGCAGCGTGACTGATGCACGCGACGTGACGTCAGCGGGGTCAGTATGGGGCCATGGGATGTCCTGGATGATGATTGGTCCAGGCTGTAGACTGGACCAATCACAGCCAGGATATCAGAAAGTGGGGGTGTCCAATCGCAAAGACTTGCGCCCAGGTTACGCCCCCAGAAGGCAGCCAATCGGCGCCTCTTCTGGGACGTAAACCCCACCCCACCCCCCCTAGCCACCAGTGCCATCACAGAGGCCGGCGAACCCCATTTTTTTTTATTGACAACTTTATTTGTTCGCTTTGTAATTTTTTTTTTTCTTTTTTTTTTTTCTTTTTTTTAGGGGTAGGAGGCGGCGCCCTGGTGCCCCCTATGCACGGGCCGCCACTGCTCTGATGTACGAGCACTGACCATAACCATAACTACTGGCGTCTGAAAAGTGATGAAGTTCTATTTTCTTGTACTCTCCAAAATCATGAGGTACAAAACATCTGGGTATCCGAAATTCTCTTAAATTCTGCAAGTCTCTTATCCAAGCCTCCCACCTTGGCCTCAAATCTTCAGGTATGGGTTCATCCCATCCCAACTTCCATCTGCATAATTCTTGGAGTATTTCTTTTGCTTTGAGGATCACTGGGGCCAAGAATCCCAATGGCTCATATATAGAAGCCACTGCGGAAAGAATGGGTACGTCTAGTTGCAACTTTCTCTTCAAAGGATAATTCAAAGAAGAACTCATCATTCTCTACATTCCATCCCAATCCAAGTACATTCTGAACTGGAAGATAATCATAATTGAGATCTACATCCTTCATTGTTGATGCACGTTCAGAGTCACTGATGGATTCCAGTACCTCTCTGTTGTATGAGATGAATTTATGAAGGCACAGATTTCCTCTTGCGCATAACTCTTGGCTTTCTTTTACTAGTTTGATTGCAGATTCTGTGGACTCTAGACTTACAAGACCATCATCTACATGTTTTTCTTAAGAAAATTTGCTGCTGATGGGCAATCCTCTTCATTTTTGTTGGCCAGGTACTTCATACCATAATTGGCGCAACCTGGAGATGATGCTGCTCCAAACAAGTGTACTTTCATTCTGTATTCTGCTGGCTCTGTATCTCCGTCCTCCCACCATAGAAACCTCAGGAAGTCTCTATCTTCATTCTTCACATGAAACTGGTGGAACATCTTTTCAACGTCACACATGACCGTGACGGGATACTTTCTGAATCTACAGAGTACTCCAGGCAGAGTGTTTGTAAGGTCTGGTCCTTTTAGTAGAAGATCGTTCAATGCAACACCATCATACTTTGCTGAGCAATCAAATACTACTCTAATCTCATCTGGTTTATTTGGGTGGTAAACACCTTGATGTGGGATGTACCACACTTCTCCTTCTTTAGGTTGGTTATTCACCTTCTCTGCATGTCCTTCTTCAAGGATGACTTCCATGAATTTAAAATAATCTTGCTTGAATTTGGGATCTCTTCCCATCTTTTTCTTCAGGCATTTCAATCTTGCTAGGGCAAGATTTCTGTTATTTGGCAGACAAGGTCGTTCTCTAAAGGGTAAGGGCATTTCAAGATAACCTTGTTGATTCTGCTGAATGCTTTCTTCTAGAGTGTGTACGAACTTTGTCTTCTTGAGATACACTCTTTTCTTCAGAACTTATGTCTGCAAAGTCAGACTCAAGGATCTTGATTACTTTTGCTGAACTTACAGTTGGTAACTCTTGGACGGATATTCGATGACACAATCCTGTCACCTGTCTTGAGTTTGCAATCTGCTGTTTTCCTCCAACAACACCCCATCCTAGATCAGTTCGAACAGCGTAGGGTTCACCCTTTCCTCCTGTGATTACCTCTCGTGGTACCAAAGCTTTGGGACAATCGTAGCCTATCAACAGTCCAAAACCAAACTCCTTCAGCGGGGACATTTCATGTGATATGACAGATAGGTGGTCCCATTTATTGGCTGTTTCACAGGTAGGTATGCAAACTCAATCTAGAGGTATATCGTCTTTCGTATAGGCTGGAGGTAGATTTAATGTGAGGTTTGAATGAAGTCCTCTAACTCTCAATTCTTTGACTCTTTGACTGTTCACTAATGTATCTCTCCCCGTCATTGTGGTGAGTTTGAGCTTCACTGGTTCTGTAGCCACTTGTAATTTCTTGCAGATTTCTTGATCAATGAAGGTAACATTGCTTTGGGCATCCAATAGTGCATAGGCATATACCTTCTTATTCCTCTAAGGATTTGAAATGCACACTGGTACGACAATTGATGTGCCGTTGCTTTCTCCTTCCCTTACTCTGCAAGAGAATACTGATACTTTCTTTTTTTCCTCAGCATCATTAGGTATTGAGGATTCATCCTTCTTTGGACGTTCTTCATGTAGTGGTTTAGGATGGCGTCCTTTGCAAACACTACATGTGGCCCTTTTCTTACACTCCTTAGTAATATGTCCTTTTCTTGGGCATCCAAAACACAGTTGATTATCAAGTACAAATTTTTTCTTTTCATTTGAGGACTTCTCTTTCAATTGTTGACACTTGTGTATGGAGTGGTTCTCTCCACAGAACATACACTTAAAGGTAGTCTGAGGATTTGTCAGTTCTGTCTCTCTACTGATCCCAGTAGTGACTTTGAACTTGCTCTCGTAGGTATCTAGACCATTTGGTTGCAAATCGTCTAGATACCTAGCTGCTCTTGAACGTCTTATATCTCTCGCAGGCCTTTCTTCTAAGGATTTTAAGGCATAAGATGCTGTTACTGGGTTACATGCTATTCGTGCTTCCTTATTGACAAACTCAGAGAACTTTTCAAAACTTGAGAAGTCCTTACTTAGATCTAACTGTTCAGTCACATAGCGATTCCACCTAGAAGCCACTCCTTCAGGTAGTTTAGCTAGCATCCTGTGGTTTTCCAGATAGTCGTTCGGTACTTCTAGTCCTCGTACATGTGGGATGGCATTGCTGCATGCTTGCAGGAAGTCACCATACTCTTGGAGTTTGAAATGTTCTTTAGGACCTATCTTAGGCCAGTTATTCAATTTCTCCCTAAAGGCTCTTTGTACTAAGAAAGGATGACCATATCTTGCATTTAACTTTTCCCAAGCTTGCTTGTAGGCTTCTTCGTCTGTTCTATAGAAGTTACCTTCAAGAGCTTTCTTTGCTTCTCCACCAACATATTTCTGAAGGTAGAATAACTTGTCAACTGGCATGGAGCAATAGTGCTCAATGATCATTTCAAAACTTGCCTTCCACTCTATGAACTTCAGTATGTCTCCTGAAAATACAGCAGGTTCTGGAACGGGCAGTCTTGCTATGACTGTTCTCTGTCGTCTTGCTGGGACAATAGTTGCAACATTTTCCTGATCATTGCAGTGACATCTAGGAATAGGATCATCCAGTTTTATTTTCTCACCTAGTTCTGAATTGGGTAAGTCTCTCTCTTCGTCTTTCATAGCAGGGATAGAAGGGCACTGACTTTTTCCTTCACTACATACAGGTGATTTCCTTTCATTCCCCTGGGCGTATGAAAGGAAGTAGGAGTCTGCATCTTAGTACAGATTTGGATTTATGATTACTATTCAGGTCCTCTTCGTGTACTGTCTGGCTTCTATAATCTTGACTTCTTTCAGCCTTTCCAGACTTTCCATTTTAGCTTCCATTTCAGCTTTTCGTAGGCGCTGCGCCTCAATGGCAGATTCCATCTCAATTTCTGCTTTCTTGACAGCAAGTTGTTCGACCAGTTCCTTTCTTTTGGCTATTAAGGTACTTGAGGACTCTGATATGTTACTGGCACTTCTGCTAGTGAAGGAAGTCCCACTTGAGATTGTGGTTCCCCCTAAGGACCTAGCATAGTCTCTCATAAAGAGCTCGTTCATTCTCTTTCTTGCCTTAACTTCATCATAGTTAGCTTCAGATGATAGTTCTCTCATGAGCTTTACTAAATCTTTAGTTACTGCAGTACACGTGTCCATGTTCCTTACAATATCCTAGGAAGGTGTCGTGGATGACCCCAGATTGACATATGCTGCCATGAGCTCTGATTCAGATTCTTCTATCGTCTCTACAATATCACTCAAGTTTCCTTTTATACTTTCTTGCTTTAGCCTTCTACGAACATCTTTAATGTATAATTTCCACTTATCATACATTCTGGTGAACTTTTTTCCTTTTTAATGCTGCTTCTTGCTCCACATTTTCCAGCATCTTTGCGGTCGGTTTTCTGATACGTTCTGAACGTCTTAGTTTGTCTGGTTGGGATATATCAGTTTGGAGCAAGACTAATGCTGCATCTGACTTTTACCTCAGACAGGTTCCCTTGCTCTTCACTTTCTAACTTATCTATCCTTGTATCCTCTAACAGTGGCATAGCAATACTAGACTTGGACATTTTTACTCTAAATGCTATAACACTCAATAAGAATATTAAGAAGACTTTCACTTTAAATGCAATAGGTACAGGCAATAAAAATGACTTTCACTTTAAATGCAATAGCAATAGGTGCAGGCAGTAAAACTGACATTCGCATTAAATACTTTAGAGTCCGTGTACTACAACTGCCCCTTGTTTTTTACTTGCAGTCCTTTTATTCCTGAACACGAAAATGTCTTTCTTGTCAAGCCTATTGCAATGATAAGTAATAAAGGAAAGTTCTGACCTTATTCTGAAGAGCAGGATACTGCGATCTGTAGGTTGCTGGAACAAATATCAGTCTTAAAGGAGACTTGTCTTTTCTTGATCTGATGCTCTGCTCTGACTTGCGATGCTCTGCTCTGACTTGCGATGCTCTGCTCTGACTTGCGATGCTCTGCTCTGACTTGCGATGCTCTGCTCTGACTTGCGATGCTCTGCTCTGACTTGCGATGCTCTGCTCTGACTTGCGATGCTCTGCTCTGACTTGCGATGCTCTGCTCTGACTTGGGATGCTCTGCTCTGACTTGGGATGCTCTGCTCTGACTTGGGATGCTCTGCTCTGACTTGGGATGCTCTGCTCTGACTTGGGATGCTCTGCTCTGACTTGGGATGCTTTGTGCTGCAGGCTTTGGGCCTAGTGGCGGGAAACTAGCTGGCTGCAGTACGTGGTCTCTCCGTGGGTAGCGGTGCAGGCACTCTAGCTCTGGACTTTGGCCTCCCACCATGCGTCTTTCTCTCTCTAGGAATTGCAGGAGGGTTGGCGCTCTTTCTGTGTCTATCTTGCCTTTGCAGTTCTGCCACTTTAAGAGTCGGCTGCAGTTTGACTAAAACCACACGTTATGGCCTCTATGTAGCTCCGCTGCTCAAATGCGCTCTTTACTCTGCAAGTTGAGGAGCACTATTACTTTGCCCTCAAAGGGCTAAATAGTTCCACTGTGGCAGGCACAGCACTACAAAGTGCCTTATGCGCTGTGGCATTAGAAGAATTGGATCTCTCTGACTTCAGTCTAACCAGACTGTCTGTTACTCTATAAATTCCTCTAATACCGTTCTATGGAAAGCAGTAGGTTTAAAGAGAACACCAAACGCTTAAGATATCTTCTTTATTAACTTCAACTTTTCTTCATAGATAACAGTGACACTTTTGCAGCAGACAGTCCATGTACAACATGTGCTGAATACAGTATAACAAATGGTGGATATATTTCTCTCTTGCTGTTTGAGTTTGTTTGCTTGGGTTTGGTTTTGAGTTGTTTGGGTTTGTTCGATAGTTTGAATTCAATATAACTTTTGAATTTTGATAGTTTGTTTGGTGGAACTACAAGTGAATACATAACTAGTTCAGTATACAGCTCTAATCACATTACTAACAATAGGAACATGTATAACTGTTACCTATTTTTGGCCACTTGCTTCCATAAAACTGCTCTGTGGATCTGTGTGTATTCAGTTCTCTTGCTCTGTAGTGGAAAATGAGAAGGCTGACCGAAGCATGAGGCTTCAGCGGAAAAAAAAATGGGTGTAAGGCTGGCTGTGATTGGCCAAGACTGTTGCTGAGTGTGAGATTGGCTGTGATTGGCCACAAACTCCTTATGGGTAATAAAGTTTAACTCTGTGCTTTCTGGTTTCAACTCTGCTGTGTCTGAGCTTACCTTACAGGCATATAAATGAATCTTGCAGGCAAATTTCCCTTTGCTTCTGTGAACACAACATACAACTGTTATGTGACATCCAAACATGAAATCACAGTAAATAACTCTGCTTTTGTCTCTCACATATAAACATATGCACTGTATTGAGGTTATTAACAGGTCTAGCTGTATATGCATGTAGGTCATATTAGCAACCTAGGACAGGTTCTAGCTGGCCAGCTACAGACACCAAGTCCCAAACCATCTTGCCACTGCTCCCTATGTAGTCTGGGCAGTTGGGGGGCTCCACACAGCTATCTTTTCCCTCATAGACCCGGAAACTAACTGTATAACCTGTGGCCCTGTCACACAATTTATACAGCTTGACCCCGTACTTGGCACGCTTGCTGGGGAGGTACTGTTTCATAACAAGGCGGCCAGTAAATTTAATCAGGGACTCGTCAACGCAGACAACTTGTTCAGGGGTGAACAAGGCTGCAAACCGCTGATTGAAGTGGTCTATGAGGGGCCGAATTTTGTGGAGCCGATCATATTCAGGACGACAGAGTTCATTGTCGCATATGGTGAACTGGGCTAGTGGACCAATATAGCCACACTTCACTCTGTTTGGTTATGCCCATGTGGAGGGAAAGGCCCAGAAAGATTTTAAATTCGTAAACCGTTATAGGTTTTCAGCCGAATGGTCTGGCAAGGGGTGAATTTGGGTTGGCGGCGATGAATTGTCGTGCATATAAATTTGATTTATCCACAATAGATCTGTAAAGATCTTCTGTGAAGAACAGCTCAAAAAAGTTCAGGGGCGTAAAACCAGCTGTCTCCACGTGGATTCCAGGTTGGGCAGTGAATGGGGGAAGTACTGGCGCTGTAGAATCAGTGGGTTGCCAATTGGGATATGCCAGCGCATCAGGGAGAGCACTATGGGCTCTACGGGCCTGTCTACAAATACGCGGTGGCTGCGGGCCACTACTTGTGCTAGCCACCGCACCAACTTCAACTGCACTTAGGGGACTCGCCACGTCACCAGGTGATACTGCAGTGCTGGTTGTACTAGGTTCATGGTGTACTAGGATGCTGGCGCTTGCCAGGTCACCAGAAGGATGAGCGGCACTAGTAACCACACTCTGCTCCATACGAGCACCCTGCGATTCCTGCATCTCAACTCCAGAATGGGGTCCGGTACGCCTAGGTCTAACAGGGACCCATCTGTCGTCGGAGCTATCTGTCAGGGAGCTGCTCCCGTCATCTGGTTCATATACTGACCCTGATTCTGCCAGTGTAGCTTCCCCATCGCTATCATCTGACAGGGACAGTATATTATATACCTCTTCACCACTGTACCAACGTTTGGCCATTTTGGTAACTAGATTTACCGGTACAGTGGTGCGACTCACAGGTAATAAAAGCACCTGGTTGTTGACTATTTCAAGCGCTACCAAAAAAACTGCTAATGCTAGCAGGGATTAGGCCTGACTCTTAACACAGCAGTTTTGTGTGTTGTGTTTTTTTTGTAAGTGACGGTAATCTATTGATTACTACACTTGCCTGGGTGAAAGGGTTAAACGCAGGCGCTGGCAGGAATCAGTGCTGACCGTGCAAACACCGTGTTTTGGGAACCCCAAACTATGGGGGCGCTAGTATAGTTCTGATCAGATATTGATCTGTTCAAACACTATACTAGTAATGGAAGTGTATGTGTGCGTATGTGTGTGTGTGTGTGGTAATCAAGGGGTTATTTCTAACTATGCGCCGGGGGTCTGCGGGGACCCTAAATCTCCTTTGGGATAGAAACTAATTCGCTAGCGCAAACTCAAGTCACAAGCACACTAATACAAAATACAGTAAAAACAGTATATTATGTGTGTATTAGTGTGCAATGTGACAGGGGGGAAGGGGTTAACTGGATGTGATCAGGGGGGGATCAGGGGGTTAAATCTTTATTGGGAGGGGCTGGCGGGTATCCTACAGATAAAAGAAATGGTGGCAATCGCTAAACCTGGTCACAAGTCACACTTATACGGGTATATAGAAAATGCTATATACTGTATAGTGTGTGTTGTGGCAGGTGGTGTAGGGGGGATCAGAGGGTTAAATCTTTATTGGGGGTGGCGGGGACCCTAAACCTTCTTGGGACAGAAACTTAGTCGCCTGCGCTAATTCTGATCACAATCACACTAATACAAAAATACAAAAACACTGTATATTAGTTTGTATTAGTGCTGATGTGACAGAGGGTGTAGGGGT
Organism: Pelophylax lessonae; assembly: GCF_965119305.1. NCBI lineage: Eukaryota > Metazoa > Chordata > Amphibia > Anura > Ranidae > Pelophylax > Pelophylax lessonae. The sequence goes on along the minus strand of NC_138772.1, from coordinate 212,341,235 downwards.
TAACTAGCGGTTATCGGGGGGGGGGGGTCAGGGGGGATCAGGGGCTTAAATCTTAGGGGGTGGGGGGTAATTTAAGTGGAAAAGGGGGGTCGCAAGCGCTACACCTGACCACAAATCACACGTATACAGGTATATAGGAAAATGCTATATGCTGTATACAGTGTGTGTTGTCAGGGGCTGTAGGGGTTAATTGGGGGGGGGGGGGCGATCGGGGGTTAAATGTGCCTATCTACCTGTGTGTGGGTGTGCTTGTGCAGTTACTCAGTTAGATGTGCTCTCCTCTCACGCTGGATCCAAAAAGGACGATGGGAGGGCACCTCTTCTCTAAGCCTGTGTTTACATTTCACAGGCTTAGAGTGTCATTTGATTGGGCAGGACCGATCAACAGGTCCAGGCCAAAAATGATTGGCCTGGACCTGATGACTGATTGGTTCTGAACCCAATCGAGTCATCGGCGGGACCGCGGGCGCCAGAGCGGCGAAGGCTAGTGACGTACCGGTATGTCACTTTCCCTGGCTGGGGCTGACTGCCGCAGTATATGTACTTGCGGCGGTCGGCAAGTGGTTAAACAGCAGGGGAGTCTCCCCGCTGTCAGAATACAATGCCACAGCAGGGAAGATTCCTGAAGGCGACCTGGAACACAGTGAAGCCAGATTTAACCACAACAACCATGCAGCAAGCATTTTAGGTTCACGGTGAAAGTCTTTCTCATGACATGGTTTATATTGTGTGTGTTTTTAACTAAAATCTCCTATTTCATTATCTTTGAAAACATAGACATGATGCCATTGTAAAGTTTATCTTTTCCATTAATAGTTGGAAGCAATGATCAGCAAGGTGGGAAGCCATGAACACTCCAAGCAAAATTGGAAGCCATGAACACTAATACAAAAATACAAAAACACTGTATATTAGTTTGTATTAGTGCTGATGTGACAGAGGGTGTAGGGGTTAACTAGCGGTTATCGGGGGGGGGGGGTCAGGGGGGATCAGGGGCTTAAATCTTAGGGGGTGGGGGGTAATTTAAGTGGAAAAGGGGGGTCGCAAGCGCTACACCTGACCACAAATCACACGTATACAGGTATATAGGAAAATGCTATATGCTGTATACAGTGTGTGTTGTCAGGGGCTGTAGGGGTTAATTGGGGGGGGGGGGGGCGATCGGGGGTTAAATGTGCCTATCTACCTGTGTGTGGGTGTGCTTGTGCAGTTACTCAGTTAGATGTGCTCTCCTCTCACGCTGGATCCAAAAAGGACGATGGGAGGGCACCTCTTCTCTAAGCCTGTGTTTACATTTCACAGGCTTAGAGTGTCATTTGATTGGGCAGGACCGATCAACAGGTCCAGGCCAAAAATGATTGGCCTGGACCTGATGACTGATTGGTTCTGAACCCAATCGAGTCATCGGCGGGACCGCGGGCGCCAGAGCGGCGAAGGCTAGTGACGTACCGGTATGTCACTTTCCCTGGCTGGGGCTGACTGCCGCAGTATATGTACTTGCGGCGGTCGGCAAGTGGTTAAACAGCAGGGGAGTCTCCCCGCTGTCAGAATACAATGCCACAGCAGGGAAGATTCCTGAAGGCGACCTGGAACACAGTGAAGCCAGATTTAACCACAACAACCATGCAGCAAGCATTTTAGGTTCACGGTGAAAGTCTTTCTCATGACATGGTTTATATTGTGTGTGTTTTTAACTAAAATCTCCTATTTCATTATCTTTGAAAACATAGACATGATGCCATTGTAAAGTTTATCTTTTCCATTAATAGTTGGAAGCAATGATCAGCAAGGTGGGAAGCCATGAACACTCCAAGCAAAATTGGAAGCCATGAACACTCCAAGCAAGATGAAATCCCTTTTCTGCTCCTGCAGCATTAACGGATGGTGGGTACCAATGTAACTCATGGCTTGAGTTAGCCACTCAATTTTGTGGACCGAAAAATGAATGTAATAAGTTTTGCAATGCTGAGTAAGGAAGAAAAGCAACTGAGTTATGAGCTTTCATCATAACTCATTGGTTGGGTTTAGCCACTCAATTTTGTGGACCCAAAAATTAACGTACTTAGTGTTTTGTTATGCTGAGTAAGGAAGGCGATCAACTGAGTTTTGAGCTTTCATCATAACACGTTACTTGGGTTTAGCCACTCAGTTTTATGGACCCAAAGCTTTACTACATATTTCACCACTATATTCTATAGCTTGCTAAGTATCCCCACACTGAGATCTCTCTTGCGAAAGTCTACAGGGAGCCCCCGCTCTCTGGAAGTAAAGGATTAGCTGTTGCAAGATTTGTTGCAAAATTTCTATTGTGAGCTGTAATACGGTACCTGGACTGGTTGCTGAGCTGTTCTGTAGTAGAGGGTTGAGGGACTGGGGCTATCAAAGTCCTTGCTGGATTGGGGGAGGAGGGCCCACTCCTCCGAGAAGGTCAGGGCTAGATCAGATTCAGTTTTCTCTCCAACTGCTCCCAGTGCATCCTAACAATCACTCTAGATGTTTGATTATGGCTTACAATGGAAATGGCCCTCTCCCAAAGCCCAATGTAGCTTTGTATAAAAGGCTGTTAATTCCCTGATTGCTGCTCATTAATGCCCACCTTGGAGCAGTATAGTACGCGGTTGCAAATAATTTCCCATTGATTGCAGGCTCTTTGTGGTCCCAACAGAACAGCATTCGTATGCTACCCCCATAGTGCCTGGTTCCTGTGCTGGAGTGATGGGATGAAATGCAAATGATGTGTATTGAAGTCCAGTTGAGCATGTTTGAATACAGTGCCATTCCCCTTTGCTGCTCATTTATATGCCCACCCTGGAGCAGTGTAGAATGCATTGCAAATTATTTCCCCTTGCGCATATGCTCTTTGTGGTCCCAACAAGGCAGAGTTCATAGGCAATGCATATAGTTATTGGCTGCTTTACTAGAGCCGTGTTTCGTTCATATGCAATGCAAATGATATGTTGCGTAATCAAGCCCTCTCTAGCGTTGTTTGTATACAATGTCAGTAATTCCCCTTTGCTGCTGATTTATGCCCAGCCTGGAGCTATCTAAATCTATCTAAATCTTGTTGCGGATCATCTGAATGATCAGTATGGTTGGGCTCTGGCAAGACTTGGCTTTGTTTGGGTTAGTTTGGTAAATTGGTAAGCATACTATTTAGTAGTTAGAATATGTAACCTGTGTTGTTTTTTAGCTACAAGAAAATCTAGGAGGATCATGAGATATAAGTAAAGGGTGATGGAAGTCTGCTGAACTGCGCTAAAGCTGGGGGGCTGCTCTGCATTGGTGAAGGTTTTCGGAGCTCCTTCCTCTCTCCTCTATTTGCAGTTGTTTGACCTTGCATGGGGAGCTTGGGTGGTCACATGGCGGGGGTGGGTCAATTCTTGCCGGAGCCCACTTAAAATGGGATTGTATTTGTTTCCCTTTGTTATTGTTTAAGGTTAAAGCAAATAGAGCTCTCCTGATAAAAAAAGTGAAGTAAAGAAAAAAGGCACTTAAAGTAGAACTACAAGCAAAACCTTCTTTTTGTATAGAGTAAGGTGGGGGGATGGGGGTTATAACCTCAGAAATTTTTTTGCCATCTGTCCCATTGCCAAGATTTTCCTTTATTTCCTGTCCCATAGCCAAACAGGAACTGAAAAGAAATCCCTTCAGATTAAGGGTTTTCCATGGGGACCGCCAGGTCACCAGAACTAGTGTCCCCATTGTAATATTTCCTCTCTATTTCTTTCATAGGGACAACCAAAACTTTGGTATATTTTTAATTCCAATGATCCCACCTGTCTCCAGCCCGTCAGAAGCGCGCGGGTGCCTGTCTCCAGCCAGTCAGAAGTGTGCAGGTGCCTGTCTCCAGCCCGTCAGAAGTGTGCGGGTGTCTCCAAGCCCTTCCAGAGGGCCCCGGTTGCCTGCCTCCAAGCCCTTCCAGAGGGCCCCGGTTGCCTGCCTCCAAGCCCTTCCAGAGGGCCCCGGTTGCCTGCCTCCAAGCCCTTCCAGAGGGCCCCGGTTGCCTGCCTCCAAGCCCTTCCAGAGGGCCCCCGGTTGCCTGCCTCCAAGCCCTTCCAGAGGGCCCCGGTTGCCTGCCTCCAAGCCCTTCCAGAGGGCCCCGGTTGCCTGCCTCCAAGCCCTTCCAGAGGGCCTTCTGACCATCCCTGCACCCTCCCTCCTGTCGGATGATGGGGGTTTTGCAGTGCCTTTTTTTCCTCCTCCAGCCCAGGGGAGCAGTGGCCAGCAGGGTTGTCTGTGCCTGTGTGCCCGATGCTGTTTGGAGTTATATGGGCTTGTGTCATGCAGCCCAGGACTTGCAAGGTGGTTCCTGCAGTGCAGGGAAGCCGCTGCTGTGGTGTAGGCTTGCCACATGTGAACTGCGGGTCCTGGCCACTCCGCATTCTCAGAATTCTGCTGTACTGTGCAACATGGAGAAAGCAGAAACTGTTGGCTGCTACAGCAGAAGCAGGTGCCTCATCTCATGCACTAGCCAGGCCCAGGTAAGGGGGGCACAGTGGTGAATTTTGGTTATCCTTACTATTGGGATTACTTGTGTGTGGTTTATTGTGCCTTCCTCTCTAGGTGTCAGGGTAAAGGAAGCCTGCTGCTGAAGGGGGCAGCTTTGCATTGGTGAAAGTTCTCGGAGCTCCTTCCTCTCGTCAATTTGCGGTTGATTGACCTTGCATGGGGAGCTTGGGTGGTCCCATGGCGGGTGTGGGTCAATTGTTGCTGGAGCCCACTTAAAATGGGATTGTATTTGTTTCCCTTTGTTATTGTTTAAGGTTAAAGCAAATAGAGCTCTCCTGAAAGGAAGCGAAGAAAAAAGCCACTTATAGTAGAACTACAAGCAAAACCTTCTTCTTGTATAGAGTAAGCCCATCAGGGGTGCCCGTGTCCAGCCTATCAGGAGTGCCCGGGTGCCCGTCTCCATGCCCTTCCAGAGTGCCCGGGTGCTCATCTCCATGCCCTTGCAGAGTGCCCGGTTGCTCATCTCCATGCCCTTGCAGAGTGCCCGGTTGCTCATCTCCATGCCCTTGCAGAGTGCCCGGTTGCTCATCTCCATGCCCTTGCAGAGTGCCCGGTTGCTCATCTCCATGCCCTTGCAGAGTGCCCGGTTGCTCATCTCCATGCCCTTGCAGAGTGCCCGGTTGCTCATCTCCATGCCCTTGCAGAGTGCCCGGTTGCTCATCTCCATGCCCTTGCAGAGTGCCCGGGTGCTCATCTCCATGCCCTTGCAGAGTGCCCGGGTGCTCATCTCCATGCCCTTGCAGAGTGCCCGGGTGCTCATCTCCATGCCCTTGCAGAGTGCCCGGGTGCTCATCTCCATGCCCTTGCAGAGTGCCCGGGTGCTCATCTCCATGCCCTTGCAGATTGCCCGGCTGCTCATCTCCATGCCCTTGCAGATTGCCCGGCTGCTCATCTCCATGCCCTTGCAGAGTGCCCGGCTGCTCATCTCCATGCCCTTGCAGAGTGCCCGGCTGCTCATCTCCATGCCCTTGCAGAGTGCCCGGCTGCTCATCTCCATGCCCTTGCAGAGTGCCCGGCTGCTCATCTCCATGCCCTTGCAGAGTGCCCGGCTGCTCATCTCCATGCCCTTGCAGAGTGCCCGGCTGCTCATCTCCATGCCCTTGCAGAGTGCCCGGCTGCTCATCTCCATGCCCTTGCAGAGTGCCCGGGTGCTCATCTCCATGCCCTTGCAGAGTGCCCGGGTGCTCATCTCCATGCCCTTGCAGAGTGCCCGGGTGCTCATCTCCATGCCCTTGCAGAGTGCCCGGGTGCTCATCTCCATGCCCTTGCAGAGTGCCCGGGTGCTCATCTCCATGCCCTTGCAGAGTGCCCGGGTGCTCATCTCCATGCCCTTGCAGAGTGCCCGGGTGCTCATCTCCATGCCCTTGCAGAGTGCCCGGGTGCTCATCTCCATGCCCTTGCAGAGTGCCCGGGTGCTCATCTCCATGCCCTTGCAGAGTGCCCGGGTGCTCATCTCCATGCCCTTGCAGAGTGCCCGGGTGCTCATCTCCATGCCCTTGCAGAGTGCCCGGGTGCTCATCTCCATGCCCTTGCAGAGTGCCCGGGTGCTCATCTCCATGCCCTTGCAGAGTGCCCGGTTGCTCATCTCCATGCCCTTGCAGAGTGCCCGGTTGCTCATCTCCATGCCCTTGCAGAGTGCCCGGTTGCTCATCTCCATGCCCTTGCAGAGTGCCCGGTTGCTCATCTCCATGCCCTTGCAGAGTGCCCGGTTGCTCATCTCCATGCCCTTGCAGAGTGCCCGGTTGCTCATCTCCATGCCCTTGCAGAGTGCCCGGGTGCTCATCTCCATGCCCTTGCAGAGTGCCCGGGTGCTCATCTCCATGCCCTTGCAGAGTGCCCGGCTGCTCATCTCCATGCCCTTGCAGAGTGCCCGGCTGCTCATCTCCATGCCCTTGCAGAGTGCCCGGCTGCTCATCTCCATGCCCTTGCAGAGTGCCCGGCTGCTCATCTCCATGCCCTTGCAGAGTGCCCGGCTGCTCATCTCCATGCCCTTGCAGAGTGCCCGGCTGCTCATCTCCATGCCCTTGCAGAGTGCCCGGCTGCTCATCTCCATGCCCTTGCAGAGTGCCCGGCTGCTCATCTCCATGCCCTTGCAGAGTGCCCGGCTGCTCATCTCCATGCCCTTGCAGAGTGCCCGGCTGCTCATCTCCATGCCCTTGCAGAGTGCCCGGGTGCTCATCTCCATGCCCTTGCAGAGTGCCCGGGTGCTCATCTCCATGCCCTTGCAGAGTGCCCGGGTGCTCATCTCCATGCCCTTGCAGAGTGCCCGGGTGCTCATCTCCATGCCCTTGCAGAGTGCCCGGGTGCTCATCTCCATGCCCTTGCAGAGTGCCCGGGTGCTCATCTCCATGCCCTTGCAGAGTGCCCGGGTGCTCATCTCCATGCCCTTGCAGAGTGCCCGGGTGCTCATCTCCATGCCCTTGCAGAGTGCCCGGGTGCTCATCTCCATGCCCTTGCAGAGTGCCCGGGTGCTCATCTCCATGCCCTTGCAGAGTGCCCGGGTGCTCATCTCCATGCCCTTGCAGAGTGCCCGGGTGCTCATCTCCATGCCCTTGCAGAGTGCCCGGGTGCTCATCTCCATGCCCTTGCAGAGTGCCCGGGTGCTCATCTCCATGCCCTTGCAGAGTGCCCGGGTGCTCATCTCCATGCCCTTGCAGAGTGCCCGGGTGCTCATCTCCATGCCCTTGCAGAGTGCCCGGGTGCTCATCTCCATGCCCTTGCAGAGTGCCCGGGTGCTCATCTCCATGCCCTTGCAGAGTGCCCGGGTGCTCATCTCCATGCCCTTGCAGAGTGCCCGGGTGCTCATCTCCATGCCCTTGCAGAGTGCCCGGGTGCTCATCTCCATGCCCTTGCAGAGTGCCCGGGTGCTCATCTCCATGCCCTTGCAGAGTGCCCGGGTGCTCATCTCCATGCCCTTGCAGAGTGCCCGGGTGCTCATCTCCATGCCCTTGCAGAGTGCCCGGGTGCTCATCTCCATGCCCTTGCAGAGTGCCCGGGTGCTCATCTCCATGCCCTTGCAGAGTGCCCGGGTGCTCATCTCCATGCCCTTGCAGAGTGCCCGGGTGCTCATCTCCATGCCCTTGCAGAGTGCCCGGGTGCTCATCTCCATGCCCTTGCAGAGTGCCCGGGTGCTCATCTCCATGCCCTTGCAGAGTGCCCGGGTGCTCATCTCCATGCCCTTGCAGAGTGCCCGGGTGCTCATCTCCATGCCCTTGCAGAGTGCCCGGGTGCTCATCTCCATGCCCTTGCAGAGTGCCCGGGTGCTCATCTCCATGCCCTTGCAGAGTGCCCGGGTGCTCATCTCCATGCCCTTCCAGAGTGCCCGGGTGCCTGTGGTGTGGGTCTGCACTTGAAGCCCCCTGTGTCAAGAAGGTTGACCACCACTGCCTTAAACAATGCTCTTAAAAAGCTGGGGTCTATTGGATTCAAGCTTCTGGTTCATGTGGTTCATTCTTCCATTCAGCTCTTTAATAGGTTTCTGCAGTTCATCCATGGAACATGGCTGGAAGGTGTGTGTGCATGGACTTAAGAAGCATTGAACAAATATTGGCATTGAGCTCTTTCTTTTCATCCAGCATCGGGTATAATTAACCTTTTACACTTCCCCATTCGTCTATCAGGACTGCACCTGGAGAGAGAGTTGCTGCACACAAATGCCCAGGAAACACCACAGCAAGCCTTTAAGTTCTACGTCTTCCACCATGCCCTCGGTTATGGTGTTTCCTCCACTATGGAGGCACTACAGGCAACTTTTGTAGTGGGGCTATGCTCTCACTGGAGGGGGGGGGGGTGATAGTGGTGGCCTTACCCAGGGATTTTTCTGACAATCCCTGCACCCTCCCTCCTGTCAGATGATGAGGGTGTTGCAGTGCCTTTTTTTTCTCCACCAGCCCAGGGTAGCAGTGGCCAGCGTGGTTGTGTGTGCCTGTGTGCTCGATGCTGTTCGGAGTTATATGGGCTTCTCATGCACCCCAAGACTTACAAGGTGATTCCTGCAGTGCAGGGAAGCCGCTGTAGTAGTGGAAGCTTGCCGGGTCCTGGCCATTTCACATTCTCAGTATTCCGCCGCACTGTGCAGCATGGAGAAAGCAGAAACTGACTGCTGTGGCGGAATCAGGTGCCTCATCTCATGCACTAGCCAAGCCCAGGTAAGGGGGGTACAGTGGTCCTTACTATTGGGATTTTTTGTGTGTGGTTTATTGTGCTTTCTTCTTTAGGTGTCGGGGTGATGGAAGCCTGCTGCTGAAGTGTGCTACAGCTGGGGGGCTGCTCTGCATTGGTGAAGGTTTTCGGAGCTCCTTCTCTCTATTTGCGGTTGTTTGACCTTGCATGGGGAGCTTGGGTGGTCACATGGCGGGTGTGAGTCAATTCTTGTCTTGCTGGAGCCCACTTAATATGGGATTGTATTTGTTTCCCTTTGTTATTGTTTAAGGTTAAAGCAAATAGAACTCTCCTGATAAAAGGTTAAGTGCTCTTGCTGGAAAAAGCCACTTAAAGTAGAACTACAAGCAAAACTTTCTTTATGTATAGAGTAAGGGGGGTTTATAACCTCAGTCAGATATTTATTTGCCATCTGTCCTTTTGCCAAGATTTTCCTAAACTTCCTGTCCCGTAGCCAAACTTGGTGAGAAGAAATCCCTGCAGATTGAGGGGTTTCCTTGGGGACTGCCAGGTCACCAGAACTAGTGTCCCTACTGTAATATTTCCCCTTTATTTCTTTTATGGGAACAACCCAAACTTTAGGATTTTTTTACTTTCAATGATACCACCTGTCTCCAGCCTGTCAGAAGTGCACGGATGCCTGCCCCGGTTGCGTGTCTCCAAGCCTTTCCAGAGGGCCCCGGTTGCGTGTCTCCAAGCCTTTCCAGAGGGCCCCGGTTGCGTGTCTCCAAGCCTTTCCAGAGGGCCCCGGTTGCGTGTCTCCAAGCCTTTCCAGAGGGCCCCCGGTTGCGTGTCTCCAAGCCTTTCCAGAGGGCCCCGGTTGCGTGTCTCCAAGCCTTTCCAGAGGGCCCCGGTTGCGTGTCTCCAAGCCTTTCCAGAGGGCCCCGGTTGCGTGTCTCCAAGCCTTTCCAGAGGGCCCCGGTTGCGTGTCTCCAAGCCTTTCCAGAGGGCCCCGGTTGCGTGTCTCCAAGCCTTTCCAGAGGGCCCCGGTTGCGTGTCTCCAAGCCTTTCCAGAGGGCCCCGGTTGCGTGTCTCCAAGCCCTTCCAGAGGGCCCCGGTTGCGTGTCTCCAAGCCCTTCCAGAGGGCCCCGGTTGCGTGTCTCCAAGCCCTTCCAGAGGGCCCCGGTTGCCTGCCTCCAAGCCCTTCCAGAGGGCCCCGGTTGCGTGCCTCCAAGCCCTTCCAGAGGGCCCCGGTTGCGTGTCTCCAAGCCCTTCCAGAGGGCCCCGGTTGCGTGTCTCCAAGCCCTTCCAGAGGGCCCCGGTTGCGTGTCTCCAAGCCCTTCCAGAGGGCCCCGGTTGCGTGTCTCCAAGCCCTTCCAGAGGGCCCCGGTTGCGTGTCTCCAAGCCCTTCCAGAGGGCCCCGGTTGCGTGTCTCCAAGCCCTTCCAGAGGGCCCCGGTTGCGTGTCTCCAAGCCCTTCCAGAGGGCCCCGGTTGCGTGTCTCCAAGCCCTTCCAGAGGGCCCCGGTTGCGTGTCTCCAAGCCCTTCCAGAGGGCCCCGGTTGCGTGTGTCCAAGCCCTTCCAGAGGGCCCCGGTTGCGTGTGTCCAAGCCCTTCCAGAGGGCCCCGGTTGCGTGTCTCCAAGCCCTTCCAGAGGGCCCCGGTTGCGTGTCTCCAAGCCCTTCCAGAGGGCCCCGGTTGCGTGTCTCCAAGCCCTTCCAGAGGGCCCCGGTTGCGTGTCTCCAAGCCCTTCCAGAGGGCCCCGGTTGCGTGTCTCCAAGCCCTTCCAGAGGGCCCCGGTTGCGTGTCTCCAAGCCCTTCCAGAGGGCCCCGGTTGCGTGTCTCCAAGCCCTTCCAGAGGGCCCCGGTTGCGTGTCTCCAAGCCCTTCCAGAGGGCCCCGGTTGCGTGTCTCCAAGCCCTTCCAGAGGGCCCCGGTTGCGTGTCTCCAAGCCCTTCCAGAGGGCCCCGGTTGCGTGTCTCCAAGCCCTTCCAGAGGGCCCCGGTTGCGTGTCTCCAAGCCCTTCCAGAGGGCCCCGGTTGCGTGTCTCCAAGCCCTTCCAGAGGGCCCCGGTTGCCTGCCTCCAAGCCCTTCCAGAGGGCCCCGGTTGCCTGCCTCCAAGCCCTTCCAGAGGGCCCCGGTTGCCTGCCTCCAAGCCCTTCCAGAGGGCCCCGGTTGCCTGCCTCCAAGCCCTTCCAGAGGGCCCCGGTTGCCTGCCTCCAAGCCCTTCCAGAGGGCCCCGGTTGCCTGCCTCCAAGCCCTTCCAGAGGGCCTTTTGACCATCCCTGCACCCTCCCTCCTGTCGGATGATGGGGGTTTTGCAGTGCTTTTTTTTCCTCCTAAAGCCCAGGGGAGCAGTGGCCAGCAGGGTTGTCTGTGCCTGTTTGCCCAATGCGGTTTGGAGTTATATGGGCTTGTGTCATGCAGCCCAGGACTTGCAAGGTGGTTCCTGCAGTGCAGGGAAGCCGCTGCTGTGGTGTAGGCTTGCCACATGTGAACTGCGGGTCCTGGCCACTCCGCATTCTCAGAATTCTGCTGTACTGTGCAACATGGAGAAAGCAGAAACTGTTGGCTGCTACAGCAGAAGCAGGTGCCTCATCTCATGCACTAGCCAGGCCCAGGTAAGGGGGGCACAGTGGTGCCTTTTGGTTATCCTTACTATTGGGATTACTTGTGTGTGGTTTATTGTGCCTTCCTCTCTAGGTGTCAGGGTAAAGGAAGCCTGCTGCTGAAGTGCGCTACAGCTTGGGGGCAGCTTTGCATTGGTGAAAGTTCTCGGAGCTCCTTCCTCTCGTCAATTTGCGGTTGATTGACCTTGCATGGGGAGCTTGGGTGGTCCCATGGCGGGTGTGGGTCAATTGTTGCTGGAGCCCACTTAAAATGGGATTGTATTTGTTTCCCTTTGTTATTGTTTAAGGTTAAAGCAAATAGAGCTCTCCTGAAAGGAAGCGAAGAAAAAAGCCACTTATAGTAGAACTACAAGCAAAACCTTCTTCTTGTATAGAGTAAGCCCATCAGGGGTGCCCGTGTCCAGCCTATCAGGAGTGCCCGGGTGCTCGTCTCCATGCCCTTGCAGAGTGCCCGGTTGCTCATCTCCATGCCCTTGCAGAGTGCCCGGGTGCTCATCTCCATGCCCTTGCAGAGTGCCCGGGTGCTCATCTCCATGCCCTTGCAGAGTGCCCGGTTGCTCATCTCCATGCCCTTGCAGAGTGCCCGGTTGCTCATCTCCATGCCCTTGCAGAGTGCCCGGTTGCTCATCTCCATGCCCTTGCAGAGTGCCCGGTTGCTCATCTCCATGCCCTTGCAGAGTGCCCGGTTGCTCATCTCCATGCCCTTGCAGAGTGCCCGGTTGCTCATCTCCATGCCCTTGCAGAGTGCCCGGTTGCTCATCTCCATGCCCTTGCAGAGTGCCCGGGTGCTCATCTCCATGCCCTTGCAGAGTGCCCGGGTGCTCATCTCCATGCCCTTGCAGAGTGCCCGGTTGCTCATCTCCATGCCCTTGCAGAGTGCCCGGTTGCTCATCTCCATGCCCTTGCAGAGTGCCCGGTTGCTCATCTCCATGCCCTTGCAGAGTGCCCGGTTGCTCATCTCCATGCCCTTGCAGAGTGCCCGGTTGCTCATCTCCATGCCCTTGCAGAGTGCCCGGTTGCTCATCTCCATGCCCTTGCAGAGTGCCCGGTTGCTCATCTCCATGCCCTTGCAGAGTGCCCGGGTGCTCATCTCCATGCCCTTGCAGAGTGCCCGGGTGCTCATCTCCATGCCCTTGCAGAGTGCCCGGTTGCTCATCTCCATGCCCTTGCAGAGTGCCCGGTTGCTCATCTCCATGCCCTTGCAGAGTGCCCGGTTGCTCATCTCCATGCCCTTGCAGAGTGCCCGGTTGCTCATCTCCATGCCCTTGCAGAGTGCCCGGGGGTGCTCATCTCCATGCCCCTGCAGAGTGCCCGGGGGTGCTCATCTCCATGCCCTTGCAGAGTGCCCGGGTGCTCATCTCCATGCCCTTGCAGAGTGCCCGGGTGCTCATCTCCATGCCCTTGCAGAGTGCCCGGGTGCTCATCTCCATGCCCTTGCAGAGTGCCCGGTTGCTCATCTCCATGCCCTTGCAGAGTGCCCGGTTGCTCATCTCCATGCCCTTGCAGAGTGCCCGGTTGCTCATCTCCATGCCCTTGCAGAGTGCCCGGTTGCTCATCTCCATGCCCTTGCAGAGTGCCCGGTTGCTCATCTCCATGCCCTTGCAGAGTGCCCGGTTGCTCATCTCCATGCCCTTGCAGAGTGCCCGGTTGCTCATCTCCATGCCCTTGCAGAGTGCCCGGGGGTGCTCATCTCCATGCCCTTGCAGAGTGCCCGGGTGCTCATCTCCATGCCCTTGCAGAGTGCCCGGGTGCTCATCTCCATGCCCTTGCAGAGTGCCCGGGTGCTCATCTCCATGCCCTTGCAGAGTGCCCGGGTGCTCATCTCCATGCCCTTGCAGAGTGCCCGGGTGCCTGTGGTGTGGGTCTGCACTTGAAGCCCCCTGTGTCAAGAAGGTTGACCACCACTGCCTTAAATAATGCTCTTAAAAAGCTGGGGTCTATTGGATTCAAGCTTCTGGTTCATGTGGTTCATTCTTCCATTCAGCTCTTTAATAGGTTTCTGCAGTTCATCCATGGACCATGGCTGGAAGGTGTGTGTGCATGGACTTAAGAAGCATTGAACTAATATTGGCATTGAGCTCTTTCTTTTCATCCAGCATCGGGTATAATTAACCTTTTACACTTCCCCATTCGTCTATCAGGACTGCACCTAGAGAGAGTTGCTGCACACAAATGCCCAGGAAACACCACAGCAAGCCTTTAAGTTCTACGTCTTCCACCATGCCCTCGGTTATGGTGTTTCCTCCACTATGGAGGCACTACAGGCAACTTTTGTAGTGGGGCTATGCTCTCACTGGAGGGGGGGGGTGATAGTGGTGGCCTTACCCAGGGATTTTTCTGACAATCCCTGCACCCTCCCTCCTGTCAGATGATGAGGGTGTTGCAGTGCCTTTTTTTTCTCCACCAGCCCAGGGTAGCAGTGGCCAGCGTGGTTGTGTGTGCCTGTGTGCTCGATGCTGTTCGGAGTTATATGGGCTTCTCATGCACCCCAAGACTTACAAGGTGATTCCTGCAGTGCATGGAAGCCGCTGTAGTAGTGGAAGCTTGCCGGGTCCTGGCCATTTCACATTCTCAGTATTCCGCCGCACTGTGCAGCATGGAGAAAGCAGAAACTGACTGCTGTGGCGGAATCAGGTGCCTCATCTCATGCACTAGCCAAGCCCAGGTAAGGGGGGTACAGTGGTCCTTACTATTGGGATTTTTTGTGTGGTTTATTGTGCTTTCTTCTTTAGGTGTCGGGGTGATGGAAGCCTGCTGCTGAAGTGTGCTACAGCTGGGGGGCTGCTCTGCATTGGTGAAGGTTTTCGGAGCTCCTTCTCTCTATTTGCGGTTGTTTGACCTTGCATGGGGAGCTTGGGTGGTCACATGGCGGGTGTGAGTCAATTCTTGTCTTGCTGGAGCCCACTTAATATGGGATTGTATTTGTTTCCCTTTGTTATTGTTTAAGGTTAAAGCAAATAGAACTCTCCTGATAAAAGGTTAAGTGCTCTTGCTGGAAAAAGCCACTTAAAGTAGAACTACAAGCAAAACTTTCTTTATGTATAGAGTAAGGGGGGTTTATAACCTCAGTCAGATATTTATTTGCCATCTGTCCTTTTGCCAAGATTTTCCTAAACTTCCTGTCCCGTAGCCAAACTTAGTGAGAAGAAATCCCTGCAGATTGAGGGGTTTCCTTGGGGACTGCCAGGTCACCAGAACTAGTGTCCCTACTGTAATATTTCCCCTTTATTTCTTTTATGGGAACAACCCAAACTTTAGGATTTTTTTACTTTCAATGATACCACCTGTCTCCAGCCTGTCAGAAGTGCACGGATGCCTGCCCCGGTTGCGTGTCTCCAAGCCTTTCCAGAGGGCCCCGGTTGCGTGTCTCCAAGCCTTTCCAGAGGGCCCCGGTTGCGTGTCTCCAAGCCCTTCCAGAGGGCCCCGGTTGCGTGTCTCCAAGCCTTTCCAGAGGGCCCCGGTTGCGTGTCTCCAAGCCCTTCCAGAGGGCCCCGGTTGCGTGTCTCCAAGCCCTTCCAGAGGGCCCCGGTTGCGTGTCTCCAAGCCCTTCCAGAGGGCCCCGGTTGCGTGTCTCCAAGCCCTTCCAGAGGGCCCCGGTTGCGTGTCTCCAAGCCCTTCCAGAGGGCCCCGGTTGCGTGTCTCCAAGCCCTTCCAGAGGGCCCCGGTTGCGTGTCTCCAAGCCCTTCCAGAGGGCCCCGGTTGCGTGTCTCCAAGCCCTTCCAGAGGGCCCCGGTTGCGTTTCTCCAAGCCCATCCAGAGGGCCCCGGTTGCGTGTCTCCAAGCCCTTCCAGAGGGCCCCGGTTGCCTGCCTCCAAGCCCTTCCAGAGGGCCCCGGTTGCGTGCCTCCAAGCCCTTCCAGAGGGCCCCGGTTGCGTGTCTCCAAGCCCTTCCAGAGGGCCCCGGTTGCGTGTCTCCAAGCCCTTCCAGAGGGCCCCGGTTGCGTGTCTCCAAGCCCTTCCAGAAGGCCCCGGTTGCGTGTCTCCAAGCCCTTCCAGAGGGCCCCGGTTGCGTGTCTCCAAGCCCTTCCAGAGGGCCCCGGTTGCGTGTCTCCAAGCCCTTCCAGAGGGCCCCGGTTGCGTGTCTCCAAGCCCTTCCAGAGGGCCCCGGTTGCGTGTCTCCAAGCCCTTCCAGAGGGCCCCGGTTGCGTGTCTCCAAGCCCTTCCAGAGGGCCCCGGTTGCGTGTCTCCAAGCCCTTCCAGAGGGCCCCGGTTGCGTGTCTCCAAGCCCTTCCAGAGGGCCCCGGTTGCGTGTCTCCAAGCCCTTCCAGAGGGCCCCGGTTGCGTGTCTCCAAGCCCTTCCAGAGGGCCCCGGTTGCGTGTCTCCAAGCCCTTCCAGAGGGCCCCGGTTGCGTGTCTCCAAGCCCTTCCAGAGGGCCCCGGTTGCCTGCCTCCAAGCCCTTCCAGAGGGCCCCGGTTGCCTGCCTCCAAGCCCTTCCAGAGGGCCTCGGTTGCCTGCCTCCAAGCCCTTCCAGAGGGCCCCGGTTGCCTGCCTCCAAGCCCTTCCAGAGTGCCCCGGTTGCCTGCCTCCAAGCCCTTCCAGAGGGCCTTTTGACCATCCCTGCACCCTCCCTCCTGTCGGATGATGGGGGTTTTGCAGTGCCTTTTTTTCCTCCTAAAGCCCAGGGGAGCAGTGGCCAGCAGGGTTGTCTGTGCCTGTGTGCCCAATGCGGTTTGGAGTTATATGGGCTTGTGTCATGCAGCCCAGGACTTGCAAGGTGGTTCCTGCAGTGCAGGGAAGCCGCTGCTGTGGTGTAGGCTTGCCACATGTGAACTGCGGGTCCTGGCCACTCCGCATTCTCAGAATTCTGCTGTACTGTGCAACATGGAGAAAGCAGAAACTGTTGGCTGCTACAGCAGAAGCAGGTGCCTCATCTCATGCACTAGCCAGGCCCAGGTAAGGGGGGCACAGTGGTGCCTTTTGGTTATCCTTACTATTGGGATTACTTGTGTGTGGTTTATTGTGCCTTCCTCTCTAGGTGTCAGGGTAAAGGAAGCCTGCTGCTGAAGTGCGCTACAGCTTGGGGGCAGCTTTGCATTGGTGAAAGTTCTCGGAGCTCCTTCCTCTCGTCAATTTGCGGTTGATTGACCTTGCATGGGGAGCTTGGGTGGTCCCATGGCGGGTGTGGGTCAATTGTTGCTGGAGCCCACTTAAAATGGGATTGTATTTGTTTCCCTTTGTTATTGTTTAAGGTTAAAGCAAATAGAGCTCTCCTGAAAGGAAGCGAAGAAAAAAGCCACTTATAGTAGAACTACAAGCAAAACCTTCTTCTTGTATAGAGTAAGCCCATCAGGGGTGCCCGTGTCCAGCCTATCAGGAGTGCCCGGGTGCTCGTCTCCATGCCCTTCCAGAGTGCCCGGGTGCTCATCTCCATGCCCTTGCAGAGTGCCCGGTTGCTCATCTCCATGCCCTTGCAGAGTGCCCGGTTGCTCATCTCCATGCCCTTGCAGAGTGCCCGGTTGCTCATCTCCATGCCCTTGCAGAGTGCCCGGTTGCTCATCTCCATGCCCTTGCAGAGTGCCCGGTTGCTCATCTCCATGCCCTTGCAGAGTGCCCGGTTGCTCATCTCCATGCCCTTGCAGAGTGCCCGGGTGCTCATCTCCATGCCCTTGCAGAGTGCCCGGGTGCTCATCTCCATGCCCTTGCAGAGTGCCCGGGTGCTCATCTCCATGCCCTTGCAGAGTGCCCGGTTGCTCATCTCCATGCCCTTGCAGAGTGCCCGGTTGCTCATCTCCATGCCCTTGCAGAGTGCCCGGTTGCTCATCTCCATGCCCTTGCAGAGTGCCCGGTTGCTCATCTCCATGCCCTTGCAGAGTGCCCGGTTGCTCATCTCCATGCCCTTGCAGAGTGCCCGGTTGCTCATCTCCATGCCCTTGCAGAGTGCCCGGTTGCTCATCTCCATGCCCTTGCAGAGTGCCCGGTTGCTCATCTCCATGCCCTTGCAGAGTGCCCGGTTGCTCATCTCCATGCCCTTGCAGAGTGCCCGGTTGCTCATCTCCATGCCCTTGCAGAGTGCCCGGTTGCTCATCTCCATGCCCTTGCAGAGTGCCCGGGTGCTCATCTCCATGCCCTTGCAGAGTGCCCGGGTGCTCATCTCCATGCCCTTGCAGAGTGCCCGGGTGCTCATCTCCATGCCCTTGCAGAGTGCCCGGGTGCTCATCTCCATGCCCTTGCAGAGTGCCCGGTTGCTCATCTCCATGCCCTTGCAGAGTGCCCGGTTGCTCATCTCCATGCCCTTGCAGAGTGCCCGGTTGCTCATCTCCATGCCCTTGCAGAGTGCCCGGTTGCTCATCTCCATGCCCTTGCAGAGTACCCGGTTGCTCATCTCCATGCCCTTGCAGAGTGCCCGGGGGTGCTCATCTCCATGCCCTTGCAGAGTGCCCGGGGGTGCTCATCTCCATGCCCTTGCAGAGTGCCCGGGGGTGCTCATCTCCATGCCCTTGCAGAGTGCCCGGTTGCTCATCTCCATGCCCTTGCAGAGTGCCCGGTTGCTCATCTCCATGCCCTTGCAGAGTGCCCGGTTGCTCATCTCCATGCCCTTGCAGAGTGCCCGGTTGCTAATCTCCATGCCCTTGCAGAGTGCCCGGTTGCTAATCTCCATGCCCTTGCAGAGTGCCCGGTTGCTCATCTCCATGCCCTTGCAGAGTGCCCGGTTGCTCATCTCCATGCCCTTGCAGAGTGCCCGGTTGCTCATCTCCATGCCCTTGCAGAGTGCCCGGGTGCTCATCTCCATGCCCTTGCAGAGTGCCCGGGTGCTCATCTCCATGCCCTTGCAGAGTGCCCGGGTGCTCATCTCCATGCCCTTGCAGAGTGCCCGGGTGCTCATCTTCATGCCCTTGCAGAGTGCCCGGGTGCTCATCTCCATGCCCTTGCAGAGTGCCCGGGTGCCTGTGGTGTGGGTCTGCACTTGAAGCCCCCTGTGTCAAGAAGGTTGACCACCACTGCCTTAAATAATGCTCTTAAAAAGCTGGGGTCTATTGGATTCAAGCTTCTGGTTCATGTGGTTAATTCTTCCATTCAGCTCTTTAATAGGTTTCTGCAGTTCATCCATGGACCATGGCTGGAAGGTGTGTGTGCATGGACTTAAGAAGCATTGAACTAATATTGGCATTGAGCTCTTTCTTTTCATCCAGCATCGGGTATAATTAACCTTGTACACTTCCCCATTCGTCTATCAGGACTGCACCTGGAGAGAGAGTTGCTGCACACAAATGCCCAGGAAACACCACAGCAAGCCTTTAAGTTCTACGTCTTCCACCATGCCCTCGGTTATGGTGTTTCCTCCACTATGGAGGCACTACAGGCAACTTTTGTAGTGGGGCTATGCTCTCACTGGAGGGGGGGGGTGATAGTGGTGGCCTTACCCAGGGATTTTTCTGACAATCCCTGCACCCTCCCTCCTGTCAGATGATGAGGGTGTTGCAGTGCCTTTTTTTTCTCCACCAGCCCAGGGTAGCAGTGGCCAGCGTGGTTGTGTGTGCCTGTGTGCTCGATGCTGTTCGGAGTTATATGGGCTTCTCATGCACCCCAAGAATTACAAGGTGATTCCTGCAGTGTAGGGAAGCCGCTGTAGTAGTGGAAGCTTGCCGGGTCCTGGCCATTTCACATTCTCAGTATTCCGCCGCACTGTGCAGCATGGAGAAAGCAGAAACTGACTGCTGTGGCGGAATCAGGTGCCTCATCTCATGCACTAGCCAAGCCCAGGTAAGGGGGGTACAGTGGTCCTTACTATTGCAATTTTTTGTGTGTGGTTTATTGTGCTTTCTTCTTTAGGTGTCGGGGTGATAGAAGCCTGCTGCTGAAGTGTGCTACAGCTGGGGGGCTGCTCTGCATTGGTGAAGGTTTTCGGAGCTCCTTCTCTCTATTTTCGGTTGTTTGACCTTGCATGGGGAGCTTGGGTGGTCACATGGCGGGTGTGAGTCAATTCTTGTCTTGCTGGAGCCCACTTAATATGGGATTGTATTTGTTTCCCTTTGTTATTGTTAAAGGTTAAAGCAAATAGAACTCTCATAAAAGGTTAAGTGCTCTTGCTGGAAAAAGCCACTTAAAGTAGAACTACAAGCAAAAATTTCTTTATGTATAGAGTAAGGGGGGTTTATAACCTCAGTCAGATATTTATTTGCCATCTGTCCTTTTGCCAAGATTTTCCTAAACTTCCTGTCCCGTAGCCAAACTTAGTGAGAAGAAATCCCTGCAGATTGAGGGGTTTCCTTGGGGACTGCCAGGTCACCAGAACTAGTGTCCCTACTGTAATATTTCCCCTTTATTTCTTTTATGGGAACAACCCAAACTTTAGGATTTTTTTACTTTCAATGATACCACCTGTCTCCAGCCTGTCAGAAGTGCACGGATGCCTGCCCCGGTTGCGTGTCTCCAAGCCTTTCCAGAGGGCCCCGGTTGCGTGTCTCCAAGCCTTTCCAGAGGGCCCCGGTTGCGTGTCTCCAAGCCTTTCCAGAGGGCCCCGGTTGCCTGCCTCCAAGCCCTTCCAGAGGGCCCCGGTTGCGTGTCTCCAAGCCCTTCCAGAGGGCCCCGGTTGCGTGTCTCCAAGCCCTTCCAGAGGGCCCCGGTTGCGTGTCTCCAAGCCCTTCCAGAGGGCCCCGGTTGCGTGTCTCCAAGCCCTTCCAGAGGGCCCCGGTTGCGTGTCTCCAAGCCCTTCCAGAGGGCCCTGGTTGCGTGTCTCCAAGCCCTTCCAGAGGGCCCTGGTTGCGTGTCTCCAAGCCCTTCCAGAGGGCCCTGGTTGCGTGTCTCCAAGCCCTTCCAGAGGGCCCCGGTTGCGTGTCTCCAAGCCCTTCCAGAGGGCCCCGGTTGTGTGTCTCCAAGCCCTTGCAGAGGGCCCCGGTTGCCTGCCTCCAAGCCCTTCCAGAGGGCCCCGGTTGCGTGCCTCCAAGCCTTTCCAGAGGGCCCCGGTTGCGTGTCTCCAAGCCTTTCCAGAGGGCCCCGGTTGCGTGTCTCCAAGCCTTTCCAGAGGGCCCCGGTTGCGTGTCTCCAAGCCTTTCCAGAGGGCCCCGGTTGCGTGTCTCCAAGCCTTTCCAGAGGGCCCCGGTTGCGTGTCTCCAAGCCTTTCCAGAGGGCCCCGGTTGCGTGTCTCCAAGCCTTTCCAGAGGGCCCCGGTTGCGTGTCTCCAAGCCTTTCCAGAGGGCCCCGGTTGCGTGTCTCCAAGCCCTTCCAGAGGGCCCCGGTTGCGTGTCTCCAAGCCCTTCCAGAGGGCCCCGGTTGCGTGTCTCCAAGCCCTTCCAGAGGGCCCCGGTTGCGTGTCTCCAAGCCCTTCCAGAGGGCCCCGGTTGCGTGTCTCCAAGCCCTTCCAGAGGGCCCCGGTTGCGTGTCTCCAAGCCCTTCCAGAGGGCCCCGGTTGCCTGCCTCCAAGCCCTTCCAGAGGGCCCCGGTTGCCTGCCTCCAAGCCCTTCCAGAGGGCCCCGGTTGCGTGCCTCCAAGCCCTTCCAGAGGGCCCCGGTTGCGTGTCTCCAAGCCCTTCCAGAGGGCCCCGGTTGATGAGGGTGTTGCAGTGCCTTTTTTTTCTCCACCAGCCCAGGGTAGCAGTGGCCAGCGTGGTTGTGTGTGCCTGTGTGCTCGATGCTGTTCGGAGTTATATGGGCTTCTCATGCACCCCAAGACTTACAAGGTGATTCCTGCAGTGCAGGGAAGCCGCTGTAGTAGTGGAAGCTTGCCGGGTCCTGGCCATTTCACATTCTCAGTATTCCGCCGCACTGTGCAGCATGGAGAAAGCAGAAACTGACTGCTGTGGCGGAATCAGGTGCCTCATCTCATGCACTAGCCAAGCCCAGGTAAGGGGGGTACAGTGGTCCTTACTATTGGGATTTTTTGTGTGTGGTTTATTGTGCTTTCTTCTTTAGGTGTCGGGGTGATAGAAGCCTGCTGCTGAAGTTTGCTACAGCTGGGGGGCTGCTCTGCATTGGTGAAGGTTTTCGGAGCTCCTTCTCTCTATTTTCGGTTGTTTGACCTTGCATGGGGAGCTTGGGTGGTCACATGGCGGGTGTGAGTCAATTCTTGTCTTGCTGGAGCCCACTTAATATGGGATTGTATTTGTTTCCCTTTGTTATTGTTTAAGGTTAAAGCAAATAGAACTCTCCTGATAAAAGGTTAAGTGCTCTTGCTGGAAAAAGCCACTTAAAGTAGAACTACAAGCAAAACTTTCTTTATGTATAGAGTAAGGGGGGTTTATAACCTCAGTCAGATATTTATTTGCCATCTGTCCTTTTGCCAAGATTTTCCTAAACTTCCTGTCCCGTAGCCAAACTTAGTGAGAAGAAATCCCTGCAGATTGAGGGGTTTCCTTGGGGACTGCCAGGTCACCAGAACTAGTGTCCCTACTGTAATATTTCCCCTTTATTTCTTTTATGGGAACAACCCAAACTTTAGGATTTTTTTACTTTCAATGATACCACCTGTCTCCAGCCTGTCAGAAGTGCACGGATGCCTGCCCCGGTTGCGTGTCTCCAAGCCTTTCCAGAGGGCCCCGGTTGCGTGTCTCCAAGCCTTTCCAGAGGGCCCCGGTTGCGTGTCTCCAAGCCTTTCCAGAGGGCCCCGGTTGCGTGTCTCCAAGCCTTTCCAGAGGGCCCCGGTTGCGTGTCTCCAAGCCTTTCCAGAGGGCCCCGGTTGCGTGTCTCCAAGCCTTTCCAGAGGGCCCCGGTTGCGTGTCTCCAAGCCTTTCCAGAGGGCCCCGGTTGCGTGTCTCCAAGCCTTTCCAGAGGGCCCCGGTTGCCTGCCTCCAAGCCCTTCCAGAGGGCCCCGGTTGCCTGCCTCCAAGCCCTTCCATAGGGCCCCGGTTGCGTGTCTCCAAGCCCTTCCATAGGGCCCCGGTTGCGTGTCTCCAAGCCCTTCCAGAGGGCCCCGGTTGCGTGTCTCCAAGCCCTTCCAGAGGGCCCCGGTTGCGTGTCTCCAAGCCCTTCCAGAGGGCCCCGGTTGCGTGTCTCCAAGCCCTTCCAGAGGGCCCCGGTTGCGTGTCTCAAAGCCCTTCCAGAGGGCCCCGGTTGCGTGTCTCCAAGCCCTTCCAGAGGGCCCCGGTTGCGTGTCTCCAAGCCCTTCCAGAGGGCCCCGGTTGCGTGTCTCCAAGCCTTCCAGAGGGCCCCGGTTGCGTGTCTCCAAGCCCTTCCAGAGGGCCCCGGTTGCGTGTCTCCAAGCCCTTCCAGAGGGCCCCGGTTGCGTGCCTCCAAGCCCTTCCAGAGGGCCCCGGTTGCGTGCCTCCAAGCCCTTCCAGAGGGCCCCGGTTGCGTGTCTCCAAGCCCTTCCAGAGGGCCCCGGTTGCGTGTCTCCAAGCCCTTCCAGAGGGCCTTCTGACCATCCCTGCACCCTCCCTCCTGTCGGATGATGGGGGTTTTGCAGTGCCTTTTTTTCCTCCTAAAGCCCAGGGGAGCAGTGGCCAGCAGGGTTGTCTGTACCTGTGTGCCCGATGCGGTTTGGAGTTATATGGGCTTGTGTCATGCAGCCCAGGACTTGCAAGGTGGTTCCTGCAGTGCAGGGAAGCCGCTGCTGTGGTGTAGGCTTGCCACATGTGAACTGCGGGTCCTGGCCACTCCGCATTCTCAGAATTCTGCTGTACTGTGCAACATGGAGAAAGCAGAAACTGTTGGCTGCTACAGCAGAAGCAGGTGCCTCATCTCATGCACTAGCCAGGCCCAGGTAAGGGGGGCACAGTGGTGCCTTTTGGTTATCCTTACTATTTTGATTACTTGTGTGTGGTTTATTGTGCCTTCCTCTCTAGGTGTCAGGGTAAAGGAAGCCTGCTGCTGAAGTGCGCTACAGCTTGGGGGCAGCTTTGCATTGGTGAAAGTTCTCGGAGCTCCTTCCTCTCGTCAATTTGCGGTTGATTGACCTTGCATGGGGAGCTTGGGTGGTCCCATGGCGGGTGTGGGTCAATTGTTGCTGGAGCCCACTTAAAATGGGATTTTATTTGTTTCCCTTTGTTATTGTTTAAGGTTAAAGCAAATAGAGCTCTCCTGAAAGGAAGCGAAGAAAAAAGCCACTTATAGTAGAACTACAAGCAAAACCTTCTTCTTGTATAGAGTAAGCCCATCAGGGGTGCTCGTGTCCAGCCTATCAGGAGTGCCCGGGTGCTCGTCTCCATGCCCTTGCAGAGTGCCCGGTTGCTCATCTCCATGCCCTTGCAGAGTGCCCGGTTGCTCATCTCCATGCCCTTGCAGAGTGCCCGGGTGCTCATCTCCATGCCCTTGCAGAGTGCCCGGGTGCTCATCTCCATGCCCTTGCAGAGTGCCCGGGTGCTCATCTCCATGCCCTTGCAGAGTGCCCGGTTGCTCATCTCCATGCCCTTGCAGAGTGCCCGGTTGCTCATCTCCATGCCCTTGCAGAGTGCCCGGTTGCTCATCTCCATGCCCTTGCAGAGTGCCCGGTTGCTCATCTCCATGCCCTTGCAGAGTGCCCGGTTGCTCATCTCCATGCCCTTGCAGAGTGCCCGGTTGCTCATCTCCATGCCCTTGCAGAGTGCCCGGTTGCTCATCTCCATGCCCTTGCAGAGTGCCCGGGTGCTCATCTCCATGCACTTGCAGAGTGCCCGGGTGCTCATCTCCATGCCCTTGCAGAGTGCCCGGGTGCTCATCTCCATGCCCTTGCAGAGTGCCCGGGTGCTCATCTCCATGCCCTTGCAGAGTGCCCGGGTGCTCATCTCCATGCCCTTGCAGAGTGCCCGGGTGCTCATCTCCATGCCCTTGCAGAGTGCCCGGGTGCTCATCTCCATGCCCTTGCAGAGTGCCCGGGTGCTCATCTCCATGCCCTTGCAGAGTGCCCGGGTGCTCATCTCCATGCCCTTGCAGAGTGCCCGGGTGCTCATCTCCATGCCCTTGCAGAGTGCCCGGGTGCTCATCTCCATGCCCTTGCAGAGTGCCCGGGTGCCTGTGGTGTGGGTCTGCACTTGAAGCCCCCTGTGTCAAGAAGGTTGACCACCACTGCCTTAAATAATGCTCTTAAAAAGCTGGGGTCTATTGGATTCAAGCTTCTGGTTCATGTGGTTCATTCTTCCATTCAGCTCTTTAATAGGTTTCTGCAGTTCATCCATGGACCATGGCTGGAAGGTGTGTGTGCATGGACTTAAGAAGCATTAAACTAATATTGGCATTGAGCTCTTTCTTTTCATCCAGCATCGGGTATAATTAACCTTTTACACTTCCCCATTCGTCTATCAGGACTGCACCTGGGGAGAGAGTTGCTGCACACACATGCCTAGGAAACACCACAGCAAGCCTTTAAGTTCTACGTCTTCCACCATGCCCTCGGTTATGGTGTTTCCTCCACTATGGAGGCACTACAGGAAACTTTTGTAGTGGGGCTATGCTCTCACTGGAGGGGGGGGGTGATAGTAGTGGCCTTACCCAGGGATTTTTCTGACAATCCCTGCACCCTCCCTCCTGTCAGATGATGAGGGTGTTGCAGTGCCTTTTTTTTCTCCACCAGCCCAGGGTAGCAGTGGCCAGCGTGGTTGTGTGTGCCTGTGTGCTCGATGCTGTTCGGAGTTATATGGGCTTCTCATGCACCCCAAGACTTACAAGGTGATTCCTGCAGTGCAGGGAAGCCGCTGTAGTAGTGGAAGCTTGCCGGGTCCTGGTCATTTCACATTCTCAGCATTCCGCCGCACTGTGCAGCATGGAGAAAGCAGAAACTGACTGCTGTGGCGGAATCAGGTGCCTCATCTCATGCACTAGCCAAGCCCAGGTAAAGGGGGGTACAGTGGTCCTTACTATTGGTATTTTTTGTGTGGTTTATTGTGCTTTCTTCTTTAGGTGTCGGGGTGATGGAAGCCTGCTGCTGAAGTGTGCTACAGCTGGGGGGCTGCTCTGCATTGGTGAAGGTTTTCGGAGCTCCTTCTCTCTATTTGCGGTTGTTTGACCTTGCATGGGGAGCTTGGGTGGTCACATGGCGGGTGTGAGTCAATTCTTGTCTTGCTGGAGCCCACCTAATATGGGATTGTATTTGTTTCCCTTTGTTATTGTTTAAGGTTAAAGCAAATAGAACTCTCCTGATAAAAGGTTAAGTGCTCTTGCTGGAAAAAGCCACTTAAAGTAGAACTACAAGCAAAACTTTCTTTATGTATAGAGTAAGGGGGGTTTATAACCTCAGTCAGATATTTATTTGCCATTTGTCCTTTTGCCAAGATTTTCCTAAACTTCCTGTTCCGTAGCCAAACTTAGTGAGAAGAAATCCCTGCAGATTGAGGGGTTTCCTTGGGGACTGCCAGGTCACCAGAACTAGTGTCCCTACTGTAATATTTCCCCTTTATTTCTTTTATGGGAACAACCCAAACTTTAGGATTTTTTTACTTTCAATGATACCACCTGTCTCCAGCCTGTCAGAAGTGCACGGATGCCTGCCCCGGTTGCGTGTCTCCAAGCCTTTCCAGAGGGCCCCGGTTGCATGTCTCCAAGCCTTTCTAGAGGGCCCCCGGTTGCGTGTCTCCAAGCCTTTCCAGAGGGCCCCGGTTGCGTGTCTCCAAGCCTTTCCAGAGGGCCCCGGTTGCGTGTCTCCAAGCCTTTCCAGAGGGCCCCGGTTGCGTGTCTCCAAGCCTTTCCAGAGGGCCCCGGTTGCCTGCCTCCAAGCCTTTCCAGAGGGCCCCGGTTGCCTGCCTCCAAGCCCTTCCAGAGGGCCTTCTGACCATCCCTGCACCCTCCCTCCTGTCGGATGATGGGGGTTTTGCAGTGCCTTTTTTTCCTCCTCCAGCCCAGGGGAGAAGTGGCC
Organism: Pelophylax lessonae; assembly: GCF_965119305.1. Lineage (NCBI taxonomy): Eukaryota > Metazoa > Chordata > Amphibia > Anura > Ranidae > Pelophylax > Pelophylax lessonae. The sequence continues at coordinate 212,315,301 of NC_138772.1, read as the reverse complement.
AGCAGGGTTGTCTGTGCCTGTGTGCCCGATGCTGTTTGGAGTTATATGGGCTTGTGTCATGCAGCCCAGGACTTGCAAGGTGGTTCCTGCAGTGCAGGGAAGCCGCTGCTGTGGTGTAGGCTTGCCACATGTGAACTGCGGGTCCTGGCCACTCCGCATTCTCAGAATTCTGCTGTACTGTGCAACATGGAGAAAGCAGAAACTGTTGGCTGCTACAGCAGAAGCAGGTGCCTCATCTCATGCACTAGCCAGGCCCAGGTAAGGGGGGCACAGTGGTGCCTTTTGGTTATCCTTACTATTGGGATTACTTGTGTGGTTTATTGTGCCTTCCTCTCTAGGTGTCAGGGTAAAGGAAGCCTGCTGCTGAAGTGCGCTACAGCTTGGGGGCAGCTTTGCATTGGTGAAAGTTCTCGGAGCTCCTTCCTCTCGTCAATTTGCGGTTGATTGACCTTGCATGGGGAGCTTGGGTGGTCCCATGGCGGGTGTGGGTCAATTGTTGCTGGAGCCCACTTAAAATGGGATTGTATTTGTTTCCCTTTGTTATTGTTTAAGGTTAAAGCAAATAGAGCTCTCCTGAAAGGAAGCGAAGAAAAAAGCCACTTATAGTGGAACTACAAGCAAAACCTTCTTCTTGTATAGAGTAAGCCCATCAGGGGTGCCCGTCTCCATGCCCTTGCAGAGTGCCCGGGAGCTCGTCTCCATGCCCTTGCAGAGTGCCCGGGTGCTCGTCTCCATGCCCTTGCAGAGTGCCCGGGTGCTCATCTCCATGCCCTTGCAGAGTGCCCGGGTGCTCGTCTCCATGCCCTTGCAGAGTGCCCGGGTGCTCATCTCCATGCCCTTGCAGAGTACCCGGGTGCTCATCTCCATGCCCTTGCAGAGTGCCCGGGTGCTCATCTCCATGCCCTTGCAGAGTGCCCGGGTGCTCGTCTCCATGCCCTTGCAGAGTGCCCGGGTGCTCGTCTCCATGCCCTTGCAGAGTGCCCGGGTGCTCGTCTCCATGCCCTTGCAGAGTGCCCGGGTGCTCGTCTCCATGCCCTTGCAGAGTGCCCGGGTGCTCGTCTCCATGCCCTTGCAGAGTGCCCGGGTGCTCGTCTCCATGCCCTTGCAGAGTGCCCGGGTGCTCGTCTCCATGCCCTTGCAGAGTGCCCGGGTGCTCGTCTCCATGCCCTTGCAGAGTGCCCGGGTGCTCGTCTCCATGCCCTTGCAGAGTGCCCGGGTGCTCGTCTCCATGCCCTTGCAGAGTGCCCGGGTGCTCGTCTCCATGCCCTTGCAGAGTGCCCGGGTGCTCGTCTCCATGCCCTTGCAGAGTGCCCGGGTGCTCGTCTCCATGCCCTTGCAGAGTGCCCGGGTGCTCGTCTCCATGCCCTTGCAGAGTGCCCGGGTGCTCGTCTCCATGCCCTTGCAGAGTGCCCGGGTGCTCGTCTCCATGCCCTTGCAGAGTGCCCGGGTGCTCGTCTCCATGCCCTTGCAGAGTGCCCGGGTGCTCATCTCCATGCCCTTGCAGAGTGCCCGGGTGCTCATCTCCATGCCCTTGCAGAGTGCCCGGTTGCTCATCTCCATGCCCTTGCAGAGTGCCCGGTTGCTCATCTCCATGCCCTTGCAGAGTGCCCGGTTGCTCATCTCCATGCCCTTGCAGAGTGCCCGGTTGCTCATCTCCATGCCCTTGCAGAGTTGCCCGGGTGCTCATCTCCATGCCCTTGCAGAGTTGCCCGGGTGCTCATCTCCATGCCCTTGCAGAGTTGCCCGGGTGCTCATCTCCATGCCCTTGCAGAGTTGCCCGGGTGCTCATCTCCATGCCCTTGCAGAGTTGCCCGGGTGCTCATCTCCATGCCCTTGCAGAGTTGCCCGGGTGCTCATCTCCATGCCCTTGCAGAGTTGCCCGGGTGCTCATCTCCATGCCCTTGCAGAGTTGCCCGGGTGCTCATCTCCATGCCCTTGCAGAGTTGCCCGGGTGCTCATCTCCATGCCCTTGCAGAGTTGCCCGGGTGCTCATCTCCATGCCCTTGCAGAGTGCCCGGGTGCTCATCTCCATGCCCTTGCAGAGTGCCCGGGTGCCTGTGGTGTGGGTCTGCACTTGAACCCCTCTGTGTCAAGAAGGTTGACCACCACTGCCTTAAATAATGCTCTTAAAAAGCTGGGGTCTATTGGATTCAAGCTTCTGGTTCATGTGGTTCATTCTTCCGTTCAGCTCTTTAATAGGTTTCTGCAGTTCATCCATGGACCATGGCTGGAAGGTGTGTGTGCATGGACTTAAGAAGCATTGAACAAATATTGGCATTGAGCTCTTTTTCATCCAGCATCGGGTATAATTAACCTTTTACACTTCCCCATTCGTCTATCAGGACTGCACCTGGAGAGAAAGTTGCTGCACACAAATGCCCAGGAAACACCACAGCAAGCCTTTAAGTTCTACGTCTTCCACCATGCCCTCGGTTATGGTGTTTCCTCCACTATGGAAGCACTACAGGCCACTTTTGTAGTGGGGGCTATGCTCTCACTGGAGGGGGTGGGTGATAGTGGTGGCCTTACCCAGGGATTTTTCTGACCATCCCTGCACCCTCCCTCCTGTCAGATGATGGGGCTGTTGCAGTGCCTTTTTTTTCTCCACCAGCCCAGGGGAGCAGTGGCCAGCGTGGTTGTGTGTGCCTGTGTGCTCGACGCTGTTTAGAGTTATATGGGCTTCTCATGCACCCCAGGACTTACAAGGTGATTCCTGCAGTGCAGGGAAGCCGCTGTAGTAGTGGAAGCTTGCCGGGTCCTGATCATTTCACATTCTCAGCATTCCGCCGCACTGTGCAGCATGGAGAAAGCAGAAACTGACTGCTGTGGCGGAATCAGGTGCCTCATCTCATGCACTAGCCAGGCCCAGGTAAGGGGGGTACAGTGGTCCTTACTATTGGGATTTTTTGTGTGTGGTTTATTGTGCTTTCTTCTTTAGGTGTTGGGGTGATGGAAGCCTGCTGCTGAAGTGTGCTACAGCTGGGGGGCTGCTCTGCATTGGTGAAGGTTTTCGGAGCTCCTTCTCTCTATTTGCGGTTGTTTGACCTTGCATGGGGAGCTTGGGTGGTCACATGGCGGGTGTGAGTCAATTCTTGTCTTGCTGGAGCCCACTTAATATGGGATTGTATTTGTTTCCCTTTGTTATTGTTTAAGGTTAAAGCAAATAGAACTCTCCTGATAAAAGGTTAAGTGCTCTTGCTGGAAAAAGCCACTTAAAGTAGAACTACAAGCAAAACTTTCTTTATGTATAGAGTAAGGGGGGTTTATAACCTCAGTCAGATATTTATTTGCCATCTGTCCATTTGCCAAGATTTTCCTAAACTTCCTGTCCCGTAGTCAAACTTAGTGAGAAGAAATCCCTGCAGATTGAGGGGTTTCCTTTGGGACTGCCAGGTCACCAGAACTAGTGTCCCTACTGTAATATTTCCCCTTTATTTCTTTTATGGGAACAACCCAAACTTTAGGATTTTTTTACTTTCAATGATACCACCTGTCTCCAGCCCGTCAGAAGTGCGCAGATGCCTGTCTCCAGCACGTCAGAAGTGCGAGGATGCCTGTCTCCAAGCCCGCCAGAGGGCTTGGGTGCCTGTCTCCAAGCCCTTCCAGAGGGCCCGGGTGCCTGTCTCCAAGCCCTTCCAGAGGGCCCCGGTTGCGTGTCTCCAAGCCTTTCCAGCGGGCCCCGGTTGCGTGTCTCCAAGCCTTTCCAGCGGGCCCCGGTTGCGTGTCTCCAAGCCTTTCCAGAGGGCCCCGGTTGCGTGTCTCCAAGCCTTTCCAGAGGGCCCCGGTTGCGTGTCTCCAAGCCTTTCCAGAGGGCCCCGGTTGCGTGTCTCCAAGCCTTTCCAGAGGGCCCCGGTTGCGTGTCTCCAAGCCTTTCCAGAGGGCCCCGGTTGCGTGTCTCCAAGCCTTTCCAGAGGGCCCCGGTTGCGTGTCTCCAAGCCTTTCCAGAGGGCCCCGGTTGCGTGTCTCCAAGCCTTTCCAGAGGGCCCCGGTTGCGTGTCTCCAAGCCTTTCCAGAGGGCCCCGGTTGCGTGTCTCCAAGCCTTTCCAGAGGGCCCCGGTTGCGTGTCTCCAAGCCTTTCCAGAGGGCCCCGGTTGCGTGTCTCCAAGCCTTTCCAGAGGGCCCCGGTTGCGTGTCTCCAAGCCTTTCCAGAGGGCCCCGGTTGCGTGTCTCCAAGCCTTTCCAGAGGGCCCCGGTTGCGTGTCTCCAAGCCTTTCCAGAGGGCCCCGGTTGCGTGTCTCCAAGCCTTTCCAGAGGGCCCCGGTTGCGTGTCTCCAAGCCTTTCCAGAGGGCCCCCGGTTGCGTGTCTCCAAGCCCGTCCAGAGGGCCCCCGGTTGCGTGTCTCCAAGCCCGTCCAGAGGGCCCCCGGTTGCGTGTCTCCAAGCCCTTCCAGAGGGCCCCCGGTTGCCTGCCTCCAAGCCCTTCCAGAGGGCCCCCGGTTGCCTGCCTCCAAGCCCTTCCAGAGGGCCTTCTGACCATCCCTGCACCCTCCCTCCTGTCGGATGATGGGGGTGTTGCAGTGCCTTTTTTTCCTCCACCAGCCCAGGGGAGCAGTGGCCAGCAGGGTTGTCTGTGCCTGTGTGCCCGATGCTGTTTGGAGTTATATGGGCTTGTCATGCAGCCCAGGACTTGCAAGGTGGTTCCTGCAGTGCAGGGAAGCCGCTGCAGTGGTGGAGGCTTGCCACATGTGAGCTGCGGGTCCTGGCCACTCCGCATTCTCAGAATTCTGCTGCACTGTGCAACATGGAGAAAGCAGAAACTGTTGGCTGCTACAGCAGAAGCAGGTGCCTTATCTCATGCACTAGCCAGGCCCAGGTAAGGGGGGCACAGTGGTGCCTTTTGGTTATCCTTACTATTGGGATTACTTGTGTGTGGTTTATTGTGCCTTCCTCTCTAGGTGTCAGGATAAAGGAAGCCTGCTGCTGAAGTGCGCTACAGCTTGGGGGCAGCTTTGCATTGGTGAAAGTTCTCGGAGCTCCTTCCTCTCTCGTCTATTTGCGGTTGATTGACCTTGCATGGGGAGCTTGGGTGGTCACATGGCGGGTGTGGGTCAATTGTTGCTGGAGCCCACTTAAAATGGGATTGTATTTGTTTCCCTTTGTTATTGTTTAAGGTTAAAGCAAATAGAGCTCTCCTGATAAAAGGAAGTGAAGAAAAAAGCCACTTATAGTAGAACTACAAGCAAAACCTTCTTTTTGTATAGAATACGCTCATCAGGGGTGCCCGTGTCCAGCCTATCAGGAGTGCCCGGGTGCCCGTCTCCAGCCCTTCACGAGTGCCCGGGTGCCCGTCTCCAGCCCTTCACAAGTGCCCGGGTGCCCGTCTCCAGCCCTTCACGAGTGCCCGTCTCCAGCCCTTCACGAGTGCCCGTCTCCAGCCCTTCACGAGTGCCCGCCTCCAGCCCTTCACGAGTGCCCGCCTCCAGCCCTTCACGAGTGCCCGCCTCCAGCCCTTCACGAGTGCCCGCCTCCAGCCCTTCACGAGTGCCCGCCTCCAGCCCTTCACGAGTGCCCGCCTCCAGCCCTTCACGAGTGCCCGCCTCCAGCCCTTCACGAGTGCCCGCCTCCAGCCCTTCACGAGTGCCCGCCTCCAGCCCTTCACGAGCGCCCGCCTCCAGCCCTTCACGAGCGCCCGCCTCCAGCCCTTGCAGAGTGCCCGGGTGCCTGTCCCCAGCCCTTGCAGAGTGCCCGGGTGCCTGTCCCCAGCCCTTGCAGAGTGCCCGGGTGCCTGTCCCCAGCCCTTGCAGAGTGCCCGGGTGCCTGTCCCCAGCCCTTGCAGAGTGCCCGGGTGCCTGTCCCCAGCCCTTGCAGAGTGCCCGGGTGCCTGTCCCCAGCCCTTGCAGAGTGCCCGGGTGCCTGTCCCCAGCCCTTGCAGAGTGCCCGGGTGCCTGTCTCAAGCCCGCCAGAAGGGCCCGGGTGCCTTCGGTGTGGGTCTGAACTTGAAGCCCCATGTGTCAAAATTGTTGACCACCACTGGCTTAAATAATGCTCTTAAAAAGCTGGGGGTCTGTTGGATTCAAGCTTCTGGTTCATGTTGTCTCTTCTTCCATTCAGCTCTTTAATAGGTTTCTGCAGTTCATCCATGGACCATGGCTGGAAGTGGTGTGTGCATGGACTTGGAAGCATTGAACAAATATTCGCATTGAGCTCTCTTCTTTGTTTTCATCCAGCATCGGGTATAATTAACCTTTTACACTTCCCCATTCGTCTATCAGGCTTGCACCTGGAGAGAGAGTTGCTGCACCCAAATTCCCAGGAAACACCACAGCAAGCCTTTAAGTTCTACCTCTTTCACCATGCCCTCGGTTATGGTGTTTCCTCCACTATGGAGGCACTGCAGGCAACTTTTGTAGTGGGGGCTATGCTCTCACTGAAGGGTGAGGGGGGGAGTGTTTTTTTACCCAGGTTTTTTTCTGTTCATCCCAGCACCCCCCTCCTGTCGGATGATGGAGGTGTTGCAGTGCCTTTTTTCCTCCACCAGCCCAGGGGAGCAGTGGCCAGCAGAGTTGTCTGTGCCTGTTTGCCCGACGCTGTTCGGAGTTATATGGGCTTGTGTCATGCAGCCCAGGACTTACAAGGTGGTTCCTGCAGTGCAGGGAAGCCGCTGTAGTGGTGGAGGCTTGCCACATGTGAGCTCCGGGTCCAGGCCACACCACATTCTCAGCATTCCGCTGCACTGTGCAACATGTAGAAAGCAGAAACTGTTGGCTGCTACGGCAGAAGCAGGTGCCTCATCTCATTCACTAGCCAGGCCCAGGTAAGGGGGGTACAGTGTTCCTTTCAGTTATCCTTACTATTGGGATTTTTTGTGTGTGGTTTATTGTGCCTTCATCTTTGGGTGTCAGGGTGATGGAAGCCTGCTGTTGAAGTGCGCTACAGCTGGGGGGCTACTCTGCATTGGTGAAGGTTTTCAGAGCTCCTTCCTTTCTCCTCTATTTGCGGTTGTTTGACCTTGCATGGGGAGCTTGGGTGGTCACATGGCTGGAGCCCACTTAAAATGGGATTGTATTTCTTTCCCTGTGTTTAAGGTTAAAGCAGATAGAGCTCTCCTGATAAAAGGAAGTGCCCTTCCTGGAAAAAGCCACTTAAGATAGAACTACAAGTAAAACTTTCTGTATGTATAGAGTAAATGGGGGGGGGGGGGTTATAACCTCAATCAGATATTGATTCGCCCATAGCCAAACAGGAAGGGAAAATAAATTCCTGCAGATTGAGGGGCCTCCTTGGGGACAGCCAGGTCACCAAAAAAAAGGTGTCCCTATTGGAATATTTCCCTTTTATTTCTTTTATGGGACCACCCAAACTTTTTTTACTTTCAATGATACCACCTGTGTCCAGCCCGTCGGAGGGCCCGGGTGCCGCCTGTGTCCAGCCCGTCGGAGGGCCCGGGGGGGGGTGCCTGTGTCCAGCCCGTCAGAGGGCGCCTCTGTCCAGCCCGCCACAGGGCGCCCGGGTGCCTGTGTCCAGCCCGCCACAGGGCGCCCGGGTGCCTGTGTCCAGCCCGCCAGAGGGTGCCCAGGTGCCTGTGTCCAGCCCGCCCGAGGGCGCCGGGTGCCTGTCTGCAGCCCATGCCTCAAATTGTGTTAGGTGTTTGCTTTCCAAAATGGGGTCATTTTGTGGGTGTTTCCATTGTCCTGGTCCTCCAGGGCCTTCAAAAGTGTGATTGGTTGTAATGAAATTAGATGTGCAATTCTCCTAGAACGCCTGAAGGTGCTACTTGGATGTTGGGCCTCTCACACCTGGTATCGCCTTACACCGGAGGAGTAGCAGAATGTATTTTGGCGTGTAATTTTTGCTGTGTACATGCTATGTGTTAGGAATATCTTTATAAATTGACAGCTTTGTGTAGATAAAATAAATAAATAAATGTTTTTTTTTTCTTTCCACATTTTCTAAAAATTTGTGGAAAAAAATGACACGGAGAAAAGACTCATAATGCCTCACAGAATATACATTGGGGTGTTTTTCAAACGGGGTCATTTTGTTGGTAATTCGATTGTCCTGGTGCTCCAGGGCCTTCAAAAGTGTGTTGGGTCGTTATGAAATTGCGTGTAATTTATGCTCCTAGAACACCTGACGGTGCTCTTTGCACGTTGGGCCTCTGTATGTGGCCAGGCTGTGTAAAAGTCTCACACGTGGTATTTCCATATTCAGGAGGAGTAGCAGAATGTATTTTGGGGTGTAATTGCAAGTATGCCTATACTGTGTGTGAGAAATAACTTGTCATTACAATTTTGTGTAAAAAATAAAGTATTTATTTCCTCAAGAATTGTGGGAAAGAATTACAACTCCAAAAATCTCACTATGCCTCTTACTAAATTCCCTGGAATGTCTACTTTCCAAAAAGGGGTCATTTGTACTGTCCTAACATTTCAGGGCCACAAGAAATTAGATGGGCCCGTCGGTACATCTGATGTGATTAGGTGTGATCAATTTTTAATGATTGGCACCATAGACTCTATAAGGCCCCTTTTCACACAGACGGACCGGCAGATCCGCCTGTCAGTTTTTTTTGTGGATTTGAATGGACACCCCATGCATCTCTATGGGGCATCGGATGTCAGCTGACATCCCATCCGATCCATCAAATCTGGACGGATGGAAACCCTATTTTCCATCCGTCGATCGGATGGGATTGAATGAGAATGGACCGACGGTCCGTTCCCATCCAATTCCCCCATAGAGATGCATGGGGACCTGACAGCTGTATCTCTGCACACAGCGCAGAGAACAGCTGTCATCCGGCTGCTCAGCGGGGGATCGACGGATCGATCCCCCGCTGAGATAAACTGAGTCCGTTTGACGGAATCCTAGTGTAAAAGAACCCTAACTGTCACACATAATACCCACTAATTTTGGGTTATTTTTACCAAAGATATGTAGCAGTTCAAATTTATGAGAGAAAAAAATTACTTATTTGCAAAATGTTATAATGGAAACTAAATAAAAATGTTTTTTTCTACATTTTCGCTCTTATTTCACTTTTTTCGCAAAAAAATTACTCAGTGGTGATTAAATACCACCAAAAGAAAGCGCTATTTGTGTGAAAAAGGATAACAATTTTGGGTTACAACGTTGCATGACTAATTGTCATTCAAAGTGTGAGAGCGCTGAAAGCTGAAAATTGGCCTGGGCAGGGGGTGAAAGTGCCCTTGTATTGAAGTGGTTAAATATGAGTTGCTTGTACAATATTACTTCTGTAACTTTACCATCTGAGACTAAAATGCTGTCTTGCAGTGCATGAAAATGTTTAAATGCAAACAAAGCAATACATGTTCTTTTTTGGTTGGCTAGAATTTCATGTGTCAAGGCATCTTGCGGTTTTGATAGAAGTAACATAAGAAAACATGGAGGCTTCCCTCATGGGTTTCTTCAACTGGAGACTGCTGATTCTCTTGAAAAACTAAAACTTAATATAGATGGATTACAATTCAAGCAATTCAGCAGGGACTGGGCTGCATTTTCAGTTAATCTATGGCTGTTCCTATTCCAGAAATGTAGATCTAATGATAAGACTTCTCTCGATCCAGCTTGTTGTTCCTTTCAATAAGTGATGATCAGTGTATTCTGACAGCGGAGGAGTCTAAAATACGTTAACAAAATTGGAAGGACTTCTCTTTCCACCTTGTGTGAATGGGGAAATCTGTTCAGTTAAACAGTTCCATTTATGACCAGCCTTAAAGTAACTAAACTGTGACATGTATTCAGAAAGAGTTGTAACTTCCTTAAGTTGGCCATACATGGATTAAAATGTGGCTGGTTCAGCAGGGCCCAGCTGAATTTCGATCCATGTGTGGCCAATGTGGTTTACAGAAGTCAGTATATTCCCGCTCGATCAGTGCAGTAGGCTGCAGAGCTGATCTGTATATTTTGACAGCAGGGGAGTCTCCTCGCTGTCAGTATACAATGCCACAGCAGGGAAGCCAGATTTATTATTACAACCATGCAGCAAGCATTTTAGGTTCAAGGCGAAAGTCTTTCTCATGACATGGTTTACATTTTGTGTTTTTTAACCCAAATCTCATATTTCATTATCTCTGAAAACATAGGCATGATGCCGTTGTAAATTTTATCTTTTCCATTTATAGGTGGAAGCAATGAACAGCAAAGTGAGAAGCCATGAACACTCCAAGCAAAATGGGAAGCCATGAACACTTCAAACAAGATGAAATCCCTTTCCTGCTCCTGCGGCATTGTCGGATGGTGGGTATCAATGTAACTCATGGCTTGGGTTAGCCTCTCAATTTTGTGGACCGAAAAAAATTTAATGTTTTGTTATGCTGAGTAAGGAAGTAGATGAACTGAGTTATGAGCTTTCATTCTAACTCGTTGCTTGGGTTTAGCCACTCAGTTTTGTGGACCCAAAGCTTAACATACTTTTATTATGCCATTAATTCCCCTTTGTTGCTCATTTATATGCCCACCCTGGAGCAGTGTAGAATGCATTGCAAATGATTTCCCCTTTCGCATATGCTCTTTGTGGTCCCAACAAAGCAGAGTTCATAGGCAATGCATATAGTGATTGGCTGCTTTACTCGAGCCGTGTTTCATTCATCTGAAATGCAATTGATATGTTGTGTAATCAAGCCCTCTCTAGCATTGTTTGTATACAATGCCAGTAATTCCCCTTCCCTGCTGATTTATGCCCAGCCTCTTTCTAAATCTCTTTGCGGATCAGAATGAGCAGCATGGTTGGGCTCTGGCAAGACTTTGCTGTTTGGGTTAGTTTGGTAAATTGGTAAGCATACAATTTAGTCATTGGAATATGCAACCTATGTTGTTTTTTATATTTAGAGGAAAATCTAGGAGGATCATGAGATATAAGGAAAGGGTACACACTTTTTTTTTCCTGCAATAATGTGCGCATTTTACAATTTTTTTTTCCCACCCTAAAGGGTAAACGTCGCTTTTAATTGTATGTACGTCTCTTTGGTGGTGTGGGTCTGCACTTGAAACCCCCTGTGTCAAGAAGGTTGACCGCCACTGCCTTAAATAATGCTCTTAAAAAGCTGGGGGTCTATTGGATTCAAGCTTCTGGTCCATGTGGTCTTTTCCTCCATTCAGCTCTTTAATAGGTTTCTGCAGTTCATCCATGGACCTCCTATGGTTGGAAGTGGTGTGTGTAAGGACTTGGAAGCATTGAACCAAATTTTGCACTTAGCTCTCCTTTGTTTTCATCCAGCATCTGGTATAATTAACCCTTTACACTTTCCCCAATCATCTTTCACGACTGCACCCGGAGAGAGAGTTGCTCCACCCAAATTCCCAGGAAACACTATTTTACGTTCTACCCCTTCCATCATGGTGTTTCCTCCACTATGGAGGTACTGCAGGCAACTGTTGTAGTGGGGGCTATGCTCTCACTGGAGGGGGTGGGGGGAGAGTGGTGGCCTTACACAGGGTTGTTTCTGATTTTCTGACCATCCCAGCACCCCCTCCAGTTGGATGATGGGGTTGTTGCAGTGCCTTTTTTCCTCCACCAGCCCAGGGGAGCAGTGGCCAGCCGGGTTGTCTGTGCCTGTGTGCCCGAAGCTGTGTGAAGTTATGTGAGCTGGTGTCATGCAGCCCAGGTTGCTGCAGTGCAGGGAAGCCGCTGTAGTGGTGGAGGCTTGCCACATGTGAGCTCCAGGTCCAAGTCACTCCGCATTCTCAGTTTTCCTCTGCACTGTGCAACATGGAGAAAGCAGAAACTGCTGGCTGCTACAGCGTAAGCAGGTGCCTCATCTCATGCACTAGCCAGGCCCAGGTAAGCGGGGTACAGTGGTGCCTTTCGGTTATCCTTACTATTGAGCTTTTTTGTGTGTGAAATTGTGCCTTCCTCTCTGGGTGTCAGGGTAAAGGAAGCCTGCTGCTGAAGTGCGCTACAGCTTGGGGGCAGCTTTGCATTGGTGAAAGTTTGACCTTGCATGGGGAGCTTGGGTGGTCACATGGTGGGTGTGGGCCAATTCTTGCTGGAGCCCACTTAAAATGGGATTTTATTTGTTTCCCTGTGTTATTGTTAAAGGTTAAAACAAATAGAGCTTACCTGATTAAAAGGAAGTGCCCTTCCTGGAAAAAGCCACTTAAAGTATAACTACAAGTAAAACTTTTTGTATAGAGTAAGGGGGGGGGGAGGGGGGGTTATATCCTCAGTCAGATATTTTTTCACCATCTGTCCCATTGCTGATGTTTTCCTTCACTTCCTGTCCCATAGCCAAACAGGAAGTTAGAAGAAATCCCTGCAGATTGAGGGATTTCCTTGGGAACCGCCAGGTCACCAGAACTAGTGTCCCCATTGTAATATTTCCCCTCTATTTCTTTTATGGGGACAACCCAAACTTTGGGATTTTTTTACTTTCACTGATACCACCTGTCTCCAGCCCATCAGAGTGCCCGGGTGCCTGTCTCCAGCCAAGAGCATGTAACTATTTTAAGCAAATAAAATGCATGTAAAAAGGCCATTTTTTTAAAGTTTGAAATAATGCTATGTTAATAGGAGCATCTAACAATATAAAGTACATGTTACATTCCACTTTGGCTCCAAAAGTGGAAATATGCTTTAAGGACTGCTTTACAAATGTTTTGTCTCTAACCCTATACCTCTCCTCTTTTTTAGCTCCTGCCTTCATTTCAACGAGTCTGCCTAACTGGACTAGCAGTGCTTGTCAGCAAGGTCGAGGTGAACTGCAATCAACACAAAGATGTCATCTTCATCAATTTGCCCGACTTGCTTCGCAATTTTGTTCTGTAATGTGCATGAAGATGTAGCCCCTTTTCTGATGACTTTAAGGACTGTCCTCTACCATTCTTTATAACATGGAGTCATTGAATATAGCTAAAATAAATGTTGACCTGATTTTTAAACCTTAGTTATGTCTTCCCATTTTTTCTCGGTGTTTCTAACCTGGATCGTAGTATTAAGATGCATACACTTTGAATTCAGATACCATTTAATCCATCAAAATAAAGCAGCCCATACATGATTTATTTTATTCGTTTCGATTAACTCTTCCCACACACTTAATGTGGATGGGGAAATCACTCCTGCTGAGGTATTGTATTCTGATGGTGGGGAAAGTTCCCTGCTGTCAGAATACACTGATCAGCACTGCCGGATGTCACTTCAGTGTTGATCGTGCAGACTTTTTCAAATAGGCTATTGTACAACCAGCCCGCCCTTACATGGGTCGACACTTGGCTGGTTCCTGCTGAACCAGGGCCGGATCCAGGGTGGGGGGGGGGGGCGCAACTGGGCAATTGCCCCTCAAAAAAGTAATACTCCCAGTATCAAGTCCAAACTGAGCGGAGCCGCCACCTTCCTCTTCCGCCGCACGCCTAGTGGGTGTTGGCTTCACCCACCTCCTCCCTTAAGCGTCTCAAGGCTCCAGCACTGTGAAAGATGAAAACATCTGTGTGATGCTGGCTGCCTCCTTATCTTAGTCTCTATTCCTCTTCCATGGGAGCCCCCCTCCAAAGCACCAAAGTATTACCTATAAAAGTGCGTTCAATAATACATGTCTAATATCGCAGAATACAGTCAGGTATGGATGCCATTAGTTATGGAAAAAAAAGTGCTGCCCTTTTAGTATTGACATTATTGTCTAGTACAATCTTAACCACTTAAGGACCAGGTCTATTTCTGACACTTGTTTACAAGTTAAAATCAATATTTTTTGCTAGAAAATTACTTAGAACCCTCAAAACATTATATTTGTTCTTTTTAGCAGAGACCCTAGAGAATAAAATGGAGATCGTTGCAATATTTGTCACACCGTATTTGCACAGCAGTCTTACAAATGCAATTTTTTTGGAAAAAATACACTTATGTGAATAAAAAAATATGAAAACAGTAGTTGGCCCAAATTTTTTCTCTAATGTGAAAGAGAATGTTACGCCAAGTAAATTGATACCTAACATGTCATGCTTCAAAATTGCACACGCCGTGGAATGGTAACAAACTTTGGTACTTAAATGTCCATAGGCGTTGCTTTAAACATTTCTACAGGTTACCAGTTTAGCGTTTCAGAGGAGGTCTAGTGCTAGAATTATTGCTCTCACTTGAACAATCGTGGGGATACCTCACGTGTGGTTTAAAAACCATATAAATATGTGGGCGCGACTTGTGTATGTGTTCGCATTTGCGCGCAAGCACAGAGGGACGAGGTGCTTTTTTTTTTTTTTTCTTTTTCTTATTTTTTCTTCTTGTATTTTTTACACTGTCCCTTTTAAAAACGTTTTTCTCTCCCCGTCTTCCAGGACGGCCCAACAGTGAGAGATGAGAGGCTCCTCCTACCGGAAACACAATCAAGATTAGTTAAAAGGCCCCACCCTTCCCTCAGGCCCTCAGTTTAGATTGCGTTTCTTCCTACAAGATACGTGTGTTATTACTAACCTTCAGACTTATGGAGTCGAAAGGTAACCCTGTGAGCCAGGTTCAGCGGAAGGCCACGGGTTCCCCCTGTGGGGCCCCACGAGCGGAGCTTTACCTGCTGCCCCATCCAGGCTTCTCACAGGTCGCCCAATGTGGTGCAAGCCCTCGGTCACCTGCGGGATGTTTCCAGGTCTTGCGATCCGGCGCCAGCAGCTCTCCTCCACCGAAGGTTTTTGAATTTCCCGCTGGACGGGCACTTCAAGCCTCATCTTCAAAACCGGAACTTCCAGTGCAACGTCATACACACGCGACACGGGAAAGCGGAAGAACGTGGAGGAGATGCCGGAGCCACTTACGAGTGGCAAAGCAGAATCCAAGGCTATAGGAGCTCGGATGTCTGCTGTGGAAATTAAGCCCTCCACGACTCATCCTCCGGGGAAGGAAGAGGAGAGGCAGCTCCAGGTGTCGGCAGCCAAACCCAGGCCTGAGCAGGGTAAGTGCTGAACATGTAACCCTTATTGGGTCTATGCATTTTTTAAGACTGCTGGTTACCGACATAAAAAATACCTGGAAGTTGTATCATTTCCTTGAACTTATTGGAAACCACCATGTTCTTTCTATGGTCCTCAAAAGTGGACAAGGGGTCCCCCTGGGTTGCGGGATTTTAGCAGTGATACACTTCCACAAGAAAGTAAAATTGAAATCATTTTATTAACAAAAACATATTAAAATCGATCTGTAAAAGATCTAGAATGTAGACATATTACAATATATACAGAGTGTGTATGGATGTAAAACCAGGACAATAAAGATGATAGTGGTACATATACTCAGTGGCATATGTTTGCTTTGAAGGAAATCCTCCAACATGACGCGTTTCAGGCACGCAGGCCTTTCTTCAGGGGTCTGGATGCGGATAGATTTTGATTTCCTACATAACATAGCAGATAGTAGTTTTGTTAGTTACACAGGTTGTGGTATGTTAAATATATGTTCATATACAGATATAACCGAGTAGTTAATCATTACATGTGTGAATATCATTTGATGTACAGAAATGCATACCAGTAGAGTGATCCGAATGTGACAAGAGTCACAGCTGATAAAAGCAGAGAAGGGAGAGGTCTGCTGCGTAGGGTGCCGACAGTGCACCAAGAGGGGGTCCTAGGGGTACCGATCCTCCCGCATGTGGTCCCAGCGAGGATACCCAGTGGAAGGTCACAATGGCGTCTTTGTTGGCATATATAGGGGGATATGTAGAGTAGTTACTTTATTTGGAAATATCCTGCGAGTTATAGGTGAAATATATACTATGGTAAGAGGGGAGGTATACCTTGTGGAAACATTAGTATGTCTATGGAGGCGAGATCCTGTATTAAGCGGGTCCGAGTGCAGGAGAGTATGTTTCCAACCGGAATCACCTTCCTGCAATGTATATATCCTTATATGAGAGCTGGTCTAGGGGTAACATAATTTTAAGTTGTAGTATCTGTGTTACATCGTACCTTGGTATGTCAGTGGGTGAATGATGAGGTGATCGGGTCCTCCAAAAAGAAGCGTTATGGGGGTCCAGTGTTCCCCCAAATAAACAAGATGTGTGTAGGGATAGGGTGGTCCAAGGATAGGTACCGAAATAGGAACATATGTTATATATCACTGTTAATCATGTCTTCATCTATATATGGAGTTAATTGGTGCGGATATACCTGAGGAGTAGAGATTCAAGCGTATCCAATTCTTGAATTGAGTAGTTGAATCATACACCTGGAAAAATAGCATAGTGTGTATGAAATCATAGTGTAATGTAATCATTGTCTAAACAGAGGAGGGTATAAAAATGGGGAAAAGTACCTGGAGTAGCTGGACCTAGATAGTAGGAGCTATAAATAGGGTGCAGCTTCCTGTTAGGTTCCTAGGATAGCAAATTTCTAATCAGATGCAGTGAAATGATTCAAAAACAGATGGTCCTCATGTCATTTATTATAGGAAGGGTGATACTGTATACTATCTTGCATCCTGTCTTCCAGAGTCCTTGAGCGGTCCACAAGAAACCTCTGTCTCTACACCAGCATTGTCAGGGCACGTTGTTCATAGGAAGTGTGGTAATTGCTCAGATAAGTTGCCCAGCTCCCACACTAAGGCCTTTTGCTATAAATGCCTTTATAGAATGACAGCAATGGAAACTTCAGGAATGATGAAAGACTTTTTTAAGACAATGCAGGAGGAAATGCTGTCCACTATGATGACAGTTACAGTTGTGTTCAAAATTATTCAATCCCCAATGCTGTAAAGGGTTTTAGGGAATTTAGTGTACATTTGTAATTGTATTCAGAATGAAATCCTACAAGGACTTCTTAAAGAACCATATTCAACTAAAATGACATCAATTGGATCTGTAATACAGTAGTAAATGTTTATTTTGTGAATTCTTCATTGACACAATTATTCAACCCCTTAAAGACTACCACTCTGAAGAACAGAGGTTCATTGAAGTGTTTGAAGTGTTTTCAATCAGGTATTGAAAACACCTGTGGATGACAGGGAGCAGCAATAAAGCCTAATAAGCACCAATTAGGCAGCTTTAAAATGACTGTGATACTCCGCTCCTTCCTTCTAGACATTTACTGGTGTGGTTACAAACATGGTGAAGTCAAGAGAATGGTCCAGGAAGACAAGAGAAGAGGTGATTACTCTTCACAGGAAGGGCAATGGCTATAAGAAGATTACAAAGATGTTAAACATACCAAGAGACACCATAGGAAGCATCATTCGCAAATTCAAGGCAAAGGGCACTGTTGAAACGCTACCTGGTCGTGGCAGAAAGAAGGTGCTGACTTTGACTGCTGTGCGCTACCTGAAGCGTAGAGTGGAGAAAAGTCCCCGTGTGACTGCTGAGGAACTGAGAAAAGATTTGTCAGATGTGGGTACTAAAGTTTCCCCTCAGACAATACGGCGCACACTGCATAATGAAGGCCTCCATGCCAGAACTCCCAGGCGCACCCCCCTTGCTGTCTCCAAAGAATAAGAAGAGTCCACTGCAGTATCCCAAAAGTCATGTGGACAAACCACAGAAGTTTTGGGATAGTGTTCTGTGGACTGATGAAACAAAATAAGAACTGTTTGGGCCCATGGATCAACGCTATGTTTGGAGGAGGAAGAACAAGGCCTATGAAGAAAAGAACACCTTGCCTACTGTGAAGCATGGCGTGGGGTCAATCATGCTTTGGGGCTGTTTTGCTTCTGCAGGTACAGGGAAGCTTCAGCGTGTGCAAGGTACCATGAATTATCTTCAGTACCAGGGGAGATATTGGATGACAATGTGATGCAGTCCGTCACAAACCTGAGGCTTGGGAGACGTTGGACCTTTCAACAGGACAATGATCCCAAGCATACCTCCAAGTCCACTAGAGCATGGTTGCAGATTAAAGGCTGGAACATTTTATAGTGGCCATCACAGTCAGACTTAAATCCGATTGAGAACCTCTGGTGGGACTTAAAGAAAGCAGTTGCAGTGCACAAGCCTAAGAATGTGCCTGAACTGGAGGCTTTTGCCCATGACGAATGGGCGAAGATACCCATGACGAATGGGCGAAGAAGAGAGACATCGCTGGAAGTGGCAGCAGAGGAGAACATCCATCAACCTGTGCTCCTGGGTCGGATATCGTTGGTGAGGAATTCCCCTTAAGGTTTTCCATCTGGCTTGGTCAATTTGTGTTCAAGGCAAATTACACTGCTGCATCTGGTAAGCAGTATATACACCTATTATCTGCACCTGTGGAGATTTGGTCGAATATTTGGACTTTATTTAAATTTACATAATTTTTTGGGACTTTATGGACTTATTTTCACTTATGGCTCTTGTCACTTAGCGCAGCTTTTTTACATATACATACATAGAAGATACCCACAGATCGCTGCAAGACACTTGTGTTAAGCTATGCTTCACATTTAAAAGCTGTTATAACTGTAAAAGGATGTTGTACTAAGTACTAAGATTGAATGTCACTTGGGGGTTGAATAAAACTGATAATGATGTGAGCACAGAAAAGACATTTGTGGTTATTTCATTATAAATGTTGTTATATTTGTCTGACCTACACGAGCCTCTTTGATTTAATTGTAAGCAGGATGACTGAATGATCAAAATCAATGTCAAACTGGCCAAAACAATCAATTTCAGTGGGGGTTGAATCATTTTGAACACAACTGTATACTATCTTGTATCCTGTCTTCCAGAGTCCTTGAGCGGTCCACAAGAAACCTCTGTCTCTACACCAGCATTGTCAGGGCACGTAGTTCATAAGAAGTGTGGTAATTGCTCAGATAAGTTGCCCAGCTCCCACACAAAGGCCTTTTGCTATAAATGCCTTTATAGATTGACAGCAATGGAAACTTCAGGAATGATGAAAGACTTTTTTAAGACAATGCAGGAGGAAATGCTGTCCACTATGATGACAGTTAGGTCCACTCTAGGAGCTAATAGAGTGGACCCTATAGATCCCTCTTCAATGGAAGGGACTTCTTCTAAAGGAAGAGCTCTTATCAAGAGCGGGACAGTCAGGTATTACTCCACACTATAGAAAACCTTCCCCCAACTCGAGTCAGGACAGGTGGTTTATCTCCAGAGGAGAGCCGCTCAGATTCCCCATCCTGCTCAGATGCTGAAGGGAATAAGGACTCAGATGCCCCAGACGAGGCAGAGTCAGCAAAAAAACCTTTTTGGGTTAGAAAATATGCATGTTCTCCTTCAGGCCATCTATGCCTCAAAAGAGATACCTGGTTTGCCTAGAGAAACCATGGCACAGGATAAACTCTACAAAGGGACAGGGAAGAGTCCCTCTAGAGTTTTTCATGTTCACCATTCACCGAAGACTTTGATTCTTCAGCAATGGCAATTACCTGAGAACAGGTTAAATAAAGGGAGCTCCTGGAAGAGGAGATTCCCCTTTAAGGAGGAGGATACAAGCAAATTCCTAAAAATACCAAAACTGGATGCTCCCCTGGCACAAGTTTCTAGAAAATCAGATCTCTCCTTTCTAGATGCTGGTAGCATCAAGGATGCCATGAGCCAAAAAGCAGAAACTTTACTGGGAAAAGCTTGGGATGCCAATGCAGCTACTATGGCTTCAGGTCTAACAGCCTCCTGTGTGGCCAGAAATGCCTTTTCCTGGGTGGATAGACTCAGTAAAAGTCTGTCTCAGACAAAAACCCAAGAAATCCAGGACTCCCTGTCGGTGATAAGTAAGGCATTGGCCTACCTGGCAGACGCTGCACTAGAATCGGAAGCATCTGCCGAAACAGGAGCTCTCCTGAACTCAGCCAGAAGAGCTATTTGGCTTAAAGAGTGGAAAGGTAACCTCACATCCAAGACCAAGCTTTGTGGTCTTCCATTTGAGGGGACCCTTTTGTTTGGTTCAGGTTTGGACGATGTGCTTTCCAGATCTTCAGAAAAAGGGAAGAAATTTCCCACAAAACCTAGAGAGGCTAACAGGAATTTTTTTTGTGGCCCCAGGGATAATAAACAACAAAGAAGGAAAAGGGAACCTTCAAAGAGCTGGAATTTTCGGAAGGAAAGATCAAGAAACAGTGTCCTTTCCTTCCACCTCAGCTGTAAAGGATTAAAAATGACTTAAAAGTCAAAGTAAGGGGGCAGACTGAGTCAATTTCTCTCCGGCTGGGAAGAGATAACAGTCTCCCCATATATCCGCAGCACCATAAAAGAAGGCTACAGACTGGAATTTGCATCAATACCACCTCCAACAGTAACCCTTACACATGTCCCCAAGGGAACTCAAAAAGGGCAAGCCCTACTATTAGAGATTCAGGAACTGGCGGAACAACTGGTAATCATCCCAGTACCAAAGGAACAGTTTTTCCAAGGGTTTTACTCCCACGTGTTTGTGGTCCCAAAACCCTCAGGGAAACATCGCCTGATAATAAACTTGAGAAACCTCAACAAGTTCCTTCTATACAAAAAATTCACTATGGAGACCATCTACTCAGTAAGAAAAAACCTACTGAAAGATGTGTTCATGATCACCCTGGACCTAAAAGATGCGTACCTGTATGTTCCTATTCACCAGGATCATCCGCCGTTTGAGGTTTGCAATAGTGACAAGAGAAAGGAACCTCTCACTGGCAGTTCAGGGCACTACCATTTGGACTAACCTCCAGTCCAAGAATCTTTACCAAGATCCTAGCGGAAGCAGTGGCTTGGTTACACGATCAAGGGATAGCTCTAATCCCTTACCTGGACGACCTGCTGGTTTTTGCAAAAACAGAGGCCCAACTAAAGACAGACACCCAGCAAGTAATAACCCCCCTGCAAGAGTTAGGATGGCTTCTAAATTGGGAAAAATCATCCCTGGTGCCAACACAGGTACAATCCTTCCTGGGATTTCAGGTGGACTCGGTGTCACAAACTCTTTCTTCCCAAAGAGAAGAGGGAATAAATAGTTTCGGCAGTCTTAGACTTAAAGAATGCTCAATCTTGCCCCAGGAGAAAAGTATTAAAAGTCTTAGGCCTTATGTCAGCCAGTATCCCAGCCATTGTGTGGGCACAGCTGCATGCAAGAGAACTACTGTTCTTCCATCTGTCCTCTTGGGACAGAAGAATAGAGTCGCTAGACAAAATGGTTGTCCTCACTCCACAGGTCCAGACCTCCCTGGAATGGTGGACCAATTCAAACAACCTAGCGGAAGGCAGGCCATGGGGTCAGTGGGACCCACTAAGGATTACCACAGATGCCAGTACCAGAGGCTGGGGAGCCCACCTAGAGGGGGCACAAACCCAGGGAATATGGGGAAAACGAACAGCACAAGCCTCATCCAACTTAAGAGAACTGAAGGCAGTAGGAAAAGCCCTAAAAGCCTTTCGGAAACTCATATGGAACAGAGAGGTTCTGATATTGTCAGACAACACCACAACTGTGGCCTATCTGAACCGACGGGGAGGTACCAGATCGAGATCTCTCCTTACCCTAACCCAAGACATCTTGGGATGGACCGAAGGGAGGGTAATCTCACTAGCAGCTGTCCACATCAGGGGACAGGACAACCTGCAGGTGGATTTTCTCAGCCGCTACAGCATCAAAGAAGGGGAATGGGAATTGAATCCCAAAGTCTTCCAGTCTGTAGTAGAGAGGTTTGGGCAACCAGAGATAGACCTATTTGCCTCAGCTCTGAACAAGAAGGTGAAGAACTTCTTCTCGCTAACCAGGTCCAAAGAAATGGTAGGGCTGGATGCCTTAGCTCAGCCCTGGAAGTTCAATCTGGCCTACGCCTTTCCACATCTGATGCTAATTCCCAGAGTGCTCCAGAAATTGAACAGGACGCAGGATCTGAATTTAATTCTGATCGCTCCCTGGTGGCCCAAAAGGCCATGGTTCCCAATCCTGAAAGCCATGTCCATAGCCTGTCCTTGGCATCTCCCAGTCTCCCCAGACCTTCTGTCTCAGGGACCAGTACAGTGTCAGAACTCAGGTTTCTTCCATCTGACGGCCTGGTTACTGAACACCAATTGCTTATAGCAAAGGGATGCTCAGATAAAGTTGTAGATACTCTCTTACTGAGCAGAAAAACAGTCACTAGAAAAATGTATTTGAAAGTATGGAAAAAATTCTGTGCCTGGAAGAAGCAAAATGACTTTGCTGCTACCTCTACTCCCATGATCCTGGAATTTTTGCAAGATGGAGTAGATAAGGGTGGGGCGGTGAACACCCTTAAGGTACAGATAGTGATTCTTTCAGTTTTTTTGGACTCCAGTCTGGCAAAAGAGCCGTTAAAAGATTTTTGTTGGCTAGACAAAGGATTACCCCTATTACTAAAGACAGGTTCCCTCCTTGGGACCTGAACAGGGTCCTAGAGGCGTTATCTAAGGACCCTTTTTGAACCTTTAAAGGAAATCTCATTAAAATGTCTTTCTCTAAAAGTAGCCATCACTACAGCAAGAAGAATTGGTGATCTACCATTTTCATTAAAGAGCCCTTTATGGACCTCAAATCACTGAACCGCTTTGTGCGGGTGCAGAACTTTCAATTTGTGGCTATCCAGACTGTCAGGCAGTGAACTTTCTAGCAGATCCTGTTCAGACTTCTGTTGCCGTGGGGAGGTTAATCTCTTTCCTGTACCCCTCACACTCAATCGCAGATAATGCCCAAAAGGAGAATAAAACAGGCAATAGTGCATTATCTCTTATAAGACTATTAGTAAAGGTAGAACACTTACATTTAAAGTTGGATAAATAGGCGAATGTTATTTCAATCGTGGCCGCTCTGCAGCGCGGACCACAGGTCGTGACAGTGCAGGCTTCTCCCCGACGTGTTTTCCCTGATGAGGCATCGACTGGGAATGGAGATAGGGGCCGCGCCATCACATTGCACAAATTATTTTTTATAATTGCAGTTGCCTGGCCTGCCAGTGAGTGTCCGGTCCACAGAGTGTACTGTGCCCACTGCAGCGCCCACCACTCGTATATATACGGTGGCACAGCACCTTGCAAATTAAAAAAATATATATTTTTTTATAATTGCAGTTGCCTGGCCTGCCAGTGAGTGTCAGGTCCACAGAGTGTACTGTGCCCACTGCAGCGCCCACCACTCATATATATATACGGTGGCACAGCACCTTGCAAATTAAAAAAATATATATTTTTTATAATTGCGGTTGCCTGGCCTGCCAGTGAGTGTCCGGTCCACAGAGTGTACTGTGCCCACTGCAGTGCCCACCACTCATATATATATATATATATATATACAGTGGCACAGTACCTTGAAAATTAAAACAAAATTATTTTTTATAATTGCAGTTGCCTGGCCTGCCAGTGAGTGTCAGGTCCACAGAGTGTACTGTGCCCACTGCAGCGCCCACCACTCATATATATATACGGTGGCACAGCACCTTGCAAATTAAAAATATATATATTTTCTATAATTGCGGTTGCCTGGCCTGCCAGTGAGTGTCCGGTCCACAGAGTGTACTGTGCCCACTGCAGTGCCCACCACTCATATATATATATATATATATATATATATATATATATATATACAGTGGCACAGCACCTTGAAAATTAAAACAAAATGATTTTTTATAATTGCAGTTGCCTGGCCTGCCAGTGAGTGTCAGGTCCACAGTGTACTGTGCCCACTGCAGTGCCCACCACTCATATATACGGTGGCACAGCACCTTGCAAATTAAAAAAAATATATATATTTTATAGTTGCATGCCAGTGAGTGTCAGGTCCACAAACTGTACTGTACCCACTGCCCAACACTCATATAGGGTGGCACAGCACCTTGCACGCATAGTACCACTAATCTAAAAAAAATCACAGGCAGAGGCAGGCCACCCCTCAGGGGCTGTCGTGGTCATGGTGCTGTGATAATGCCCATAATTGGCCCTAGAATAATGCCCAGTGTTCAGAAGCCACGTACCCTGAACTCAAAAAATTCTGAGGACATAGTTGACTGGCTTACACAGGACACCCAATCTTCTACAGATTCTGCTCGGAACCTTGATGCACCATCCTCCTCCAGCTCAGCTTCGGGCACCTCTCAATTTACCACTCGCCCGCCCGCCGGCTCCACCACCAACACTAGCACCACAGCCGCTTCACTTGATCTGTCAGAGGAGTAGATAACGGGGATATGTCTGTCAGGCGGCATTATACACATGGACGTACATTGTGATGATGATGATGTTGTACCTGCTGCTGCTGCCTTTGCTGAGTTGTCAAGTGAAGCGGCTGATGATGACTATGTGTCCGTGGATGTCACCTGGGTCCTGCTCGAAGAGAAGAAGAAGAGGGGGAAAGTTCAGATGGGGAGACGGAGAGGAGATGGAGACGAGTTGGAAGCAGGGGGAGGTCATCGCAAGGAGCTAGTGGCACAGTCAGACAGCATGTATAGGCACCCGGGGTCAGCCAGACAGCACGCCAATCAACGCAAGCTGTTGCCACCACCAGAATTCCGTCATTGCAAAGCTCAGCAGTGTGGCATTTTTTTTGTGTGTCTGCCTCTGATAACAGCGATGCCATTTGCAACCTGTGCCAAAAGAAACTGAGTCGTGGGAAGTCCAACACCCACCTAGGTACAACTGCTTTGCGAAGGCACATGATCTTACATTACAAACGCCTATGGGATCAACACATGAGTACAAGCAGCACACAAACTCAAAGCCACCATCCTCCTCCTGGTCCAGCATCTTCAGCCACGTCAACCACTGCTGTCCTCCTTGCCCCCTATCAACAACCCGCCACTCCGCCTCTCACCTTCAGCAGTTCCTGCTCATCTTCCCACAGCCAGGTGTCTGTCAAGGAAATGTTTGAGCGTAAGAAGCCAATGTCACAGAGTCACCCCCTTGCCTGGCGTCTGACAGCTGGCTTGTCGGAACTCTTAGCCTGCCAGCTTTTACCATACAAGCTGGTGGAGTCTGAGGCCTTCAAAAAATGTGTCGCTATTGGGACACCGCAGTGGAAGGTACCCGGGCCGAAATTTTTTTTCTCTAAAGGCAATCCCCAACCTGTACTCTATTGTGGAAAACGAAGTCATGTCATGTCTGGCACACAGTGTTGGGCAAGGGTCCATCTAACCACTGATACCTGGTCTGCAAAGCATGGTCAGGGCAGGTATATCACTTACACTGCGCATTGGGTAAACCTGCTGGCGGCTGCCAAGCATGGAATGCGTGGCTCTGCAGAGGAGATGGTGACACCGCCACGACTTGCAGGCAGGCCTGCTGCCACCTCCTCTACTCCTCCTACTCCATCCTCTTTGCTAACCTCCTCGGCTAAGTCCTCTTCTGCTTTTGCGTCTTGCTCCACACCAACTGCACCCCCCCAGCTCCCCAGGGGCTATTCCACATGCCGGATATGACAGTGTCATGCCGTCTTGGGGTTGGCTTGCCTGAAAGAGAGTCACACCGGACCAGCACTACTGTCCGCCCTGAATGCACAGGTGGATCAGTGGCTGACCCCGCACCAACTGGAGATCGGCAAAGTGGTGTGTGACAACGGAAGCAATTTGTTGGCGGCATTGAATTTGGGCAAGTTGACACATGTACCGTGCATGGCACATGTGTTGAATCTGATTGTACACGCTTTGTGCATAAGTACCCAGGCTTACAGGATGTCCTCAAGCAGGCCAGGAAGGTGTGTGGCCATTTCAGGCGTTCCTACACGGCCATGGCGCACTTTTCAGATATTCAGCGGCGAAACAACATGCCAGTGAAGCGCTTGATTTGCGACAGCCCGACACGTTGGAATTCAACACTCCTAATGTTCGACCGCCTGCTCCAACAAGAAAAGGCCGTCAACGAGTATTTGTATGACCGGGGTGCAGACTTGTATAAAGTACTCGAAATTTCTACTTGAGTAAAAGTACAAGTGCTCGATCAAAAAGTGACTTGAGTAGAAGTGGAAGTGCTCGCAGAAAAAGTTACTTAAGTAGAAGTACTAAAGTATCTTTTTGAAAGAAGTCAAAAGTTTGAACATCATATTGTTTTTTTATTATTTAAAATGATTTATTCAAATGATTAAACTAAAGGACAATCACAATTCCTTAGGCTGTAACTTTTTGTAAACAAAAAACAGATAAAGTATGTCCCTCCCTTCCCCTTTTAAACCATCCACCTTTTAAAGCCAGGGGTGGTCTCCTTCCTGAGCTTCCTCACTCTCACAGCCAGGCAGAATCACTTGAAGTTGAAGGGCCAGGGGTGGAAGGTAGTGTTTGTGGTTCGTCCATCTTTTCAGCTGATCAAAAGGCAGAACAGGAGCATGCGCAGTCTTCTTAATCGCGATTTGATTTGCTCAATTGATGATGATGTGCCAGGCCAGCTTCATCAAACCTACAACGCTTAAAGTGAAAAATGCATCAAAAACTACTAACAAAGTGGCTGTGCTAAAAATGCTAATAAAGTGCCTGCAATTATATATATATATTCTTCTTGTATTCAAAACCATTGCCCACAGTATCAAAAACAAAGTGACATGTCTGTGCTAAATGCAGTGCAAATTATTCCCACAATGTAAATTTAATTCATATAAAATATATATGACAATACCACAATAAAATAAGTTGTGATTGTTAATAATTTAGGTGCAAGTTTAAGTGTGTAAACTAAACTTTATAATGAAAAGTCCATAACTGAATTCCAGTGTGCAATCTAAGAAGTGCTTGTCACTTGCTGTCAGATGCTTCCACCTTTCTTCTGTGATCTGCTCAAGTAAAGTGGTGGACTGGATAGCCTCTCTCTCTGCCTCTCACCTTAGTAGCACTGGCACTGCACTGGTTCAAAAAGCTGTCTATATTATTTTCATTATAAGAACTTGTCAGAACATGCTTCCACCACCTGTCCTTCACACTAGTAGTGCTCATTTGCTTTGCTCAAGTCAAGTGGCCACTGCAGTGCAGGCAAAGCCGCAGAGGCAGGCCGCAGGAAGCACAGGCACCACCACAACACAACACTTATGGTCCATGGACCATGGATGGTCAGATAATCATCATAGCCGTCAGTCTCACTCTTCTTGGTTCAAAAAAGCCACCCATGACCCGTGTGTATATATAATATATTAATATTTTATATTGATTATTTGTTTCTCAAATGGCACATTTGCCATGGCAAGGATTGGGCCCTCTCCACGGTCCACCTCACTCACCTCAAAGAGAAGAAGATGAGATGACGAAGAAAATGCTCAGAGTCCTGCTCCCGCGTCCCGCCGCCCGCGTCACAACTCCTCTCAGTAAGGGCCCTAAGGGGTGGAGTCTGAGTGACACACAACACGTTTAGAGGCGGAAACCTCGAGTGGGAAGACGGCAGCACGGCTCCTCCAGTGCGGTCTCTTAACTTGATGATCATGACAGTGATTCCGCGGCGCGAGCGAGGCTGTGGGATTGATTGAATTGAGTTGTGCTGCCTACTGCTACACGCTACCTACTACTAAATTGTGAGTCAGTATATTTTATTTCATTTTTATATATAAAAGTGGTTTTGTTGAGCACTACTAGCCACTACATCTCCTGGCTGTCACTTTGTCACATGTTGGGGAATCACAGCGGCTTGGCTCCAGAAGTGGCGGGTGTCCCCGTCATCCTGCCAGGGCCGCCAAGAAGTTCATCACCTAATCTTAAGTTATTAATATCTTATGAGGAGAGGACCTATGAGATTAAGAATTGAAATAATTAAATATATATGGCTTTTTGAACCAGTGCAGCCAGTGCCACAGTGCCACCCAGACGCTATCCACCAGTGCCACCACCATTAAGTGTGTTGTATATGTAAATGGGAGAGCTGCGCTACAACAATTGATATACTGTAAATTAAATCAGCGATAATAAAAAAAATCAAACTACAGTCCAAACACATAGCACAGATTGAACGTGTATATTAGGTTAGGACAGTCCAAGAAAAGAGGATTCCAAGGTGCAAATGCAGGGATGGTAAATCCGCCACCAAAAGATCACTCCAAAAAGCCACGGTGAAGCATGCTGTGGGTGTACGCTTACCAGAAGGAGAAGGGTTAAGGGCCTTGTATAGTCTCAGGATGACCAGCTACAAAGGAACACCTCTCCTAACCGGGTCCTATTGGGTCCAAGGATCCTCCACATCCAGCAATTGCAAACCACCAGCCTCCTCATCCAACTCAATGGTTAGCCACACGTGTAAAAAAGAAGGGGCCACAATAGTGCAGATGGTTTTGGCAATTTAATGAATATCACAAAAATAACAGAATTACACTCACAGTTTTATGGTGAATAAGCGCTTGTCAAGGGGTATTAAAAACACCGCCGCCGCCCGACTTCCGGATGCAGAGTAGTGACATCAGCACGCCTTTCCCTACGTACGTTTCGTTACAACTAACGTCTTCCAGGGGATGGAAGCTTTTTGCCTTGTCTAGCTTAGCGCAGTTATTTATACTTTACCATTAAGTGTGTTGGTCGGTCACTCGAGCACTGAAGGAGGTGGAAGCATCTGACAAGTGAAGTGACACTTTAGATTTCCACACTGGAATTCATTTATGGACTTTTCGTTATAGATAGGTTTACACACTTCAACTTGTTGCACGCACCTGACCTAACTTATTTCATAACTTATTTTATTGTGATTTATTGTCATATTTTATATGAATGGAATTTACTGTTACATTGTGGGAATAATTATTTTCACTGCATTTAGGCTTTAGCACATTCATGTCACTTTATTTTTGATACTGTGTGGAGTGTGGGCAGGGCACTGGGGGCAACGATGATATTATATCGATTGCACAGGCACTTTATTCGCACAGCCAAGTTGTGTTTGTTAGTAGTTTCTTGATGCACTTTAAGCGCTGTAGCACCATTTATTTGTTTGTTTCATATTTTCTTTTTATTGGAAAGATTTGGTATAGCAGCTTTTATTATACACAGCCTTTATTTTCGTATGTGCTGATTTACAAATGACATTATACACATTTTTTTGAGCTTTATGCAACCTGCCATCTACTGTTCTGGCAGTGGTAATTTTTTTAAAAGTAACGAGTAACGATGCAGCACAAAAAAAAAAAAATATCGGAGTAGAAGTATCGAAATCATCTAAAAAATGTAGTAAAGTAGAAGTAGGAGAAAAAAATTCTACTCTAGGAAAGTACAGATAATGCATTTCGGTACTTAAGTACAGTACTTAAGTAGTTCTACTTCGTTACTATATATCTCTGCCGGGGTGCTAGGACAGCCTCTGCGGAGCTGGGTATTTTTTTGCCACGTTACTGGACGCTCATGCGCAATGCCTGTAGGCTCATGCGTCCTTTTGAGGAGGTGACAAACCTAGTCAGTTGCACCATCAGGGACATCATCCCATATGTTTTCTTCCTGGAGCGTGCCCTGTGAAGAGTGCTGGATCAGGCCGTAGATGAGCGTGAAGAGGAAGAGTTGTGGTCGCCATCACCACCAGAAACAGCCTTATCGCTTGCTGGACCTGCGGCAACGCTGGAAGAGGAGTCTGAGGAAGAGGAGTCAGAGGAGAAATGTGGCTTTGAGGAGGAGGAACACCAACCACAGCAGGCATCCCAGGGTGCTCGTTGTCACCTATCTGGTACCCGTGGTGTTGTACGTGGCTGGGGGGAAGAACAGACCTTCAATGAGATCAGTGAGGACAAGGAATTGGACATGAGTAGCTCGGCATCCAACCTTGTGCAAATGGGGTCTTTCATGCCGTCATGCCTTTTGAGGGACCCTCGTATAAAAAGGCTGAAAGAGAAAGACCTGTATTGGGTGGCCACGCTACTAGACCCCCGGTATAAGCAGAAAGTTTCTGAAATGTTACCGAATTACCGGCAGTCGCAAAGGATGCAGCAGTTACAAAACAAGTTAAAAAGTATGCTTTACACAGCGTATAAGGGTGATGTCACAGCACAACGGGAATCTAACAGGGGAAGAGGTGAAGGTAATCCTCCTCCTACCACAACCACGCCGGCAAGGACAGGACGCTTTACAGATGTGTTGTTGATGGAGGACATGCAGAGCTTTTTAAGTCCTACGCATCGCCACAGCCCTTCGGGGTCCGCCCTCAGAGAACGACTCGACCGACAGGTAGCAGACTACCTTGCCTTAACTGCAGATATCGACACTCTGAGGAGCGATGAACCCCTTGACTACTGGGTGTGCAGGCTTGACCTGTGGCCTGAGCTATCCCAATTTGCGATAGAACTTCTGTCCTGCCCCGCTTCAAGTGTCCTGTCAGAAAGGACCTTCAGCGCAGCAGGAGGTATTGTCACTGAGAAGAGAAGTCGCCTAGGTCAAAAAAGTCTAGATTACCTCACCTTTATTAAGATGAATGAGGCATGGATCCCGAAGGGACTGACAGTGGGGGATGCATTTGACTAAAAAAGGCCTGATGAGATGCCTTGAGCTAAAAATGGTCCACATGCTGCTGTATTTAATCTCTGCATGCCGGATGACTTATGTGACTTCTCCGCCACCAACTACGGTTCAAGCCGCAATGTTTTAGTGAACTTTCTGCCTGAAAAAACTAAATTTTTCCGGCCGCTGCTACAGCAGCAGCTGCAACAATACCTACTTTTTCAGGCATGTGTACATGCTTAATTTTTCTGGCCTCTGGTGCTACACTGTGGCTGCAAAAAACAAAAAAAAGGCACATACATGTGTCAATTCCCCTTCGTGATCGTTACCTTGTTGTGGTGAAGGGGCTTGCGTATCACAATGAAGCGATCACCTCTAGGAGTGTGCTGGCAATGTTGCC
Organism: Pelophylax lessonae; assembly: GCF_965119305.1. Lineage (NCBI taxonomy): Eukaryota > Metazoa > Chordata > Amphibia > Anura > Ranidae > Pelophylax > Pelophylax lessonae. The sequence continues at coordinate 212,284,724 of NC_138772.1, read as the reverse complement.
ACACCCCAGATGATAAGGTTGTTGCTTCATTATGAACAGACCAAAAGCGATCCGCTGGATAATTTTTCATAGAAAATACATTAATTTTCTTTATGATCATCTTGGGTGATCATTAAAGCCTACTAGGCCAACAATGGGCCCACACTGCAGAATCATTGTTTTCTGGGTCACTTAATTGTCACTGAACTACCTCAGCACAACCATAAGCTTTGAAAAACCGCCATCGCCTGCAATCTCCCAAACGGGCGCATGAGCACAGTCATCACTACAGCAAGATTGACGTTGGTGTTGTACGTGGCTGGGTGGAGGAAGAGACCTTCAATGACGTCAGTGAGGACAAGGAACGGGACATGGCTAGCTTGGTATCCAACCTTGTGCAAATGGGGAGTTTGCAGTTGTGCAAATGGACTGACTGACTGACTGTTAAACGGGGAGTTTGGTCTGTCAGAGTTTGGTCTGTCACTGTGAAGCGGGCGTAACCCTTACACTACCTGATTGAATCAACATCATACCTGATCGTATACACACACTGAATGTTTTAAAGCACGTTATTCCAAACAATTTAGGAATGTTAGGTGATTTATGCCCTTTATGGATTAAAACTTGACTCTGCGTCAACTACGTAATTTTCCATGGGAGTTTTGCCATTGATCCCCCTCCGGCATGCCAAAGTCCAGGTGTTAGTCCCCTTGAAACAATTTTTCCATCACTATTGTGGCCAGAAAGAGTCCCTGTGGGTTTTAAAATTCGCCTGCCTATTGAAGTCTATGGCAGTTCGCCGAGGTTCGCGTTCGCCGTTCGCGAACGGCAAATTTTAGGTTCGCGACATCACTACTGTAGAACCTCATAAAGTTCAGGAGATGCATAAAAGTTTTCCGTTGTTACACAATAGCCCTGATTTAGCAATGGCTCAATTAGTGAAAGAACAGAAGATGTTGCCATTCCATAATTGCTGTATTTATCATCAAATTTTGTTCCTTTTCCAGTGTATATCACTGAATTCCAAATGTAGCCCATTGACGATTCGCATAGCATGTAGGATTTTTATGCCAAATCGTGCCCTCTTTGATGCAATGTATTGCACCCAGCTGAGCCTTCCCTTGTAGGCCATTAGACTTTCATCTATGCTGGGCACCGCTCCTCAGGAAGGATGTGCTGGAACTGGAGAGTGTCCAGAGAAGGGCAACAAAGCTAATAAAGCGACTGGAGGATCACAGCTCTGAGAAAAGACTACAAGCATTAAACTTATTCTCTCTGGAGAGGAGATATGATATCAATGTACAAATACAGTACTGGCGACAAACTATTCAGTGAAAGGGAATATAAAAGGACTCACGGCCATTTGGTAAAATGAGAAGAAAAGCAGTTTAACCTAAATTGCCTAAAGCAGGGGTGTCAAACTCAATTTGTAGCTGGGTTGCATCAGCAATGCGTTTGCCATCAAAGGGCCAGTTGTAGCTGGGTTGCACTATGTACACGGTGCAGAGTTCAGTATTACCTCAGGATTATTCTACGTACAGAGTGAAGGGTTCAGCAGCTCACTATGTACAGATGTCAGGGGTGCGCTACATACAGAGAGCAGGGTTCAGGGGTCCGCCATGTACAGAGTGCAGGGTTCAGAGGTGCACTACGTACAGAGAGCAGGGTTCAGGGGTCCGCTACGTACAGAGAGCAGGGTTCAGGGCTCCGCTACGTACAGAGAGCAGGGTTCAGGGCTCCGCTACGTACAGAGAGCAGGGTTCAGGGGTCCGCTATGTACAGAGAGCAGTGTTCAGGGGTCCGCTATATACAGAGAGCAGGGTTCAGGGGTCCACTATGTACAGAGTGCAGGGGTCAGCAGCACGTTATGTACACAGGGCAGGGGTGCGCTACGTACAGAGAGCAGGGTTCAGGGGTAACAACGTACAGAGAGCAGGGTTCAGGGGTCTACTATGTACAGAGTGCAGGGTTCAGAGGTGCGCTGTACCCACTGTGCAACATCTCATTTCCACCGCTGATCCTGGGTTCGGACATCTGCACCCAGCACTCTGCCCCATCCCCCCACCTATAAACACATCTTTCTATACACCTCTTTAGCTCTCCTCCCTCCCCCCACCTTCCAAATAAAACCACACATCTGTACTCTCTCCTACCTGATTTAAGATGGCATTTACAGAATGCTTTCATGGCCACTACTGCTACAAGTCCTCAAAATCCCGCCCTCAAGATGCAGCTGCTTGATGCAGATTAGAACACACAGCCACTGGAGCCGCCAGGTACCTCTGCCACTGACAGACTATGCTAAATCAACAGCGCATGCGCTCAGCTACACACAGCCAGGGAGAGGAGGAGGAGGAGAGTGCAGGAGAGTGTGTTTACTCCTGTTGCCAAGGAGACTTGTTCCGTGAGAACAGGAGATGGCGGCTGGCGGCCGCTCCACGGGCAACATCACAATACCCGGCGGGCCGGATTCAGCCCACGGGCCTTTTGTTTGCCACCTGTGGCCTAAAGGGTTCTATACCATCAGAGCGGTAAGGATGTGGAATTCTCTTCCACAAGCGGTGCAAAACTATTAGATGGGCACCTTAACGACCACAACATACAGGGGTATACAATGTACTATTGACATAGTAACTTATACACACACTCATCATAGGTTGAACTGGATGGACTGGTGTCTTTTTTCAACCTCACTAACTATGTAACTATGAAAACCTCCAGATTTTTAGAGAAATTTTTGGGTACGTTCATTTTTCACCATTTTGCAAAAAAGGCGCAATGTAAAATTTACAAAGATTTGTTATTTATTGACTCAACACAGGATAAGATTTTATATTTAGTAGGAATTCAGCAGGAATTTTGTAAAATTAGCTGTGTTTTTATCTGCCAGTAAAGCTTTAAGTGTATTTTTTATGAAAATATTGCTTTGATAAACATTTGCGCAAATTCTGTGTGGCCTAAAAAATCAGTAGCACCTTCTTTTTATTCTAGACCTCGTATGCTTTCAGAAAATGTATCGTTTTGGAGATCTTTCACAAATTCTGAAAGCTGTAGGAGAAAAATGAAAACCTTCAGATTTTTAGAGAAATTTGGATATTTACACTTTTGCGTCTGTTCGATTTTCAATATTTTGCAAAAGGCGCAAATTTAAAGTAACAAATATTTGTAATTTATTACCTTAATACAGTTTAACCACTTAAGCCCCTGAGGATTTGGCTGCTAAAAGACCAGGGGGTATTTTGCGATTCGGCACTGCATGACTTTAACAGACAATTGCGCGGCCGTGCGACGCTGTACCTAAACTAATTTGGCGTCCTTTTTTTCCCACAAACAGAGCTTTCTTTTGGTGGTATTTGATCACCTGTGCGATTTTTATTTTTTGCACTATTAAACAAAAAAAGAGCGTCAATTTTGCAAAAATAACAATATTTTTCACATTTTTTTTATATGAAATTCCCCCCCCAAAAAAATGTAAAAATCAAAATGTTTTAACATTTTCGGCCAATTTGTTTTATGCTACCTATGTTTGGTAAAAAAAAATTGCTAAAAGCGTATTTGTATTGGTTTGCGCAAAAGTTATTGCGTTTACTAACAAAGGGAAAGATTTTTGTAATTTTTTTTTTTAACGCATAATGGCGGCGATCTGCGATTTTTTTTCGGCACTGCGACATTGGGGCGGACAGATCGGACCCTTGACTGACATTTTTGACACTTTTGGGGTTACCAGTGACATTTCTACAGTAATCAGTGCTATACAAATGCACTGATACTGTAAAAATACACTGGTAGTGAAGGGGTTAACTTTATTTGAGAGGGAGGGGCTGTGTGTGTCCCTAGGGGCGGGATTCTTACTGTGATTGGCTGTGGCTTGAGGTGTAGGAACACTGATCAACGGTCCTACATTGTAGAACCGTGTGATCGGTGTTTCTACACCGGGGAGAATGACAGGTGGCTTGTTTACACAAGCCGCCTGATTTTCTCCCTCTCCCCCGACGATCGCCGAGTGACAAGCGCGGGAGCGCGCCTCCGGCGGCGCGCGCTCGCTCCCCAGAGCCTCACAGGCTAGCGACGTAGACCTACGTCGCTCTGCCTGTGAGGGGCTGACTGCCGCAGTAAATATACTGTGCGCAGTCGGCAAGCGGTTAAGCTTGTATGTTTAGTAGAAATTTTGTAAAATTTGCTGTGTTTTTATCTGCAAATAATGATTTTAGTGGATTTTTAGCAACAATATTGTTTTTAATAAACATTTAAGCAAATATCTTGGGACCTTAAAAATCAGTAGCCCCTTCTTTTTATTCTACTGGTCATGTGCTTTCAGAAAATATGTATGGTTTGGGGGATCTTTTACAAACTCTAAACGCTATAAGTGAAAAATAAAAAAAAGCCAAGGAAAATTTTCAAAAATGGTCTGGCCAGCTGAGTTTAAAAGTGGAACACAGGGCCTGGCAGCGAAAGGGTTAAAAACAGGTGCTAACTGGTTGTGCAAACAGGCATAAATAACTGCGGCTGCCGATAGAATGTTATTGCATTGTAGAGGCACAGTAGCCACTGCTATCTGCTGTTAATTTCAGCCGCAGAATCAGTATATCAAATAACATTTAAAAACAATTTGTTTTCTTTATACTTGAGCTATTGAGCTCCCTGGGCAAGCTGCCACTATGTGCGGCAGGACGGTCCTCCTGTGCGAACCCATGTAGGTATATGTCGGTCGCACGCCTGCAGCTAGGGGACGACCCCCCATTTGGCAGCGGGGACTCCGATGCACTCCGATTGCCGCCTGACACCCACGATCACTCCCCGCTGAGAGAGAAGGACTGGCAGCTGTTGTGAACACAGCTGACCCTTCTTTTCTCTGCAATGATCACAGAGCTCCTGTGATCCTTCTATCTAGGATCACAGGTCTCCGTGATCATTTCACAAGCCACGCCCCCCACAGTTATACAAAAACAAGGAAGCTGATACAGTCTAAATACTCAATATATGTATATATACATTACTTACACTATGATTTTACTTTATAGATGCATGATGTGCATCCACCCCTGAGGAAGCGAATTATACTTTGTATATGATGCAGGGCTTTTATAATGGTTTTCATGTATATGCCTATGTAGCGGCCAGAGGAGTAGGGGACCGCAATGCAGAATTCAAGTACGGTACAGCAGACAATGAGGCTGAAGCAGAAACCGGCTTTATTAACCACTTGCCGACTGCCTAACGCCGATCTACGTCGGCAGTCAGCCCCTCACAGGCAAAGTGACGTAGGGCTACGTCACTAGCTTGTGAGGGTCTAGGGAGCGAGCGCGCGCCCCTGCGTGGTCACGGACCCCCCCGCGCATGTGACCAGTGGACCCGATGTCCGCCGGTCACTCGGCGATCGGCGGGGAGAGGGAGAATGTCAGGCAGCTTGTGTAAACAAGCCACCTGTCATTCTCCTGGCTGTAAAGACACTGATCACACGGATCTAGTATGTAGATCCGTTGATCAGTGTCCTTACAGCTCAAGCCACAGCCAATCACAGTAGAAAGAACGCCCCTAGGGATACACACAGCCCCTCCCTCCCAAATAAAGTTAACCCCTTCACTACCAGTGTATTTTTACAGTAACAGTGCATATGTATAGCACTGATTACTGTAGAAATGTCACTGGTAACCCCAAAAGTGTCACAAATGTCAGTCAAGGGTCCGATCTGTCCGCCCCAATGTCGCAGTACCGCAAAAAAAATCGCAGATTGCCGCCATTACGCGTTAAAAAAAAACAACAAAAATGACAAAAATCTTTCCCTTTGTTAGTAAACGCGATAACTTTTGCGCAAACCAATAAAAATACGCTTTTTGCGATTTTTTTTACCAAACATATGTAGCATAAAACAAATTGGCCGAAAATTTTAAAAAATTTTGATTTTTACTTTTTTTTGGGGGGGAATTTCATATAAAAAAAATGTGAAAAATATTGTTATTTTTGCAAAATTGACGCTCTTTTTTTGTTTATAGCGCGTGATCAAAAAATCGCACAGGTGATCAAATACCACCAAAAGAAAGCTCTGTTTGTGGGGAAAAAAAGGACATCAAATTCGTTTAGGTACAGCATCGCACGACCGCGCAATTGTCCGTTAAATTCACGCAGTGCCGAATCGCAAAATACCCCCTGGTCAGGAAGGGGGTAAAATCTTCCGGGGCTTAAGTGGTTAACCAACAGAGTATAATGGCCGGAGAATGATGTTAACAGTAATAACAGATTACATAGGTTTACAGCAAAGTTAACTGCAACGTGATACATAAAATGGCGCTCCCGCCAATGCACACACAGGAATACAGGCTACTCTGCTATATGATCCTATCTGATTCCCGCTAACCAGGACACGTTGCTGCAACGCTCTGTCTACAGAAACCTGCTCTATGCCCTGCCACAGGTTAGAACCGGTGCACACTCACAGTTCTGTAGGTACAGCTGCTTTATCTCAGTCTCCGTGATGGTGGATGCAGTAAGGTCTCTGGATCTGTTCCTTGCTGTCTGTAGCTGCAGTCTCTTATGCACTGGTCTGGGTTTCTTTGCAGGTTGTTTATCTTGTTCTGTCACTTGGAGGTCACTGCAGTCTGGCCCCTTGCTCTGTAACTTGCTTGAGGTGCTCTGGGATGTTCTCTCCTCTCTTTCTCTGGTTCTCAGCTGCAGTCCGAAGTACCACAGTTCAGCTCTGTCTCCTCTGGCAAGATCCTGTTGCTCTGTCCCTGGATTATACAGTCTATATGCCCCCTCAAGGACACAGCATACGGTCCCTTTTCTCAGCTCAGCACAGCCATAGAGACATGACACCACACCGTCCCAGGAACTTCCTGCTTCCTCCTCCTTTCCAGAAAGATTCCCTCACTTAAAGCAACAACAACAACTGTGGCTTATTCTCATTAACAACAACAGTGACATCTTGTGGCTGAAAGATGCATGACAGTCTGTGGGACTTTCTCAATAGAAGTACAATGTAATGGAGTTTAGTTATTCAAGGGGCTGACCCCCTACACCTATGTGGGATTTTATTATTATATGCTATTATTAATCAGTCTATCCTGTTGTACTGGACTGGACAATACAAATTTTGTCATTTGTTTAATAAAATTACTTGAACTATATGGTATGTATTATTTTGTCTTGATAAGTGTGGTGCCTCATATAAAGTCCCCTGGGCAAATGCAGCTACTTTTGTAGCTTCCTTGTTTTTGTGATTATTGTAGTAATGTCACTGGACCCCACAAAAGTGTCAAAAATGTCAGTCAGGGGTCTGATCTGTCCGCCGCAATGTCTCAGTCCCGCAAAAAAATCGCAGATCGCCGCCATTACTAGTAAAAAAAAAAAAATTAGATAAATCTTTCTTGTAGTTATTAGACGGGATAACCTTTGTGCAAACCAATCAAAATACGCTTATTGCAATTTTTTTACCAAAAATATGTAGCAGAAAACAAATTGGCTTAAAATGTTAAAAAATTTAGTTTTTTACATTTTTTTTGGGGAATGTTATATAGCAGAATGTGAAAAATATTGTTTTTTTTTTTTTTTTTTAGGAAGTCTCGCCCTTTTTTTGTTTATAGCACAAAAAATAAAAATTGCAGAGGTGATCAAATACCACCAAAAGAAAACTCTATTTGTGGCAAAGAAAGGACATCAATTTTATTTGGGTACAGTGTCGCATGACCACGCAATAGTCCACTAAAATAACGCAGTGCCGAATCGCAAAATATGGCCTGGTCATTAAGGGGGAAAATCTTCCGATCCAGAGGTGGTTAAGGTCTCCCATGCTCCGCCCCTTTTTTAAAATCTCATGAGGGGGAGGGGCATAGTCAATATCACACAAAGCGCAGGTGTCCAAAGGTTTGAGAAACCTGATGCAAAAGCTTAATAGAAGAATCAAGCTGCCATTGTCTGATTAGCAATTTCTAAAATTTCTAATCGGTTTTTATGTTTACACTATTGAATGTACCACATTGTTCACACACACACACATGATCAAGGCACTACAACTGAATTATAAAAAAAACACATGCAGAATCTGCATTTGGTGTTAACAAATGACAAATAAAATATATGATAAATGTATTTACTTTGAAATGTACTAACTTAAATGTCTTAAAATAAATACCATTAAGTATATTAACTTAAATATATATATATTTATAAGTACGTAACTGTTCTCATCCAAGTTGGAAAATAAAACATATAAACTTTAACTGGATAAATGTTGCAGGTTAGGAACTGCAAACATCTACACTCTACTACATTTTTAGGAGGTCCTCCTAAAAAAGACATCAGGGGTCTAAAAGACTCCTGATGTTTAACCTGCCCTCCACTGAAGCTAATGAAGTGCCAATTACACACCAGGATGGGAAATTATGTTTTACATGTTGCTTTTGGGTCATCAAACAGGAAGGGGAGATCAGCAAATGGGCGTTCGCTGATCTCCCTTCCCTCCACCTGTTGGTACCTGCCATGCCAGTCCCAGGTCTGCCAATGGGTGCATGGAACCCAGGAAACATGGATGAGGTGTGTGTGTGTGTGTGTGGGGGGAGAAGTGGCCGGCACTAACGGGGGTGTGTGGAAGTGATCTGGTGGCTACACTGCTAATGTATTGTTTCCATACAACACTTGGCTTGTCAGGTTTATTTACAGTAAGTGAGATGCTTTCTTTTAGGCCTTGTTTTCATTTACGTTTTCAGGGCAGTAAAATCGTATTGGCTGAGCCATGTTTATCACAACTCAATCACTCCCCCTTATGCTACAAAGGCACTGCCACCATAATATGTAGTACGGCAGTGGCAGCTGAGGGTTTTACACACTCCCAGTGGATAAAGCCATTGGGTATGTTTGTAAACACTCCTGGCACCACTGTTGTATTATGTATGACAGTGGTAGTGCCTTTACAGCATAAAGGGAAGTGGTTGGGTGGTGGTAAATGTGGCTCAGCCATGCATTTTTCTGCCCTGAAAAATGTAAATGAAAACAAGGCCTAAAAGAAATCATCTCACTTACTGTGTATAAACCTGACAAGCCAAGTGTTGCCTGTCATATGGAAACAGTGCAGCCACCAGATCACTTCCACACACTCCTGTTGGCGCCCTAGACTGAAAAGCTGTGGTTCCATTCTTTCTAATGAGTGGGGATACAAGCGGGGAGTGTGACCCACTGTTGGGCATGTTTCTTGAAGCACTTCAGCACTTTTTTGGAAGAGTTTGGAGCACTGAGCACTTTATATAAGACTTTTTCTTTGGACTATTTGTTTTCACTGACATTTACAATTATAACTGCAAGCGGTGTTTTTTTCCTGTATTCAAGGGGCGTAACTACAGGGGTTGCAATTGCAGCCTGGCCCCATGCTCCAGGGGGCCTGTGTGGCTCCCCTTTACACCTAGATCGGAGAGGCAGCGGGGGCAGCATGTCGAGAAATCACTTTCCCCCTTTTTCCTCCTGTAGCTGCAGGGGGAAAATGGAGGAGATTGGTTCCTCTGTATGCTGCCCCTGCCACTCCTCCTATCCCGGTTCACTTGTGTTCTACAGTCTGTGGGCCCCTGTGTGCTCCCCTGGTCCCCCCCACTGTGCTGCCCCCCCCCCTCTGTGCTCCCTTCCCTCTCCTGCCGGCTGCTGCAGGGGATGTGTCACAATAGAGAACCAGAAAGGGGTCGGTAAATATGTAATTTACCAGCTCCTTCCTTTTCTGAATGGACAGAGTCATAGTCAGTGACATTGTAAAAAAATAAAATAAAATAATTAAAAAAAATGTATTCAATTAAAATACCAAAAAATAAAAACTACTGACACCAGTGGGTGAACTTCCAGGATCAGAAAGGTCACACTTGCAACCGGGCCCTGGCATTCCACCACTGTGATGGCCCTAAAAATGGCAGGAAGGGGGCCCACTTCAGAACTTGTGAAAGGGTCCTGCTGTGGGACCCAATAAAGGGCCCCCTTTATTAGGTGCAAGGATGGCTATGTACAGGGTGCAAGGATCGCTATGTACAGGGTGAAAGGATCGCTATGTACAGGGTACAAGGATCGCTATGTACAGGGTACAAGGATCGCTATGTACAGGGTGCAAGGATCGCTATGTACAGGGTGCAAGGATCGCTATGTACAGGGTGTAAGGATCGCTATGTACAGGGTGTTAGGATCGCTATGTACAGGGTGTAAGGATCGCAATGTACAGGGTGTTAGGATCGCTATGTACAGGGTGTAAGGATCGCTATGTACAGGGTGCAAGGATCGCTATGTACAGGGTGTAAGGATCGCTATGTACAGGGTGCAAGGATCACTATGTACAGGGTGCAGGGATCGCTATGTAGGGGTTACAAGGATCGCTATGTACAGGGTGCAAGGATTGCTATGTAGGGGTTACAAGGATCGCTATGTACAGGGTACAAGGATTGCTATGTAGGGGTTACAAGGATCGCTATGTACAGGGTGCAAGGATTGCTATGTAGGGGTTACAAGGATCGCTATGTACAGGGTGCAAGGATTGCTATGTACAGGGTACAAGGATCGCTATGTACAGGGTGTAAGGATCGCTATCTACAGGGTGCAAGGATTGCTATGTACAGGGTGTAAGGATCACTATGTACAGGGTGCAAGGATCGCTATGTACAGGGTGCAAGGATCGCTATGTAGGGGTTACAAGGATCGCTATGTACAGGGTGCAAGGATTGCTATGTAGGGGTTACAAGGATCGCTATGTACAGGGTGCAAGGATTGCTATGTAGGGGTTACAAGGATCGCTATGTACAGGGTGCAAGGATTGCTATGTACAGGGTACAAGGATCGCTATGTACAGGATGTAAGGATCACTATGTACAGGGTACAAGGATCTCTATGTACAGGGTGTAAGGATCGCTATCTACAGGGTGCAAGGATCGCTATGTAGGGGGTGTAAGGATCGCTATGTACAGGGTGCAAGGATCGCTATGTACAGGGAGCAAGGATCGCTATGTAGGGGGTGTAAGGATCGCTATGTATGGGGTGCAAGGATCGCTATGTACGGGGTGCAAGGATCGCTATGTACAGGGTGTAAGGATCGCTATGTACAGGATGCAAGGATCGCTATGTACGGGGTGCAAGGATCGCTATGTAGGGGGAGTAAGGATCGCTATGTAGGGGGAGTAAGGATCGTTATGTAGGGGGAGCAAGGATCGCTATGTACGGGGTGCAAGGATCGCTATGTAGAGGGTACAAGGATCGCTATGTAGGGGGTACAATCCTAAAGAGTTCTCTATATACAGGGTACAAAGTTAAGTACTGCGTGCTTCACAGCCCAGAAGAGAGGACAGAGGGGTCACTGCCAAAGAGCAGCTACAACTTACAGAGGGAGTCCCGCCCACCGGGAGAGTGGAGCTGCCACTGCCTGCTGAGATAATGGCGCAGGGCCATCAGAGGGGTGACACCGGAGCTTTTTTCAGACGGTGGTCATCTCCAGCGATAGCCCCTTACACACCGCTCACTCTGCTTTCACCTTCACACAGAACAGGTGAGAGCGCCCCTCTCCCGGCGGTGTGCACAGTCCTCCCTGCCCAGCAGTAACTCTATGAGAAAGGGAGGGGTCGGGGGTGGGCACGGCTGCTCCACTATACCGGCGGGAGGTGGCAGCTCTTCTACTATCCTAGGTAAGCCAGCGGCCGTGGCTGCGCCCTAGGCGGCTGCCTATTTTGCTTAGCGGTAGCGCCAGCCTGGCCCCTCCCCCTTAACCACACCCTCTCCTTTTAGCTGATTCCTACATGTGTAGGGGAAATGTTTTCTTTCATACCCCTCCCCCCACTCCCATTGCTTCAAGCTGAGTTCACTGTTCAGAGGAGAAGTGCTAACCTGACCCCTCCCCCATTATCTCTGCTGTCAGCTGGGTCCTGTGAGTGGAGAAATTCTGACATGCCCCTCCCCCTGCACCGCCCCCTTCTGCTATGAGCTGACTCCTTGTCCACTGCTCTACTGACACCGTCCACTGCTCCTCCAAAGGCACTGAAAAAAAAAAATGTTAAAAAAAAAAGAGGAAATAAAATAATAAAAATGAAAAATTACTGATTCCATCTTCTGCCCCCCCCCCCTTCAAAAAAAAAATGACTGTAAAAAATCCAAAAATAAATAGAAAATAATTAAAAATATTTTTTTAAAAAGAATAAAGAAGTAATAATGATACATTTTGACATTGTCCTTTGCACTACTGACACCTTCCACTGTCCTTTTTACACCATCCACTTTGAAAAAATGAAAAAAAAAGTATAAAAAAATAGTAAAAAAAAAAAGGTTTGTATATAAAAAATAAAATAAAAAAAAATGACACTATCCACTACTCTACTGACACTTTGCACTACCCTACTAACTTAAATCACTGCCCCACTGACACTAACAACCACTGGTACCCTAAAATAATTGTAAAAAATAATAAAACATTTAACTCTAAATAGAAATAAAAACATACATTTGTAAAAAATAAAAAATAAAAAATGACTTCCACTGCCCTAATACAACCCCCCCCCCCCCAACACCACCATGAGAAACGTTTAAAAAAATTGAAAAAAATTGAATCGTTAAAAAAAAAAAAAAAAATTTGTAAACAAAAAAAATAAACAAAAATAAAAAGTCTACCGGCACCATTCACTGCTCTACTGACACCATCCAAATCTTCCCCCAAAACATTGTGAAAAAATTATTAAAATAAATTATAACAAATATTTCACATTTAAAAATTTAAAAACCCCTTATTCTGCCCCCCCCCCCAAAAGCACTGTGAAAACAATATTTAAAAATAAAATTAAAAATTATAGTGGCAAATAATATTGTAAAAAAATATAGAAAATAACATAGTAAAAACAAAAAACTACTGACATTGTCCACTCCCCCCCCCCCCACCAAAAAAAAAAAAGCTTTGTGCAAAAAATGTATTAAACAATCAATTAACCACTTAAGCCCCGGAAGATTTTACCCCCTTCCTGACCAGGTTCTACTTTGCGATTCGGCACTGCGTGTCTTTAACGGACAATTGCGTGGTCGTGCGACGCTGTATCAAAATGAAATTGACGTCCTTTTTTCCCCACAAACAGAGCTTTTTTTTGGTGGTATTTGATCACCTGTGCGATTTTTACTTTTTGCGTTATAAACAAAAAAAGAGCAACAATTTTGAAAAAAACAACAATATTTTTCACATTTTGTTATCGGAAAAAATGTAAAATTCAAAATTTTTTAACATTTTGGCCAATTTGTTTTTTGCTACATATGTTTGGTAAAAAAAAATCTCAATAAGCGTATTTTGATTGGTTTGCGCAAAAGTTATTGCGTTTACTAACTAAGGGAAAAATTTCTGTCATTTTTGGTGTTTTCTTTTTAACGAGTAATGGCGGCGATCTGCGATTTTTTTTGCGGGACTGCGACATTGTGGCGGACAGATCGGACCCTTGACTGACATTTTGATACTTTTGGGGGGTACCAGTGACATTACTACAGTAATCAGTGCTATAAATATGCACTGTTACTGTAAAAATGACACTGGCAGGGAAGGGGTTAACTTTATTGGAGATGCAGGGGTTAAATGTGTCCCTAGGGGTCCGGACTTGTTAGAGAACGAGTGGGGGCGGGAGTGCTCCTCCGGCGGCGCGCACTCGCCCCCTAGAGGCTCACAGGCTAGCGACGTAGTCCTATGTCACTTTGCCTGTATGGGGCTGCCCGCCGCAGTAAATAGTCGTGCGGCAGTCGGCAAGCGGTTAAAAAAACTAAACAATAAAATTATAAAAAAATAAATAAAATAATAAAAAAAACTATTGACACCTTCAACTGTCTTACTGACACCATCCAGTGCTCTATTGGCACCGCCCTCTACCCCCAAAAATATTGTAAAAACAATGATGAATAAATAAATATTATAAAAATAAAACATTTTTATTTTTTTAATTACTGTCTACTGCCCTATTGACACCATCCTCTGGTCCCCAAAAAAACCTTTTTGAAAAAAAAAAAAAAAAAAAAAAAGATATAATTACATTGAATAAAAAAATGCATTTGTAAAAAAAAAAAAAAAAAATTAAATACAGATAAAAAACTACTGACACTGCACACTGCCCTACTGACACCATCCATTGCCACCCTCCCAGAGACACTGTTAAAAAAATGATTTAAAAAAGAAAATAATAAAAATAATTAAAATATAAAATTGTGAAACATAATAGAAGGGAAGTCTACAGCATTATTAGTTATTTATTTTCCTTATTTCATTTTCTGACACCATCCACTGCCCATCCCCCATGCATTGTGAAATAAATATCTATAATAGAAATTAAAATGTAAAAATAAAACAAAAATAAAAAAAGTTACTGACACTGCCCAGTGCCTTGCTGACACAATCCATTGTCCTAACCCCTCCTCCCTGAAAAGAATTGTTAAAAAAAAGAGAAAAAAAAATCAACTACTGACTCCACCCACTGTCGTTCAATTCCTGGGTAAGAGCTGTGGTGGACATTCCATCTGTGCCATTGTGCTGTGTGATAAAACTGCACATTTTAGAGTGGCCTTTTATTGTGGGCAGCCTAAGGCACAGCTGTGCAATAATCATGCTGTCCAATCAGCATTTTCATATGTCACACCTGTGAGGGGGAGGGATTATCTCAGCAAAGGAGAAGTGCCCTCCCCCATTCACTCTGCTGTAACTTCCCTTCTCCATGTAGAAAACAGCTGACATGCCCCTCCCCTACCCCGCCCCCTCTGCTGTGAGCTGACTCCTCTGTAGGAAGACCCCTCCCCCACTCCCATTGCTTCAAGCTGACTCCATTGTTTATAGGAGAAGTGTTACCATGGCCCCTCCCCCATCTTCTCTGCTGTAAGCTGAGTCCTCAATGTAAAAACTGCTGACACTCCCCCTTCACTTTCACCCCTCCCCCCAATGTTTTCACCTGAATACGTCCTCTGTGTAGAGAAGTGATGACATGCCTCCTCCTACTGCACCGCCCCCTCCCCCTGCACTGCCCCCTCCCCCTGCACTGCCCCCTCTGCTTTTGAGCTGAATCTTCTGTATGGAGAAATGTTGGCACTCCCCTCCCCCACTCCTCTCCTGTGATTCCTATATGTAGAGGGGAATGTTTTCTTTCATCCCCTCCCCCACTCCCATTGCTTCAAGCTGACTCCACTGTTATGTGGATAAGTGCTGAGCTGACCCCTCCCCCATTATCTCTGGGCTTTACAGAGAGTAAAGAGAAGAGCTGTTGAAGTCATTTGGCCTAAGAAAACAAAATCCCACCAAGGCCACAACAGGGCTGGTTTACAAAAATGAAATAAATATAAAAAAATAACATAAAATAAAATTGTAAAAATAGTAAAGTAAAATAAAAAATATGGACACTGTCCACTTTACCCTCAATACAAATAATTAAGAAAAAAATAATAAAAAAATGTATTGAAAAAAATAATAAAAAAATAAAATTGAAAGAATATATATATATATATACACACACATATACCAACACTGTCCATTACCCCAATGAACTGATACACCGCCCCAACCCCTCCCCCAAAAAAGCATTGTGAAAAAATAAATAAACAAATTCCAAAAAAGAAAACAATAAAAAAAATACACAAAACTGTAAAATATGCTGACACTGTCCATTGCTCTACTGAAACTGTCACCTGCCTTACTGACACAGTCCACTACTTCCTTCCAGAAGCACTGAAAAAATAAACTGTCAAAAATCCTAGAAAAAAAAATACTGACATTGTTCATACAAAAAAATCAATGTAAAAAAAAATAATAATAATAAAAATGTAAAAAATAATAAAATTAAAAAAATAAAACTACTGACACTGTCCAATCTCCCAAAATAGACTTGTAAAAGATATTATGAAAAAAAAGGACTGTGAAAAAAATGTAAAAATACATTTTAAAATAATTAAAAATATAAAATTTTAAAACAAAAAAAATACATTTATAGAGAAAAATAAATTGAAAAAAAAAACAAAAAACAACAACAACAAAAAAAACACTGACACAATTAACTGGTTTACTATCACTGCTCCACTGAGACCATCCACTGTGCCCCTCTCAGGCGCACTGCGGGAAAAAAATCATAAAAACAAACAACATATTTTTTATAAAATATAAAAAAAAAAATAATAATAATAACAAAATTTTACTGTCACTGTCCACTGCCCAATTGACCCCAACCCCTTCCTGACATTGTAAAAAAAATGTAAAATAAGATTGTAAAAAATTTAAAAAATAAAATAAAAATATAAAACTTTTGAGAAAAGCATTGTTCAACTGACCAATTATTAAAAAAATAAAAAATTGACACTGTCCATTACTCTACTGACTCTGATGATTACCTTACTGGCACCATCCAATGCCCCTAAAAGCATTTTTTAACCACTTTACGTACGCTCACATTGCTGCTGCTGCAGCAATGTGGCTCGTTATCGTCCAGCGACGTAGACCTACGTCGCTGGACTCCCCCCCTTGTGTTCAGTCACAGCGGGAGTCGGGCCAGGGGAGGAGCGGCAGTGATCACCGCCGCTCTTCCCTGATCATCGGGGAATCGAGTGTGGAGATCCGCCCACTTGTGTAAACAAAGCGGGCGGATCTCCTAAGTGACAGGCAGGGTCAGATTGCAGGGTTCAGCATAGCTGAACCTGCGATCTGTGCCTGTGTCACTCAGTCACCTCCCCCCACACACGTTAGTAAGCACCAGGCATACATTAACCCCTCCCTCTCCAATAAAATTAACCCCTTCCCTGCCAGTGTCATTTTTACAGTAACAGTGCATATTTATAGCACTGATTACTGTAGTAATGTCACTGGTACCCCCAGTGCCAAAAATGTCAGTCAAGGGCCCGATCTGTCTGCCGCAATGTCACAGTCCTGCAAAAAAAAAAAAACGCAGATCGTCGCCATTACTCGTTAAAAAAAAACACCAAAAATGACAAAAATCTTTCCCTTAGTTAGTAAACGCAATAAATTTTGCGCAAACCAATCAAAATCCTCTTATTGTGATTTTTTTTTACCAAACATAGGTAGCAGAAAACAAATTGGCCAAAAATGATAAAAAATTTTGATTTTACATTTTTTGGGGGGGAATTTCATATAAAAAAATGTAAAAAATATTGTTATTTTTTCAAAATTGTCGCTCTTTTTTTGTTTATAGCGCAAAAAGTAAAAATTGCACAGATGATCAAATACCACCAAAAGAAAGCTCTGTTTGTGGGAAAAAAAGGACCTAAATTTCGTTTGGGTACGGCGTTGCATGACTGCGCAATTGTCAGTTAAAGTTACACAGTGCCGAATCACAAAAAGTGGCCTGGGCGTAAGACAGCAAAATCCTCCGGTGGTAAAGTGGTTAAAAATGCAACAAATACAAAATGGAACTATAAAATAAATTAGATTGTAAGAAAAAAAAATTATAGAAAAAATAACATAAAATGAAAGAACAACTAACAATGTCCACTGCCCTAATGACATGATCCACATCCCTAACAAAAAAATGAAATGTAAAAAAAAAAAAAAAATGTAAAAGCATTAAAAAAAATGAATAATAAAATTGAAATTTAAAAGAAAAAATACATTTGTAGAAAAACTTAAATGAAAAAATTAATTTACTGACACCATTAACTGCTCTACTAACACTGCTAAGTGCCCGGCTAAGGCTATCCAGTGCACCACTCCTAGAGGCACTGTAAAAAGAAAGTATTAAAAAAGAAATTTAAAAAAATAAAAATATAATTTTTAAAAATATTAGAAACTAAAAAAATAAAAACAGCAATTCTACTGACACTGTCTACTGCCCTACTGACACCAGTCACTTTCTAAACCTCCAATAGCAATGTGAAAATAAATAATAAAAATAAAAGGTAATAATAAAAATTAAAATAGTTAATAATTATAAAAAATCTAAAACTATTGACAAATATATTTTTTTCTACTACTCCATATGCACTGCTCCCCCAAAATGTTTGTGAAAAACTTCAAAGACAGACCGACTGGTCCCAGCACCCAGTCATTGTCATATTGGAGTATGGAACTTTGTAGGAATGGATGCATATAAGTAATTGAGGTAAGCAAGAGCGATAAAATCCAAAAATTTATTACAAAAAATACATATTAAAATTCAACATGATAAGGACATGCGTGATAACAAATACAGTACATATCAAATTGGATGAATAACAAACAGACGCCCGTTCATTCACCGCGTTTCTCAGACTGATTGCACAGAACTTGCTTCATCAGGAATGAGGGCAATATATTCATCTTCCGATACTTTAATAATATAAAGAAACACAACAATAAGTTATGAGGCAGTACATAATGACCAAATAATCGCACTCACATGCCTTATACAATTCCAATTTTTTTTCTTCAAATATTATAACAGCTTATTACCATACTTCACACATATTTTAACAATTTAATTGAACTCCAGTAAAATGGATCACCGGTATAAGTGGATCGTAGTCTTAGCCGTATATCATGGGGGACAGCATCTATCTCCCCAAGAATCAGCCATATAGTGCAGACTGGACCAGCTTGCGTGATGCAGACTTGTCCCACAGCAGGTAGGGGAGTTGGTACTCGAACAACTCTAAGAATTCAAATGTATATAAAATCAATCAAGGGATCAGCCCCAAGATGTCACCCATTTAGTGCCCCATCATGTTATCATTAATCATCTCCAATATATCACACACAGTATACTGTATATGAAAAGGGGAAAAGATATGGCATTCATATATCATAAACCAATTACAACTTCAAAGGTTTCAAAGAAAACTGCTTCCATATAGTCCTAGCCTCTTATGAAAGAGGCAAGACAATAGGGGCAGAAAAAAGTGGGGAACCAGAAAAAGGGAGGGAAAGAGAGCCCCAGCAAACAATTTGTTTCCATTTCCCTGTATTATAAGAGTAAAAGATGAGTCCAAGACTAATCCCCAATTTTCTGTCAGTATACAACGATGGACAAGTAAAAAATCCCCAGGTGCAGAGGCCATTTTCTACCATGTTCCAAAAGGAGCTTATCAAAAATGAAGGATTGCCGCAATACAAGATGGAGAGCGAGGAGGAGCCGCTAACGGCGTCCTCCGTGTGCGCTCCATCTTTAAGCTAGTCCCACTGGAAGTGACGCCTAGCCCGCCCGCGTCACTTCCGGTGCGGGTGCATTACGTCACATCCGGCCGCCGCAAGAGGGGAGATCCCGCCCCTTCTCTCGCGGCCGTCAGTGATTCCGACCAACGATTGGAGGAGGCACAGCCCGCCACTAGAGGGAGCGTTCCTCCGCTTTGCGCCCGAGGCTGCACAGTCGACCCTGTATCCGTCCCATCCCGGCAGCCATCCACTGAATACAAAACAGACAATAGTTAGGTATATCAAAAATATAAATATCATACAGTCAGAAGTGCATTGCTATATCATTGCATCATAGTGGCTACGGGTTATATGAGATATAAATCTGCACATGAACATCATTACATAATGAACAAGACAAAACACATACAAGAAAAGAAAATGAAATTAAAAGGAAAAAAGAAAGAAAAAAGAGAGAGGAAAAAAAAAAAAAAAAGAAGAAACAGAAAAAGAGAAAAGAGGAAAATAATGAATTAGAATAAAAATATATAGGGAGACTTTTGTCAAGGGCATCCAATCAGCTAAATGCATATACATGTGGGTTACATGATGGAAAATGTTACAAAAAAGGCGTAAACAATACTGCCGTGTTGAGACCCGGCCATACCGTTGCCTGTAAATTAAAAATCCATTTAGCCTCTTTTTGCAGGATTTTGTTGTCAAAGTCTCCCCCATGGACACTCCTGGGTATGACTTCAAGAACTGAAAAACTGATATAGTCTGGATTAAATCCATGATGTACGCCCACATGTTTGCAAATGGGCGTAAAAATCAACCCCACCTCTAGATAGTATAAATGGTCCTGTATTCGTTTGGCAAATCTCCTTTTCGTCTTCCCCACATAAAATGCCCCACAGAGGCAATTAGCAATATAGACTACTCCTTCGGTAGTACAATTTGCAAAGGAGCGGCATTTTAGAATTCCTCCACGGGATAGGGCAAGTATATTGCCCTCTTTAACCCATGGACAGAAATCACAACTGCCGCACCTAAAGGTACCCTTTAAATTGTCAAAGCCCTCAATCTGTTCACGAGAAGGATGATAATGGCTATGGACCAGGGAGTCCTTGATTGATCTCGATTTTCTAAATGTAATTTGAGGTTGCGTTTTTACATATTTAGAGATCACTCGGTCATCCCTTAAAAAATGCCAATTATCAGAAAGAACCTTTCTAATGACTTGATGGTGGGCATTGTACCTCGTAATGACTCTCGTGGTACCCTCATGTGGACGTTTTTTTGGTCCAAAAATCAGTTGGTCCCTTTCCATCACTTTTGCCCTTGAAAAGGCTCTTTTAAACACCTTGTTGCTGTATCCTCGAGCATGTATGCGAATACGTAGGGCATCTGCCTCTCTTTCAAAGTCTGCCTCTCTAGTGCAGTTACGGCGTAGCCTAATATATTGGCTATATGCTATACTCTGAACTAGAGGGCGCGGATGTCCGCTATCAAAATGTAAAATTGTATTTCCTGCCGTGCTCTTACGGTACAGCGAGGTATGAATCGAGCCATCCTCATTGAGGAATACAGCAAACCCCCGCTCCATCGCGGTTCCGTTTTTGCGGTCCCGGTATATTGCGTTTTTTTTGTAATGTTATTTTACTATATAAATCATTAAAAATGAAATATTTTTGTGTTTTCCATAGCTCTTGCTATGTCTCTCAGTATCTTTTATGTGTTTAAATGAGTTTCTATTGTTTTAAAAGTGTGTTTAAAGACCTTAAAATGCTTTTACACGTACAGTGACAGTAAAAAAAACATGCCTACAATGCATTTTAATAGGGTTTTTCTATTTCGCGGATTTCCACTTCGCGGCTGGGTCCGGAACGTAACCCCCCGCAATGGAGAAGGGTGTATTTGAGTATCCAGGAACGGTATAACCGTATGACTCCACTGCATTGTAAATTTAGGATTATATTTGTTGGTAGTTAGAAAGGCCATAAATTGGTGTAACTCATCTATAGATCCGGTCAAATTAGTAGGACATCGTCGATATATCGACGCCAAAGGGCAATGTGGCGGAGTAGCGACGATGCCATATCCTCCGCGAAAAGTGAACGCTCCCATCCTCCCAGGTACAGGTTTTCATATGATGGGGCACAAAAGGTCCCCATCGCAACCCCCTGTACCTGGAGGAATGTTTCACCATTGAAGGTGAATAAGTTGGAATGTAAAATATGATGCAAAAGGCCGAGAACAAACTCGGCCTGTGCCCAATGAGAGCGTCCCTGTTCACGGAGGTAGGTACCCACCACCTCTAGTCCCAAGAGATGTGGGATGCTTGAGTAGAGGGCCTCAATGTCTATGGCAACTAACAAAGAGTTTTCCGGTACCGTTATTCTGTCTAAAATCTTAAGTAATTCGAGGGTATCCTTGAGATAAGATGGTAATCTCGTAACATGGGGCCTTAATTGGCTATCCACATACTTGCTTGCCATCTCTGTTGCACACCCCACTCCCGACACAATAGGTCATCCTGGAGGTCATTTCAGGTCCTTGTGGACCTTCGGGAGGGAGTAAAACATGGGTAAAATGGGCCATTTGACGAACAGGAACTCATAGAGGTCTTGATCAATAGTGCCCTTTGCTAGTGCCTCTCATAGGAGATCCCCAAATGCGGCAGTTTTCTCCTGAACTAAGTCAGATGAGACACGTAAGTACCAGTCCTGATTGGATAAGATGGTGAGGCACATATCCTCGTATTGGCTGCGATCCATAACGGCCACATTGCCATCCTTGTCAGAGGGCTTGACGACAATGTGGTTGTTACGGATCAGGCAGTCAAGAGCCCTTTTCTGCTCACTACTTATATTTGGGGCATATGGCATTGTAGTTGGCAGGTTTTTGATATCTTTAATTGATTGTTTCAAAAAAGCCCAGATAGCTGGGCATGTCTGCAACTTTGGAAACCCCTTAGATTTAGCCTTCAATTTAGGGGGACTCGGGGTGGATTTTTCTTCCTCCTCACTGGAAGAGGAGGAATCCATACTATCACCTCCCTGATATTGTTCATTTTCGTCTAATAACTGCATGAGGATTTTCAGCACCTTGAAGTCCTTGTAAGTTTCATCTGACCCTACTTCTGTGGTGCCTCGTTCTTTATCATATATAAATCTGAAAGTCAGATTCCTTGCAAATAAATGCAAGTCTTTCACGACCTCAAACTAATCTAATTTGTCCAAAGGGCAAAAACTTAATCCTAGTGCTAGTACCTCTTTTTCTACTGGGGATAGCGGATAGGAGGAGAGGTTAACTACAAGTGTGTCTGGTTCTAATTGAGTTTGACCACATGGGAGTCTAACGTCCCCATTCTCTTGTCTCCCAGCACCTGCTGCGTTGCTGACGCAGCCAGCACTGGGGTACATACCAAAGGGGGATTGCTATCAGTCTCTAGTGTTGACATATCCCTATGGGCTTTGGTTACAGCACCTTTACTAGGGTGCAAAGGGCCAGCAGCTGCCCCGAACATAGGTGTTCGGGGAGGCTCCCCATGTTGGCCATGACCAAAGTTTACGCCTCTAAAGATATTAGACTGTTTTGATTTTTGGAGTAATTTCATGTGGAGATACAGCACGTTTCCCTGATCGATTAGGGGGGTGCATATTTTCTGTGAAAAACATAATAAATAGTAAAAAATAAGAAAATTGTAAAAAAATAATTAAAAATAAAATAATACCATTTTGACACTGTCATTTGTTCTACTAAAACTGCCTATTACCCTACTGGTATTATCCACTGGCCTCCCCAAAAGCATTTTTTTAAGAATGAAAAGAATAAAAAAATAATTAAATTCTAAAAAAAAAAAATGAAACTTTAAAAAATGTTGAAACAATTAAATTTAAGAAAAAAAAAAATAAAAAATAAAATAAAGAACTACTTTTAATGTCCACTGCCCTAATGACATGATCCATAGCCATGACAAAAAATAAATGAAATGAATTGGGATGTAAAAAAAAAAAATACATGTGTAAAAAAAAACAAAACAAAAAAAAAAAAGATAATAAAAAACTACTGACACCATTCACTCCTC
This sequence comes from Pelophylax lessonae, assembly GCF_965119305.1. NCBI lineage: Eukaryota > Metazoa > Chordata > Amphibia > Anura > Ranidae > Pelophylax > Pelophylax lessonae. The sequence continues at coordinate 212,261,598 of NC_138772.1, read as the reverse complement.
TACTGACGCTGTTCACTGCCCTACTGACATAATCCACTGCCCCCCAGGAGCACTGTGAAAAAAGTGTTTCAACATAAATTAAATAAAAAATATAATTGTAAAAAAAATGAATAAATAAAAACTACTGACACCACTGTTCAGTGCCTACTGAGACCTTCCACTGCCCCCCTCCCAGGGGCACTTTAAAGAACGAAATGACATTATTTTTTGAAAATATATTAAAAAAATAAAACTGTAAAACATATTAGAAGATAAAATAAAAAATATATATACTGACACTGTCCACTGCCCTATGGACAATGCCCCCCCCCCATAGCATTGTGAAAGTAATATTAAAAACAAATTGTAATAAAATTATAAAAATGTAAAAGTGTAAATAAATATAAAAATAATATAATAAAAATAAAAAACTACTGATACCATCCACTGCTCTACTGATAATGTCCAATGCCCCCCCCCCCCCCCCGAAAAAAAAATGTTAAAGCAAATATATAGTATAAATTATAGAATTGTTAAATAATAAAAACATAAAATAATACAATTCTGACACTGTACACTGCTCTACTGAAACTGTCCACTGCGCCCCCGCCCCCCCAAAAAAACCTTTTTGTTTAAACAATTTAAAAAAAAATAATATAAAATAAGTTGTAAGAATTAGAAGAACTGCTGACAACTTCTACTGTCTTACCATCGCACACTCTACTCCCCGCCATTCACTCCGCACTGTACATCTTCTATTTACCATTACCACATTCTGCACTATGCAAGTAATCTCCAACTCTATTTAACCACGCCCCCTTTAACCATGCCCCCTTTAAGCCACGCCAAATATTTAGCACACTTTACACCAAGGCCACTTTTTGCAGTTTTATTTTTAATCAACGTCTAGGGCCCAGTTTTAATCTTGCACACAGCCCTCTGATTTCATGATATGCCCTGAGTCAGGGAATAGAACCATGTGCAGAAAACACATCCAGTAAATGCATAGAGATAATCACCTATAATTGGGAATATCCAATCACACTTCTCCTATATAATTCACTAATTATCTAACTATACTAAATAATGACCTGACTGACTGTATTATTCATTACAAATCATTCTCTTTATAAAAGATATTTTCTATCTCTTGTTGAGTCTTTGCTGTACATAGCGATGTCAGTATTTTAGTTTGAGAACCTCCTGAGCCAATCAGCTTCCCCAATAAACACTGGAGGTGGGGAGACTCCGCCCAGAGCTGACATCACACTATTTCTAATCCTCACTTTGCTGAGCACTTCAATGTCACAGCCTGAAGAGTAATATGGAGAATGGGAAATGCAGTATATAGGACAGACGTCTGTTCTTTATATAATCAAATCATTCTTCACACCCCTCCCCCACTCCCTCTTCTTCACACCCCTCCCCCGCTCCCTCTTCTTCACACCCCTCCCCCGCTCCCTCTTCTTCACACCCCTCCCCCACTCCCTCTTCTTCACACCCCTCCCCACTCCTTCTTCTTCACACCCCTCCCCCGCTCCCTCTTCTTCATACCCCTCCCCCACGCCTCTCCTGTCACCTGATCCCTATATGTAGAGGGGAAGTATAATATGGAGAAATGGGAAATGCAGTATATAGGACAGACGTCTGTTCTTTATATAATCAAATCATTCTTCACACCCCTCCCCCACTCCCTCTTCTTCACACCCCTCCCCCACTCCCTCTTCTTCACACCCCTCCCCCACTCCCTCTCCTGTCACCGGATCCCTATATGTAGAGGGGAAATGCTTTCTTTCTTCCCCTCCCCCACTCCATCGCTTCCTCTTCACTCCCTAGTTTAGAAAGAAAGATTGACATGTCCCCTCCCCCATTCACTCTGCTGTAAGTTTAGTCCTCCATGTGGAAAACAGCTGACATGCCCCTCCCCCTGCCCTGCCCCGTCTGCTGTGAGCTGACTCCTCTGTAGGAAGACCCCTCCCCCACTCCCATTGCTTCAAGCTGACTTCATTGTTTATAGGAGAAGTGTTACCATGGCCCCTCCCCCATCTTCTCTGCTGTAATCTGTGTCCTCAATGTAAAAACTGTAGAGAAATACTGACATGACTCCTCCCCTTACACCTCCCCCTTTGCACTGAGCCAAATCCTCTGTACCCCTCCCCCGCTCCCTCTGCTGTAAACCGATTCCTATATGTAGAGGGGAAATTCTCTCTTTCATACCCCTCCCCCACCAGTGCCATCTTAAGAGCCTTATAGGCCCCCGGGCAATGCAGTGCACTGGGGCCCTGCCTACACAATCACCCACGAGAGAGAGAGAGAGAGAGAGAGAGAGAATAGTGGATAATGTAGATGTGGCTCATTGATATCCAGAAAAAACAATCCACCAGTGACACAAGAGAACATGCTGAAACTTGTAGTCCTGCAGCCATGGGAAACTGATGTTGAGGGCTATACTGTCCCTATAAATCACATTATCCCTGATATTAAAGTCATTTAACAGTAAATTGTGCCCCTCCCCCGGGATCGGACTAATAGTGGTGGAAGGTCTGTAATGTTTGTGACATACACTGAAATAGTAGTTAGTGTTACACTGCAGCGACCCGGGGAGTTTACAATTGGTGCACACATATAGGGGAGTGGTCTGTGGTGTCACCAGAAGGAAAAAATGTCCCTGTGGTGACGGTATGACTGGGAGGAAATGATACTGCTACAGTATGTTGTTTGTGTCAATCTGAGGAGGACTGATTGGCCTCTATGTCAGTGGGATGAGGGAGGGTAGGTGGACTTTGAAGGGTGCATAGACCTAAAGGGCTCTAGGGGGGCTCTGAAGGAGGAAGGGGGGTGAAAGGTCTCTAAGGGCTCATTCAAACATGCTGCTATCATTGCTGGTGTTTGACAGGTGGTGAGGGGGCATTAAGTTGCAATAAGTTGCTACCAACAAACCGTCGGTGCACAGCACCAATCTCCTGCACTCTGAGTGATGCAATCCTCTGTCCACCTCAGCTACAATCTTGCAGCTGTTGAGAACTTGTGACTCGGCAACACCGGATAGCTTCGGCCTTACAGCCCCTTACGAGACCAGGGTAGTGTGAGACCACTAAAAATGACAAAACAAACACAAGGGCGCGCCAGCATAGTGCATTATCCTATAAAAATGGTTTATTTAAAATAAAGGTATAAAAATACTCACAAATGAGTTCTTGTTAAAAGCTTATGCGTTTCGAGGCTTAGCCTCTTCCTCAGAGGCTCTGAGTAGGAGGCTAAGCCTCAAAATGCATAAGCCTGTACAGGTTCAAGGGATGGTATGGCCTTGGATCTCGATGCTGAAGACTGTGTACCACATTTTAATGTGCTTTTAACAAGAACTTGTTTGTGAGTATTTTTATACCTTTATTTTAAATAAACTATTTTTAGAGGATAATGCACTTGGCCGGTGCACCCTTGTGTTTGTTTTGTCATAAGTTGCTACCATCTGTTTTATCCCTAAAAATGCTGACCTACTGGGCTTCTATAGTGTGCAGTACATGCCATTTCACTTTTGCCATGTGCAGAGCCCTGTCTGGCACCATCTCCTTGTTCAGGTGGGTGGTTTGTGGCACTAAAAATGTAGCTCAACTGCCTATTTTTACCTCCCTCTAACCTGTGTAAATAAGCCCTATGGCCTTGCTTACACTTGTGCTGGTGGGGGGAGGGTCATAAAATAAGGGGGTTGAGTTGCAGTTTTACAGTCGACACCCCTTTTAGCTTCAAAGGCAGCCATATGGGGTAAGCCCATGATGCAGCTGTGATGTTATGCATCCCAAAATGTTTTTTTTGATAGACTGCCCTACAGGTGAGAAATTTGGAAAATAATCCATGACCCTTTTCTAAAAATGTCACATCACACAGTGCTGCAGCACCATGTGATTTGGTGTGTGTAAAAATGTGTCACATCACACAGTGCTGTGGCACCATGTGGTTTGGTGTGTGTGTAAAAATATGTCACATCACACAGTGCTGCGGCACCATGTGGTTTGGTGTGTGTGAAAATGTGTCACATCACACAGTGCTGCGGCACCATGTGGTTTGGTATGTGTAAAAATGTGTCACATCACACAGTGCTGCGGCACCATGTGGTTTGGTGTGTGTAAAGATGTGTCACATCACACAGTGCTGCGGCACCATGTGGTTTGGTATGTGTAAAAATAAGTCACATCACACAGTGCTGCGGCACCATGTGGTTTGGCGTGTGTGAAAATATGTCACATCACACAGTGCTGCGGCACCATGTGGTTTGATGTGTGTAAAAATGTGTCACATCACACAGTGCTGCGGCACCATGTGGTTTGGTGTGTGTAAAAATGTGTCACATCACACAGTGCTGCGGCACCATGTGGTTTGGTATGTGTAAAAATGTGTGCATTAGCAGATGTGCGGGGGTGCCCTTAACCCATCAATGGCACTGCTGAACACTTTCTAAAGGACAGGACACTTCTGTGTTTGTCAGGAAAGCCACATTTTAGTGCACAATCCTGACATGTGCGGTGCTTTTGGTTTAGCCGCAGTGCGATTGTATGTGCAATTTACCTGCAGATTTAGGTGAGCTCCCATTGATTTCTCATGGACTGTGCATTTTCTGAACGTCCATCAAAGATGCAGCATGCAAGACTGTGATTTGTTTTCATGAAAACACGCGGTTTGAGAGATGTTAACCACTTTAGGACCGGAAGATTTTCCTGCTTAACGTTCAGGCCACTTTTTGCAACTTGGCACTGCGCGAATTAATTTAACTGACAATTGCGCGGTCATGCAACTCCGTACCCAAACGAAATTTACGTCCTTTTTTCCCACAAACAGAGCTTTCTTTTGGTGGTATTTGATCACCTCTGCACTTTTCATTTTTTGCAATATTAATAAAAAAAGAACAAAAATTTTGCAAAAAAATTGACATTTTCTAATTTGACAGTTAAAAAATATCCAATATATTAAATTTTTGTCATATATTTAGGCCAAAATGTATTTAGCTACATGTCTTTGACAAAAAAAAATTCTAAATGAGTGTATTTTTAACCACTTTAAGACCAGGAGATTTTTCCCCATTCCTGACCAGGCTATATTTTGCGATTCGGCACGGCGTTACTTTAACGGACAATTGCACGGTCGTGCGACGCTGTACCAAAATTAAATTTATGTCTTTTTTTCCCCACTAATAGAGCTTTCTTTTGGTGGTGTTTGATCACCTGTGCAATTTTGAATTTTTAAGAAAAAGAGCGACAATTTTGAAAAAAAAAAAAAAACAATATTGTTTACATTTTGATATATATATAAATAACATTCCCCCCAAAAAATTTACAAATCAAATTTTTTTAACATTTTAGGCCAATTTGTTTTCTGCTACATATTTTTGGTACAAAAAATCACAATAATCGTATTTTGATTGGTTTGCGCAAAAGTTATCGTGTTTACTAACTACGGGAAAGATTTGTCATTTTTATTGTTTATTTTTTTTACTAGTAATGGCGGCAATCTGCAATTTTTTTTGCGGGACTGCAACATTGCGGCGGACAGATCGGACCCCTGACTGACATTTTGACACTTTTAGGGGGACCAGTGACATTACTACAGTAATCAGTGCTATAAATATGCACTGTTACTGTAATAATGACACTGGCAGGGAAGGGCTTAACACTGTTGGTGATCAAGGGGTTAAATGTATGCCTCATGCTTACTGACATGTGTGGGGGGAGGGGGTTGTGTGACAGAGACACAGATCACAGGTTCAGCTATGCTGAATCCTGTAATATGTCCCTGTCTGTCACATAGGAGATCCTCACTCGATCCCCGACAATCGGGGAAGAGCGGCGGTGATCACCGCCTCTCCTCCCCTGGCCCGACTCCCGCTGTGTCTGAATACAGCGGGAGCGAGCCTCCGGCGGTGCGCGCACGCAGCTGAGAGGAGGGCGGGATCCATCAATGTAGGTCTACGTCGCTGGACCCAGGAGAGCCAATTTGCCGCAGTAGGCTCAATGTGAGCAGACGGCAAGTGGTTGGTTAATAGAAGCGCACCTACAATTGTGGGTAAACTGCACATACAATCATCCTGCGGCCATCCTGTCGCTCCCCTATGTGAACCCACTATTAGGGATCAGAAAATAGTGAATTAATGAGGAGGTTGGGGTGGTATGTGCTCATAGCTCCCAACGGTCCCTTATTTCTTGGGACTGTCCCTGATTTGGAACAAAGTCCCTCTGTCCCTCTTTCCTCCACATTTGTCCCTCATTTTGATCTGATCTATATAGTTGTATATAAAATGCACCATTTATCTTTCAAAAAGTGTTTCCCAGTTCTAAACCTTTCATCCAATTTCTAAACTCCAAAAGCCAGTATAAAGGAATAGTAGTGGTAAAAAAGCACTTGTGGGTTTACCCATTGATTTTTTTTGTACAATTCTCTTTTAAGGGGGCGTGGCAGGGGTGTGTCCTATGCCTACATATTTTTGATAATAGGTCCCTCATTCTCATCCCTGAAAGTCGGGAGGTATGTGTGCCTGAGAAGAGCAAAGTAATGGGGTGTAGAGGAAATTTGAATGTTCTAGGTTGTGTGGGGACAGGACAGAAGAGCTAAAAGCAAACTGGGATGGAAAGGGTGCAAAATCAGTGTGTGGAATGGTGTGCTAAGAGCAGAGGCTGCAGGACAAGTGTTGTAGATATTTATAGACAGAACAGATAAGAGAAGGAGAAGGGGAAAAAATCAACAGGGCAGAGAAGTAAGAAGGATCCAGTGGCGGCCCCCCCTATCCATGCATCCGGCCCCCTAATCTTCATGCGGGGCGCCGGACGCATGGAGTTCAATGGGTCTTTTTTGGTGGCATCTCTGCATTGAAAGGGGGCATGGTGGCATCTCTGCATTGAAAGGGGGCATGATGGCATCTCTGCATTGAAAGAGGGCTTGCTGGCATCTCTGCATTGAAAAGGGGCATGATGGCATCTCTGCATTGAAAGGGGGCATGGTGGCATCTCTGCATTGAAAGGGGGCACGATGGCATCTCTGCATTGAAAGGGGGCATGCTGGCATCTCTGCATTGAAAGGGGGCATGATGGCATCTCTGCATTGAAAGGGGGCATGCTGGCATCTCTGCATTGAAAGGGGGCACGCTGGCATCTCTGCATTGGAAGGGGGCACGCTGGTCACTGCATTGAAAGGGGGCACGCTGGTCACTGCAGTGAAAGGAGGCACGCTGGTCTCTGTGCATTGAAAGGGGGCACGCTGGTCTCTGTGCATTCAAAGGGGGCACGCTGGTCTCTGTGCATTGAATGGGGGCACACTATACCTTAATTACTGAAGGCCCCTTTCACACTTTTGTGACCTCAAAGTCACGCAATTTTTTACAGCGTTTTTTGCCGCAAAGCAATGCCTATTACATTTTTCTGTTTGAGCCTCCCCCCCCCCCCCCCAATTTTTGAGCACCAGCTGCCACTGGGAGGATTGGTGCTGACTTACTGTGTGATTGTGCAGGAAAGGTAGAGAGAGGTGTAGGGGGGCGGAGCGGAGATGGAACGGACAACTGAGTGTAAGGCCCCTTTCACACATGGGAGTCCATCGACGGACTCCATTTCTCTCAGCGGGGGATCGATCTGCCGATCCCCCGCTGAGCAGGCGGATGGCAGCTGTGTCTCCGCGCTGTGTGTGGACACAGAGCTGTCAGGTCCCCACTGTTCTCTATGGGGGAATTGGATGGGAACGGACTGTCTGTCTGTTCTCATCTGAGCTCATCTGATCCGATCTGCTGGACAGATGCAAAATCTGAAGGATTGGATGTCAGCGGACATGTCTCCGCTGACATCCGATTGCTTATAGAGATGCATGGGGCATCCGTTCAGATCCGCCAAAAAAAAACGGACAGGCAGACCTGAACTAGAGTGAAAGGGGCCTTAGTGAGGTGTCCTGGGAAGGAGAGCAAGGTGAGGGCGGGAGTGTGGGAGGGGAGTTTGATTAGTAGCTGCAGTAAACAGATAAGGCAGATTTCGGATGAACGGAGGAGTCAGGGAATCAGTAGATAGGACACTGTGGCTTACATTCACTGCATGTCAGTGAGGCAGGAGCAGCAACCGAAGCTCCCAGTGCGCCCCCCCCCTCACCCCAGATTAAGACACCGCCCAGGGCAAGAGACCCTCCTGCCCACCCCTTGTACTGGTGTTCTAAAATTTCATCAGACCCATGAAAATTGCGGACCCTCGTCACTTCCGGTGATGCTACGTCAGAACCCAGCTGGTGCGACATCTGGTGCGAGCCCCGGTGCGCATGCGCACAAGACATTTTCGAGGTCAGATGAAATGATAAGACCTAGCGAACAGCTGACTGAGAGGAGGCGGGGCTGAGTTGGGACGGAGTTGCCGCCGCGTCATCGAGTTCTTACAGGGAAGCGGTATGGAACTGTAGAGCTGACTTAGAGGGGGCGGGACGTGGTGCGTAATGAATGCATTAAAAAAAGGCTCCTTCTGTTCTAAGTATGCTAAATAATTATAATAAAAAGTAAGAAATTAAGAAATACTAAATATAACGAAATACTGAAGATAAATATTAAAGAACAATTATATATATATATATATATATATATATATATATATATATATATATATATATATATATATATATATATATATAAAGAAGGAAAATGGATGGGCCAAGGGGACTTTTAAAGGGATACTGTCATCAAGACAAATAGCAGAAAATCCACATATATGTAAAAATACACAAATTTTATTGATACAAAACCAAAAATAAAGAAGAAAAACATTAAAAGTAGCTATTATCGTGTTGACAAAACACTAATAATATTACAGCATACAGAGCAATTGGACAGTACATACAATATACAGGCTTAGGAGAGCCAGATATCCACAGAGGGTGGGTGTAGATCACGCTGTCCACTGCAGACCTATGCCAGAGATGGTAAGACTGGTGGGTCTGGTGTGATGGACCTGGGTGTCAAAACCCAAACCCAGCCCGACATGTTTCGCGGGTGACCGCTTCCTCAGGGGCAAATAACGTGGGTATGTATATCAACACTGCTACTAGAATTATTAAGAAAAAGCAAAGTCAGTGCATATCTATTTGGGAAACATATCACATAATAAATCTCATAATGGTAGGTCAAAACAGAGGCAAGCGCCAGCCAACATATAACCCACCTGTATAGCCAGTTCTAAAAACAACTGAAGACCTAGGGGATCACGACTGGGACTAGTACCCCCCCGGCGGACATGGGAGCAGTCCACATCAAATAGGGGTCCAAATCACAACGTTTAAGGTAACTGTATTCTGGATAATGAGAAGTATATAGTCAAAATAGGGTAGTATGCGTACATGCTTGTATATGTCAGCTCCATAGTAGGAGGAGAACTTACCAAATACAGTGTACTTGTATATGTCCCCTGTAGTGTCTCATGACAGGGCTAAGGGGTGGCTGCTGGAGTAGCCAGGACTGGTGAACGGAAGATTAGGTCGATATCAGGACCAACAAACCTTATATCCATAAGGAGACAGAAAAACGCAGTATTGAAATGTTTGGTACAAGCCAATGGGTGAACACTAAAGAAGGAAAGTGGAAAGAAAGATAGACCCATCTCAGTGACTTGCGAATAGCCTATAAACACCACGTGCTATAGATAAGCCAAGAACTATACCAAAGATCCTAAATCAAGTGCACGCATCACCAAAAGTAAGTGGATAAAACCAAAAAGTGAAGGTGAGATGATCGCAAAGAACGTGGAGTGTAACAATGGTAAACATAAAAGAATGAGGGTGTGAAGAGATCAGGACGGCAGGAAAGACCCATAAAGTGGATGACCAGAGCCCAGGCGTCTCAAAGAGTGATAGTGTTTGAATCATAAGCAGCAGAGAGTCCAATGAAAAGGATAGCATAATAGAGCCATGTGCTATATTTACCTAACGCTCCTCGCAGTCCGGTATCCCGTAGCCGAGTGAGTGTCTCAGTGGGGATGGCGCCTATATGAGGAACCGCTCCACCCCAAACACAGCTGGGTCGGTAATCAGCCGGCCACATGATAGCTGTGTTCGGGGCAGACGCACCGAATGCGCTTGTACACAAGCCGGCTCATCAAGATGCGCCGGATGTGACGTACTGCGCATAGCCAATGGGTGTGTCTACGGCACCGACGTAGACGAATCACCGGATGTCCAGGGACTGTCAGCAGTGTCGGTACCCAGACACTACACCATGGCTCAGGGACACATATTGAGTGTGTACCCAGACGGGCGTCACATGCCCGCCATGGGGAACATCCAGCAGGATCCTCCCATCCATGGATGGTGATGGAAATGGGTCCGGGTTGCTGAACAGGGGATATTCAGGGGAGATAAATGCCAAATGGCGCTATACCTCTGTGACCATAACCAACAGATAATTGATATACAATAAATAAATATACATACAAGATTTTACATGTATACATCAAATCATATGGAACAATATTATTGTTGGCAACATATGAGCAAAACAACGTAGTTATCATAAACATAATTTCAAATGATAAGGGGTTTCAGACAGTTGCATAACATTCTGGGAGAAGCTACTTCCCAGGTATGGAGCCTGATATTTCCCATATTGGGAATCAAGCTCATGAATATCATAAGATAATGGATCAATTGGAGGAACAGGGTGGGGACAGAAAGAAATGGGAAGATAAATAGGGGGGGGGGGGGAAAGTGAAGGGAAGAGGGAGGGAAAAAGGAAGGGAAAAAGGAAAGGAGTAGGAAAGAATGTGGGAGGGGGGAAGGGAAGGAAGGGGGAAAAAGGGGGGGGGAAAGGGGGGAAAAAAGAGGGGGGGTAGGGGAGGGGAAAAAAATGAAGGGGAAGCCCAGACAGGGGAGGGGGGAAAAGAAAGAAAATGTAGCAAGAAAGAAACCAGACAATCAAACTACCAACCATATATCTATAGAAATGACTTGTAGGAATGTGCCTCATTCAAACCAGGATATGAGAGGGCATTGAGCCTCTCAATCCAAAGTGTTTCTCGTTGGAGAATGCGACGATCCCAGTTACCCCCTCTGGGGTCTGGGGGAATTACTTCTAAAACTCTAAAGGATATACATGTGTTATTATATCTATGTCTAAGGCCAATATGGCGTGTTACAGGAGTGAGTATCTTGCCACCCTCTGAACAGTAAAGATGGTCCCCTATTCTTTGACCTAGTTCACGGATGGTTTTGCCTACATAGAAAGCAGAGCATTGACATTGCATCAAATAAACTACTCCCCGTGTAGAGCAGTTAGCATATCCATTAAGTCTGTGTGATTGACCATTAGGTAGTGAGGTGACCATGCCTTCCCTGATCCAGGGGCATCTGGGGCAATGCCCACATGCATATGTCCCCGTAATTTGTGGGACTATAGTGGTGGGTTCCCTATAGTGACTGGTGATCAACCGATCACGTAGTGATGTTGCTCTTCGGAATACCAATTCAGGAGAGTCCTTGACATATCTGGAGAGGATAGGATCCTCATCCAGTATATGCCAATTCCTCTCCAAAATTTTCCGTAATTGCAATGAGTTACTAGAGTATTGCGTGATAAATCTCACTGTCTGAGTATTCTCATGTGTTTTTTTAGGATATAGCAAGTCAGCTCTGGATTGAGCTTGCGCTCGGTTGAAGGCTTTTCGTAGAATCTTACGGGAATATCCTCGCTGTAGGAGTCTATCCCGTAATTTTTTAGACTCTACCAAAAAGTCTGCATCTAATGTACAGTTGCGACGAGTTCGCAGATATTGTGCGTAGGGGATACTATTCTTGAGGGGTTCAGGATGTAAACTAGATGCATGCAGTAGCATGTTGCCTGCACTTGGCTTCCTATAGAGATTGGTGATGATGTGTCCATCATCTTCTCTTTTGATTTCGACATCAAGAAAGACAATTTGCCTGTCATGTATGTTATGGGTAAATTTGAGGTTGAATTCGTTCACGTTCATGGCAGATAACATAGCGTCTAGTTCGTTGCGTGGACCCGTCCATATAATTAGGAGGTCGTCAATATAACGAAACCAGCACAGTAGGTATTTTAGCCATTGTGCATATTGTTCATTGGCGAAAATGTATCTTTCCCAACTTCCAAGAAATAGATTAGCATACGAGGGGGCGCAACAGGTCCCCATTGCGACCCCTTGAATCTGCAAATAGGTCTTATCCATGAACGTGAAGAAATTCCTAGTCAAAATAAATCTTAATAAGGATAAAATGAAATCATTGTGAGACCAAGTGGAACGATCTTGCTCATATAAGAAAGACTTAACCGACCGGATGCCCTCCTCGTGCGGTATACTCGAGTACAACGCCTCGATATCAACCGCCACGAGGAGGGCATCCGGGGGTGTATAGATGTCCTCAAGGTGGCGTAAAAGATCGGGAGTATCCTGAATGTAAGATGGTAAACTCTGCACAAAGGGGCGCAAAAAAGCGTCCACATATCGGCTGGCATGCTCTGACATGGATCCAATGCCGGAGACAATGGGTCTCCCCGGAGGCCTAGATAAATTCTTATGAATTTTGGGAAGTGTGTACATGGTTGGGGTTCTGGGGTGTAGAACACGCAGATACTCGTATGTGTCTTTGTCTATAGTGCCTACAAGATAGGCATTTAGACATAAATTCTGTAGTTCGTTTTGAAAAGTATTTGTTAGTTCAGGTTGTATAGGGAGATACCACGACTCATTGTTGAGCACATCTAAACACATCATCTGGTATTGTGGGTGTGTCATGATTACCACGTTTCCCCCTTTGTCAGAGGGTTTAATGATAATATCATGGTTGGATTGTAGTTGCTTTAGAGCTACTTTTAAATTGGTGGTTAGATTCTGGGGCATTGGTTGCCAACGTTTCCGTTTGAGATCACGGATCACCTGGCAAACAAATGCCCAGATCTTTGGACAAATAGATAGATCAGGAAATTTCGTGGATTTAGATTTGAAAATTGGAGGAACAAATTGTGGGGAAGGTGTAACAATGGGTGTAGCACTAGGCTCTCCGGGGTCTGAGGAACCCTCTTCATAGAGGAGCATCAGATCCCGGAGAGCCCGGAACTCATCCATTGAGAAATGCTTGATTTGCTCGGTGAGAGCCAACTCAAGCTTTTTCTTTTGGCGGTCAGCATCAAAAATGTACTTGTAGGTCAAGTTGCGAGCAAAAAGGTACAAATCTTTAATAGTGTCATATATATTGATTGATTGTGAAGGACAAAATCCCAAACCTAATTGTAAAACGGTGGTCTGATCCGGGGTGAGGGGTATATCTGTGAGATTGATAATATTGAAACAATCTTGGTTTATTTCTGTGATGGTGGGGTTTGTGTCGGTGTCAATGTGACAAAGTCTTTTAGTTTGGTCTGTTTTTTGGTTTTCGGGATGGCTCCTAGTGAGACATCTAAAAAAACATTCTCATTGGTATTAGGTTGTTTAGTATTAGGCAAAATATTGGTGGTAAGGATTTTCTGGAGTGTAGGTGTTAAATCTGAAGTGCTAGCTGTGGGTGTCTGTGGTCGTCTTTTGCCCAAAGGGTCATCAGACGAATATCCACCATTGTGTCTGGTGCGTTTAGTGACTCGTGTACGTGCAGCCCTTGAATTAGAGGGGCGTGAACTAGCCTGTGAGTGAGGAAGATTGGTATTAGAAGAATCTGATTCAGGATACTCATCAATATGTGATGATCTCTCATTTCTGAGTGTTTGGTTGATGGGAGTGGTCACTCTGGGGGTCCACTTATAAGCGTATCCACCCAGAAAGGCCAATTTATCCCGATTGTATTTGGCCTGTTTCCTGAGTATTATGTCTTGATTAATTTCCTCAAGTTGTTGTTTGATTTCTTGCCATTTGGCTGCAAAGTTTGGGTGATCCATGACATGTCTGTATTGGATGTTTAAAGTGTCAATTTCCGCATCCAACCCAGACATATCCAGATTGTATTGTTGTACAAGGATTGTCATTAGTTCCTTGCTACATCTGTCTAAGGCTGACTCCCACGTCTTCCTAAACGTCTCGGTGGGGTTCCGGACGGTCGGGAAGGTGTGTAGTCTCAAACCCCTAGGATTCACATTTTCAGTAATATACTTTTCAAAAAACTCGATATGCCAATATAAGTGAGATTTACGTTTAAGTAATCCAAATATTTTTTGTAGATAAATTTTGAGCTCTTCCTCATCCCTACGATTAGATGTGAAGGTAGATTGAATATGAGACATAAAACCTGTCCAAGCCTGTCCTAAAAGATCCATGATAAACAGATTACTTAATTGTAAAGTATAAAGAAAATAAGTATGTAGACTAATTAAGTTGGAAAAAAGAGAGATAAATGGAGCTGTCACAAACAGAGAACAAGGGGCCCCGGGTGTGTTGTCCACCCAAATATATATAGACAAAGGGGACAGCTAGCCAACAAAAGGATTAGTAAAAAAGTACAAGTATCCACGTCCCAATTAAATGTAAAGAAGGAAAATGGATGGGCCAAGGGGACTTTTAAAGGGATACTGTCATCAAGACAAATAGCAGAAAATGAATGCATTAAAAAAAGGCTCCTTCTGTTCTAAGTATGCTAAATAATTATAATAAAAAGTAAGAAATTAAGAAATACTAAATATAACGAAATACTGAAGATAAATATTAAAGAACAATTATATATATATATATATATATATATATATATATATATATATATATATATATATATATATATATAAAGAAGGAAAATGGATGGGCCAAGGGGACTTTTAAAGGGATACTGTCATCAAGACAAATAGCAGAAAATCCACATATATGTAAAAATACACAAATTTTATTGATACAAAACCAAAAATAAAGAAGAAAAACATTAAAAGTAGCTATTATCGTGTTGACAAAACACTAATAATATTACAGCATACAGAGCAATTGGACAGTACATACAATATACAGGCTTAGGAGAGCCAGATATCCACAGAGGGTGGGTGTAGATCATGCTGTCCACTGCAGACCTATGCCAGAGATGGTAAGACTGGTGGGTCTGGTGTGATGGACCTGGGTGTCTAAACCCAAACCCAGCCCGACATGTTTCGCGGGTGACCGCTTCCTCAGGGGCAAATAACGTGGGTATGTATATCAACACTGCTACTAGAATTATTAAGAAAAAGCAAAGTCAGTGCATATCTATTTGGGAAACATATCACATAATAAATCTCATAATGGTAGGTCAAAACAGAGGCAAGCGCCAGCCAACATATAACCCACCTGTATAGCCAGTTCTAAAAACAACTGAAGACCTAGGGGATCACGACTGGGACTAGTACCCCCACGGCGGACATGGGAGCAGTCCACATCAAATAGGGGTCCAAATCACAACGTTTAAGGTAACTGTATTCTGGATAATGAGAAGTATATAGTCAAAATAGGGTAGTATGTGTACATGCTTGTATATGTCAGCTCCATAGTAGGAGGAGAACTTACCAAATACAGTGTATTTGTATATGTCCCCTGTAGTGTCTCATGACAGGGCTAAGGGGTGGCTGCTGGAGTAGCCAGGACTGGTGAACGGAAGATTAGGTCGATATCAGGACCAACAAACCTTATATCCATAAGGAGACAGAAAAACGCAGTATTGAAATGTTTGGTACAAGCCAATGGGTGAACACTAAAGAAGGAAAGTGGAAAGAAAGATAGACCCATCTCAGTGACTTGCGAATAGCCTATAAACACCACGTGCTATAGATAAGCCAAGAACTATACCAAAGATCCTAAATCAAGTGCACGCATCACCAAAAGTAAGTGGATAAAACCAAAAAGTGAAGGTGAGATGATCGCAAAGAACGTGGAGTGTAACAATGGTAAACATAAAAGAATGAGGGTGTGAAGAGATCAGGACGGCAGGAAAGACCCATAAAGTGGATGACCAGAGCCCAGGCGTCTCAAAGAGTGATAGTGTTTGAATCATAAGCAGCAGAGAGTCCAATGAAAAGGATAGCATAATAGAGCCATGTGCTATATTTACCTAACGCTCCTCGCAGTCCGGTATCCCGTAGCCGAGTGAGTGTCTCAGTGGGGATGGCGCCTATATGAGGAACCGCTCCACCCCAAACACAGCTGGGTCGGTAATCAGCCGGCCACATGATAGCTGTGTTCGGGGCAGACGCACCGAATGCGCTTGTACACAAGCCGGCTCATCAAGATGCGCCGGATGTGACGTACTGCGCATAGCCAATGGGTGTGTCTACGGCACCGACGTAGACGAATCACCGGATGTCCAGGGACTGTCAGCAGTGTCGGTACCCAGACACTACACCATGGCTCAGGGACACATATTGAGTGTGTACCCAGACGGGCGTCACATGCCCGCCATGGGGAACATCCAGCAGGATCCTCCCATCCATGGATGGTGATGGAAATGGGTCCGGGTTGCTGAACAGGGGATATTCAGGGGAGATAAATGCCAAATGGCGCTATACCTCTGTGACCATAACCAACAGATAATTGATATACAATAAATAAATATACATACAAGATTTTACATGTATACATCAAATCATATGGAACAATATTATTGTTGGCAACATATGAGCAAAACAACGTAGTTATCATAAACATAATTTCAAATGATAAGGGGTTTCAGACAGTTGCATAACATTCTGGGAGAAGCTACTTCCCAGGTATGGAGCCTGATATTTCCCATATATATATATATATATATTTTTTATATATTAATGGAAGAATTTAAAAAAAAAAAATATATATATATATATATATATATATACTAAAGATAAATATTAAAAAACAAATATGAAATATCAGTATAAAAAAAATTATATATACATATATATATATATATATATATATATATATATATATATATATATATATATATATTTTTTTTTTTATTTTTTTTTAATTCTTCAATTTTATATATATATATATATATATATATATATATATATATATATATATTATTTGAGATGCTAAATATAACGAAATACTGACGCTAAATATTAAAAACCAAATATGAAATATTAGTATTAAAAAACAATTATTTATATATATATATATATATTTTTTTTTTTTAATTCTTCCATTTATATATATGTATATATACAGTGCCTTGCGAAAGTATTCGGCCCCCTTGAACTTTGCGACCTTTTGCCACATTTCAGGCTTCAAACATAAAGATATAAAACTGTAATTTTTTGTGAAGAATCAACAAAAAGTGGGACACAATCATGAAGTGGAAGGAAATTTATTGGATATTTCAAACTTTGTTAACAAATAAAAAACTGAAAAATTGGGCGTGCAAAATTATTCAGCCCCTTTACTCTCAGTGCAGCAAACTCTCTCCAGAAGTTCTCTGAATGATCCAATGTTGACCTAAATGACATGATGATAAATAGAATCCACCTGTGTGTAATCGAGTCTCTGTATAAATGCACCTGCACTGTGATAGTCTCAGAGGTCCGTTTAAAGCGCAGAGAGCATCATGAAGAACAAGGAACACACCAGGCAGGTCCAAGATACTGTTGTGGAGAAGTTTAAAGCCGGATTTGGATACAAAAAGATTTCCCAAGCTTTAAACATCCCAAGGAGCACTGTGCAAGCGATAATATTGAAAAGGAAGGAGTATCAGACCACTGCAAATCTACGAAGACCTGGCAGTCCCTCTAAACTTTCAGCTCATACAAGGAGAAGACTGATCAGAGATGCAGCCAAGAGGCCCATGATCACTCTGGATGAACTGCAGAGATCTACAGCTGAGGTGGGAGACTCTGTCCATAGGACAACAATCAGTCGTATACTGCACAAATCTGGCCTTTATGGAAGAGTGGCAAGAAGAAAGCCATTTCTTAAAGATATCCATAAAAAGTGTAGTTTAAAGTTTGCCACAAGCCACCTGGGAGACACACCAAACCTGTGGAAGAAGGTGCTCTGGTCAGATGAAACCAAAATCAAACTTTTTGGCAACAATGCAAAACGTTATGTTTGGCGTAAAAGCAACACAGCTCATCACCCTGAACACACCATCCCCACTGTCAAACATGGTGGTGACAGCATCATGGTTTGGGCCTGCTTCTCTTCGCAGGGACAGGGAAGATGGTTAAAATTGATGGGAAGATGGATGGAGCCAAATACAGGACCATTCTGGAAGAAAACCTGATGGAGTCTGCAAAAGACCTGAGACTGGGATGGAGATTTGTCTTCCAACAAGACAATGATCCAAAACATAAAGCAAAATCTACAATGGAATGGTTCACAAATAAACATATCTAGGTGTTAGAATGGCCAAGTCAAAGTCCAGATCTGAATCCAATCGAGAATCTGTGGAAAGAACTGAAAACTGCTGTTCACAAACGCTCTCCATCCAACCTCACTGAGCTCGAGCTGTTTTGCAAGGAGGAATGGGCAAAAATTCCAGTCTCTCGATGTGCAAAACTGATAGAGACATACCCCAAGCGACTTACAGCTGTAATCGCAGCAAAATGTGGTGCTACAAAGTATTAACTTAAGGGGGCTGAATAATTTTGCACGCCCAATTTTTCAGTTTTTTATTTGTTAAAAAAGTTTGAAATATCCAATAAATTTCGTTCCACTTCATGATTGTGTCTCACTTGTTGTTGATTCTTCACAAAAAATTACAAAAAATTACAGTTTTATATCTTTATGTTTGAAGCCTGAAATGTGGCAAAAGGTCGCAAAGTTCAAGGGGGCCGAATACTTTCGCAAGGCACTGTATATATATATATATATATATATAAAAAAATTATATATATATATATATATATATATATATATATATATATATATATATATATATATAATTTGATCAGGAGAACAGCCCTCCATTGATTTAACTGGTGAGTGCCGGTTCACATTTCTGCGATGCGGGAACGCTGCGAATATACAGCCTGTTCCTGCATCGCATCCGCACCCCTGGCAGTTCACACTGCCATATGCGATACGCTGGGGGTGTCAATTAAAAGTTAATGACACCCCCAGATCAGATCGCATATCGCAGTGGGATCTGCAAGTTCGCACAGAATCGGATCGCACTAGTGTGAACCACCATGCCATCCGATTCTGCTGCGGACCAAAAAAAGGGTCCTGTGTTTGTTGAGTGCGATTGCGGTGGGAATTCAGCCATACAAACTGTATGGCTGAATTCGCACTGCACAGAGATCGCATGTCATTTTAGGAGCAGTGCGCTCCAAATTACATGCGATCTCTGTGATCGCAGAAATGTGAACCGGCACTGAGAGGAGTGGCAGCTCTCTTGTGACGTGTCTGCATGATGGGGGACACAGGTTACATGAGTGACGGGGGACACGTTACATGAATGACGGGGGACACAGACTACATTATGGCAGGGACAAGGGACACAGGCTGCGTGATGGGGGAGGGGAAACAGGCTGAATGATGAATGCAGCACAGGTGGGCATGAATGAGGGACTGGTGGGCGTGAATGAGGCAGAGATGGTGCCGATCAGTGTGTACAGGGTGCGAGGAGAGAGCTGAACCGGACATGCAGCGCTTTGTTGACAAATGATTGCTCCGTCATTGGATGAAGCGATCATATGGTAAAGGGCCCCTGTCATTGGCCCTTTACCAGAATCTGCAGGAAGTGCAATTCTGTGAAGACGTCCCTGTATGCCCTCCCAGAATAAGCTGACCGCGCTGTAGCCATTATTGGGCTATGTCCTGTTTGGCAAGTAGTTAATCCATATAGTCTTAGCTATCCGATAGTACCCTTGAACTGGGGCTTTGCATTACCTATATTCCGCAGTATTTGGCCAAAGACTATCACCATACCAGTCCCTGTAAAAATTAGGCATTGCCCCCAAAAGATTTGTGTGGCTACTGGAGGTCCTCTAGTATAAGTTTGCCAAGTATGGTGCCCTGAACCCCCCTAATTTGGGCCCTACATTTATAGAAGCTTGGTCTGCTATGTTAATCTATGGCAGGGTCGTAGTCTGGAAATTTGAGGGGCTACAGCTTGGACACCAAATGAGTCCGGGGGCCCATATTTGGCATAGAGGTAGGGGAGGCCTTCCTTTACCACCCAAAACATTTTGGGGTTGGAAGCCAAAAATGTCCTGGTCAACTTTTTCTAGGGCCCCTTGAGAAAATGTGGCCCCCGGGCCGTATGGCGCAGCAGGGAGCGCTAGATACCCCAGAATACCTTGACTCTTAGCTACTCAACTATACCTGCAGAGCGGGGCTCCATAGTTCCCATGTTCTGTGGTGGTCAGCTAAAATCTACCCCAATGCAGGTCCCTGTGAAAATTAGGCATTGGCTCCAAACAAATGTATGTGGCCCCTGGGGATCATATAGTGACCCTGTGCCAAACTTGTTGCCCCTGGGTACCGTGGTTTGGCTACGTCAGGGCCCTACATTTAGAGTAGCCTGGCCCGCTATGTTAATCTATGGTGCAGTCGCAATTGGGAATTTGAGGGGCCACAGATCAGGCCCCTGAATGAGTCCAGGGGCCCAAATTTGGCACAGAGGTAGGGAACGTCTTCCTTTACCACCCTACAATTTTGGGATTGCTAGCCTGAAATTTTATGGTCAAGTTTTTAAGGGGCCCCTCGGAGTGTGTGGCCCTCGGGCGCTACTGCACAACAAGGATTGGTAAGTACTGCAGGAATCTCTGGTCTCTTAGCTATTTAACAGTATTTGCAGAGCGGGGCTCCGCAGTTCCTGTGTCCTGCGGTGGTAGGGAAAATTACACCCCCATACAGGTCCCCATGAAAATGAAGCATTGGCCCCAAAAACGTTTTGTGGCCATTGGGGGACCTCTAGTAACCCTGTAGTAAGTTTGGTGCCCCTGGGCCGCATCATTCCAAAACCGCGGGGCCCTACATTTAGGCTAGCTTGGTCTATCTATGTTAATATATGGCGCAGTAGGGAATTTTCAGTGGACAGGAGCTAGCACACGCAGCAAGTAAGAAAGGGAGTGCCAAGTTAGACCCTGAAGAGTAACCTAAAACAGAGTTCACTTTCTTTATCTTCACTACAGTGGCAAGGTGAAGCAGCGGCCTTGCCGCACACACTACAGTTAGTTGTCCTCAGGATTGTACATAGTTTCTAAGTTGTCCTCAGGATTGTACATAGTTTCTAAGTTAGAGTATCCCACTCATCCCTTCTCCAATCCCAGTTCCAAATATAACACAAAAAAAAGCAAATCCCCTGGACTGTTCACTGACTGAGCCAAGGACCTAAAGTGATACTGTTGCTATGGGTAACCCAGGGGAATCCAATCTCATCAGCTCCCTAAGGGCAGTGCTACACTTAATTGTTTCAGGGACCTGCATAGGGGTAGATTTGTCTAACCACTATCAGTGGCGACTGGTGCTCAAAAATATTTTTTTTTTTGGGGGGGGGGGGGGGCGCAAACAGAAAAATGTAATAGGCATTGCTTTGTGGCAAAAAATTCTGTAAAAAAATTGTGTGACTTTGAGGTCACAAAAGTGTGAAAGGGGCTGTAACAGACCCTTACCTTTGACAGAGAATATTTGTGCTTACCTGGTTCATGTATGTGAAGGATTTCCCAGCAACCATTTACACTCCCTGCTATCATATATCTCTTTGCACTGTGAGCCCCAGGAAGTGACTCCTTATATGGACATTCCATGAAGTCAAGGTATGGCCAGCCTAGAGACGGAATGTCTGCTAATTAACAATGTGCTTTTGTCTACATTATGTTGATTTGGGCTGAGGCAGCTTTTGTTAAGTGTGGTAATGACCTTACCTATTTGTCTGGGTGGATGTCGGGCCATTGTTTAAATAGTGTCTGATATACTCCCCAGGTGTATAAAAGCCTATATTCTTGTTTCAATAAAGGGTTGTTTTTCTTGACCCTTCAAAACATAGCTTTGTCTCGTTCCTGGAGGGGGATTTTACTGCATTATTACCCGGTCGTTCAACAGCTGAACCTGACTCTCCTCTTGGATCTTATGGTTGGGATTCTACTACTCCATTACTACACAGGGACTTGTCAGGAAAAAGGCCGTCCCCAACGGCTGATACCCTCTCACCACCTGGGTAGCCGTTACATTGGTTGGCAGCGGTGGGATGGTCCTTTCATCCAAAACGCAAGCACTGAATGGAGTCTCGGTACGCTAGACTGAAGAGACCCACACTGAAGGATTTATTGGAGAATCGTGGAAGGAGTGCCAGTAACAGACCGTGGAGAGAGCTGATAGCTGACCTGCTGGAACTGGACGAAATGGATAGATCCATGGAAGCAACCGAGCCCCTTGCGCCTGTCAGCGAGGAGGAGGAGGTTACAAACATTGTACAGAGGAGATTCGCCATGTACCCAGCAACATCAGTAGAACTGATGGAGCATTTGTTCCTTGAAGTAAGAGCAGCGATTCGAGAGAAAAGGGGACACAAAATTGAACTAGCAAGGGCAAGACAACCTGTCCCACAGACAGTTCATACTCCCCCTCCAACTAACGCAGCAAAGAAGATACACTTTGCTGCATTTAAAGCATTTGTGGAGAATGAAGAGGAAATTGATGGGTATTTGGCAGATTTTGAGCGACAATGCTCCCTACATCAAGTACCCCCAGAGCAATGGGTCACTATTTTGTCCGGGAAACTGTCGGGCAAAGCGAGCGAGGCGGGAGGGGCTGTGTTTCGTTTACCCACGGCCCCGGTACATTTGGACTGGGGGGTCGGGTCGGGAAAGACCACGGTGGGCATCATGGACAACTTACCTGCTGAAGTAGTATTGGGCAACGATATTGGCCCCCTGGCTTCAGCCTACTTGCCCATCACTGCTGCTGCTTGCCCCGTGACCACCCGTGCCCAGAGCCGTATCGCAGACGATCCTACAACAGGACGGGAGACCCAGGTAAGCCAAGAAACAACCCTTAGACCCCCTACATTAGAGGGACCTTTAGCTTGGGACACTGCAGAGGAGTTTGGGAGGGAAACCAGAGAAGACCCAACCCTCCAAAAATACCGTGAACTAGCTGACAGTGGGAGGCATGAGCGGGAATGCTTTGTATGGGATAACAAATGATTGTATAGATTGAACGAAGGTAGGAAGAGAGGCTGTGTCCCTGCGCAGAAGCGCCAATTAGTGGTACCCAGAAAATACCGGTTGGAACGTCTCCGAATTGGCCATGATATTCCCTTCGCAGGACATTTGGGGGGTAACCGCACTACCTACAGGATCACCCAGACCTTTTTTCTCGAAGGATGTGCGGCGCTACTGCAGTACATACAACGTTTGCCAACGAGTAGGGAAGAGAGGGGATCATCCTAAGGCGCGACTGTCACCGATGCCCATAATCGAGGAACCATTTAGCAGGGTGGCAGTCAACCTGGTAGGACCCCTATCTAATCCCAGTCCCTCCGGTAAGAAATATATTCTTACCGTAGTGAACTACGCTATCCGGAAGCCGTCGCTCTGACGAATATCCAGGCTGACACTGTCACCCAACAGTTATGGAAGGTCTGCGGTATTAAGACCCTCCTCAGCTCACCATATCAACCCCCAGACTAACGGTCTCTGTGAACGCTTTAATGGTAACCTGAAGCAATTACTGCGGACCTTTGCAGCGGAATACAGAGACTGGGGGCGATTCTTGCCGCACCTCTTGTTTGCATATCGGGAGGTACCACAGGAATCCACTGGGTTCTCTCAGTTCTAACTGCTCTACGGAAGGAGAGTTCAAGGACCTCTCAACCTCATCCGGGAGCACTGGGAAGGAGAGATGGAACACGAGGGGATCCCCATTGTGCCATATGTTCTGGAGATGCGGGACCGCATGGCGCATTTTGCTTGGATGACACGGGACCATCTCCATGCGGCCCAGAACCGACAGAAACGTTGGTACGATAGGGGCGCCCGGCAAAGAACATTCCAGGTAGGACAGAAGGTTCTGGTGCTTAGACCCGCTAAAGGGAATAAACTCAAGACCTCCTGGCAGGGCCCTTACAAGGTAGTAGCGCAAGTCTGCAACACTACTTATGTGATTGCCAGCAGCAAGGATGAAAGGGTTTAGATATCCTTTCACGTTAATTTGTTAAAAGAATATCAAGAGAGGCCAGAGGATATTGCAGCTATATGTATCCCTGCGACTGAGGATCCCGAAAGCCTACCCATCCCAGATCTTTTAGCACGCACCGAACCCAATAGCTTGCCCAGTACGGTGCAACTAGGGGAGCGCTTAAACCCAGCAGAAAAGGGTCAGCTCAGTCAGTTATTAACGAAGAAGGGATTAACGTTTTCCCAGGAGCTCACCCCAGAGGACATATTACAATACCAGCGGGTCAAAGAGGCGCTGCTAACCCGATATGCCGTAACCCCAGAAACCTACCGCCGTCGCTTCCGGGAGTCCAGAAAACAGGCTGTGGACTCCCACATGGAATGGGCTAACAGGATACAAAGGGTGGCATCACACTGGGTACGAGGGTGAAACGCAAACACTGGGGAGGAAGTGCTGCAGTTATTTCTACTAGAACATTTTTTCCAAGATTTATCCGCCGACTTGCAGGACTGGGTAAGAGCCCGGAGCCCCAACAACCTCAATGAGGCGGCCTGGCTGGCAGATGAATACGCCAAGACTAGGAAGGTGAGCCAAGGTACCACACAACCAGCTAACAAGGTAGAGCCTCGTACCCCAGCCATCACCCCTCTCCCCGAGTTCCGTGCCCCCGTACCTCCAGGGCCATCTCGCCCTCAGGGGTCGAACAACTACCCTCGGGACTTGTCAAGAACGACTTGCCATCAGTGCAGCAACCATGGACATATTGCCCATTACTGCCCTTTGGGATCGGTCGCTAACAATTGGAGGCGCACCTCACCCAACCCAGAGAACAACACACCACGTACCTCTGCTGCCCACTGCCTAGAGGCCGAGATGGGCCCAGAGGAATGCCTGGGCATCTTATATGAGGCAGACCCATCCAAGCGGCATCCACACATAACCGTCAGCATCATCGTCAGGAGGTACGAGTAAATGGGCAGGTAGCTCAAGGCTTGAGAGACACCGGAGCTACCATCACACTGATGCACAAACGACATTTGGTGAAACCGGAGTACCGGTCCAATCGCACAGTTGCTGTACGTGTGGCGGGAGGGGCTGTGTTTCGTTTACCCATGGCCCCGGTACATTTGGACTGGGGGGTCGGGTCGGGAAAGACCACGGTGGGCATCATGGACAACTTACCTGCTGAAGTAGTATTGGGCAACGATATTGGCCCCCTGGCTTCAGCCTACTTGCCCATCACTGCTGCTGCTTGCCCCGTGACCACCCGTGCCCAGAGCCGTATCGCAGACGATCCTACAACAGGACGGGAGACCCAGGTAAGCCAAGAAACAACCCTTAGACCCCCTACATTAGAGGGACCTTTAGCTTGGGACACTGCAGAGGAGTTTGGGAGGGAAACCAGAGAAGACCCAACCCTCCAAAAATACCGTGAACTAGCTGACAGTGGGAGGCATGAGCGGGAATGCTTTGTATGGGATAACAAATGATTGTATAGATTGAACGAAGGTAGGAAGAGAGGCTGTGTCCCTGCGCAGAAGTGCCAATTAGTGGTACCCAGAAAATACCGGTTGGAACGTCTCCGAATTGGCCATGATATTCCCTTCGCAGGACATTTGGGGGGTAACCGCACTACCTACAGGATCACCCAGACCTTTTTTCTCGAAGGATGTGCGGCGCAACTGCAGTACATACAACGTTTGCCAACGAGTAGGGAAGAGAGGGGATCATCCTAAGGCGCGACTGTCACCGATGCCCATAATCGAGGAACCATTTAGCAGGGTGGCAGTCAACCTGGTAGGACCCCTATCTAACCCCAGTCCCTCCGGTAAGAAATATATTCTTACCGTAGTGAACTACGCTACCCGGAAGCCGTCGCTCTGACGAATATCCAGGCTGACACTGTCACCCAACAGTTATGGAAGGTCTGCGGTATTAAGACCCTCCTCAGCTCACCATATAACCCCTAGACTAACGGTCTCTGTGAACGCTTTAATGGTAACCTGAAGCAATTACTGCGGACCTTTGCAGCGGAATACAGAGACTGGGGGCGATTCTTGCCGCACCTCTTGTTTGCATATCGGGAGGTACCACAGGAATCCACTGGGTTCTCTCAGTTCTAACTGCTCTACGGAAGGAGAGTTCAAGGACCTTTCAACCTCATCCGGGAGCACTGGGAAGGAGAAATGGAACACGAGGGGATCCCCATTGTGCCATATGTTCTGGAGATGCGGGACCGCATGGCGCATTTTGCTTGGATGACACGGGACCATCTCCATGCAGCCCAGAACCGACAGAAACGTTGGTACGATAGGGGCGCCCGGCAAAGAACATTCCAGGTAGGACAGAAGGTTCTGGTGCTTAGACCCGCTAAAGGGAATAAACTCAAGACCTCCTGGCAGGGCCCTTACAAGGTAGTAGCGCAAGTCTGCAACACTACTTATGTGATTGCCAGCAGCAAGGATGAAAGGGTTTAGAAATCCTTTCAAGTTAATTTGTTAAAAGAATATCAAGAGAGTCCAGAGGATATTGCAGCTATATGTATCCCTGCGACTGAGGATCCCGAAAGCCTACCCATCCCAGATCTTTTAGCACGCACCGAACCCAATAGCTTGCCCAGTACGGTGCAACTAGGGGAGCGCTTAAACCCAGCAGAAAAGGGTCAGCTTAGTCAGTTATTAACGAAGAAGGGATTAACGTTTTCCCAGGAGCCGGGATACACCCCGCTAGTGACCCACTACGCAGAAACCCCAGGACAAAACCCCCTTAGACAGACCCCATACAGGATCCCTGAGGCAATGCAGGAGGAAATGAGAAAGGAAATACAAGAGATGTTGAGACTAGGAGTCATAGAGCCCTCCGACAGCCCCTGGGCCTCACCAGTGGTCCTAGTACCCAAAAAGGACAGAACTACCAGGTTTTGCGTGGAGTATAGACGACTCAATGACCGTACAGTGACGGAAGCATACCCCATGACTAGTGTTGGGCGAACACGGACTGTATTATTCGTGTTCGTACCGAATAATTGGATTTTTTTTACCCGAACACGGACACGGACACTTTACTGTATGTTCGGGTAAAAATCCGTGTTCGGTCGTTTTATTTCCGGGTTTTGCATGCTTTGGCGCTCTTTTCATGGCGGGCTTTCAACAGCCAATCAACAATCGTTTAACTGGTGTGCCTTAAGCCATCCCAGCCATGCCTGCAAATGTCTTAGTAGCTGTGATTGGCCGTCTGAAGCATGTGAGTCTTTATAAGTTCGAGGCAGCCGCCGCAGCAGCGTCATTCTGCTGCTTAGCTAAGGGACAGAGCACACATCAATGTGCTGGCTGCTGATTAGGGAAAGATAGGCAGGAAAAAACCATTTGTGTCCGGATAGAATTGAGGGACAGGTCGGAGTGTTTAGGCAGGGCGAGTTGTAGGCATTTTAGGGATAGAGTCTGCTGAATTATAGGGTCAGTGTCTTCTACAAACTACAATCGATATTGCTGTGTGGGGGGTGGGGTGAATCTGCACTCAATCCTGATCTACGATCTCTTCTCAATCCTGTTAGGGACAGAGTCTGCTGAATTTTAGGGAAACTGTGTTCTACAAACTACAATCGATATTGCTGTGTGGTGTGAGATTGGAGATAGGCAGGTGTCAGTGATCCACATCCATTTTTCTGTGTGTGAGCTGCAGTGAACACAATCTTTTTGGGCTGCAGTGAACACAATCTTTTTGGGCTGCAGTGAACACAATCTTTTTGGGCTGCAGTGAACACAATCTTTTTGGGGTGCAGTGAACAAAATCTTTTTGGGGTGCAGTGAACACAATCCTTTTTGGTGTGCAGTGAACACAATCTTTGTGGGGTGCAGTGAACAAAATCCTTTGTGGGGTGCAGTGAACACAATCCTTTTTGGGGTGCAGTGAACAACATCCTTTTTGGGGTGCAGTGAACACAATCTTTTTGGGGTGCAGTGAACAAAATCCTTTGTGGGGTGCAGTGAACACAATCTTTTTGGGGTGCAGTGAACACAATCTTTTTGGGGTGGAGTGAACAACATCCTTTTTGGGGTGCAGTGAACAAAATCCTTTTTGGGGTGCAGTGAACAAAATCATTTTTGGGGTGCAGTGAACACAATCTTTTTGGGGTGCAGTGAACACAATCTTTGTGGGGTGCAGTGAACACAATCTTTTTGGGGTGGAGTGAACAACATCCTTTTTGGGGTGCAGTGAACAACATCCTTTTTGGGGTGCAGTGAACACAATCTTTTTGGGGTGCAGTGAACACAATCTTTGTGGGGTACAGTGAACAGAATCTTTGTGGGGTGCAGTGAACACAATCTTTGGGGGGTACAGTGAACACAATCTTTTTGGGGTGCAGTGAACACAATCTTTGTGGGGTGCAGTGAACACAATCTTTTTGGGGTGGAGTGAACAAAATCATTTTTGGGGTGCAGTGAACAACATCCTTTTTGGGGTGCAGTGATCAAAATCCTTTTTGGGGTGCAGTGAACACAATCTTTTTGGGGTGCAGTGAACAAAATCCTTTGTGGGGTGCAGTGAACAGAATCTTTGTGGGGTGCAGTGAACACAATCTTTGGGGGGGTACAGTGAACACAATCTTTTTGGGGTGCAGTGAACACAATCTTTGTGGGGTACAGTGAACACAATCTTTGTGGGGTGCAGTGAACACAATCTTTGGGGGGTACAGTGAACACAATCTTTTTGGGGTGCAGTGAACACAATCTTTGGGGGGTACAGTGAACACAATCTTTTTGGGGTGCAGTGAACACAATCTTTGTGGGGTGCAGTGAACACAATCTTTGGGGGGGTACAGTGAACACAATCTTTTTGGGGTGCAGTGAACAACATCCTTTTAGGGTGCAGTGAACACAATCTTTGTGGGGTGCAGTGAACAACATCCTTTTAGGGTGCAGTGAACACAATCTTTGTGGGGTACAGTGAACAGAATCTTTGTGGGGTGCAGTGAACACAATCTTTGGGGGGTACAGTGAACACAATCTTTGTGAGGTGCAGTGAACACAATCTTTGTGGGGTGCAGTGAACACAATCATTGTGGGGTGCAGTGAACTCAATCTTTGTGGGGTACAGTGAACACAATCTCATACTTCTGAAGATTTGAGGGTGCTGCCTGTTCCATACTCCCCCTACTCCTCATCTAGCCTTTTAGGGGTACAAACAATAGTAATTGGGGCCTAGTGTGGTTGTGTACGTGTGATATACATACACTTTTTTTGGATCATATTTTCTATTCCGCTATTTAATCAAAAACCTTTGGGGATCAGTTAAATTGGGGGATAGTCTGTGTTGGTACGTGTGAGAGAGATCCACCTTTCCAAGTTGTTGGGGTTCATCTCATACTTCTGAAGGTTTGAGGGTGCTGCCTGTTCCATACCCCCCCTACTCCTCATCTAGCCTTTTAGGGGTACAAACAATAGTAATTGGGGCCTAGTGTGGTTGTGTACGTGTGATATACATACACTTTTTTTGGATCATATTTTCTATTCCGCTATTTAATCAAAAACCTTTGGGGATCAGTTAAATTGGGGGATAGTCTGTGTTGGTACGTGTGAGAGAGATCCACCTTTCCAAGTTGTTGGGGTTCATCTCATACTTCTGAAGGTTTGAGGGTGCTGCCTGTTCCATACCCCCCCTACTCCTCATCTAGCCTTTTAGGGGTACAAACAATAGTAATTGGGGCCTAGTGTGGTTGTGTACGTGTGATATACATACACTTTTTTTGGATCATATTTTCTATTCCGCTATTTAATCAAAAACCTTTGGGGATCAGTTAAATTGGGGGATAGTCTGTGTTGGTACGTGTGAGAGAGATCCACCTTTCCAAGTTGTTGGGGTTCATCTCATACTTCTGAAGGTTTGAGGGTGCTGCCTGTTCCATACTCCCCCTACTCCTCATCTAGCCTTTTAGGGGTACAAACAATAGTAATTGGGGCCCAGTGTGGTTGTGTACGTGTGATATACATACACTTTTTTTGGATCATATTTTCTATTCCGCTATTTAATCAAAAACCTTTGGGGATCAGTTAAATTGGGGGATAGTCTGTGTTGGTACGTGTGAGAGAGATCCACCTTTCCAAGTTGTTGGGGTTCATCTCATACTTCTGAAGGTTTGAGGGTGCTGCCTGTTCCATACTCCCCCTACTCCTAGCCTTTTAGGGGTACAAACAATAGTAATTGGGGCCTAGTGTGGTTGTGTACGTGTGATATACATACACTTTTTTTGGATCATATTTTCTATTCCGCTATTTAATCAAAAACCTTTGGGGATCAGTTAAATTGGGGGATAGTCTGTGTTGGTACGTGTGAGAGAGATCCACCTTTCCAAGTTGTTGGGGTTCATCTCATACTTTTGAAGGTTTGAGGGTGCTGCCTGTTCCATACCCCCCCTACTCCTCATCTAGCCTTTTAGGGGTACAAACAATAGTAATTGGGGCCTAGTGTGGTTGTGTACGTGTGATATACATACACTTTTTTTGGATCATATTTTCTATTCCGCTATTTAATCAAAAACCTTTGGGGATCAGTTAAATTGGGGGATAGTCTGTGTTGGTACGTGTGAGAGAGATCCACCTTTCCAAGTTGTTGGGGTTCATCTCATACTTCTGAAGGTTTGAGGGTGCTACCTGTTCCATACTCCCCCTACTCCTCATCTAGCCTTTTAGGGGTACAAACAATAGTAATTGGGGCCCAGTGTGGTTGTGTACGTGTGATATACATACACTTTTTTTGGATCATATTTTCTATTCCGCTATTTAATCAAAAACCTTTGGGGATCAGTTAAATTGGGGGATAGTCTGTGTTGGTACGTGTGAGAGAGATCCACCTTTCCAAGTTGTTGGGGTTCATCTCATACTTCTGAAGGTTTGAGGGTGCTGCCTGTTCCATACCCCCCCTACTCCTCATCTAGCCTTTTAGGGGTACAAACAATAGTAATTGGGGCCTAGTGTGGTTGTGTACGTGTGATATACATACACTTTTTTTGGATCATATTTTCTATTCCGCTATTTAATCAAAAACCTTTGGGGATCAGTTAAATTGGGGGATAGTCTGTGTTGGTACGTGTGAGAGAGATCCACCTTTCCAAGTTGTTGGGGTTCATCTCATACTTCTGAAGGTTTGAGGGTGCTGCCTGTTCCATACTCCCCCTACTCCTCATCTAGCCTTTTAGGGGTACAAACAATAGTAATTGGGGCCCAGTGTGGTTGTGTACGTGTGATATACATACACTTTTTTTGGATCATATTTTCTATTCCGCTATTTAATCAAAAACCTTTGGGGATCAGTTAAATTGGGGGATAGTCTGTGTTGGTACGTGTGAGAGAGATCCACCTTTCCAAGTTGTTGGGGTTCATCTCATACTTCTGAAGGTTTGAGGGTGCTGCCTGTTCCATACTCCCCCTACTCCTCATCTAGCCTTTTAGGGGTACAAACAATAGTAATTGGGGCCCAGTGTGGTTGTGTACGTGTGATATACATACACTTTTTTTGGATCATATTTTCTATTCCGCTATTTAATCAAAAACCTTTGGGTATCAGTTAAATTGGGTGATAGTCTGTGTTGGTACGTGTGAGAGAGATCCACCTTTCCAAGTTGTTGGGGTTCATCTCATACTTCTGAAGGTTTGAGGGTGCTGCCAGTTCCATACCCCCCCTACTCCTCATCTAGCCTTTTAGGGGTACAAACAATAGTAATTGGGGCCTAGTGTGGTTGTGTACGTGTGATATACATACACTTTTTTTGGATCATATTTTCTATTCCGCTATTTAATCAAAAACCTTTGGGGATCAGTTAAATTGGGGGATAGTCTGTGTTGGTACGTGTGAGAGAGATCCACCTTTCCAAGTTGTTGGGGTTCATCTCATACTTCTGAAGGTTTGAGGGTGCTGCCTGTTCCATACCCCCCCTACTCCTCATCTAGCCTTTTAGGGGTACAAACAATAGTAATTGGGGCCTAGTGTGGTTGTGTACGTGTGATATACATACACTTTTTTTGGATCATATTTTCTATTCCGCTATTTAATCAAAAACCTTTGGGGATCAGTTAAATTGGGGGATAGTCTGTGTTGGTACGTGTGAGAGAGATCCACCTTTCCAAGTTGTTGGGGTTCATCTCATACTTCTGAAGGTTTGAGGGTGCTGCCTGTTCCATACCCCCCCTACTCCTCATCTAGCCTTTTAGGGGTACAAACAATAGTAATTGGGGCCTAGTGTGGTTGTGTACGTGTGATATACATACACTTTTTTTGGATCATATTTTCTATTCCGCTATTTAATCAAAAACCTTTGGGGATCAGTTAAATTGGGGGATAGTCTGTGTTGGTACGTGTGAGAGAGATCCACCTTTCCAAGTTGTTGGGGTTCATCTCATACTTCTGAAGGTTTGAGGGTGCTGCCTGTTCCATACCCCCCCTACTCCTCATCTAGCCTTTTAGGGGTACAAACAATAGTAATTGGGGCCTAGTGTGGTTGTGTACGTGTGATATACATACACTTTTTTTGGATCATATTTTCTATTCCGCTATTTAATCAAAAACCTTTGGGGATCAGTTAAATTGGGGGATAGTCTGTGTTGGTACGTGTGAGAGAGATCCACCTTTCCAAGTTGTTGGGGTTCATCTCATACTTCTGAAGGTTTGAGGGTGCTGCCTGTTCCATACTCCCCCTACTCCTCATCTAGCCTTTTAGGGGTACAAACAATAGTAATTGGGGCCCAGTGTGGTTGTGTAGGTGTGATATACATACACTTTTTTTGGATCATATTTTCTATTCCGCTATTTAATCAAAAACCTTTGGGGATCAGTTAAATTGGGGGATAGTCTGTGTTGGTACGTGTGAGAGAGATCCACCTTTCCAAGTTGTTGGGGTTCATCTCATACTTCTGAAGGTTTGAGGGTGCTGCCTGTTCCATACTCCCCCTACTCTTAGCCTTTTAGGGGTACAAACAATAGTAATTGGGGCCTAGTGTGGTTGTGTACGTGTGATATACATACACTTTTTTTGGATCATATTTTCTATTCCGCTATTTAATCAAAAACCTTTGGGGATCAGTTAAATTGGGGGATAGTCTGTGTTGGTACGTGTGAGAGAGATCCACCTTTCCAAGTTGTTGGGGTTCATCTCATACTTCTGAAGGTTTGAGGGTGCTGCCTGTTCCATACCCCCCCTACTCCTCATCTAGCCTTTTAGGGGTACAAACAATAGTAATTGGGGCCTAGTGTGGTTGTGTACGTGTGATATACATACACTTTTTTTGGATCATATTTTCTATTCCGCTATTTAATCAAAAACCTTTGGGGATCAGTTAAATTGGGGGATAGTCTGTGTTGGTACGTGTGAGAGAGATCCACCTTTCCAAGTTGTTGGGGTTCATCTCATACTTCTGAAGGTTTGAGGGTGCTGCCTGTTCCATACTCCCCCTACTCCTCATCTAGCCTTTTAGGGGTACAAACAATAGTAATTGGGGCCCAGTGTGGTTGTGTACGTGTGATATACATACACTTTTTTTGGATCATATTTTCTATTCCGCTATTTAATCAAAAACCTTTGGGGATCAGTTAAATTGGGGGATAGTCTGTGTTGGTACGTGTGAGAGAGATCCACCTTTCCAAGTTGTTGGGGTTCATCTCATACTTCTGAAGGTTTGAGGGTGCTGCCTGTTCCATACCCCCCCTACTCCTCATCTAGCCTTTTAGGGGTACAAACAATAGTAATTGGGGCCTAGTGTGGTTGTGTACGTGTGATATACATACACTTTTTTTGGATCATATTTTCTATTCCGCTATTTAATCAAAAACCTTTGGGGATCAGTTAAATTGGGGGATAGTCTGTGTTGGTACGTGTGAGAGAGATCCACCTTTCCAAGTTGTTGGGGTTCATCTCATACTTCTGAAGGTTTGAGGGTGCTGCCTGTTCCATACCCCCCCTACTCCTCATCTAGCCTTTTAGGGGTACAAACAATAGTAATTGGGGCCTAGTGTGGTTGTGTACGTGTGATATACATACACTTTTTTTGGATCATATTTTCTATTCCGCTATTTAATCAAAAACCTTTGGGGATCAGTTAAATTGGGGGATAGTCTGTGTTGGTACGTGTGAGAGAGATCCACCTTTCCAAGTTGTTGGGGTTCATCTCATACTTCTGAAGGTTTGAGGGTGCTGCCTGTTCCATACTCCCCCTACTCCTCATCTAGCCTTTTAGGGGTACAAACAATAGTAATTGGGGCCCAGTGTGGTTGTGTACGTGTGATATACATACACTTTTTTTGGATCATATTTTCTATTCCGCTATTTAATTTAACTGGGCCTCCATGCGAGACCTGTGTGCCTTGTTGCGCTGTTTTGAGTACTCCACCAACATGGCCAGTGGCAATGACGCCGTTCTCAGCTTAACTATCCCACTTCTATGCCTCCTTGAAAAAACAATTCGGGCGATGATGGAAGAGGATGTGGCACAGGATGAGGAGGAGGAGGAGGATGAAGAGGTAACATTTCCAAGGCTTTCAGGGCAGTCATTCGCAAGGGGCTCCGAGGGTGGGTTCCTGCACACGCAAACGCCAGGGACGCAATTGTCCAGCAGGGGCACAGTTCTGGAGGATGAGGAGGATGAGGAGGAGGAGGAGCTGGAGGAGGAGATGGAACCATGTTCACAGCAGGGTGGCACCCAGGCCAGCTCATGGCCATCACTGGTGCGTGGCTGGGGGGATACAGAGGACACGGACGATACACCTCCCACAGAGGACAGCCTTTCGTTGCCTCTGGGCAGCCTGGCACACATGAGCGATTACATGCTGCAGTGTCTCCACAACGACCGCCGAGTTGTCCACATTCTAACTTGTGCTGATTACTGGGTGGCCACGCTGCTGGATCCCCGTTACAAGGACAACGTACCGTCCTTAATTCACTCACTGGAGCGCGATCGCAAGATGCGCGAGTACAAGCGCACGCTGGTAGACGCCATGCTGCTGGCATTCCCATCTGACAGCGGGGCCACAGTGGAAGCACAAGGCAGAGGAGGAGGAGGAGGAGGTCGCCAACGCAACCAGGGCACCGCCAGCACCTCAGAAGGCAGGGTTAGCATGGCCGAAATGTGGAAAAGCTTTGTCAGCACGCCACAACAAACAGCAGCTCAGATGGAACGTCTTAGCAGGAGGCAGCATTTTACCAACATGGTGGAGCAGTATGTGTGCACACGCCTACATGTAGTGAATGACGGGTCTGCCCCCTTCAACTTCTGGGTCTCCAAATTGGGCACATGGCCTGAGCTTGCCCTTTACGCCTTGGAGGTGCTGGCGTGCCCTGCAGCCAGTGTATTATCTGAACGGGTATTTAGCACGGCTGGGGGCGTTATAACAGACAAGCGCAGCCGCCTGTCCAGAGACAATGTGGACAAGCTCACGTTCATTAAAATGAACCAGGCATGGATCCCACGGGACTTTTCCGTACCTTATGCAGAATAGCAATGGATACCGACCTTACCCACCCATTGTTCCATTTTTGCTCTTTCTCACTTTTGGGGTGTACCCTCATTTAAAATTTTTGAAAAGAAGCAGTGTTGGCTACCTCGTCCTCCTCCTCAGGGCCAGATTAATGTAGGGGCTATTGGAGCTGCAGCTCCAGGCCCCTACCTTTTATATAGGCCCCGGGTTGGCCATATTCACTGTTACCGCTCTTCTGTCACTTGTAAACACAGAAGTCTGGCTTCTATGCTCGCTTCCCCAGGCAGCACCCTCAGAACCTCCCCACACAGCGTGAAGGCCGGACAAGGAGGGACAGTTGGCGATGCATGGATGTGTTTATGGGCTTCAGAGACAGCATCCCATGTTGAATTAGGCATGCATGGCTGCACCCTTCCTCCTCTGGGTGCATGGCAAGGCACGGCCCTTAAGGCCCTTCAAAATCCTCAGCACCAAGCCCATGATGCTGTTAATCCGGCCCTGGTCCTCCTCCACCGCCGCTTCCACCTACACCGCCCATAGGTGTGCGCAGCCTATTGCATTAAGGTGTGCACCCCAAAGTTGAAATACACATGCATGTGTTTGCCAGCAGGGAGAGTAATGTATCGGGGCCATGTACCTGTAGGCAAGGAGAAATAGAGCAGAGCAGGTCCCAGGGAGATCTTTCCCATCTCCTCACTGGCAATGCTATGTGCCCTAGGTGATTAGGGTGTGCCCAGGCACACCCAGCACACCCTGTGCGCACGCCTATGTCACCGCCACATCCACCACCACCTCAACCTCCCTCCTACTCCATATGGGCCTCGTCCTTCAGAGATGAAGAAGAACATTGTTTTATTTTTCTGTTTTTTTTTGTTGTTTTAAGTTATTTCCCTATCCACATTTGTTTGCAGAGCACTTGCCATGCTCTTAATTACGTTTTGCTGCCATTTGCAGCACTCTAGCCCTTTCCTTTGGTGTTTTAGAGCCATTTTAGTGCCTTAAAGTTCGGGTCCCCATTGACTTCAATGGGGTTCGGTGTCCGGGAAAAGTTCGGTAAAAGTCCGGGACACGGACCCGGACTTTTTTTTAAAGTTCGGCCGAACCCGTCGAACACGGACATCTAGGTGTCCGCTCAACCCTACCCATGACCAGAGTTGAGGAACTATTAGATTGCATTGCCAGGGGGCGGTATCTGACCACCATTGATCTGTGCAAGGGATTCTGGCAGATTCCCCTGGCCAAGGAAGCTACAATGGGTACGAAAAGTATTCAGACCCCCTTAAATTTTTCACTCTCTGTTATATTGCAGCCATTTGCTAAAATCATTTAAGCTCATTCTTCTTCCTCATGAATGTACACATAGCACCCCATACTGACAGAAAAACACAGAATTGTTGACATTGTTGCAGATTTATTAAAAAAGAAAAACTGAAATATCACATGGTCCTAAGTATTCAGACCCTTTGCTCAGTATTTAGTAGAAGCCCCCTTTTGATCTAATACAGCCAGGAGTCTTTTTGGGAAAGATGCAACAAGTCTTTCACACCTGGATTTGGGGATCCTCTGCCATTCCTCCTTGCAGATCCTCTCCAGTTCTGTCAGGTTGGATGGTAAACATTGGTGGACAGCCATTTTTAGGTCTCTCCAGAGATGCTCTATTGGGTTTAAGTCAGGGCTCTGGCTGGGCCATTCAAGAACAGTCACGGAGTTGTTGTGAAGCCACTCCTTCATTATTTTAGCTGTGTGCTTAGGGTCATTGTCTTGTTGGAAGGTAAACCTTCGGCCCAGTCTGAGGTCCAGAGCACTCTGGAGAAGGTTTTTGTCCAGGATATCCCTGTACTTGGCCGCATTCATCTTTCTCTCGATTGCAACCAGTCGTCCTGTCCCTGCAGCTGAAAAACACCCCCACAGCATGATGCTGCCACCACCATGCTTCACTGTTGGGACTGTATTGGACAGGTGATGAGCAGTGCCTGGTTTTCTCCACACATACCGCTTAGAATTAAGGCCAAAAGGTTCTATTTTGGTCTCATCAGACCAGAGAATCTTATTTCTCACCATCTTGGAGTCCTTCAGGGCTTTCATGTGTCTTACACTGAGGAGAGGCTTCCGTCGGGCCACTCTGCCATAAAGCCCTGACTGGTGGAGGGCTGCAGTGATGGTTGACTTTCTACAACTTTCTCCCATCTCCTGACTGCATCTCTGGAGCTCAGCCACAGTGATCTTTGGGTTCTTCTTTACCTCTCTCACCAAGGCTCTTCTCCCCCGATAGCTCAGTTTGGCCGGACGGCCAGCTCTAGGAAGGGCTCTGGTCGTCCCAAACGTCTTCCATTTGAGGATTATGGAGGCCACTGTGCTCTTAGGAACCTTAAGTGCAGCAGAAATCTTTTTGTAACCTTGGCCAGATCTGTGCCTTGCCACAATTCTGTCTCTGAGCTCTTCAGGCAGTTCCTTTGACCTCATGATTCTCATTTGCTCTGACATGCATTGTGATCTGGAAGGTCTTATATAGACAGGTGTGTGGCTTTCCTAATCAAGTCCAATCAGTATAATCAAACACAGCTGGACTCAAATGAAGGTGTAGAACCATCTCAAGGATGATCAAAAGAAATGGAAAGCACCTGAGTTAAATATATGAGTGTCACAGCAAAGGGTCTGAATACTTAGGACCATGTGATATTTCAGTTTTTCTTTTTTAATAAATCTGCAACAATGTCAACAATTCTGTGTTTTTCTGTCAGTATGGGGTGCTATGTGTACATTCATGAGGAAGAAGAATGAACTTAGCAAATGGCTGCAATATAACAAAGAGTGAAAAATTTAAGGGGGTCTGAATACTTTTCGTACCCACTGTATCCCCAAGTCGGTGTTCGCCCCCTCGTTTGGCCTCTACCAATTTAAGGTCATGCCAGTCGGGATGAAGAACGCCCCAGC
Source organism: Pelophylax lessonae (assembly GCF_965119305.1). NCBI lineage: Eukaryota > Metazoa > Chordata > Amphibia > Anura > Ranidae > Pelophylax > Pelophylax lessonae. The sequence goes on along the minus strand of NC_138772.1, from coordinate 212,223,226 downwards.
TACATTTCAGCGCATGGTGGATAGACTCCTTGATGGCTTCCAGGACTTTGCTTGCGCGTACCTGGATGACATTGGGATCTATAGCGAAACTTGGGGGGGATCACTTGCGACATGTAGAGGCCGTACTGGATCAGATTCGTGCCACAGGCCTAACTCTGAAGCCAGAAAAATGTCACTTCAGTATGACCGAAGTCCAGTACCTGGGACACAGGGTGGGGTGTGGGAAGCAGCGACCAGAACCCGCTAAAGTCGAGGTTGTGGCCAACTGGCCCACACCCCACACCAAGACTCAAGTATTGGCGTTTTTGGGGACAGCCGGATACTACAGGAAGTTTGTCCCTGACTATAGCGCCATTGCCAAACCCCTGAATGATCTAACTAAAAAGAATCTGCCTAGAGTAGTCCTGTGGTCTCCCACCTGTGAAACAGCCTTCCAAGCCTTAAATAAAGCTCTGATCCACGCACCTGTTCTGTCTGCCCCCGCCCCTAAAAAAAAGATTTGTCGTCCATACAGATGCGTCCATGTACGGACTGGGGGCAGTTCTAAGCCAGATCGGGGAAGATGGAGGAGAACACCCTGTTGCATACCTGAGTAGAAAATTGTTACCCAGAGAAGTGAGTTACGCGGCAGTGGAAAAGGAGTGTTTAGCCCTGGTCTGGGCTCTAAAGAAACTTACACCATATCTGTATGGCCAAGAATTTACCCTCATTACAGATCATAATCCCTTGGTATGGTTGAACCGAGTGGCTGGAGATAATGGACGCTTGTTGAGATGGAGCCTAGCACTACAACCATACAACCATACAATTTCTCTGTCCAATACCGCCCTGGCAAGTTGAATTGGAACACGGACGGACTGTCCAGGCAAACAGAGTGTTCCAAAAAAGGGGAGCAGTGTAACAGACCCTTACCTTTGACAGAGAATATTTGTGCTTACCTGGTTCATGTGTGTGAAGGATTTCCCAGCAACCATTCGGTTATTTACACTCCCTGCTATCATATCTCTCTTTGCACTGTGAGCCTCAGGAAGTAACTCCTTATATGGACATTCCATGAAGTCAAGGTATGGCCAGCCTAGAGACGGAATGTCTGCTGATTAAAGATGTGCTTTTGTCTACATTATGTTGATTTGGGCTGAGGCAGCTTTTGTTAAGTGTGGTAATAACCTTACTTATTTGTCTGGGTGGATGTCGGGCCATTGTTTAAGTAGTGTCTGATATACTCCCCAGGTGTATAAAAGCCTGTATTCTTGTTTCAATAAAGTGTTGTTTTTCTTGACCCTTCAAAACGTAGCTTCGTCTCGTTCCTGGAGGGGGATTTTACTGCATTATTATCTGGTCGTTTAACAGCTGAACCTAACTCTCCTCTTGGATTCTACTACTCCATTACTACACAGGGATTTGCCGGGAAAAAGGATGTCCCCAACGGCTGATACCCTCTCACCACCTGGGTAGCCGTTACAAGGGGGTCAGACATGGGTGGTATGGAGAGGAGTACAGGGGGTCAGACATAGGGTGATATGAAGAGGAGTACAAAGGGTCAGATATGGGGTGGTGTGGAGAGGAGTACAGGGGTCAGACATGGGGTGGTATGGAGAGGAGTACAGGGGTCAGACATGGGGTGGTATGGAGAGGAGTACAGAGGGACAGCAATGGGGTGGTATGGAGAGGAGTACAGGGGGTCAGTGATGGCGTGGTATGGAGAGGAGTACAGGGGATCAGACATGGGGGGTATGGAGAAAAGTACAGGGGTCAGACATGGGGTGGTATGGAGAGGAGTACAGGGGGTGAGACATGGGGTGGTATGGAGAGGAGTGGAGTACAGGGGGTCAGACATGGGGTGGAATGGTGAGGAGTATAGGGGGCCAGACATGGGGTGGTATGGAGAGGAGTACAGGGGGTCAGACATGGGGTGGTATGGAGAGGAGTAAAGGATGTCAGATATGGGGTGGTAAGTAGAGGAGAGGAGTATAGGAGGTCAGACAAGGGGTGGTATGGAGAGGTATGGAGAGGAGTACAGGGGGTCAGACATGGGGTGGTATGGAGAGGAGAAGAGTAAAGGGGGTCAGACATGGGGTGGTTTGGAGAGGAGTACAGGGGGTAAGACGTGGGATGTTATGGAGAGAAGTAGGGGGGTGGGACATGGGGTGGTATGGAGAGGAGAGGATTACAGGGGACAGACTTGGGGAGGAATGGAGAGGAGAGGGGTAAAGGAGGTTAGACATGGGGTGGTGTTGAGAGGAGTACAGGGGGTTAGACATGGGGTGGTATTGAGAGGAGTATAGGGGGACAGACATGGGGTGGTATGGAGAGGAGAGGAGCACAGGGGCTCAGACTTGGGGAGGAATGGAGAGGAGAGGAGTAAAGGGGGTCAGACAGGGGGTGTTATAAAGAGGAGTACAGGGGGGTCAGACATGGGGTGGTATGGAGAGGAGAAGAGTACAGGGGGTCAGACATGGCTTGGTATGGAGAGGAGTAGGGGGGTCAGACTTGGGGTGGTATGGAGAGGAGAGGAGTACAGGGGGTCAGACATGGGGTGGTATGGAGAGGAGTTAAGGGGGTCAGACATGGGGTGGTATGGAGAGGAGTACAGGGGACAAACTTGGGACAGAATGGAGAGGAGAGAAGAAAAGGGGTTCAGACATCGGTGGTATGGAGAGGAGTATAGGGGGTCAGACATGGGGTAGAATGGTAAGGAGTATAGGGGGTCAGACATGGGGTGGTATGGAGAGGAGAAGAGTACAGGGAGTCAGACATGGCTTTGTATGGAGAGGAGTACAGGGGGTCAGACATGGAGTGGTATGGAGAGGAGTATAGGGGGTCAGATATGGGGTTGAATGGTAAGGAGTATAGGGGGTCAGACATGGGGTGGTATGGAGAGCAGAAGAGTACAGGGAGTCAGACATGGGGTGGTATGGAGATGAGTATAGGGGTTTAGACATGGGGTGGTATGGAGAGGAGCACAGAGGGTTAGACATGGGGTGATATGGAGAGGAGTACGGGGGGGGCAGACATGGGGTGGTATGAAGAGGAGTACAGGGGGTCAGACATGGGGCGGTATGTAGAGGAGAGAAGAGGAATACAGGGGGTCAGACATTCGTTGGTATGGAGGGGAGAGGAGTATAGGGGGTCAGACATGGGGTGCAATGGAGAGGAGAGGAGTACAGGGGGTCAGACATGGGGTGGTTTGGAGAGAAGAGGAGTAAAGGGGGTTAGACATGGGGTGGTATTGAGAGGAATACAGGGGGTCAGACATGGGGTGGTATGGAGAGAAGAGGAGTAAAGGAGGTTAGCCATGGGGTGGTATTGAGAGGAGTATAGGGGGTCAGACATGGGGTGGTATGGAGAGAAGAGGAGTAAAGGGGGTTAGACATGGGGTGGTATTGAGAGGAATACAGGGGGTCAGACATGGGGTGGTATGGAGAGAAGAGGAGTAAAGGAGGTTAGCCATGGGGTGGTATTGAGAGGAGTACAGGGGGTTAGACATGGGGTGGTATTGAGAGGAGTATAGGGGGACAGACATGGGGTGGTATTGAGAGGAGTACAGGGGGTCAGACAGGGGGTGTTATGAAGAGGAGTACAGGGGGTCAGACATGGGGTGGTATGGAGAGGAGAAGAGTACAGGGGGTCAGACATGGCTTGGTATGGAGAGGAGTAGGGGGGTCAGACTTGGGTTGGTATGGAGAGGAGAGGAGTACAGGGGGTCAGACATGGGGTGGTATGGAGAGGAGAGGAGCAGAGGGGCTCAGACATGGGGTTGTATGGAGAGGAGTTCAGGGGGTAAGACAGGGGGTGGTATGGAGAGGAGTACAGGGGGTCAGACATGGTTTAGTATGGAGAGGATTAGGGGGGAGTCAGACATGGGGTGGTATGAAGAGGATTACAGGGGTCAGGCATGGGGTGGTATGGAGAGGAGCAGAGGGGGGCAGTCATGGGGAGGTATGGAGAGGAGAGGAGTACAGGGGGTAAGACATGGGAAGGTATGGAGAGAAGTAGGGGGGGGGGTCGGACATGGGGTGATATGGAGAGGAAAGAAGTACAGGGGGTCAGATATGGGGTGGTATGGAGAGGAGTAAAGGGGGTCAGACATGGGGTGGCATGGAGAGGAGTACAGGGGGTGTTACATGGGGTGGTATGGAGAGGAGTACAGAGGGTCAGACATGGGGTGGTATGGAGAGGAGTAAAAGGTGTCAGACATGGGGTGGTAGGGAGAGGAGATGAGTACAGGAGGTAAGACATGGGGGGGTATGGAGAGGAGTACAGGGGGACAGACTTGGGGTGGAATGGAGAGGAGAGAAGAAGAGGGAGGTCAGACATGGGTGGTATGGAGAGGAGTACAGGGGGTCAGACATGGGGTGGTATGTAGAGATGTCCCGAACTGTTCGCCGGCAAACAGTTCCCGGCGAACTTCGCATGTTCGCGTTCGCCTCGGCGGGCGAACATATGCGATGTTCGGTCCGCCTCCTATACATCATCATTGAGCAAACTTTGACCCTGTACCCCACAGTCAGCAGACACATTCCAGCCAATGAGCATACCCTCCCTCCCAGACCCTCCCACCTCCTATAAAAAAATAAAGGGCAGCATCCATCTTAGATTCATTCTGAAGCTGTAGAGTTTTAGTTAGAGCAGGGAGAGGGCTGCTGTTGCTGCTGAATTGATAGGGAAATCATTAGCTAGGCCAGTGTTCTGTGTCCACTCCTGCTGTAAGGACAGCATCCTGACAGCACCCCAAAAAGCCCTTTTTAGGGCTGGTATTTCAGCCTGCGTTTATTTATTTTTTTTATATATATTTATCAGGCATTTTTGGAGGCAGGCATGACTTTTTTGGGATTAGTGTCGGGGGGGGGGGTCTAAAAAGTGTACCTGTGAAGTTTCAGCTCTGTAGCATGCCCAGAACCAGAAAAAAAAGATCATATAGGTGTAAAAGGAAGGTTCCCACCATCCCTGCTCTACTGAAAAATTATCTTTTTTTCTGGTTCTGGACATGCTACAGAGCTGAAACTTCACAGGTACACTTTTTAGACCCCCCAGACACTAAATCACACAAAAAAAGTTTTTAAAAATTGTCATTTTTGATAGAGAGCCAATTATTGGAAAAATTAAAAAAAAAAATAATAAAAAAAATAAAAAATAAATCTTTGGATTTATTGTCTGGGGGGTCTAAAAAGTGTACCTGTGAAGTTTCAGCTCTGTAGCATGTCCAGAACCAGAAAAAAAAATAGAATTAGGGTTAGGGTTAGGGCTAGGGCTAGGGTTAGGGTTATTTTTAGTACTTAGGGTTAGAGGGTTAGGGTTATAGGCGTAGGGGTAGGGTTACTAACTCTAACTCTAAGTATCTCACCATAACCCTAGCCCTATCCCCTAACACTAAACCTAACCCTAACCCTTAAAGCCCAGTTCCTGTCCCATTTTGGTCGGTTCTGGTCTGTTTGCGGATGTTTGCGGTGCGTTAAACGGGGAGTTTGGTCTGTCAGAGTTTGGTCTGTCACTGTGAAGCGGGCGTAACCCTTACACTACCTGATCGAAACAACATCATACCTGATCGTATACACACACTGGATGTTTTAAAGCATGTTATTCCAAACAACTTTGGAATGTTAGGTGATTTTTGCCCTTCATGGATTAAAACCCGACTCTGCGTCGACGACGTCATTTTCCATGGGAGTTTTGCCATGGATCCCCCTCCGGCATGCCACAGTCCAGGCGTTAGTCCCCTTGAAACAACTTTTCCATCAATATTGTGGCCAGAAAGAGTCCCTGTGGGTTTTAAAATTCGCCTGCCTATTGAAGTCTATGGCGGTTCGCAATGTTCGCCGGTTCGCGAACATTTGCGGAAGTTCGCGTTCGCCGTTCGCGAACATTAAATTTTATGTTCGCGACATCACTAGTGGTATGGAGAGGAGTATAGGGGGTCAGACATGGGGTAGAAAACTACACCATATCTGTATGGCCAAGAATTTACCCCATAATCCCTTGGTATGGTTGAACCGTGTGGCTGGAGATAATGGACGCTTGTTGAGATGGAGCCTAGCACTACAACCATACAATTTCTCTGTCCAATACCGCCCTGGCAAGTTGAATTGGAACACGGACGGACTGTCCAGGCAAACAGAGTGTTCCAAAAAAGGGGAGCAGTGTAACAGACCCTTACCTTTGACAGAGAATATTTGTGCTTACCTGGTTCATGTGTGTGAAGGATTTCCCAGCAACCATTCGGTTATTTACACTCCCTGCTATCATATCTCTCTTTGCACTGTGAGCCTCAGGAAGTAACTCCTTATATGGACATTCCATGAAGACAAGGTATGGCCAGCCTAGAGACGGAATGTCTGCTGTCAGACATGGGGTGGTATGGAGAGGAGAGGAGTACAGGGGGTAAGACATGGGGTGGTATGGAGAGGAGTATAGGGGATCAGACATGGAGTGATATGGAGAGGAGTAAAGGGGTGAGACATGGGGTGGTGTGGAGAGGAATATAGGGGGTCAGACATGGGGTAGAATGGTGAGGAGTATAGGGGGTAAGAAATGGGGTGGTATGGGGATGAGAAGAGTACAGGGAGTCAGACATGGGTTGGTATGGAGAGGAGTACAGGGGTTTAGACATGGGGTGGTATGGTGAGGAGTAAAGGGGTCAGACATGGGGTGGTGTGGAGAGAAGTATATGGGGTCAGACATGGGGTAGAATGGTGAGGAGTATAGGGGGTAAGACATGGGGTGGTATGGAGAGGAGAAGAGTACAGGGGGTCAGACATGGGATGGTATGGATTGGGTACAGGGGTCAGAAATGGGGTGGTATGGAGAGGAGTACAGGGGGTCAGACATGGGGTGGTATGAAGAGGAGAGGAGCACAGAGGGTTAGACATGGGGTGATATGGAGAGGAGAGCAGGGGGGCAGGCATGGGGTGGTATGGAGAGGAAAGGAGTACAGGGGGTCAGACATGGGGTGGTATGAAGAGGAGAGGAGCACAGGGGGTCAGACATGGGGTGGAATGGAGAGGAGTACAGGGGGTCAGACATGGGGTAGTATGGAGAGAAAAGGAGTAAAGGGGGTTAGACATGGGGTGGTATTGAGAGGAGTACAGGGGGTCAGACATGGGGTGGTATTGAGAGGAGTATAGGGGGTCAGACATGGGGTGGTATGGAGAGGAGAAGAGTACAGGGGGTCAGACATGGGGTGGTATGGACAGGAGAAGAGTACAGGGGGTCAGACATTGGTTGGTATGGAGAGGAGTAGGGGGGTCAGACATGGGGTGGTATGGAAAGGAGAGGATCACAGGGGCTCAGACATGGGGTTGTATGGAGAGGAGTACAGGGGGTCAGACATGGGGTGGTATGGAGAGGAGTACAGGGGGTCAGACATGGTTTGGTATGGAGAGGAGTAGGGGGAGTCAGACATGGGGTGGTATGAAGAGGAGTACAGGGGGTCAGACATGGGGTGGTATGGAGAGGAGCAGAGGGGGTCAGTCATGGGGTGGTATGGAGAGGAGAGGAGTACAGGGGGTCAGACATGAGGTGGTATGGAGAGGAGTACAAGGGGTCAGACATGGGGTGGTTTGGAGAGAAGTAGAGGGGGTCGGACATGGGGTGATATGGAGAGGAGAGGAGGACTGGGGGTCAGATATGGGGTGGTATGGAGTGGAGTAAAGGGGGTCAGACATGGGGTGGCATGGAAAGGAGTACAGGGGGTCTTATATGGGGTGGTATGGAGAGGCGTACAGAGGGTCAGACATGGGGTGGTATGGAGAGGAGTACATGGTGTCAGACATGGGGTGGTATGGAGAGGAGAGGAGTACAGGGGATCAGACATGGGGTGGTATGGAGAGGAGTACAGGGGGGAAGACTTGGGGTGGAATGGAGAGGAGAGAAGAACAGGGGGTCAGACATGGGTGGTATGGAGAGGAGTACAGGGGGTCAGACATGGGGTGGTATGGAGAGGAGTATAGGGGGGCAGACATGGAGTGATATGGAAAGGAGTAAAGGGGTCAGACATGGGGTGGTGTGGAGAGACGTATAGGGGGTCAGACATGGGGTACAATGGTGAGGAGTATAGGGGGGTAAGACATGGGGAGGTATGGAGAGGAGAAGAGTACAGGGGGTCAGACATGGGATGGTATGGTAAAGGAAAAGGAATTGGCAGCACTCCGGGTTGAGTCAAAATCCAGATTTATTGACTGGACATCCAAATAATGACAATCGTGACAAGGTAGACGCGTTTCACACACTGCTAAAGATTGCTAATGATTAAGCACACAGTCAGTGTGTGAAACGCGTCTACCTTGTCAAGATTGTCATTATTTGGATGTCCAGTCAATAAATCTGGATTTTGACTCAACCCGGAGTGCTGCCAATTCCTTTTCCTTTATCAAGTTTTCATGGAGGCGAGCCGGGGCATGCACCTGTGTGAGTCATCAGGCAAGTATACCACCTCGAGCAGTGAGTCCTTGTCTGCTCAATGGGATGGTATGGAGAGGGTACAGGGGTCAGAAATGGGGAGGTATGGAGAGGAGTACAGGGGATCAGACATGGGATGGTATGGAGAGGGTACAGGGGTCAGAAATGGGGAGTTATGGAGAGGAGTACAGGGGGTAAGACATGGGATGGTATGGAGAGAAGTAGGGGAGGTCGGACATGGGGTGATATGGAGAGGAGAGGAGGACTGGGGGTCAGATATGGGGTGGTATGGAGTGGAGTAAAGGGGGTCAGACATGGGGTGGTATGGAGAGGAGTACAGGGGGAAAGACTTGGGGTGGAATGGAGAGGAGAGAAGAACAGGGGGTCAGACATGGGTGGTATGGAGAGGAGTACAGGGGGTCAGATATGGGGTGGTATGGAGAGGAGTATAGGGGGTCAGACATGGGGTAGAATGGTGAAGAGTATAGGGGGTCAGACATGGGGTGGTATGGAGAGGAGAAGAGTACAGGGAATCAGACATGGAGTGGTATGGAGAGGAGTACAGGAGATCAGACATGGATTGATATGGAGAGGGGTAAAGGGGTCAGACATGGGGTGGTGTGGAGAGAAGTATAGGGGGTCAGACATGGGGTAGAATGGTGAGGAGTATATGGGGTAAGACATGGGGAGGTATGGAGAGGAGAAGAGTACAGGGGGTCAGACATGGGATGGTATGGAGAGGATACAGGGGTCAGAAATGGGGAGGTATGGAGAGGAGTACAGGGGGTCAGACATGGGGTGGTATGGAGAGGAGAAGAGAGGGTTAGACATGGGGTGATATGGATAGGAGAGCAGGGGGGTAGACATAGGGTGGTAAGGAGAGGAGAGGAGTACAGGGGGTCAGACATGGGGTGGTAAGAAGAGGAGAGGAGTGCAGGGGGTCAGACATGGGGTGTTATGGAGAGGAGTACAAGGGGTTAGACAAAGGTTGTTATGAAGAGGAGTACGGGGGTCAGACAAGGGGTGTTATGGAGAGGAGTACAGGGGGTCAGACATGGGGTGGTATGTAGAGGAGAGGAATACAGGGGGTCAGACATTCATTGGTATGGAGGGGAGAGGAGTACAGGGGGTCAGCCATGGGGTGGAATGGAGAGGAGTACAGGGGGTCAGACATGGGGTGGTATGGAGAGAAGGAGGAGTAAAGGGGGTTAGACATGGGGTGGTATTGAGAGGAGTACAGGGGGTCAGACATGGAGTGGTATGGAGAGAAGAGGAGTAAAGGAGGTTAGACATGGGGTGGTATTGAGAGGAGTATAGGGGGACAGACATGGGGTGGTATGGAAAGGAGTACAGGGGGTCAGACAAGGGGCGTTATGAAGAAGAGTACAGGGGTCAGACATGGGGTGGTATGGACAGGAGAAGAGTACAGGGGGTCAGATATGGGTTGGTATGGAGAGGAGTAGGGGGGTCAGACATGGGGTGGTATGGAAAGGAGAGGAGAGGAGCACAGGGGGTCAGACATGGGGTCGTATGGAGAGGAGTACAGGGGGTCAGACATGGGGTTTTATGGAGAAGAGTACAGGGGGTCAGACATGGTTTGGTATGAAGAGGAGCAGAGGGGGTCAGTCATCGGATGGTATGGAGAGGAGAGGAGAGGAGTACAGGGGGTCAGACATGGGGTGGTTTGGAGAGGAGTACAGGGGCTAAGACATGTAGTGGCATGGAGAGGAGTACAAGGTGTCAGACATGGGGTGATATGAAGAGGAGAGGAGTACATGGGGTCAGACATGGGCTGTTATGGAGAGGAGAGGAACATAGGGGGTCAGACATGGGGTGGTATGGAGAGGAGTGCAGGAAGTCAGACATGGGGTGGTATGAAGAGGAGTACAGGGGGTCAGACATGGGGTGGTATGGACAGGAGAAGAGTACAGGGGGTCAGACATTGGTTGGTATGGAGAGGAGTAGGGGGGTCAGACATGGGGTGGTATGGAGAAGAGTACAGGGGGTCAGACATGGTTTGGTATGAAGAGGAGCAGAGGGGGTCAGTCATCGGGGGGTATGGAGAGGAGAGGAGTACAGGGGGTCAGACATGAGGTGGTATGGAGAGGAGAGGAGTACAAGGGGTCAGACATGGGGTGGTTTGGAGAGGAGTACAGGGCATAAGACATGGAGTTGCATGGAGAGGAGTACAAGGTGTCAGACATGGGGTGGTATGGAGAGGAGAGGAGTACAGGGGGTTAGACATGGGGTGGTATGGAGAGGAGTAAAGGTGGCAGACTTGGGGTGGAATGGAGAGGAGAGAAGAACAGGGGGTCAGACATGGGTGGTATGGAGAGGAGTACAGGGGGTCAGACATGGGTTGGTATGGAGAGGAGTATAGGGGGTCTGACATGGGGTGGTGTGGAGAGGAGTATAGGGGGTCAGACATGGGGTAGATTGGTGAGGAGTATAGGGGGTCAGACATGGGGTGGTATGGAGAAGAGAAGAGTACAGGGAGTCTGACATGGGGTGGTATGGAAAGGAGTACAGGGGTTTAGACATGGAGTGGTATGGAGAGGGTACAGGGGTCAAAAATGGGGTTGTATGGAGAGGAGTACAAGGGGTCAGACATGGGGTGGTATGGAGAGGAGAGGAGCACAGAGGGTTAGACATGGGGTCATATGGAGAGGAGTACAGGGGGTCAGACAAGGGGTGATATGAAGAGGAGAGGAGTACATGGGGTCAGACATGGGGTGTTATGGAGAGGAAAGGAACACAGGGGGTCAGACATGGGGTGGTATGGAGAGGAGTACAGGGGGTCAGACATGGAGTTGTATGGAGAGGAGTGCAGGGGGTCAGACATAGGGTGTTATGGAGAGGAGTACACGGGGTAAGACATGGGGTGGTATGAAGAGGAGTACAGGGGGTCAGACATGGGGTGGTATGGACAGGAGAAGAGTACAGGGGGTCAGACATTGGTTGGTATGGAGAGGAGTAGGGGGGTCAGACATGGGGTGGTATGGAGAAGAGTACAGGGGGTCAGACATGGTTTGGCATGAAGAGGAGCAGAGGGGGTCAGTCATCGGGTGGTATGGAGAGGAGAGGAGTACAGGGGGTCAGACATGAGGTGGTATGGAGAGGAGTACAAGGGGTCAGACAAGGGGTGGTTTGGAGAGGAGTACAGGGGGTAAGACATGGAGTGGCATGGAGAGGAGTACAAGGTGTCAGACATGGGGTGGTATGGAGAGGAGAGGAGTACAGGGGGTCAGACATGAGGTGGTATGGAGAGGAGAGGAGTACAAGGGGTCAGACATGGGGTGGTTTGGAGAGGAATACAGGGGGTAAGACATGGAGTGGCATGGAGAGGAGTACAAGGGGTCAGACATGGGGTGGTATGGAGAGGGGTAAAGGGGGCAGACTTGGGGTGGAATGGAGAGGAGAGAAGAACAGGGGGTCAGACATGGGTGGTATGGAGAGGAGTACAGGGGGTCAGACATGGGTTGGTATGGAGAGGAGTATAGGGGGTCTGACATGGGGTGGTGTGGAGAGGAGTATAGGGGGTCAGACATGGGGTAGATTGGTGAGGAGTATAGGGGGTCAGACATGGGGTGGTATGGAGAGGAGAAGAGTACAGGGAGTCTGACATGGGGTGGTATGGAAAGGAGTACAGGGGTTTAGACATGGGGTGGTATGGAGAGGGTACAGGGGTCAAAAATGGGGTTGTATGGAGAGGAGTACAAGGGGTCAGACATGGGGTGGTATGGAGAGGAGAGGAGCACAGAGGGTTAGACGTGGTGTCATATGGAGAGGAGTACAGGGGGTCAGACATGGGGTGTTATGGAGAGGAGAGGAACACAGGGGGTCAAACATGGGGTGGTATGGAGAGGAGTGCAGGGGGTCAGACATGGGGTTGTATGGAGAGGAGTGCAGGGGGTCAGACATAGAGTGTTATGGAGAGGAGTACAGGGGATCAGACCAGGGGTGTTATGGAGAGGAGTTCAGGGTTTCAGATATGGGGTGGTAAGGAGAGGAGAACAGGTGGTCAGACAAGGGGTGGTTTAAAGAGGAGTACAGGCGGTCGGACAAGGGGTGTTATGGAGAGGAGTACAGGGGATCAGACATGAGGTGGTATGGAGAGGAGTACAGGGGATCAGACATGGAGTTGTATGGAGAGGAGTATAGGGGGTCAGACATGGAGTTGTATGGAGAGGAGTACAAGGGGGTCAGACATGGGGTGGTATGGAGGGAAGAACAGGGGGTCAGACATGGGGTGGTTATGGAGAGGAGTACAGGGGGTCAGATATGGTGTGGTAAGGAGAGAAGTACAGGGAGTCAGACATGGGGTGGTATATGGAGGAGTACAGGGGTCAGACATGGGGTGGTATGGAGAGGAGTACAGAGGGTTAGGCATGGGGTGTTATGGAGAGGAGAGGAGTACAGGGGGTCAGACATGGGTGGTATAGAGAGAAGTACAAGGGGTCATACATGGGGTGGTATGGAGAGGAGAGGAGTACAGGGGGTCAGACAGGGGGTGGTATGGAGAGGAGCAAAAGGTGTCAGATATGGGGTGGTATGGAGAGGAGAGAAGTACAGGGGGTCAGACATGGGTTGGTATTGAGAGGAGTGGAGTACAGGGGGTCAAACATTAGGTGGTATAGAGAGGAGTACAGGGGGGTCAGACATGGGGTGGTATGGAGAGGAGTGGGTGGGTCAGACATGAGGTGGTAGGGAGAGGAGAGGAGTACAGGGGGTAAGACATGGGGTGGCATGGAGAGGAGTAGGAGGGTCAGTCATGGGGTGGTATGGAGAGGAGTACAGGGGGTCAGATATGGGGTGTTATGGAAAGGAGAGACGTACAGAAGGTCAGAGATGAGTTAGTATGGAGAGGAGTAGGGGGGGTCAGACATGGGGTGATATGGAGAGGAGAACAGGGGGTCAGACATAGGTCGTACGGAGAGGAAAACAGGGTGTCAGACATGGGGTGGTATGGAGAGGAGTACAGGGGTCAGACATGGGGTGCTATGGAGAGAAGTACAGGGGGTCAGACAGGGGTTGTTATGGAGAGGAGCAGGGGGGTCAGACATGAGGTGGTATGGAGAGGAGTAAAGGGGGTCAGACATGTGGCAGTATAGAGAGGAGTACAACCCTAACCCTAACCCTATCACTAACCCTAACCCCAACCCTATCCCTAACCCTAATCCTATCCCTAATCCTAACCCTAATCCTATCCCTAATCCTAACCCCAACCCTATCCCTAACCCTAACCCCAACCCTATCCCTAACCCTAACCTTGTCCCTAATCCTAAACCAAACCCTATCCCTAACCCTTACCCCAAACCGATTCCTATCCCTATCTCTTAACCTAACCCTAACCCTATCCCTAACTCCATCCCTAACCCCGACCCCAACCCTAACACTATCCCTAACCCTAAACCCTATCAATAACCTTAACCCTAACCCAAATCCTAACCCTAACCGCAACCCTATCAATAACCCTTATCCTAACCCTATCCCTAATCCTTACCCTAACCCTATCCCTAATCCCAACCCTAACCCTAAACCTATCCCTAACCCCAATCTCAACCCCATCCCTATCTCTAACCCTATTCCTAACCCTATCCCTAAACCTAATCCTAACCCTATCCCTAACCCTAACCCTAACCCTATCCCTAACCTCAACCCTATCCCTAACCCCAACCCTATCCCTAACCCCAACCCTGACCCTAACCCCAACCCTAACCCAAACCCCAACCCCAACCCTATCCCTAACCCTATCCCAAACCCTATCCCTAATCCTAACCCTAATCCTATCCCTAACCCTAACCCTAACCCTATCCCTATCCCCAACCCTATCCCTAACCCTATCCCTAACGCTAACCCTATCCCTAATCCTAACCCTATCTTTAACCTAAACCCTAACCCTATCCTTAACCCTAACCCTATCCCTAACCTTAACCCCAACCCTATCCCTAATCCTAACCATATCCCTAATCCTTACCCTAACCCTAACCCTAACTCTAACCCTATCCCTAACCCTAACCCCTATCCCTAACCCTAAACCTAACCCAACCTAACCCCAACCCTATCCCAAACGCTAACCCTAACCCTAATCCTAACCCTATCCCTAACCTTAACTACTTGCCGACTGCTCATAGTATATTTATTGCGGCAGTCAGCCCCTCACAGGCAGAGCGACGTAGGTCTACGTCGCTAGCCTGTGAGGCTCTGGGGAGCAAGAGCACGCCGCCAGAGGCGCTCTCCTGCTCGGTCACGGACCCCCCCCCCCGCGCGTGGTCACTCGGCGATCATCGGGGGAGAGGGAGAAAGGCAGGCGGCTAATGTAAACAAGCCGCCTATCATTCTCCCCGGTGTAGAAACAATGATCACACGGTTCTACTATGTAGGACCGTTGATCATTGTTCCTACACCTCAAGCCACAGCCAATCACAGTTAGAATCACGCCCCTAGGGACACACACAGCCCCTCCCTCTCAAATAAAGTTAACCCCTTCACTGCCAGTGTATTTTTACAGTAACAGTGCATATGTATAGCACTGATTACTGTAGAAATGTCACTGGTAACCCCAAAAGTGTCAAAAATGTCAGTCAAGGGTCCGATCTGTCCACCGCAATGTCGCAGTACCGCAAAAAAAATTGCAGATCGCCGCCATTGCGCGTTAAAAAAAACAATAAAAATGACAGAAATCTTTCCCTTTGTCAGTAAACGCAATAACTTTTGCGCAAACCAATCAAAATACGCTTTTTGCGATTTTTTTTTACCAAACATATGTAGCATAAAACAAATTGGCCGAAAATGTTAAAAAATTTTGATTTTTACATTTTTTTGGGGGGGGGATTTCATATAAAAAATGTGAAAAATATTGTTATTTTTGCAAAATTGTCGCTCTTTTTTTGTTTATAGCGCATGATCAAAAAATTGCACAGGTGATCAAATACCACCAAAAGAAAGCTCTGTTTGTGGGGAAAAAAAGGACGTCAAATTTGTTTAGGTGCAGCGTTGCACGACCGCGAAATGGTCCATTAAATTCACGCAGTGCCGAATCGCAAAATAACCCCTGGTCAGGAAGGGGGCAAAATCTTCCCGGGCTTAAGTGGTTAACCCTAACCATAACCCTAACCCTATCCCTAACCCCAACTCTGTCCCTAATCCTTACCCTATCCCTAATCCTTACCCTAACCCTATCCCTAACCCCAACCCTAAACCCTAACCCTAACACTAACCCTAACCCTATCCCTAACCCTAACATTAATCCTAACCCTAACCCCAACCCTATCCCTAACCCTATCCATAACCCTGACCCTAACCCTATCCCTAATCCTATCCCTAACCCTAACCACAACCATAACCCTAAACCCAACCCTATCCCTATCCCTAATCCTAACCCTATCCCTAATCCTAACCTTATCCCTAACCCCAACCCAATCCCTAACCCCAATCCTTTCCCTAACCCCAACCCTATCCCTAACCCCCAACCCTTTCCCTAACCCTAACCCAATCCCTAACCCTAACCTTATCCCTAACTCTAACCCTAATCCCTATCCCTAATTCTAACCCTAACCCCAACCCTAACCCTAACCCCAACCCTATCCCTATCCCTAACCCCATCCCTAACCCTAACCCCATCCCTAACCCTAACCCCATCCCTAACCCCGACCCCAACCTTAAACCTAACCTTAACCCTAACCCTATCCCAAACCCTAACCCTAACTGCAACCCTATCCGTAACCCTATCCCTAACCCTAATCATAACCCTATCCCTAATCCTTACCCTAACCCTATCCCTAACCCCAACCCTAAACCCAACCCTATTTCTAACCCTAAACCTATCCCTAAACCCTATCTCAACTCCATCTCTATCTCTAACCCTATCCCTAACCCTATTCCTAAACCTAACCCCAACCCTATCCCTAATCCTATCCCTAATCCTAACCCTATCCCTAACCCTATCCCTAATCCCAACCCTAACCCCAACCCTATCCCTAATCCTAAGCCTAACCCTATCCCTAACCTTAACCCCAACCCGATCCCTATCCCTTACCCTATCCCTAACCCTAACCCCAACCCTATCCCTAACCCTATCCCTAACCCCAACCCTTTCCCTATCCCTAACCCTAACCCTAACCCTAACCCTATCTCTAACCCTATCCTTAACCCGAACCCTAACCCCCACCCTAGATAAACAAAATAATGATCTGCCACAAAGAATATAGTTGAATAGCCTCCATCCCTGTTAAATATATAAAGTAGGAACTGGGGAAATGGGACTTTGAATGAGGCATGAAATAAAGAAAAAAAGAATTTATTTTGGAGACATGCAATTATACAGTTCATATGTTTATGGACAATTATTGAAACAGTATACAATTCATCTTAAGAATATAAATACAATAAAATAGGATCTCACATAGGATCTCTAAAATTCATTTCAATATGGAAACACTGTATATATCAATTCATACATGATCAAAATAAAAGGATAATTTGTTTTATAGCATCCGAGTTATATTGTAGACTCGACGCTTTTCCTGGACCTCCGTCCATTCATCAGGAGTATTGGATACATATAAAGTGTCTGAAGAAGAAAAAAGGGGCTTTGAACATATTTGCACCAGAACATATGAATATAAAAGATATATCAATCTAAAAATCTGTAAACACATTTTTTTACCTTAGACATCTCAAGGTCAATTAGACACAAAAGAAATAATGCCCAACCTCGGAGGGAAAATGGCGGCATCAGAGGCATGATCTCCCCCGGGGCTGAGGTGCAGAGAAAGCCAGTCACGACCGCGGATGATGGAACTACAGTCCGGGCAGAAAGTACAGACCTCCTAGGTTAGGTGATGACAATTGGGGTATCCTTGGATCGGTATTGATCTAAACAAGCATACATAAATATTGTGAATGAGTCACATCTATACATTGACATGTTACTGAAGACAAATAGACCGATCCAAGGAGAAGCACCCAGGAGATGTAGGTTGAGCAATTCAATCGAGAGGTGACAATAAAAATTGGAGAAGGAAAGACTAAAAAATAGAAAATAGAAAGGAACCAAAAGACCAGTATAAGAGCTAGTGCATCAAGGTGCTTGAACTAGAGTTCAAATGATGGAACTAGAGATGTATAGAACTGTTCGCCGGCGAACAGTTCCCGGCGAACTTAGCATGTTCGCGTTCGCCGCTGCCGGCGAACATATGCGATGTTCGGTCCGCCCCCCATAAGACATCATTGAGGCAAACTTTGACCCTGAACTTTACAGTCAGCAGGCACATTTCCAGCCAATCAGCATACCTCCCTCCCACACCCTCCCACCTCCTATAAATAAGCCAGGGCAGCATCCATCTTAGATCATTCTGAAGCAGTGTGTGTAGTGAGAGTAGGGAGAGAGCTGCTGCTGCTGCTGCTGCTGCTGTTAAGCTAGGGACAGTTAGTCAGTGTTCCTGGTCTTGCAGTGTTCTTGGTCCACTACTGCTGTAAGGACAGCACCCCAAAAAGCCCTTCTAAGGGCTGGTATTTGTGTAATTTTTTTTATATATATATATATATATATATATATATATGTATATATATATATATATATATATATATATATATATATATATATATATATATCTCTATCTAGTGTCCCCAAAAGCCCTTTTAAGGGCTGGTAATTGAGGTTTTTTTTTTTATTTATATATATATATATATATATATATATATATATATATATATATATATATATAACGTCCCCAAAAGCCCTTTTAAGGGCTGGTAAGGTAATAGAGTTTTTTCTATATATATATATATATATATATATATATATATATATATATATATATATTGTACACTGTGACTGCAGTTGCCTGCCCGCTGTGTGTGAGAGGCCACAGACCTACCACAGACTGTACTGTGTGCACACCACACTCATTTCAGGTGGCACAGGCACAGTACCTGGCATTTTAAAAAATATTTTTTTTTTCCTCTGTCATAATTGCAGTGAGTGCTGTGTCAGGTCCACAGAGTGTACTGTACCCACTGTAGTGCACTGCCCACCACTGATATATATACGGTGGCACAGCATCTTGTTGCAATAAATTGAAAAAAAAAAATATTTTTTATTATTGCAGTTGCCTGGGCTGCCAGTGACTGTCAGGTCCACAGAGTGTACTTTGCCCACTGCAGTGCCACTGTGTGCCCACCCACCACTGATATATAAGGTGGCACAGCAGCTTGCAAAGTAAAAAAAAATATATATTTTTTTTAAATTGCAGTTGCCTGGGTGCCAGTGACTGCTGTCAGGTCCACAGAGAGTGTACTGTGCCACTGCCCACCCACCACTGATATATAAGGTGGCACAGCAGCTTGCAAAGTAAAAAAAGAAAAAGCCAGCTGCAGAGAAGCCATATTCCTGAAAATATAAGAAAAATGCTGTTTTTTAGGGGTTCTGGACATGCTACAGAGCTGAAACTTGACAGGTACACTTTTTAGACCCTCCAGACACTAAATACAAAAAATGACATGCCTGCCTAAAAAAATGCCCGCTAAATGCCTGCAAGAGAAAAAGCCAGCCGCAGAGAAGCCATATTCCTGAAAATATAAGAAAAATGCTGTTTTTTAGGGGTTCTGGACATGCTACAGAGCTGAAACTTGACAGGTACACTTTTTAGACCCTCCAGACACTAAATACAAAAAATGACATGCCTGCCTAAAAAAATGCCCGCTAAATGCCTGCAAGAGAAAAAGCCAGCCGCAGAGAAGCCGTATTCCTGAAAATATAAGAAAAATGCTGTTTTTTAGGGGTTCTGGACATGCTACAGAGCTGAAACTTGACAGGTACACTTTTTAGACCCTCCAGACACTAAATACAAAAAATGACATGCCTGCCTAAAAAAATGCCCGCTAAATGCCTGCAAGAGAAAAAGCCAGCCGCAGAGAAGCCGTATTCCTGAAAATATAAGAAAAATGCTGTTTTTTAGGGGTTCTGGACATGCTACAGAGCTGAAACTTGACAGGTACACTTTTTAGACCCCCCAGACACTAAATAAAAAAAATGACATGCCTGCCTAAAAAAATGCCCGCTAAATGCCTGCAAGAGAAAAAGCCAGCCGCAGAGAAGCCGTATTCCTGAAAATATAAGAAAAATGCTGTTTTTTAGGGGTTCTGGACATGCTACAGAGCTGAAACTTGACAGGTACACTTTTTAGACCCCCCAGATGCTAAATCCAAAGAAATTTTTTATTTTTATTTTTTTTTAATTTTTCCAATAATTGGCTCTCTATCAAAAAATTATAATTTTTAAGAACTTTTTTTTGCGTGATCCCTCTCCGGCATGCCACAGTCCAGGTGTTAGTCCCCTTGAAACAACTTTTCCATCACTATTGTGGCCAGAAAGAGTCCCTGTGTGTTTTAAAATTCGCCTGCCTATTGAAGTCTATGGCGGTTCGCCCGGTTCGCCGGTTCGCGAACATTTGCCGATGTTCGCGTTCGCCGTTCGCGAACGGCGAATTTTAGGTTCGCGACATCACTAGATGGAACTACAGTCCGAGCAGAAGGTACAGACCTACAAGATTAAATGATCGTAATGACAATGGGGTATCCATGGATCGGTATTGATCTAAACAAGCATACATAAATATTATAAATATGAGTCAAGTAGACTATCTATACATTGAAATGTTAATGAAGACAAATAGACCGATCCAAGGAGAAGCACCCATGAGATATAGATTGAGCAATTCAATCGAAAGGTGACAATGAAATTTGGAAAAGGAAAAACTATAAAAGAACCAAAGGACCAGTATAGGAACTAGTGCATCCGCAAGGTGCATAAACTAGGGTTCAGGTGAAAGCATACCATAGATAAGATTGCATGTGGAGTGGGGTGATCTCCCTGTGAAGCAAGGTGATGGAAAGGAGAGCTGATGATAACCCAGCCACGTATCCCGAGGCACAGGCAGAATCTGCACCGCCATGTAACCCGCCAATTTGAGACGGAAATCTGCCCTCACACATCCGATATAACCGGAAGTAGGTGGCGTCAGACCATCCAGGGCGGAGAATGGAAAGAAAGGGGAAGTGTTCACGGCGGTGCGGCAAAACAAATTGGCCGTCACACACCGGACAGCCCTACATGGCGCCCATGGACATAGAAGTACCCAACCCCCAAGCTGGATGCTATGGCAGAGACAGATAGGGGGGAGGAGCTCCAACTAGCCATCGCAGCCCCGGAGAGAGAAACCTCTCATGCCCCATTGAAAACCACTCCGGATGGATCATAAACATATGTTTGTATTTAATAGATTCCTAAATAAAAATAAAAATTAATCTAATAGTCAAAAATAGATAATCACTGTTATGATGCAAAATGAATGAGAAAATAGATATGAGTAAAAAAAGAGGGAGGTGGCAGATCAATAGGACCGGGGTGTATTATCCACCCAATATATCGAAGATAAACAAAATAATGATCTGCCACAAAGAATATAGTTGAATAGCCTCCATCCCTGTTAAATATATAAAGAAGGACCTGGGGAAATGGGACTTTGAATGAGGCATGAAATAAAGAAAAAAAGAATTTGTTTTGGAGACATGCAATTAGTGTTGAGCGAACACGGACTGTATTATTCGTGTTCGTACCGAATAATTGGATTTTTGTTACCCGAACACGGACACGGACACTTTACTGTATGTTCGGGTAAAAAATCCGTGTTCGGTCGTTTTATTTCCGGGTTTTGCATGTTTTGGCGCTCTTTTCATGGCGGGCTTTCAACAGCCAATCAACAATCGTTTAACTGGTGTGCCTTAAGCTATCCCAGCCATGCCTGCAAATGTATGAGTAGCTGTGATTGGCCGTCTGAAGCATGTGACCAAGTCTTTATAAGTTTGAGGCAGCCGCAGCGGCGTCATTCTGCTGCTTAGCTCAGGGACAGAGCACACATACGTGCTGGCTGCTGATTAGGGAAAGACAGGCAGGGAAAACAAATTGGTGTCCGGATAGAATTTAGGGTCAGGTCGGAGTGTTTAGGCAGGGCGAGTTGTAGGCATTTTAGGGATAGAGTCTGCTGAATTATAGGGTCAGTGTGTTCTACAAACTACAATCGATATTGCTGTGTGGGGTGGGGTCTGCACTTAATCCTGATCTACGATCTCTTCTCAATCCTGTTAGGGAGAGGCTGCTGCTGAATTATAGGGTCAGTGTGTTCTACAAACTACAATCGATATTGCTGTGTGGGGTGGGGTCTGCACTTAGTCCCGATCTACGATCTCTTCTCAATCCTGTTAGGGAGAGGCTGCTGCTGAATTTTAGAGAAAGTGTGTTCTACAAACTACAATCGATATTGCTGTGTGGTGTGGGATAGGAGATAGGCAGGTGTCAGTGATCCACATCCATTTTTCTGTGTGTGGGCTGCAGTGAACACAATCTTTTTGGGGTGCAGTGAACACAATCCTTTTGGGGTGCAGTGAACAAAATCTTTGTGGGGTACAGTGAACACAATCTTTGTGGGGTGCAGTGAACAAAATCTTTGGGGGGTACAGTGAACACAATCTTTGTGGGGTACAGTGAACACAATCTTTGTGGGGTGCAGTGAAGACAATCCTTTTGGGGTGCAGTGAACACAATCTTTGTGGGGTACAGTGAACAAAATATTTGTGGGGTGCAGTGAACACAATCTTTGTGGGGTACAGTGAACACAATCTTTGTGGGGTGCAGTGAACAAAATCTTTGGGGGGTACAGTGAACACAATCTTTGTGGGGTACAGTGAACACAATCTTTGTGGGGTGCAGTGAAGACAATCCTTTTGGGGTGCGGTGAACACAATCTTTGTGGGGTACAGTGAACACAATCTTTGTGGGGTACAGTGAACACAATCTTTGTGGGTTGCAGTGAACAAAATCTTTGGGGGGTACAGTGAACACAATCTTTGTGGGGTACAGTGAACACAATCTTTGTGGGGTGCAGTGAAGACAATCCTTTTGGGGTGCAGTGAACACAATCTTTGTGGGGTAAAGTGAACACAATCTTTGTGGGGTGCAGTGAACAAAATCTTTGGGGGGTACAGTGAACACAATCTTTGTGGGGTACAGTGAACACAATCTTTGTGGGGTGCAGTGAAGACAATCCTTTTGGGGTGCAGTGAACACAATCTTTGTGGGGTACAGTGAACACAATCTTTGTGGGGTACAGTGAACAAAATCTTTGTGGGGTACAGTGAACACAATCTTTGTGGGGTACAGTGAACACAATCTTTGTGGGGTGCAGTGAAGACAATCCTTTTGGGGTGCAGTGAACACAATCTTTGTGGGGTACAGTGAACACAATCTTTGTGGGGTGCAGAGAAGACAATCCTTGTGGGGTGCAGTGAAGACAATCCTTTTGGGGTGCAGTGAAGACAATCCTTTTGGGGTGCAGTGAACACAATCTTTGTGGGGTACAGTGAACACAATCTTTGTGGGGTGCAGTGAAGACAATCCTTGTGGGGTGCAGTGAACAAAATCTTTGGGGGGTACAGTGAACACAATCTTTGTGGGGTACAGTGAACACAATCTTTGTGGGGTGCAGTGAAGACAATCCTTTTGGGGTGAAGTGAAAACAATCTTTGTGGGGTACAGTGAACACAATCTTTGTGGGGTGCAGTGAAGACAATCCTTTTGGGGTGCAGTGAACACAATCTTTGTGGGGTACAGTGAACAAAATATTTGTGGGGTACAGTGAACACAATCTTTGTGGGGTACAGTGAACACAATTTTTGTGGGGTGCAGTGAACAAAATCTTTGGGGGGTACAGTTAACACAATCTTTGTGGGGTACAGTGAACACAATCTTTGTGGGGTGCAGTGAAGACAATCCTTTTGGGGTGCAGTGAACACAATCTTTGTGGGGTGCAGTGAACAAAATCTTTGTGGGGCACAGTGAACACAATCTTTGTGGGGTACAGTGAACACAATCTTTGTGGGTTGCAGTGAACAAAATCTTTGGGGGGTACAGTGAACACAATCTTTGTGGGGTACAGTGAACACAATCTTTGTGGGGTGCAGTGAAGACAATCCTTTTGGGGTGCAGTGAACAAAATCTTTGTGGGGTACAGTGAACACAATCTTTGTGGGGTACAGTGAACAAAATCTTTGTGGGGTACAGTGAACACAATCTTTGTGGGGTGCAGTGAAGACAATCCTTGTGGGGTGCAGTGAAGACAATCCTTGTGGGGTGCAGTGAACAAAATCTTTGGGGGGTACAGTGAACACAATCTTTGTGGGGTACAGTGAACACAATCTTTGTGGGGTGCAGTGAAGACAATCCTTTTGGGGTGCAGTGAACACAATCTTTGTGGGGTACAGTGAACACAATCTTTGTGGGGTGCAGTGAAGACAATCCTTTTGGGGTGCAGTGAACACAATCTTTGTGGGGTACAGTGAACAAAATATTTGTGGGGTACAGTGAACACAATCTTTGTGGGGTACAGTGAACACAATTTTTGTGGGGTGCAGTGAACAAAATCTTTGGGGGGTACAGTTAACACAATCTTTGTGGGGTACAGTGAACACAATCTTTGTGGGGTGCAGTGAAGACAATCCTTTTGGGGTGCAGTGAACACAATCTTTGTGGGGTGCAGTGAACAAAATCTTT
Organism: Pelophylax lessonae; assembly: GCF_965119305.1. Lineage (NCBI taxonomy): Eukaryota > Metazoa > Chordata > Amphibia > Anura > Ranidae > Pelophylax > Pelophylax lessonae. Next base: position 212,199,222 of record NC_138772.1, on the reverse strand, counting down.
GTGGGGCACAGTGAACACAATCTTTGTGGGGTACAGTGAACACAATCTTTGTGGGTTGCAGTGAACAAAATCTTTGGGGGGTACAGTGAACACAATCTTTGTGGGGTACAGTGAACACAATCTTTGTGGGGTGCAGTGAAGACAATCCTTTTGGGGTGCAGTGAACAAAATCTTTGTGGGGTACAGTGAACACAATCTTTGTGGGGTACAGTGAACAAAATCTTTGTGGGGTACAGTGAACACAATCTTTGTGGGGTGCAGTGAAGACAATCCTTGTGGGGTGCAGTGAAGACAATCCTTGTGGGGTGCAGTGAACAAAATCTTTGGGGGGTACAGTGAACACAATCTTTGTGGGGTACAGTGAACACAATCTTTGTGGGGTGCAGTGAAGACAATCCTTTTGGGGTGCAGTGAACACAATCTTTGTGGGGTACAGTGAACACAATCTTTGTGGGGTGCAGTGAAGACAATCCTTTTGGGGTGCAGTGAACACAATCTTTGTGGGGTACAGTGAACACAATCTCATACTTATGAAGATTTGAGGGTGCTGCCTGTTTCATCCTCCTCCTCCTCATCCATCCTTTTAGGGGTACAAACAATAGTAATTGGGGCCTAGTGTGGTTCTGTACGTGTGAGATACATACACTTTTTTTGATCATATTTCCTATTCCGCTATTCAATAAAAACCTTTGGGGATCAATTAAATTGCGGAATAGTCTGTGTCGGTACGTGTGAGATCCACCTTTCCAAGTTTTTGGGGTTCATCTCATACTTCTGAAGCTTTGAGGGTGCTGCCTGTTCCATACTCCTCCTCCTCCTCATCCATCCTTTTAGGTGTACAAACAATAGTAATTGGGGCCTAGTGTGCTTCTGTAAGTGTGAGATACATACACTTTTTTTGATCATATTTCCTATTCCGCTATTCAATAAAAACCTTTGGGGATCAATTAAATTGCGGAATAGTCTGTGTCGGTACGTGTGAGATCCACCTTTCCAAGTTTTTGGGGTTCATCTCATACTTCTGAAGCTTTGAGGGTGCTGCCTGTTCCATACTCCTCCTCCTCCTCATCCATCCTTTTAGGTGTACAAACAATAGTAATTGGGGCCTAGTGTGCTTCTGTACGTGTGAGATACATACACTTTTTTTGATCATATTTCCTATTCCGCTATTCAATAAAAACCTTTGGGGATCAATTAAATTGCGGGATAGTCTGTGTCGGTACGTGTGAGATCCACCTTTCCAAGTTTTTGGGGTTCATCTGTGACGTGCCCACAAGGTGGAACTCCACCTTGCACATGCTGCTGTGCGAGCAGCAGCAGGCCATAGTGGAGTTTCAGCTGCAGCACGCACGCGTGAGTCGCTCTGCGGAACAGCACCACTTCACCACCAATAACTGGGCCTCCATGCGAGACCTGTGTGCCTTGTTGCGCTGTTTTGAGTACTCCACCAACATGGCCAGTGGCAATGACGCCGTTCTCAGCTTAACTATCCCACTTCTATGCCTCCTTGAAAAAACAATTCGGGCGATGATGGAAGATGATGTGGCACAGGATGAGGAGGAGGAGGAGGAGGATGAAGAGGTAACATTTCAAAGGCTTTCAGGGCAGTCATTCGCAAGGGGCTCCGAGGGTGGGTTCCTGCACACACAAATGCCAGGGACACAATTATCCAGCAGGGGCACAGTTCTGGAGGATGAGGAGGAGGAGGAGCTGGAGGAGGAGCTGGAGGAGGAGATGGAACCATGTTCACAGCAGGGTGGCACCCAGGCCAGCTCATGGCCATCACTGGTAAGTGGCTGGGGGGATACAGAGGACACGGACGATACACCTCCCACAGAGGACAGCCTTTCGTCGCCTCTGGGCAGCCTGGCACACATGAGCGATTACATGCTGCAGTGTCTCCACAACGACCGCCGAGTTGCCCACATTCTAACTTGTGCTGATTACTGGGTGGCCACGCTGCTGGATCCCCGTTACAAGGACAAAGTACCGTCCTTAATTCACTCACTGGAGCGCGATCGCAAGATGCGCGAGTACAAGCGCACGCTGGTAGATGCGATGCTGCTGGCATTCCCATCTGACAGCGGGGCCACAGTGGAAGCACAAGGCAGAGGAGGAGGAGGAGGAGGAGGAGGAGGAGGAGGTCGCCAACGCAACCAGGGCACCGCCAGCACCTCAGAAGGCAGGGTTAGCATGGCCGAAATGTGGAAAAGCTTTGTCAGCACGCCACAACAAACAGCAGCACCAGCAGCTCAGATGGAACGTCTTAGCAGGAGGCAGCATTTTACCAACATGGTGGAGCAGTATGTGTGCACACGCCTACATGTAGTGAATGAGGGGTCTGCCCCCTTCAACTTCTGGGTCTCCAAATTGGGCACATGGCCTGAGCTTTCCCTTTACGCCTTGGAGGTGCTGGCGTGCCCTGCAGCCAGTGTATTATCTGAACGGGTATTTAGCACGGCTGGGGGCGTTATAACAGACAAGCGCAGCCGCCTGTCCAGAGACAATGTGGACAAGCTCACGTTCATTAAAATGAACCAGGCATGGATCCCACGGGACTTTTCCGTACCTTGTGCAGAATAGCAATGGTTACCGACCTTACCCACCCATTGTTCCATTTTTGCTCTTTCTCACTCTTTTGGGGTGTACCCTCATTTAAAATTTGTGAAAAGAAGCAGTGTTGGCTACCTCCTCCTCCTCCTCAGGGCCAGATTAACGTAGGGGCTATTGGAGCTGCAGCTCCAGGCCCCTACCTTTTATATAGGCCCCCGGGTTGGCCATATTCACTGTGACCGCTCTTCTGTCACTTGTAAACACAGAAGTCTGGCTTCTATGCTCGCTTCCCCAGGCAGCACCCTCAGAACCTCCCCACACAGCGCGAAGGCCTGACAAGGAGGGACAGTTGCCGATGCATGGATGTGTTTATGGGCTTCAGAGACAGCATCCCATGTTGAATTAGGCATGCATGGCTGCACCCTTCCTCCTCTGGATGCATGCCAAGGCACGGCCCTTAAGGCCCTTCAAAATCCTCAGCACCAAGACCATGATGCTCTTAATCCGGCCCTTGTCCTCCTCCACCGCCGCTTCCACCTACACCGCCCATAGGTGTGCGCAGCCTATTGCATTAGGGTGTGCACCCCAAAGTTGAAATACACATGCATGTGTTTGCCTACATGTACATGGCCCCGATACATTACTCTCCCTGCTGGCAAAGAGAAATAGAGCAGAGCAGGTCCGAGGGAGATCTTTCCCATCTCCTCACTGGCAAACAGAGCGATAATGCTATGTGCCCTAGGTGATTAGGGTGTGCCCAGGTACACCCGGCACACCCTGTGCGCACGCCTATGACACCGCCACATCCACCACCACCTCAACCTCCCTCCTACTCCATATGGGCCTCGTCCTTCAGAGATGAAGAACATTGTTTTATTTTTCTGTTTTTTTTTTGTTGTTTTAAGTTATTTCCCTATCCACATTTGTTTGCAGAGCACTTGCCAGGGGCGTTGCTAGGTGGGAAAAAGACCAGGGGCTTCAGCCCGAAGGTAAATTTGATAACCCCGCCCACATTTTAAAGGAAGTCCCACCCAAGCTCCTCCCACATTTAAAAGTAACGCCCAAGCTCCACCCAATGCCCCCCTCAGTCAAGGGGTGGTATGGAGAGGAGTACAGGGGGTCAGATATGGAGAGGAGAGGAGAGGGTCAGACATGGAGAGGAGAGGGTCAGACACGGAGAGGAGAGGAGAGGAGAGGGTCAGACACGGAGAGGAGAGGGTCAGACATGGAGAGGAGAGGAGAAGGGAGGAGAGGGTCAGACATGGAGAGGAGAGGGTCAGACACGGAGAGGAGAGGAGAGGAGAGGGTCAGACACGGAGAGGAGAAGGGAGGAGAGGGTCAGACATGGAGAGGAGAGGAGAGGGTCAGACATGGAGAGGAGAGGAGACGGGAGGAGAGGGTCAGACATGGAGAGGAGAGGGTCAGACATGGAGTGGAGTGGAGAGGAGAGGGTCAGATATGGAGAGGAGAGGGTCAGACATGGAGAGGAGAGGGTCAGACATGGAGAGGAGAGGGTCAGACATGGAGAAGAGAGGGTCAGACATGGAGAAGAGAGGGTCAGACATGGAGAAGAGAGGGTCAGACATGGAGAAGAGAGGGTCAGACATGGAGAAGAGAGGGTCAGACATGGAGAAGAGAGGGTCAGACATGGAGAAGAGAGGGTCAGACATGGAGAAGAGAGGGTCAGACATGGAGAAGAGAGGGTCAGACATGGAGAGGAGAGGGTCAGACATGGAGAGGAGAGGGTCAGACATGGAGAGGAGAGGGTCAGACATGGAGAGGAGAGGGTCAGACATGGAGAGGAGAGGGTCAGACATGGAGAGGAGAGGGTCAGACATGGAGAGGAGAGAGTCAGACATGGAGAGGAGAGAGTCAGACATGGAGAGGAGAGAGTCAGACATGGAGAGGAGAGAGTCAGACATGGAGAGGAAAGGGTCAGACATGGAGAGGAGAAGAGAGGAGAGGGTCAGACATGGAGAGGAGAGGAGAGGGTCAGACATGGAGAGGAGAGGAGAGGGTCAGACACGGAGAGGAGAGGAGAGGGTCAGACACGGAGAGGAGAGGGTCAGACACGGAGAGGAGAGGAGAGGAGAGGAGAGGGTCAGACACGGAGAGGAGAAGGGAGGAGAGGGTCAGACATGGAGAGGAGAGGGTCAGACATGGAGAGGAGAGGAGAAGGGAGGAGAGGGTCAGACATGGAGAGGAGAGGAGACGGGAGGAGAGGGTCAGACATGGAGAGGAGAGGGTCAGACATGGAGTGGAGTGGAGAGGAGAGGGTCAGACATGGAGAGGAGAGGATCAGACATGGAGAGGAGAGGGTCAGACATGGAGAGGAAAGGGTCAGACATGGAGAGGAAAGGGTCAGACATGGAGAGGAAAGGGTCAGACATGGAGAGGAGAGGGTCAGACATGGAGAGGAGAGGGTCAGACATGGAGAGGAGAGGGTCAGACATGGAGAGGAGAGGGTCAGACATGGAGAGGAGAGGGTCAGACATGGAGAGGAGAGGGTCAGACATGGAGAGGAGAGGGTCAGACATGGAGAGGAGAGGGTCAGACATGGAGAGGAAAGGGTCAGACATGGAGAGGAAAGGGTCAGACATGGAGAGGAGAGGAGAGGGTCAGACATGGAGAGGAGAGGAGAGGGTCAGACATGGAGAGGAGAGGAGAGGGTCAGACACGGAGAGGAGAAGGGAGGAGAGGGTCAGACATGGAGAGGAGAGGAGAGGGTCAGACATGGAGAAGGGAGGAGAGGGTCAGACATGGAGAGGAGAGGAGACGGGAGGAGAGGGTCAGACATGGAGAGGAGAGGGTCAGACATGGAGTGGAGTGGAGAGGAGAGGGTCAGACATGGAGAGGAGAGGATCAGACATGGAGAGGAGAGGGTCAGACATGGAGAGGAGAGGGTCAGACATGGAGAGGAGAGGGTCAGACATGGAGAGGAGAGGGTCAGACATGGAGAGGAGAGGGTCAGACATGGAGAGGAGAGGGTCAGACATGGAGAGGAGAGGGTCAGACATGGAGAAGAGAGGGTCAGACATGGAGAGGAGAGGGTCAGACATGGAGAGGAGAGGGTCAGACATGGAGAGGAAAGGGTCAGACATGGAGAGGAAAGGGTCAGACATGGAGAGGAAAGGGTCAGACATGGAGAGGAGAGGGTCAGACATGGAGAGGAGAGAGTCAGACATGGAGAGGAGAGGGTCAGACATGGAGAGGAGAGGGTCAGACATGGAGAAGAGAGGGTCAGACATGGAGAGGAGAGGGTCAGACATGGAGAGGAGAGAGTCAGACATGGAGAGGAGAGGGTCAGACATGGAGAGGAGAGGGTCAGACATGGAGAGGAGAGGGTCAGACATGGAGAGGAGAGGAGAAGGGAGGAGAGGGTCAGACATGGAGAGGAGAGGAGACGGGAGGAGAGGGTCAGACATGGAGAGGAGAGGGTCAGACATGGAGTGGAGTGGAGAGGAGAGGGTCAGACATGGAGAGGAGAGGATCAGACATGGAGAGGAGAGGGTCAGACATGGAGAGGAGAGGGTCAGACATGGAGAGGAGAGGGTCAGACATGGAGAGGAGAGTGCATCAAAGCTCTTTTTCTTCATTTTAACGACTTAAGGACAGTTTTACCCCCTTGAGGACCAGGTAATTTTTTGCGATATGGCACTGCGCTAATTTACCTGACAATTGCGTGGTTGTGCGGCGCTGTACCCAAATAAAATTGATGTCCTTTCTGTCCCCACAAATAGAGCTTTCTTTTGGTGGTATTTGATCACCTCTGATGAATTTTTTTTTTTTTTTTGCGTTATAAACACACAAAAAAGAACGACCATTCTGAAAAAAAAAAAACAATATTTTTACTTTCTGCTGTAAAACATTGAATTTTTTCATCATTTTAGGCCAATATGCATTCTGCTACATATTTTTGTTAAAAACAATCCCAATAAGTGTATATTGATTGGTTTGTGCAACAGTTATCGCATCTACAAACTAGGGGATAGATTTGTCATTTTTATTTATTTATTTTTACTAGTAATGGCGGTGATCTGCGTTTTTTTGCGGGACTGCGACATTGCGGCGGACAGATCGAACCCCTAACTGACATTTTTGACACTTTTGGGGGGACTAGTGACATTACTACAGTAATCAGTGCTAAAAATATCCACTGTTACTGTAATAATGACACTGGCAGGGAAGGGGTTAACACCAGGGGCAATCAAAGGGTTAAGTGTGTCCCCAGGGAGTGCTCTCTAACTGTGTGGGGGATGGAATCACTAGATGAACACAGAAACCTGTGTTCCTAAATAGCAGGAACACAGGATCCTTGTGTTCATTACTGACAGAATGGCGTACTGCCTTGTTTACATAGGCAGCCCGCAGTTCTGTCTCCATGGGGAGCGATTGTGGGTTTCTGGCACACATTGCGTCCGAAGTACCTGCTGATTGGCTTCCCCTCTGGCCAATTGGCACATGTCCCTGCTGTCTATTACACGAAACGACATACAGGTACGCCGTTTTGTGTAATAGAGTAAGGGCTCTGTCACACGGGCGATCAGATCAGATCCGCCTGTCAGTTTTTTAGGTGGATCTGATCGGATCCTCCATGCAGCTCTATGGGGCAGCGGATGTCAGCGGAGACACCTCCACTGCCACCTGTATCCGATCCTGTCCGTGAAATCTGGACGGATGGAAACCCTATTTTTACATCCGTTCAGTAATCGGATCGGATCGGATGAGAGCGGACAGGCGGTCCGCTCTCATCCGATCCCCCATAGAGGGCAGCGGGGGCTGAGACACCTCCCTCTCCGCTCTGCAAGCGGAGACGGAGCTGTCATCCACCCGGCTCAGCGGGGATCGTGGATCGATCCCTGCTGAGCAATACGGATCCGCCTACGGAGGCGGAACGTGTGAAAGAGCCCTAAAACTGCGTGGCTGGTAAGCAAGCAGTTAAATGTACAGCCTAATAGAATTCTATGGGACTGGGGGAAACATGCAGGAAGACTGTGGGGACATCAGCACTGCAGCCAAATCACACTACATAGGGGCAGATCACTGCACACAATGCTGAAATAGAACTCCTTAGCTTCAGATAAGAAAATAGGGGAAGGAAGAGGAATTTGGGAGAGAACAGGAAGGGGGGAGGAGGAGAGGCTGGTGAGTGGTGACAGTTCACTTACTTGAAAAGGCAATGCAGGCTTCAGGCTTCGGATGTGACTGTCAGTTCAAACTTTCCCGCCCACACAATCCTCTTCACACACCTCAGAGACACAGGCTTCCTGTGTGGGCGGGCACATTGAGAGAGGGGCGGGAGGAGGCAGAGCATTTCTGGAGGGGGCTGTGCAGTGTATGGAAGACAGAGACACTCAGCCCTGTGACTGGTGCAGCCGACCTCCCTGTCACAGGACACAAAGCAACTCGCAGCAGGAGTGTGTATGCTTTTCTAACATTACACAGCTCTATCTCGTCTCTTCAGGGGGGCGGGGTCAAGGAGGCGGTGCCATGGTGGAGCTCTTTTGAGTCCCTGGCTCTCAGGCTGCCTGCAAAAGGGAAACCGAACAAGGGGGCGGAGCCCCACGTTTCGGCCCCGCCCACCCCGACATCAATTCTTCGTTTTGACAGCTCCAGCCTTTTGCAGCTGCCCCACCAATCACTGGATGGACATTATGCTGAGTATTTAGCCCCGACCAACCCCACGCCTTGGGAGTGATTCGGGGCTAATCATTTTAAAATGGAATATGAGACTCGGGGCTTTTTGGGGGCCAACTCGGGGCTATAGCCCCTGTCAGCCCCCCCCTGCCGACGCCACTGGCACTTGCCATGCTCTTAACTACGTTTTGCTGCCATTTGCAGCACTCTAGCCCTGTCCATTGGTGTTTTAGAGCCATTTTAGTGCCTTAAAGTTCGGGTCCCCATTGACTTCAAAGGGGTTCGGTGTCCGGGAAAAGTTCGGTAAAAGTCCGGGACACGGACCCGGACTTTTTTTTAAAGTTCGGCCGAACCCGTCGAACACGGACATCTAGGTGTCCGCTCAACCCTACATGCAATTATACAGTTCATATGTTTATGGACAATTATTGAAACAGTATACAATTCATATTAAGAATATAAATACAATAAAATAGGATCTCATATAGGATCTCTAAAATTAATATCAATATGGAAACACTGTATATATCAATTCATACATGATCAAAATAAAATGATAAATTGTTTTATAGCATCCGAGTTATATTGTAGACTCGATGCGTTTCCTGGACCTCCGTCCATTCATCAGGAGTATTGGATACATATAAAGTGTCTGAAGAAGAAAAAAGGGGCTTTGAACATATTTGCACCAGAACATATGAATATAAAAGATATATCATTCTAAAAATCTGATAACACAATTTTTTACCTTAGACATCTCAAGGTCAATTAGACACAAGAGAAATAAAGCCCAACCTCGGAGGGAAAATGGCGGCATCAGAGGCATGATCTCCCCCGATGGTCCTCAGCCCCTAACCCTAACCCTATCCCTAATCCTAACCCTATCCCTAATCCTAACCCTATCCCTATCCCTGTCCCTATCCCTATCCCTAAACCTAACCCTATCCCTAAAACTAACCCTTTCCCTATCCCTAACCCTAACCCCAACCCTATCCCTAACGCTAACCCTATCCCTAACCCTATCCCTAACCCTAACCCTATCTTTAACCTTAACCCTAACCCTATCCCTAACCCTAACCCCAACCCTATCCCTAATCCTAACCCTATCCCTAATCCTTACCCTAACCCTAACCCCAACCCTAACTCTAACCCTATCCCTAACCTTAACCCCAACCCTATCCCTAACCCTAAACCTAAACCTAACCTAACCCTAACCCTAACCCTATCCCTAACCCTAACCCTATCCCTAACGCTAACCCTAACCCTAACCTAACCCTAACACTATCCCTAACCCCAACCCTATCCCTAACCCTATCCCTAACGCTAACCCTTACCCTAATCCTAACCCTAATCCTAACATTAACCCTAACCCTATCCCTAACCCCAACCCTATCCCTAATCCTTACCCTAACCCTATCATTAATCCTAACCCTAAACCTAACCCCAACCCTATCCCTAACCCTGACCCTAACCCTAACCCTAATCCTAACCCTATCCCTAACCCTAACCATAACCCTAAACCCAACCCTATCCCAAACCGTAACCCTATCCCAAATCCTAACCCTAACCTTATCCCTAATCCTAACCCTATCCCTAACCCTAACCCCAACCTTTTCCCTAACCCCAACCCTATCCCTAACCCTAACCTTATCCCTAACTCTAACCCTAACCCTATCCCTAATTCTAACCCTAACCCCAACCCTTACCCTAACCCCAACCCTATCCCTTACCCCATCCCTAACCCTATCCCTAAACTTAACCCCAACCCTATCCCTAACCCTAAACTTAAACCTAACCCTAACCTAACCCTAACCCTAACCCTATCCCTAACCCTAACCCTATCCCTAACCCTATCCCTAATGCTAACCCTAACCTAAAACTAACACTATCCCTAACCCCAACCCTATCCCTAACCCTATCCCTAACCCTATCCCTAACGCTAACCTTTACCCTAATCCTAACCCTAACCCTAACATTAACCCTAACCATATCCCTAACCCTAACCCCAACCCTATCCCTAATCCTTACCCTAACCCTATCATTAATCCTAACCCTAACCCTAACCCGAACCCTATCCCTAACCCTAATCCTAACCCTAACCATAACCCTAAACCCAACCCTATCCCAAACCGTAACCCTATCCCTAATCGTAACCCTAACCTTATCACTAATCATAACCCTATCCCTAACCCTAACCCTAACCCCAACCCTTTCCGTAACCCCAACCCTAACCCTAACCTTATCCCTAACTCTAACCCTAACCCTATCCCTAATTCTAACCCTAACCCCAACCCTTACCCTAACCCCAACCCTATCCCTTACCCCATCCCTAACCCTATCTCTAACCCTAACCCCATCCCTAACCCTATCCCTAACCTTAACCAAATCACTAATCCTAACCCAAACCCTAACCCCAACCCTATCCCTAACCCTATCTTTAACCCTATCCCTATCCCTAATCCTAACCCTATCCCTAATCCTAACCCCAACCCTATCCCTAACCCCAACCCTATCCCTATCCCTAACCATTTCCCTATCACTAACCCTATCCCTTACCCCAACCATGACCCTAAACCTAACCCTATCCCTAACCCTAACCCCAACCCTATCCCTAACACTATCCCTATCACTAACCCTATCCCTAACCCTAATCCCAACCCTATCCCTAACCCTATTCCTAACCCTAACCCAATCCCTAACCCCAACCCTTTCCCTAAACCCAAACCTATCCCTAACCCTAACTCTAACCCTAACCCTATCCTAAACCCCCAACCCTTTCCCTAACCCTAACCCTAACCCTATCCCTAACCCTAACCCTATCCCTATCCCTAACCCTAACCCTAACTCTAACCCTAATCCCTATCCCTAATTCTAACCCTAACCCTATCCCTAACCCCAACCCTATCCCTAATCCTAACCCTATCCCTAATCCTTACCCTAACCCTAACCCCAACCCTAACTCTAACCCTATCCCTAAACTTAACCCCAACCCTATCCCTAACCCTAAACTTAAACCTAACCCTAACCTAACCCTAACCCTATCCCTAACCATAACCCTAACCCTATCCCTAACGCTAACCCTAACCCTAACCTAACCCTAACACTATCCCTAACCCCAACCCTATCCCTAACCCTATCCCTAACGCTAACCTTTACCCTAATCCTAACCCTAACATTAACCCTATCCCTAACCCCAACCCTATCCCTAATCCTTACCCTAACCCTATCATTAATCCTAACCCTAACCCTAACCCCAACCCTATCCCTAACCCTAATCCTAACCCTAACCATAACCCTAAACCCAACCCTATCCCAAACCGTAACCCTATCCCTAATCCTAACCCTAACCTTATCCCTAATCATAACCCTATCCCTAACCCTAACCCTAACCCCAACCCTTTCCGTAACCCCAACCCTATCCCTAACCCTAACTCTAACCCTAACCCCCAACCCTTTCCCTTACCCTATCCCTAACCCTAACCTTATCCCTAACTCTAACCCTAACCCTAACCCTATCCCTAATTCTAACCCTAACCCCAACCCTTACCCTAACCCCAACCCTATCCCTTACCCCATCCCTAACCCTATCTCTAACCCTAACCCCATCCCTAACCCTATCCCTAACCTTAACCAAATCACTAACCCTAATCCTAACCCAAACCCTAACCCCAACCCTATCCCTAACCCTATCTTTAACCCTATCCCTATCCCTAATCCTAACCCTAACCCTATCCCTAATCCTAACCCCAACCCTATCCCTAACCCCAACCCTATCCCTAACCATTTCCCTATCACTAACCCTATCCCTTACCCCAACCATGACCCTAAACCTAACCCTATCCCTAACCCTAACCCCAACCCTATCCCTAACACTATCCCTATCCCTATCACTAACCCTATCCCTAACCCTAATCCCAACCCTATCCCTAACCCTAACCCTATCCCTAACCCTATTCCTAACCCTAACCCAATCCCTAACCCCAACCCTTTCCCTAAACCCAACCCTATCCCTAACCCTAACTCTAACCCTAACCCTATCCTAAACCCCCAACCCTTTCCCTAACCCTAACCCTAACCCTATCCCTAACCCTAACCCTATCCCTAACCCTGACCCTAACTCTAACCCTAATCCCTATCCCTAATTCTAACCCTAACCCCAACCCTATCCCTAACCCCACCCCTATCCCTAACCCCTCCCCTAACCCTAACCCCATCCCTAACCCTATCCCTAACCCCATCCCTTTCCCTAACCCTTACCCTATCCCTAACCCTAATCCTAACCCTAACTCCAACCCTATCCCTAACCCTAACCCTATCCCTAACCCTGTCCTTCATCCTAACCCTATCCATAACCCTAACCCTAAACCTAACCCTAACCCTATCCCTAATGCTAACCCTATCCCTAACCCTAACCTTATCCCTAACCTTAACCCGATCCCTAACCCTATTCCTAACCCTAACCCAATCCCTAACCCCAACCCTTTCCCTAAACCCAACCCTATCCCTAACCCTAACTCTAACCTTAACCCTATCCTAAACCCCCAACCCTTTCCCTAACTCTAACCCTAAACCTATCCCTAACCCTAACCCTATCCCTAACCCTATTCCTAACCCTAACCCAATCCCTAACCCCAACCCTTTCCCTAAACCCAACCCTATCCCTAACCCTAACTCTAACCCTATCCTAAACCCCCAACCCTTTCCCTAACCCTAACCTTAAACCTATCCCTAACCCTAACCCTATCCCTATCCCTAACCCTAACCCTAACTCTAACCCTAATCCCTATCCCTAATTCTAACCCTAACCCCAACCCTATCCCTAACCCCACCCCTATCCCTAACCCCTCCCCTAACCCTAACCCCATCCCTAACCCTATCCCTAACCCCATCCCTATCCCTAACCCTTACCCTATCCCTAACCCTAATCCTAACCCTAACTCCAACCCTATCCCTAACCCTAACCCTAACCCTGTCCTTCATCCTAACCCTATCCCTAACCCTAACCCTAACCCTAAACCTATCCCTAATGCTAACCCTATCCCTAACCCTAACCCTATCCCTAACCTTAACCCTAACGCTATCCCTAACAATAACCCTAACCCCAACCCTATCCCTAATCCTTACCCTAACCCTATCCCTAACCCCAACCCTAAACCCTAACCATATCCCTAATCCTAACCATAACCCTAACCCCAACCCTATCCCTAACCCTATCCTTAACCCTATCCCTTACCTTAACCCTAACCCTATCCCTAACTCTAACCCTATCCCTAATCCTAACCCTAACTCTAACCCTATCCCTATCCCTAACTCTAACCCTAACCCTATCCTAAACCCCCAACCCTTTCCCTAACCCTAACCCTATCCATAACCCTAACCCTAACCCTATCCCTAACCCTAACTCTAACTCTAACCCTATCCCTATCCCTAACCATTTCCCTATCCTTAACCTTATCCCTTACCCCAACCATGACCCAAAACCTAACCCTATCCCTAACCCTAATCCCAACCCTATCCCTAACCCTAACCCTATCCCTAACCCTATTCCTAACCCTATTCCTAACCCTAACCCCAACCCTTTCCCTAAACCCAACCCTATCCCTAACCCTAACTCTAACCCTAACCCTATCCTAAACCCCCAACCCTTTCCCTAACCCTAACCCTAACCCTATCCCTAACCCTATCCCTATCCCTAACCCTAACTCTAACCCTAATCCCTATCCCTAATTCTAACCCTAACCCCAACCCTATCCCTAACCCCACCCCTATCCCTAACCCCATCCCTAATCCTAACCCTAACTCCAACCCTATCCCTAACCCTATCCCTCACCCTAACCCTATCCCTAACTCTAACCCTATCCCTAATCCTAACCCGAACTCTAACCCTAACCCTATCCCTAATCCTAACCATTACCCTAACTCTAACCCTATCCCTATCCCTAACCTTAACCCTAACCCTATGCCTAACCCTTACTCTATCGTTAATCCTAACCCTAACCCCAACCCTATCCCTAACCCTGACCCTAACCTTATCCCTATCCTAACCCTATCCCTAACCCCAACCATAACCCTAAACCCAACCCTATCCCTAATCCTAACCCTATCCCTAACCCTAACCCAATCCCTATCCCTAACTCTAACCCTAACCCTATCCTAAACCCCCAACCCTTTCCCTAACCCTAACCCTATCCCTAACCCTAACTCTAACCCTAATCCCTATCCCTAATTCTAACCCTAACCCCAACCCTAACCCCATCCCTAACCCTATACCTAACCCCACCCCTATCCCTAACCCCACCCCTAACCCTAACCCCATTCCTAACCCTATCTCTAACCCCATCCCTATCCCTAACCCTTACCCTATCCCTAACCCTAACCCTGTCCTTCATCCTAACCCTATCCCTAACCCTAACCCTAAACCTAACCCTAACCTAACCCTATCCCTAATGCTAACCCTATCCCTAACCCTAATCCTAACCCTAACCCTATCCCTAACCTTAACCCTAACCCTAACCCTATCCCTAACAATAACCCTAACCCCAACCCTATCCCTAATCCTTACCCTATCCCTATCCCTAACCCCAACCCTAAACCCTATCCCTAATCCTAACCATAACTCTAACCTCAACCCTATCCCTAACCCTATCCTTAACCCTAACCCTATCCCTAATCCTAACCCCAACCCTATCCCTCACCCTAACCCTAACTCTAACCCTAATCCTAACCCTATCCCTATCCCTAACCCTATGCCTAACCCTTACTCTATCATTAATCCTAACCCTAACCCCAACCCTATCCCTAACCCTGACCCTGACCTTATCCCTATCCTAACCCTATCCCTAACCCCAACCATAACCCTAAACCCAACCCTATCCCTAATCCTAACCCTATCCCTAACCCTAACCCAATCCCTATCCCAAACTCTAACCCTAACCCTATCCTAAACCCCCAACCCTTTCCCTAACCCTAACCCTATCCCTAACCCTCACCCTATCCCTAACCCTAACCCTAACTCTAACCCTAATCCCTATCCCTAATTCTAACCCTAACACCAACCCTAACCCCATCCCTAACCTTATACCTAACCCCACCCCTATCCCTAACCCCACCCCTAACCCTAACCCCATCCCTAACCCTATTTCTAACCCTTACCCTATCCCTAACCCTAATCCTAACCCTAACTCCAACCCTATCCCTAACCCTAACCCTGTCCTTCATCCTAACCCTATCCCTAACCCTAAACCTAACCCTAACCTAACCCTATCCCTAATGCTAACCCTATCCCTAACCCTAATCCTAACCCTATCCCTAACCTTAACCCTAGCCCTATCCCTAACAATAGCCCTAACCCCAACGCTATCCCTAATCCTTACCCTATCCCTATCCATAACCCCAACCCTAAACCCTAACCCTATCCCTAACCATAACCCTAACCCCAACCCTATCCCTAACCCTATCCTTAACCCTAACCCTATCCCTAATCTTAACCCCAACCCTATCCCTCACCCTAACCCTATCCCTAACTCTAACCCTAACCCCAACCCTATCCCTCACCCTAACCCTATCCCTAATCCTAACCATTACCCTAACTCTAACCCTATCCCTATCCCTAACCTTAACCCTATGCCTAACCCTTACTTTATCATTAATCCTAACCCTAACCCCAACCCTATCCCTATCCCTATCCCTAACCTTAACCCTGATCCTAACCGTATCCCTATCCTAACCCTATCCCTAACCCCAACCATAACCCTAAACCCAACCCTATCCCTAATCCTAACCATATCCCTAACTCCAACCCAATCCCTAACCCCAACCCTTTCCCTAACCCTAACCCTATCCCTATCCCTAACCCTAACCTTATCCCTAACTCTAACCCTAACCCCAACCCTATCCCTAACCCTATCCCTAACCCTATCCCTATCCCTAATCCTAACCCTAACCCTATGCCTAACCCTATCCCTAATCCTAACCCTAACCCCATCCCTAACCCTATCCCTATCCCTAACCCTAACCTCAACCATAACCATAAACCCAACCCTATCCTTAACCCTAACCCTAACCCTATCCCTAATCCTAACCCTATCCCTAATCCTAACCCCAACCCTATCCTTAACCCTATCCTTAACCCTATCCCTAACCCTAACCCTAACCTCAACCCTATCCCTAACCCTATCCTTAACCCTATCCCTAACCCTAACCCTAACCCCAACCCTATCCCTAACCCTATCCTTTACCCCAACCATAACCCTAAACCCAAACCTATCCCTAACCCTAACCCCAACCCTATCCCTAACACTATCCCTATCACTAACCCTATCCCTAACTCTAACCCCAACCCTATCCCTAACCCTATGCCTAACTCTATCCCTAATCCTAACCCTAACCCCATCCCTAACCCTATCCCTAACCTCAACCATAACCATAAACCCAACCCTAACCCTATCCCTAACCCTAACCCTATACCTATCCCTATCCCTAACCCTAATCCTAACCCTTAACCGAAACCCTAACCCTACCCCTATCCCTAATAGGGATGATCGAACTTTTGAAAAGCTTGGTTCGACCAGAACACCCGAATTTCCCAAAAGTTCAGTTCGGATTCCCGGACCCCATTGAAATCAATGGGACCCGAACTTCGGTAATCAAAAAAACACCATTTTGAAGCCCTAAAACCTAATAGATGCCCCTAAAAAGTGCTTAGGGTTCTGGGTCATGCCCCAGGGACTATGAATCAGGCAAAAAAAAGTTCTTAAAAATTGGCGTTTTTGATAGCCAGTTATTGAAAAAATTATTGAGAAAAAATGAGATTTCTTTGGATTTAGTGTCTGGGGGCTCTAAAAAAGTGTACATGTGAAGTTTCAGCTCTGTAGCATGTACAGAACCAGAATTATAGCATGCCAAACCTTCAAAAATGACTTTTTTGCTTAGCGGTGTCTTTCTTTTGCTCCTAATCAACTGCACTGCCAATGTGTATGATGGGGACATAATGCAGTGCACTGGGAACAAGAGTTTTTCTTTGGAAAAAGGTGCTGTCTCTTTAAATGTGGATATAATTAACGGGTGTATTTTCACAATGGGGCTATTATTACCAAATGTTATCAAGAAGTCAAAAGATGTATGTAGATGCACTTTATTTCATGTAAAATGGTGTTTGGTGCACTTTAACTTGAATTCTCACAAGAAACAGACATATATGCACGGATACATTGAGGGTTAGAGTTAGGGGTAGGGGCCACAATGTAGTGCAGAGTGAACAAGATTAGAGATGTTTTGGATGAATACTGTTGTCTCTTGACTTTGAATAGAAGTAAAGGATGCTTAAAAATTGGGCCTTTGGTGGTGCCGACGATGCCTTGACACCATAACCCTATGAAAGTGCTGGTTATGTAGGCAATAATTGCCTTTGTAAGGAAAAAAATTGCAATGATATGCATCTGTGAAACAGGTGCGCAACAATTGTTTGGGTGTTGGCGGAGCCATACCGCTGTATGCCAAAAGAGCTGGTGTTGAAGTAGGCGAAAAAATTAAGATGTGTACCTGTGGATCAGGTGAGCGAACATTGTGTTTTGGGTGTTGGCGGAGCCTCCCCACCATAAACCCAAAGAGCTGGTTTTGAAGAAGGCGTAAAAATTATGAAGATGTGGAACAGGTGTGCAAACATGGTATCTTTGGTGTTGGCGGAGCCTCCCCACCGTAAGCCCAAAGAGCTGGTGTTGCAGAAGGCCAAAAAAAAAATTAATCTTTTCTAGTGGAAACTAGAATGAGGTTCTGTGAACCTAAACAGAACGAGAGGAGGGTTTGAGGGTAGCACCCTGGTCCAGGCTTAAACTGAGGCTCAGCTGCCACATCACAACGATAGACTAGTCTACAAGGTCTGCATCAGGTGCATCAAAGCTTGATATCCACGACTGATTCATTTTAATGATTGTCAAACGGTCGACTGAGTCGGTGGAGAGTCTCGTTCGATGGTCTGTGATGAATCCTCCAGCTGCGCTGAATGCCCGTTCCGATAGGACACTGGAAGCAAGGCAGGCCAACAACTCCATGGCATACTGGGCCAGTTCAGGCCAGTGGTCTAATCTTACGACCCAGTATGCCAGTGGATCGGATTCGTCACATGAAAAGCCCTCTGTGTCACTTTGTGCCCAGACGTAATCTTGCTGGTGCCGTACTCGCATAGATATTCATTGAGGGCCCTCTGCTGCGTGTACAGGCGCTGCAGCATAGCCAAGGTGGAGTTCCAGCGGATGGGCATGTCACAGACGAGGCGTTGTACCGGCAGGTGAAACTCACGCTGCACTTCGGCCAAACGCACAGTGGCACTGTACAACCGCTTGAAGTGACTGCACACCCTTCTTGCCATCCTTAGCACATCCTGCATTCCCGGGTATGAGTTCAAAAACTGCTGTACCACGAGATTCAGGACATGCGCCAGGCATGGCACATGGGTCAACTTTCCCTGCCGAAGGGCGGCCAGGAGTTTTGACCCATTATCGGTAACCACCATTCCTGGCTGCAGCTGACGTGGTGTAAACCACCTCTGGGCCTGTGCCTGCAGAGCCCCAAGAATATCAGGGGCAGTGTGCTGCCTGTCCCCTAGACACACAAGCTGCAGCACTGCGTGACACCTTTTGGCCTGAGACATAGAATAGACCTTTGAACGCTTACGTGGTACCTCATCATATTCAAAGAACCATGCTGCAGAGGAGGGCATGGAGGAGGATGAGGAGGAGGAGCAGGAGGGGGTAGAAGTGATCGATCTACCCGGATCAGTGACACCACCAGCTGTTTGCAGACGTGGGGGCAATACTGGCTGCAGCACCGAGCTCTGGCTACAATCCCTTCCGCTGGCAAGCAGTGTCACCCAATGAGCAGTGACAGAAATGTACCGCCCCTGCCCATGTTTGCTTGACCAAGTGTCAGCCATCAGGTGTATCTTATGGCTGACTGACTTGGCCAGGGACGACACTACATTGCCTTCCACATGTTGGTAAAGGGATGGCAGGGCCTTACGGGTAAAGTAATGCCGACTTGGCACCTGCCACTGTGGAACTGTACATTTTGCAAAGTCGCGGAAGGGAGCAAACTCTACCAGGTTAAATGGTAAGAGTTGCAGAGCCAGTAGTTTTGCCAAACTACTGTTTAGACGCTGGGCATGTGGGTGGCGGGGAGTATACTTTTTTTTTCGTTCCAGCATGTGTGGAATCGAAATTTGCCGTCTAGATGTTACAGCTGGTGGTGTGCTGGAGGTAGATGCGACACTGCGTGCTATATCATCATCCCTGTCAGTGGAGGCTGCCAACAGGTGATGAGTGACTATAGCAGGGACAGACTGATGTGCAGGTGGAGCACGAGGAGGAGCGCAAGGAGGACTAGGAGGTTGACTGGCCGATCTTTGGCCCTTTTGCGGGTTCTTCATATGCTCCTGCCAACGGGCCAAGTGGTGGGTTGTCAAATGCCTAGTTAGGCAGCTTGTACCCAAGTGGTTGACATTTTTGCCACGTTTTATTCCCTTATGACAAATCTTGCAGATCGCAACTGTTCGATCTGCATGAGATGTCTCAAAAAAGGCCCAGCAAGAAGAGGTTTGTATAGTGGCCCGGGAGACAACAGGTGCGGCTTTAGATGGAGTGGGCCGTCTGCTCTCCCCTCTTGCTTGCTCTGCCTCCTCCTCAACCTCAGACCCAACATCAGACTCCATAAAGGACTGAGCATCAGGCGTGGCACGGGAGACAACAGGAGCGGCCTTAGATGGAGTGGGCCATCTGCTCTCCCCTCTTGCTTGCTCTGCCTCCTCCTGAACCTCAGACCCAACATCAGATTCCATAAAGGACTGAGCATCAGGCTGGAGAAGATGGCTGACACTGTGGTCAAACAGCTCAGCTGACTCCTCTGCCATGTCTGAAGTTGGGTCTAAGGAAGGACTTGAGGTGGACATGGACTCATCTTTATTTGCTCTGCCAACTGCAGAAGACTGACCACTTTTCTCTGCCTAGGTCACTGTAGTTGCTGATGATGACGATGATGAGGGTTTGGTAATATAGTCCACCACCTCCTGTACGTACTGTGGACGTATAGCTTGGCCACTGCGGGAGAACAATCGCAATGGTGGCCTAGCTGAGGACTGACCACCACGTCCACCCTTGCCTCTAGACACCCTAGAAGCTGTGCCCCTTTCCGCAGCAGGGCCACGTATGCCTTTCCTTGGTCTACCTGACATAGTTATCACTGATGCTTTGGCAACTCTGCGCGGTGAAATTCACCTGCAAAACGCACACTGCTATGCGACCCAAAGTTGTCGCTAAATACAGCAGATGTGTGTGACGCAGAGTAGCAAAGTCTTTTGCACGGGCGTTAACTTGTCACTGAGGCTTTGGCAACTCTGCGCTGTGAAATTCACCTGCAAAATACACACTGCTATGCGACCCAAATTTGTCTCTAAATACAGCAGATGTGTGTGACACAGAGTAGCAAAGCCTTTTGCACAGGCGTTAACTTGTCACTGAGGCTTTGGCAACTCTGCGCATTGAAATTCACCTGCAAAACGCACACTGCTATGCGACCCAAAGTTGTCACTAAATACAGCAGATGTGTGTGACGCAGAGTAGCAAAGCCTTTTGCACAGGCGTAACTTGTCACTGAGGCTTTGGCAACTCTGCCCGGTGAAATTCACCTGCAAAACGCACACTGCTATGCGACCCAAAGTTGTCGCTAAATACAGCAGTTGTGTGTATCGCTGCAATGTATTTTGCACAATAGCTGACTAGCAAGCACGTATACCTGCTGTAGATATATCAGCAGTGCAACGTGCTCACTAGACGGAACCTTGACACTTAAAAGTATCCCTACAAAAACTAGATTATTGAATCTAACTATAGTGGTATATAGTACCCTAACTACACTGCATATCCCTTTCTTCACACTAAAAGAACAGCTCCATACAGCAGAAGATAATTTCTAACTGACACTGTCCCTTTAAATTTTTTTTTTTCTGACTCAAACAGCACAATCGCTGTATTTCTAACTACACTGACAATCTGTCTGTAAGCTAACTGCTCTTCTGCTGATATGGAGCTTTACAAGCAATCGGCTATGCAGCAAACGTTGTGTAACAAAGCAGGAGTAACACAAATGCTTCCACTCTCTTCCACAGCCTCTATATTACAGTGCTAGAGGTTAGGCGGGGCTATGTCATATACTGGGAGGCGTATTCACTCCTGATTGGCCTCTGGTCCCCGTAGTCACTCCAATCACGTTCCTAGCAGACTCCTGCCCCCTCATTGGCTTTTACTGACGTTTCTGGGCCAATCACGGGCTTTTAAAGCCCACTTCCTGTCCCATTTCATTTTGGGCAGTTCTGGTGACCGAATTCCGAACTTTTACCGCAAAAAGTTCGGAATTCGCCGATTTTCGAACACCCAATGTTAGGGTCGAACCGATGGTTGACCCGAACCGTTCGATCATCCCTAATCCTAACCCTAATCCAAACCCTATCCCTAATCCTAACCCTAACCCCAACCCCAACCCTAACCCTAACCCTATCCCTAACCCCAAACCTATCCCCAACCCTAACCCCAACCCTATCCCTATCCCTAACCCCAACCATAACCCTAAACCCAACCCTATCCCTAATCCTATCTCTAATGGAGATGGCCTTGTGGTTCGCCCGGCGGTCGGTTCGCGGCAAATTTTGCTTGTTCGCTACCCGCCGAATTTTTGGACATATGGCGTCGTTCGCGGCAGCCATATTTGTTTACATTGGGGAGAACTTTTACCCGTGACACAGCCGTCAGGTGGAACGGGACAGCCAAGTGAAACATTCCAGCACATGGACAGTCCCCCTACCCTATAAATAGACCCGATCTGGCGGCCATTTCACATTCTGCTTTCTGCCAGTGTAGGGAGAGGTCTGCTGTGCTCGTCAGGGAGGGTTTGCTAGACACATATAGTGTTGTGAAGATCCACAAAAGTCCTTTTCAGGGCTGGTATTTTTCAGTATAGGTCTACTAGTATCTTTTGAGCTTAGGGAGAGGTATCCAGTGGTTGCTTTAGGGGCAGTTAAAGATCGGCTGCAGTCACAAATCGCTCTGTCAATGTCCACAAAAGTCCTTTTGAGGGCTGGTATTTCGGTATTGGTCTAGTATCTTTAGAGCTTAGGGAGAGGTATCCTGTGGTTGCTTTAAGGGCAGCTAGAGATTGGCTGCAGTCACACACAAATCGCTTTGTCAATGTCCACCAAAGCCATTTAAAATGCTCCAATGTCGTTTTAGGGTCTATTACAGTCTCTTTACTATAGGGCCAGGTATCCTGTGGTTGCTTTAGGGGCAGTTAGAGATTGGCTGCAGTCACACAGAAATCGCTTTGTCAATGTCCACAAAAGTAATTTAAAATGTGTCAATGTTGTTATAGGGTCGATTACAGTCTCTTTACTATAGGGGCAGGTATCCAGTGGTTGCTTTAGGGGCAGTTAGAGATTGGCTGCAGTCAAACACAAATCGCTCTGTCAATGTGAATGGACCCTATATGTATTAGACAATGTATTTAAAGCTGCTGTCAGTTCTGGCTGATTTATGAAAAAAAAATATATATTTTTTGCTGTAAAAAAAAAGAAAAAATGTAGGGCAACTTTTTCAATTGCAATACTTCTGTTATGACATTGTCCATGTGCTGGGACTATTTGTGCACAGCTAGTATGTCTTTTGTGGCTGCAAATATGACCTAAATGTTTTTAAAGTTCGCCTCCCATTAAAGTCAATGGGGCCCGCCGCAAACTCGCGGTTCGCGGATGTAACGGCTATCCAGGTGGTGAGAGGGTATCAGCCGTTGGGGACGTCCTTTTTTCCTGGCAAGTCCCTATGTAGTAATGGAGTAGTAGAATCCCAACCATAGGATCCAAGAGGAGAGTAAGGTTCAGCTGTTGAACGACCGGGTAATAATGCTGGAAAATCCCCCTCCAGGAACGAGACGAAGCTACGTTTTGAAGGGTCAAGGAAAACAACACATTATTGAAACCAGAATACAGGCTTTTATACACCTGGGGAGTATATCAGACACTACTTAAACAATGGCCTGACATCCACCCAGACAAATAGGTAAGGTCATTACCACACTTAACAAAAGCTGCCTCAGCCCAAATCAACATAATGTAGACAAAATCAGCGTTAATCAGCACACATTCCGTCTCTAGGCTGGCCATACCTTGACTTCATGGAATGTCCATATAAGGAGTCACTTCCTGGGGCTCACAGTGCAAAGAGAGATATGATAGCAGGGAGTGTAAATAACGGAAATCCTTCACACACATGAACCAGGTAAGCACAAATATTCTCTGTTAAAGGTAAGGGTCTGTTACACTGCTCCCCTTTTGTGGAACACTCCGGCAGACCCGGATTGATCCTTTTCGGGTCAACTTGGGGCTGTCCGACCGACTGTCAGGGTAAAAGTTCTGTTTGCCTGGACAGTCCGTCCGCATTTCCATTCAACTTGCCAGGGCGGTATTGGATGGAGAAATTGTATGGTTGTAATGCTAGGCTCCATCTCAACAAGCGTCCATTATCTCCAGCCACTCAGTTCAACCATACCAAGGGATTATGATCTGTAATAAGGGTAAATTCTTGGCCATACAGATATGGTGTAAGTTTCTTTAGAGCCCAGACCAGGGCTAAACACTCCTTTTCCACTGCCACGTCTCTGGGTAACAATTTTCTACTCAGGTACGCGACAGGGTGTTCTCCTCCGTCTTCCCTGATCTGGCTTAGAACTGCCCCCTTCCTTCATTTTTTTTTCAAAATTAGGCTAGGCACAGTTAGTGCCTTCGACGTGATATTCACATAGTGTTGTGCTTAGTCTGTTAAGCCCACACTATAGTTTTGTTGGACTCCTATCTTGGAGTGCCTTTCCCTGTTTTTTACTGCGCTTTTTTTTTTTTTTAACGCACTCTGCTATGATACCTACAAACCTCTCTCAGACCCGGCTGTAGCTGGGGTCTTATAACGTCAATGGAATAAATAGGGCCTCTAAAAGGGGGCAAATTTTGTATCAAATGCATAAAAATCAAGTAAACTTACTACTATTACAGGAAACACATTTTCGGGCTGACTCTGTACCCTCATGCTCCAATAAATATTTTAACAGGTGGTTTCATAGTACCAATCCATTCCAGAAGTCAAAAGGAGTATCTATTGCAATTCATAAATCGCTACCTATTGAGGTGATAAACCAGGTATCTGACCCACAAGGAAGGTATGTGTTTATAAAATTCTTACTTTGGGAGACTAAATTTACAGTAGCAAATTTTTACCTGCCTAATGTGGATCAGGTAACAACAGCTCTAAAGTTTTTAGAGCTTCTGTCCAATTTTTCAGAAGGGAAAATTCTATGGGGGGGGGGGGGGGACTTTAACATCCTACTGGAACCCCTGTTAGATTCATCGGCTTCGAGATCCGCAATTTCCTTCACTAAACTAAGGGCTTTTAAGCGGGCTCTATTTAATCAGCACTTGATAGATGTTAGGCGGATCCTGCATCGGAAAACTCGGGATTATACATATTTTTCATCAGTTCACCAAACTTCTATTCGCGCAGATATTCTGATAAAATAGCTTTGCATCAATACAAATCTCAAGATAAGTGTGGAAAGTACTTAGCTAGGACTCTGCATCCTAGGTCTCCATCTACTTTTATAACTCATATCCGTGATGCTACTGGAGAATTAGTATTCTCCCCTAATAATATCGGGCAAACGTTTAAAGAATTTTACCACTCTTTATGTAATATTTCGTCAACACTGACTTCAGATCAGTATGCCCTTTTGGAAGCAGACAAACTTTCTTATATTATGAAGACCGCTCTTCCGAGCTTAGAAGGAGATGTAGTGGAAGAACTTGAATCGCCTGTTACAGTAGAAGAGGTGGCGAGAGCGATCTCGACCACTCCTTCAGGGAAAGGTCCAGGCCCAGACGGTTTTACCCCTAAATCTTTTAAAGCTTTTTCTTCTCTTCTTGCTCCCTTCATGACTAAAATGTTTAATTCTCTGTCAGAAGACATTTTGTTTGCTCCTCAAACGTTGGAGGCTCACATATCTCTAATCCCAAAACCCGACAAAGACCCATCTTTCTGTACAAATTATCGCCCCATATCTTTGATTGGGGTGGATCTTAAAATCTATGCCAGAGTTTTAGCAAATAGGCTGCAGTTGGTAATGCCTGAGTTGATCCATTTGGATCAGGTGGGGTTTGTTGGGGGTCGGGAGGTAAGAGATATCACTTTAAAGACTCTACTTCTGATGGATTACGCGCGTTCCCACAATATTCCAATGTGCCTTCTTACGGTGGATGCCGAAAAGGCGTTTGATCGGGTAGATTGGCAATTTCTCTGATTGACTTTGCAACAGATTGGGTTGGGATCTCATATGATATCAAGGATCATGGCTTTGTACTCCTCTCCTTCTGCAAGGATTCGAATTAATGGTTCGTTATCTACCTCATTTAGGATTCGTAATGGGACACGGCAGGGGTGCCCCCTCTCACCTCTTTTGTATGTACTGACAATGGATCACCTAGCCGTAGCTCTACGGAATAACCCCTTTATATGTGGGGTTACAACTGGTCCTATTCATTCAAAATTGGCTCTCTATGCGGATGACCTATTGTTGTTTGTTACTCACCCCCATAATTCACTACCTGCAATTATACAGGAGTTTGAGGAGTTTGGGAGAATGAGTAACTTTAAAGTTAATTTTACCAAATCTGAAATTCTAAATGTGTCTCTATCTATAAGTACCCTACAGCAGCTTTCGTCTTCCTTCCCATTTAAGACAAATTCTACTTCGGTTCGTTATCTAGGGATTATCCTCCCCACTAAGGCATCTGAGCTTTTTGCAGCAAATTTTGAGCCCTTATTCTGTAAAACTCAAACAGATCTGTTGTCCTATTCTAATAAAAGACTTTCCTGGTTTGGAAGGATAAACGTTTTGAAGATGGATGTTCTTCCACGCTTTTTATACCGGTTTCGGACGATCCCCATTTCTATTCCATCTGTATATTTCATTAAACTTCGTCGATTGTTTTCTCGGTTTATATGGAACTCAAGCCGACCTAGATTACGATATGAGACCTTGTCCCTTCCAAAAGATAAGGGGGGTGCTGGAGCACCTGACCCTTCTCCTTATTACAAAGCGGCAGTGTTGACACGAATAGTAGCTTGGTTCCATGGCTTATCATCTAAGCTATGGGTTCAATTGGAGCAATATATCAACCCCTATGACTTACGAGCCATGCACTGGGTGCCAGCAACTCACCGAGGAGATCTATCTCTATTTGCTGGAATGACACGCCAGACCTTACGGATTTGGGATAATGTGGTGGAATCTAGTTCAATCTCTAAGATTCGGGGACCAATGTCACCATTCTTTGAAACCCGGAATTCCCGGCGGCTGTTAAGAGTAGTGTTGAGCGAACACGGACTGTATTATTCGGGTCCGTACCAGATAATTGGATTTTTGCTACCCGGACAAGGACCCGAAAACTTTACTGTATGTTCGGGTTTAAAATCCGTAATTTTATTTCCTGTTTTGTATGTAATGGCGCGCTTTTAATGGCGGGCTTTCAACAGCCAATCAACAAGCGCTTAACTGGTGTGCCTTAAGCCATCCCAGCCATGCCTACAAATGTATTAGTAGCTGTGATTGGCCATCTGAAGCATGTGACCCATGTCTTTATAAATTCGAGAGACACAGCGCGGTGCGTCATTCTGCTGTAGTGTAGGGAGAGAGCACACATCATACGTGCTGGCTGCTGCTGATTAGGGACAGACAGTGAAAAATTGTGCCCGAAAAGAATGCAGGGACAGGTCAGAGTGTAGGCAGGGAAAGATATTTGTGCATTTTAGGGACAGGCTGGAGAGATTAGGCAGGGACAGAACAATCGTCCGTTAGCGATCTACATCGATTTTGCTGTGTGGGGGGCGGTGCAGTGAACAATCTTTTTGCCCTCACTTGAGCCCACTGAGGAGGAGGGAGAAAAAAATATATTTTTATCAGTCTGTTGTGTGCAGCGTTCAGCTATATTTTACTACAGATTGCTGTTCTAATCTGCTATTTAAAAATTACAAAGTTAAAGAGGATTTTTTTTTTTCCCTTCATAGCCTGCTGCTGAGCTGACCGTGACATAAAACATAAGACACTGCTGTGTTCACATGTGCTATTGAGTGATTTTCAATTTTATATACTTTTTTCTATTCCACTATTCAATACACACCCTTTTGGGTTAAAAAAAAATTAAATTGTGGCATAGTCTGTACTAATCTGCTATTTAAAAATTACAAAGTTAAAGGGGAATTTTTTTTTTTCCCTTCATAGCCTGCTGCTGAGCTGACCGTGACATAAAACATAAGACACTGCTGTGTTCACATGTGCTATTGAAAAATCACCAATTTTATATACTTTTTTCTATTCCGCTATTCAATCTACACCCTTTTGGGGTAAAAAAAAATTAAATTGCGGCATAGTCAGTATCGGTACGTGTGAGATACACCTTTCAAATTTTTGAAGCACATCTTCCACCGCCGAGGATTGCAGGGTGCTTCAGTTTGCCTCCTGTTCCGAACTCCTCCTACCCCTCATCCTGCCTTTAGGGTACAAAAAATTGTAATCGGGGCCTAGTCTGGGTTTGTACATGTGAAATACATTTTTTGTATCATATTTTCTATTCTGCTATTCAATCTACACCCTTTTGGGGTAAAAAGAATAAAATTGCGGCATAGTCTGTATCGGTACGTGTGAGATACATCTTTCCAATTTTTGGGGCGCATCTTACACCGTCGAGGATTGCAGGGTGCTTCAGTTTGCCTCCTGTTCCGAACTCCTCCTACTCCTCATCCTCATCCTGCCTTTAGGGTACAAAAAATTGTAATCGGGGCCTAGTGTGGGTTTGTCCGTGTGAGATACACCTTTTTATATCATATTTTCTATTCCGCTATTCAATCTACACCCTTTGGGGTAAAAAGAATTAAATTGCGGCATATTCTGTATCGGTACGTGTGAGATACACCTTCCAAATTTTTGGGGCGCATCTTCCACCGCCGAGGATTGCAGGGTGCTTCAGTTTGCCTCCTGTTCCGAACTCCTTCTACTCCTCATCCTGCCTTTAGGGTACAAAAAATTGTAATCGGGGCCTAGTCTGGGTTTGTACGTGTGAGATACACCTTTTTGTATCATATTTTCTATTCCGCTATTCAATCTACACCCTTTGGGGTAAAAATAATTAAATTGCGGCATAGTCTGTATCGGTACGCGTGAGATACACCTTCCAAATTTTTGGGGCGCATCTTCCACCGCCGAGGATTGCAGGGTGCTTCAGTTTGCCTCCTGTTCCGAACTCCTTCTACTCCTCATCCTGCCTTTAGGGTACAAAAAATTGTAATCGGGGCCTAGTCTGGGTTTGTACGTGTGAGGTACTTCTTTTTATATCATATTTTCTATTCCTCTATTCAATCTACACCCTTTTGGGGGAAAAAGAAATAAATTGCGGCATAGTCTGTATCGGTACGTGTGAGATACACCTTTCCAATTTTTTGGGCGCATCTTACACCACGAGGATTGCAGGGTGCTTCAGTTTGCCTCCTGCCTGTTCCGAACTCCTCCTACTCCTCATCCTCATCCTGCCTTTAGGGTACAAAAAATTGTAATCGGGGCCTAGTCTGGGTTTGTACGTGTGAGATACACCTTTTTATATCATATTTTCTATTCCGCTATTCAATCTAAACCCTTTGGGGTAAAAAGAATTAAATTGCGGCATAGTCTGTATGGGTACGTGTGAGATACACCTTTCCAATTTTTTGGGCGCATCTTACACCGCCGAGGATTGCAGGGTTCTTCAGTTTGCCTCCTGTTCCGAACTCCTCCTACTCCTCATCCTGCCTTTAGGGTACAAAAAATTGTATTTGGGGCCTAGTCTGGGTTTGTACGTGTGAGATACACCTTTTTATATCATATTTTCTATTCCGCTATTCAATCTACACCCTTTGGGGTAAAAAGAATTAAATTGCGGCATAGTCTGTATCGGTACGTGTGAGATACACCTTCCAAATTTTTGGGGCGCATCTTCCACCGCCGAGGATTGCAGGGTGCTTCAGTTTGTCTCCTGTTCCGAACTCCTCCTACCCCTCATCCTGCCTTTAGGGTACAAAAAATTGTAATGGGGGCCTAGTCTGGGTTTATACGTGTGAGATACACCTCTTTATATCATATTTTCTATTCCGCTATTCAATCTACACCCTTTGGGGTGAAAATAATTAAATTGCGGCATAGTCTGTATCGGTACGTGTGAGATACACCTTCCAAATTTTTGGGGCGCATCTTCCACCGCCGAGAATTGCAGGGTGCTTCAGTATGCCTCCTGTTCCGAACTCCTCCTACTCCTCATCCTGCCTTTAGGGTACAAAAAATTGTAATAGGGGCCTAGTCTGGGTTTGTACGTGTGAGATACATTTTTTTGGATCATATTTTCTATTCTGCTATTCAATCTACACCCTTTTGGAGTAAAAAAAATTAAATTGCGGCATAGTCTGTATCGGTACATGTGAGATACACCTTCCAAATTTTTGGGGCGCATCTTCCACCGCCGAGGATTGCAGGATGCTTCAGTTGGCCTCCTGTTCCGAACTCCTCCTACTCCTCATCCTGCCTTTAGGGTACAAAAAATTGTTATCGGGACCTAGTCTGGGTTTGTACGTGTGAGATACACCTTTTTATATCATATTTTCTATTCCGCTATTCAATCTACACCCTTTGGGGTAAAAAGAATTAAATTGCGGCATAGTCTGTATCGGTACGTGTGAGATACACCTTTCCAATTTTTTGGGCGCATCTTACACCGCCGAGGATTGCAGGGTTCTTCAGTTTGCCTACTGTTCCGAACTCCTCCTACTCCTCATCCTGCCTTTAGGGTACAAAAAATTGTAATCGGGGCCTAGTCTGGGTTTGTACGTGTGAGATACACCTTTTTATATCATATTTTCTATTCCGCTATTCAATCTACACCCTTTGGGGTAAAAATAATTAAATTGCGGCATAGTCTGTATCGGTACATGTGAGATACACCTTCCAAATTTTTGGGGCGCATCTTCCACCGCCGAGGATTGCAGGGTGCTTCAGTTTGCCTCCTGTTCCAAACTCCTCCTACTCCTCATCCTGCCTTTAGGGTACAAAAAATTGTAATCGGGGCCTAGTCTGGGTTTGTACGTGTGAGATACACCTTTTTATATCATATTTTCTATTCAGCGATGCAATCCACACCCTTTTGGGGTAAAAATAAATAAATTGCGGCTTAGTCCGTATCGGTACGTGTGAGATACACCTTCCAAATTTTAGGGGCGCATCTTTCACCGCCGAGGATTGCAGGGTGCTTCAGTTTGCCTCCTGTTCCGAACTCCTTCTACTCCTCATCCTGCCTTTAGGGTACAAAAAATTGTAATCGGGGCCTAGTCTGGGTTTGTACGTGTGAGATACATCATTTTATATCATATTTTCTATTCCGCTATTCAATCTACACCCTTTTGGGGTAAAAAGAAATAAATTGCGGCATAGTCTGTTTCGGTACGTGTGAGATACACCTTTCCAATTTTTTTGGGCGCATCTTACACCGCCGAGGATTGCAGGGTGCTTCAGTTTGCCTCCTGCCTGTTCCGAACTCCTCCTACTCCTCATCCTCATCCTGCCTTTAGTGTACAAAAAATTGTAATCGGGGCCTAGTCTGGGTTTGTACGTGTGAGATACACCTTTTTAGATCATATTTTCTATTCCGCTATTCAATCTACACCCTTTTGGGGTAAAAAGAAAAAAATTGCGGCATAGTCTGTATCGGTACGTGTGAGATACACCTTTCCAATTTTTTGGGCGCATCTTACACCGCCGAGGATTGCAGGGTTCTTCAGTTTGCCTCTTGTTCCGAACTCCTCCTACTCCTCATCCTGCCTTTAGGGTACAAAAAATTGTAATCGGGGCCTAGTCTGGGTTTGTACGTGTGAGATACACCTTTTTATATCATATTTTCTATTCCGCTATTCAATCTACACCCTTTTGGGGTAAAAAGAAATAAATTGCGGCATAGTCTGTATCGGTACGTGTGAGATACACCTTTCCAATAGTGATGTCGCAAACATAAAATTTGCCATTCGCGAACGGCGAACATCTGCGAATGTTCGCGAACCGGCGAACATTGCGAACCACCATAGACTTTAATAGGCAGGCGAATTTTAAAACCCACAGGGACTCTTTCTGGCCACAATAGTAATGGAAAAGTTGTTTCAAGGGGACAAGCACCTGGACTGTGGCATGCCGGAGAGGGATCACACAAAAAAAAATTCTTAAAAATTGTAATTTTTTGATAGATAGCCAATTATTGGAAAAATTAAAAAAAAATAAAAATTAAAAATTTCTTTGGATTTAGCATCTGGGGGGTCTAAAAAGTGTACCTGTGAAGTCTCAGCTCTGTAGCATGTCCGGAACCAGAAAAAAATATGAATTAGGGTTAGGGCTAGGGTTAGGGTTAGGGCTAGGGTTAGGGTTATTGTTATGGCTAGGCTTAGAGGGTTAGGGTTATGGTTAGAGGGTTAGGGTTATGGTTAGAGGGTTAGGGTTAGGTTTAGTGTTAGGGACTAGGGTTAGGGTTACGGTGAGATACTTAGGGTTAGAGGGTTAGAGTTAGAGGGGTAGGGGTAGGGCTACTAACTCTAACTCTAACCCTAAACACTTAAAATAACCCTTACCTTAGCCCTGACCCTAACCCTAGCCCTAACCCTAACCCTAACCCTAGCCCTAACCCTAATTCTATTTTTTTTTCGGGTTCTGGACATGCCACAGAGCTGAAACTTCACAGGTACACTTTTTAGACCCCCCCCCCAGACACTAAATCACACAAAAAAAGTTATTAAAAATTGTCCTTTTTGATAGAGAGCCAATGATTGGAAAAATTAAAAAAAAAAAAAAATGTCTCTGGATTTAGCATCTGGGGGGTCTAAAAATGTGTACCTGTGAAGTTTCAGCTCTGTAGCATGTCCGGAACCAGAAAAAATTACGAATTAGGGTTAGGGCTAGGGTTAGGGCTAGGGTTAAGGTTAGGGTTAGGGTTAGGTTTAGGGTTATTTTTATGGCTAGGCTTAGAGGGTTAGGGTTAAGGTTAGAGGGTTAGGGTTAGGTTTAGTGTTAGGGGCTAGGGTTAGGGTTACGGTGCGATACTTAGGGTTAGAGTTAGTAGCCCTACCCCTACCCCTCTAACTCTAACCCTAAGCACTAAAAATAACCCTAACCTTAGCCCTGACCCTAACCCTAGCCCTAACCCTAACCCAAGCCCTAACCCTAATTCTATTTTTTTCTAGTTCTGGACATGCTACAGAGCTGAAACTTCACAGGTACACTTTTTAGACCCCCAGACAATAAATCCAAAGAAATTTTTTTTTTTTTAAAGTTTTTTTTTTTTTTAAGTTTTCCAATAATTGGCTCTCTATCAAAAATGACAATTTTTAAGAACTTTTTTTGTGTGATTTAGTGTCTAGGGGGTCTAAAAAGTGTACCTGTGAAGTTTCAGCTCTGTAGCATGTCCAGAACCAGAAAAAAAGATAATTTTTCAGTAGAGCAGGGGTGGTGGGAACCCCTTTTACACCTATATGATCTTTTTTTTCCTGGTTCTGGACATGCTGCAGAGCTGAAACTTCACAGGTACACTTTTTAGACCCCCCAAACAATAAATCCAAAGAAATGTTTTTTTTTTGTTAAGTTTTTTTTTTTTTTTTCCAATATTTGGCTCTCTATCAAAAATGACAACTTTTAAGAACTTTTTTGTGTGATTTAGTGTCTAGGGGGTCTAAAAAGTGTACCTGTGAAGTTTCAGCTCTGTAGCATGTCCAGAACCAGAAAAAAAAGATAATTTTTCAGTAGAGCAGGGATGGTGGGAACCCCTTTTACACCTATATGATCTTTTTTTTTCTGGTTCTGGACATGCTACATATATATATATATATATATATATATATATATATATATATATATATATATATATATATATATATATATATTAAAAAAATACTCAAATACCAGCCCTCAAAAGGGGCTTTTGGGGACAATATATATATATATATATATCACAGAAAAAAAAATACACAAATACCAGCCCTCAAAAGGGCTTTTGGGGACAATAGATATATATATATATATCACAGAAAAAAAAATACACAAATACCAGCCCTCAAAAGGGCTTTTGGGGACAATAGATATATATATATATATATATATATATATATCACAGAACAAAAAAAAATTACACAAATACCGGCCGTCAAAAGGGCTTTTGGGGACAATAGATATATATATATATATATATATATCCAAAAAAAAACTCAAATACCAGCCCTAGGAAGGGCTTTTTGGGGTGCTATCCTTACAGCAGGAGTGTACCAAGAACACTGGCTAACAAGACCGGGAACTGTCCCTAGCTATAACAGCAGCAGCAGCACCAGCACTTTCCCTGCTCTCAGTAACACAGAAATGATCTAAGATGGATGCTGCCCTTGCTTATTTATAGGAGGAGGGAGGGTGTGGGAGGGAGGTATGCTGATTGACTCTGAACATTACAGTCAGCAGACACATTCCAGGCCAAAGTTTGCCTCAATGATGATGTATAGGAGGCGGACCGAACATCGCATATGTTCGCCCGCAGCGGCGAACGCGAACATGCGAAGTTCGCCGGGAACTGTTCGCCGGCGAACAGTTCGGGACATCTCTACTTTCCAATTCTTTGGGCGCATCTTACACCGCCGAGGATTGCAGGGTGCTTCAGTCTGCCTCCTGCCTGTTCCGAACTCCTCCTACTCCTCATCCTCATCCTGCCTTTAGGGTACAAAAAATTGTAATCAGGGCCTAGTCTGGGTTTGTACGTGTGAGATACACCTTTTTATATCATATTTTCTATTCCGCTATTCAATCTACACCCTTTGGGTAGTGATGTCGCAAACCTAAAATTCGCCGTTCGCGAACGGCGAACGCGAACATCGGCAAGTGTTCGCGAACCGGCGAACCGGGCGAACCGCCATAGACTTTAATAGGCAGGCGAATTTTAAAACCCACAGGGACTCTTTCTGGCCACAATAGTAATGGAAAAGTTGTTTCAAGGGGACAAACACCTGGACTGTGGCATGCCGGAGAGGGATCACACAAAAAAAAGTTCTTAAAAATTGTAATTTTTTGATAGAGAGCCAATTATTGAAAAAATTAAAAAAAAAATAAAAATAAAAAATTTCTTTGGATTTAGCATCTGGGGGGTCTAAAAAGTGTACCTGTGAAGTTTCAGCTCTGTAGCATGTCCGGAACCAGAAAAAAATACGAATTAGGGTTAGGGCTAGGGTTAGGCTTAGGGCTAGGGTTAGGGTTAGGGTTAGGGCTAGGGTTAGGTTTAGGGTTAGGGTTATTTTTATGGCTAGGCTTAGAGGGTTAGGGTTAAGATTAGAGGGTTAGGGTTATGGTTAGAGGGTTAGGGTTAGGTTTAGTGTTAGGGGCTAGGGTTAGGGTTACGGTGAGATACTTAGGGTTAGAGTTAGTAGCCCTACCCCTACCCCTCTAACTCTAACCCTCTAACCCTAAGCACTAAAAATAACCCTAACCTTAGCCCTAACCCTAACCCTAACCCTAACCCTAACCCTAGCCCTAACACTAATTCTATTTTTTTTTCTGGTTCTGGACATGCTACAGAGCTGAAACTTCACAGGTACACTTTTTAGACCCCCCAGACAATAAATCCAAAGAATTTTTTTTTTTTAAAGTTTTTTTTTTTTTTTTAAGTTTTCCAATAATTGTCTCTCTATCAAAAATGACAATTTTTAAGAACTTTTTTTGTGTGATTTAGTGTCTAGGGGGTCTAAAAAGTGTACCTGTGAAGTTTCAGCTCTGTAGCATGTCCAGAACCAGAAAAAAGATAATTTTTCAGTAGAGCAGGGATGGTGGGAACCCCTTTTACACCTATATGATCATTTTTTCCTGGTTCTGGACATGCTGCAGAGCTGAAACTTCACAGGTACACTTTTTAGACCCCCCAAACAATAAATCCAAAGAAATGTTTTTTTGTTAAGTTTTTTTTTTTTTTTCCAATAATTGGCTCTCTATCAAAAATGACAATTTTTAAGAACTTTTTTTGTGTGATTTAGTGTATAGGGGGGTCTAAAAAGTGTACCTGTGAAGTTTCAGCTCTGTAGCATGTCCAGAACCAGAAAAAAAAGATAATTTTTCAGTAGAGCAGGGATGGTGGGAACCCCTTTTACACCTATATGAATTTTTTTTTCTGGTTCTGGACATGCTACATATATATATATATATATATATATATATATATATATATATATATATATATATATATATATATATATATATATATTAAAAAAATACTCAAATACCAGCCCTCAAAGGGGCTTTTGGGGACAATAGATATATATATATATATATATATATATATATATATCACAGAACAAAAAAAAATTACACAAATACCAGCCCTCAAAAGGGCTTTTGGGGACAATAGATATATATATATATATATATATATATATATAAAAAAACCTCAAATACCAGCCCTAGGAAGGGCTTTTTGGGGTGCTGTCCTTACAGCAGGAGTGTACCAAGAACACTGGCTAACAAGACCGGGAACTGTCCCTAGCTATAACAGCAGCAGCAGCACCAGCACTTTCCCTGCTCTCAGTAACACAGAAATGATCTAAAATGGATGCTGCCCTTGCTTATTTATAGGAGGTGGGAGGGTGTGGGAGGGAGGTATGCTGATTGGCCTGGAATGTGTCTGCTGACTGTGATGTTCAGGGTCAAAGTTTGCCTCAATGATGATGTATAGGAGGCGGACCGAACATCGCATATGTTCGCCCGCAGCGGCGAACGCGAACATGCTAAGTTCATCGGGAACTGTTCTGTACATCTCTACCTTTGGGGTAAAAAGAATTAAATTGCGGCATAGTCTGTATCGGTACGTGTGAGATACACCTTTCCAATTTTTTGGGCGCATCTTACACCGCCAAGGATTGCAGGGTTCCTCAGTTTGCCTCCTGTTCCGAACTCCTCCTACTCCTCATCCTGCCTTTAGGGTACAAAAAATTGTAATCGGGGCCTAGTCTGGGTCTGTACGTGTGAGATACACCTTTTTATCATATTTTCTATTCCGCTATTCAATCTACACCCTTTGGGGTAAAAAGAATTAAATTGCGGCATAATCTGTATCGGTACGTGTGAGATACACCTTCCAAATTTTTGGGGCACATCTTTCACCGCCGAGGATTGCAGGGTGCATCAGTTTGCCTCCTGTTCCCAACTCCTCCTACTCCTCATCCTGCCTTTAGGGTACAAAAAATTGTAATCGGGGCCTAGTCTGGGTTTGTACGTGTGAGATACACCTTTTTATATCATATTTTCTATTCCGCTATTCAATCTACACCCTTTTGGGGTAAAAAGAAATAAATTGCGGCATAATCTGTATCGGTACGTGTGAGATACACCTTTCCAATTTTTTGGGCGCATCTTACACCGCCGAGGATTGCAGGGTGCTTCAGTTTGCCTCCTGCCTGTTCCGAACTCCTCCTACTCCTCATCCTGCCTGTAGGGTACAAAAAATTGTAATCGGGGGCCTAGTCTGGGTTTGTACATGTGAGATACACCTTTTTATATCATATTTTCTATTCCGCTATTCAATCTACACCCTTTGGGGTAAAAAGAATTAAATTGCGGCATAGTCTGTATGGGTACGTGTGAGATAGACCTTTCCAATTTTTTGGGCGCATCTTACACTGCCGAGGATTGCAGGGTTCTTCAGTTTGCCTCCTGTTCCGAACTCCTCCTACTCCTCATCCTGCCTTTAGGGTACAAAAAATTGTAATCGGGGCCTAGTCTGGGTTTGTACGTGTGAGATACACCATTTTATATAATATTTTCTATTCCGCTATTCAATCTACTCCCTTTTGGGGTAAAAAGAAATAAATTGCGGCATAGTCTGTTTCGGTACGTGTGAGATACACCTTTCCAATTTTTTTGGGCGCATCTTACACCGCCGAGGATTGCAGGGTGCTTCAGTTTGCCTCCTGCCGGTTCCGAACTCCTCCTACTCCTCATCCTCATTATGCCTTTAGGGTACAAAAAATTGTAATCGGGGCCTAGTCTGGGTTTGTACGTGTGAGATACACCTTTTTATATCACATTTTCTATTCCGCTATTCAATCTACACCCATTGGGGTAAAAATAATTAAATTGCGGCATAGTCTGTATCGGTACGTGTGAGATACACCTTTCCAATTTTTTGGGCGCATCTTACACCGCCGAGGATTGCAGGGTTCTTCAGTTTGCCTCCTGTTCCGAACTCCTCCTACTCCTCTTCCTCATCCTGCCTTTAGGGTACAAAAAATTGTAATCGGGGCCTAGTCTGTGTTTGTATATGTGAGATACACCATTTTATAAAATGTTTCCTATTCCGCTATTCAATATACACCCTTTTGGAGTGTAAAAAATTAAATTGCGGCATAGTCTGTATCGGTACGTGTGAGATACACCTTTTAAATTTGTTTGGCGCATCTCCTTCCACCGCCGAGGATTGCAGGGTGCTTCAGTTGCCTCCTGTTCCGAACTCCTCCTACTCCTCTTCCTCATCCTCCCTTTAGGGTACAAAAAATTGTAATCGGGGCCTAGTCTGTGTTTGTACGTGTGAGATACACCATTTTATATCCTTTTTTCTATTCCGCTATTCAATATACACCCTTTTGGGGTGAAAAAAATTAAATTGCGGCATACTTTGCATATTTGACTGTGAGATACACCCGTTGTATTTGTGTACTGTTCTTCTATTCCGCTATTTAATAAACACCCTTTTGGGGTAAAAAAAATTAAATTGCGGCATAGTTTGCATATTTGACTGTGAGATACATCCGTGCGATACTGTTGTTGTTTTGTTCCGCTATTCAATAAACACCTTTCTAGGGCAAGATCATAAATTACAGAAATATGAGGAGACCTTCAAATAGGGGCCGTGGCCTGGGTCGTGGTGCTGCTGGTAGAGCTCCTGTTGCAAGGAGAGGACGTGGTCGATCTGTGCCAGCTACACGCACAAGTGAAACACCTTCCTCAAGTGTGAGTAGGCGACAGAACCTGCAGCAGTATTTGATATGGCATCATGCGCCTCTAGAAGTGATGAGGCCAGAACAAGTAGAGGCGATAGTAGATTGGTTTGCTGCTGACAGTGCCTCCAGTTCCTTCACATTGTCTCCCACCCAGTCTCCTGCAGAAAGGTCAGAGTTGGCACCTGCAGCCGATGTCCAACCGTCTTTCACCTCACCCCCTTGCAAATCAGGCAAGCAGTCTGAGCCCCAAGTCATGCAGCAGTCTCTTCTTCTTTTTGATGACTCTGTCAGCAGGGTTTCCCAGAGCCATCCACCTAGCCCTGCCCCAGAAGTGGAAGAGATTGAGTGCAGTGATGCCCAACCACTTATTTCTCAAGACGAGTACATGGAAGGACCATGGCAGCACGTCTCCGATGATGACGAAACGCAGGTGCCAACTGCTGCGGCACTCAGAATTGTGGAGACCGACAAGGAGGGCAGGGGTGAAGACTGGGTGGAAGATGATGTGGAGGACGATGAGGTCCTCGACCCCACATGGAATGAAGGTCATGCAGGTGACCTGAGTAGTTTGGAGGAAGAGGTGGTGGTCGGACAGAGCCACCAGCACAGCAGAAGAGGGAGCAGGGTGCAGAAGCGGAGCGGCCACGCCCTAGACACTACGCCTGCTACTGCCCAACGCAGCAAGGGACCGAGCGCACAAAAGCCAGCTCAAAGGAGTTCTCTAGCGTGGAAGTTCTTCAGAAAATGTGCTGATGACAGGACACGAGTGGTTTGCACCCTGTGCAATCAGAGCCTGAAGCGAGGCATAAACCTTCTCAACCTGAGCACAACCTGCATGATCAGGCATCTAAGTGCAAAGCACAAGCTGCAGTGGAGTAGACACCTTCAAAACCAAGAAAGGTCTCTGGCTCCTCCTGCTTCCTCTTCTGCTGCAGTCTCGGCCTCTTCATCCACCTCTGTAGTGATACCGGCACCTGCCACCCCGCAAACAGATGATCTGTCAGCAACACCACCACCTGGGTCACCTACCATCTCCACAATGTCCCGTGGAAGCATTCAGCTTTCCATCTCCCAAACACTTCAGAGGAAGTACCCCCCTACCCACCCGCGATCCCTGGCCCTGAATGCCAGCATTTCAAAATTCTTGGCCTTTGAAATGCTGTCATTCCGTCTGGTGGAGACGCACAGTTTTAAAAGCCTTATGTCGGTGGCTGTCCCACAGTACATCGTGCCAAGCCGCCACTACTTTTCCAGGCAAGCCATCCCTTCCCTGCACAACCAAGTGGGGGAAAAATCAGGTGTGCACTGCGCAACGCCATCTGTGCCAAGGTCCACCTAACTACCGATACGTGGACCAGTAAGCACGGTCAGGGGCATTATATCTCCCTAACGGCACACTGGGTAAATGTAGTGGTGGATGGGCCTGAGGCGGATAGCAATTTGGCGCATGTCCTTCCACCACCGAGGATTGCAGGGCGCTTCAGTTTGCCTCCTGTTCCTAACTCCTCCTACTCCGCTTCCTCATCCTCTACCGCCTCCTCATCTGGTCAGCGTAACACCTTCACCACCAACTTCAGCACAGCCTGGGGTAAACAACAGCAGGCAGTTTTAAAACTTGCCTGTTTGGGGGAAAAACCACACACCGTGCAGGAGTTGTGGAGGAGCATGGAACAGCAGACAAATGAGTGGTTGCTGCCAGCGAGCCTCAAGCCCGGCCTGGTGGTGTGCGATAACAGGCGAAATCTCATAGCAGCTCTGGGCCTAGCCGGTTTGACGCACATCCCTTGCCTGGCGCATGTGCTGAATTTGGTGGTGCAGAGGTTCCTTAAAAATTACCCCGATATGTCAGAGCTGCTGCAGAAAGTGCGGGCCATCTGTGCGCACTTTCGGCGTTCTCACCCTGCTGCTGCTCGCCTGTCAGCGCTGCAGCGTAACTTCGGCCTTCCCGCTCACCGCCTCATATGCGACGTGCCCACAAGGTGGAACTCCACCTTGCACATGCTGGAAAGACTGTGCGAGCAGCAGCAGGCCATAGTGGAGTTTCAGCTGCAGCACGCACGCGTGAGTCGCTCTGCGGAACAGCGCCACTTCACCACCAATAACTGGGCCTCCATGCGAGACCTGTGTGCCTTGTTGCGCTGTTTTGAGTACTCCACCAACATGGCCAGTGCCGATGATGCCGTTGTCAGCTTAACTATCCCACTTCTATGCCTCCTTCAAAAAACGATTCGGGCTATAATGGAAGAGGATGTGGCACAGGATGAGGCGGAGGAGGAGGATGAAGAGGTAACATTTCCAAGGCTTTCAGGGCAGTCATTCGCAACTGGCTCTGAGGGTGGGTTCCTGCACCCACAAACGCCAGGGACACAATTGTCCAGCAGGGGCACAGTTCTGGAGGATGAGGAGGAGGAGTTGGAGGAGGAGATGGAACCATGTTCACAGCAGGGTGGCACCCAGGCCAGCTCATGGCCATCACTGGTGCGTGGCTGGGGGGATACAGAGGACACAGACGATACACCTCCCACAGAGGACAGCCTTTCGTTGTCTCTGGGCAGCCTGGCACACATGAGCGATTACATGCTGCAGTGTCTCCACAACGACCGCCGAGTTGCCCACATTCTAACTTGTGCTGATTACTGGGTGGCCACGCTGCTGGATCCCCGTTACAAGGACAACGTACCGTCCTTAATTCACTCACTGGAGCGCGATTGCAAGATGCGCGAGTTCAAGCACACGCTGGTAGATGCGATGCTGCTGGCATTCCCACCTGACAGCGGGCCACAGTGGAAGCACAAGGCCAAGGCAGAGGAGGAGGAGGAAGAGGTCGCCAACGCAACCAGGGCACCGCCAGCACCTCAGAAGGCAGGGTTAGCACGGCCGAAATGTGGAAAAGCTTTGTCAGCACGCCACAACAAACAGCAGCACCAGCAGCTGATATGGAACGTCTTAGCAGGAGGCAGCATTTCACCAACATGGTGGAGCAGTATGTGTGCACACGCCTACATGTAATGAATGACGGGTCTGCCCCCTTCAACTTCTGGGTCTCCAAATTAGGCACATGGCCTGAGCTTGCCCTTTACGCCTTGGAGGTGCTGGCGTGCCCTGCAGCCAGTGTATTATCTGAACGTGTATTTAGCACGGCTGGGGGCGTTATAACAGACAAGAGCAGCCGCCTGTCCAGAGACAATGTGGACAAGCTCACATTCATTAAAATGAACCAGGCATGGATCCCACAGGACTTTTCTGTACCTTGTGCAGAATAGAGATGGATACCAACCTTACCCAGCCATTGTATATTTTTGATCTTTCTCACTCTTTTGGGGTGTACCCTCATTTAAAATGACTGAAAAAAAGCAGTGTTGGCTACCTCGTCCTCCTCCACCGCCGCTTCCACCTACACCGCCACATCCACCGCCATCTCAACCTCCCTCCTACTCCATATGGGCCTCGTCCTTCTCAGATGAAGAAAATTGTTTTATTTTTCTGGTTTTTTTTTGTTGTTTTAAGTTATTTCCCTATCCACATTTGTTTGCAGAGCACTTGCCATGCTCTTAACTACGTTTTGCTGCCATTTACAGCACTCTAGCCCTTTCCATTGGTGTTTTAGAGCCATTTTAGTGCCAGATAGTTCGGGTCCCCATTGACTTCAATGGGGTTCGGTGTCCGGGTAAAGTTCGGAAAAAGTCCGGGACACGGACCCGGACTTTTTTTTCAAGTTCGGCCGAACCCACCGAACACGGACATCCAGGTGTCCGCTCAACTCTAATGGTGACCACAACTCTTCCTCTTCACGCTCATCTACGGCCTGATCCAGCACTCTTCGTAGGGCACGCTCCAGGAAGAAAACATATGGGATGATGTCGCTGATGGTGCCTTCGGTGCGACTGACTAGGTTTTTCACCTCCTCAAAAGAACGCATGAGCCTACAGGCATTGCACAGGAGCGTCCAGTAACGTCGCAAAAAAATACCCAGCTCCGCCGAGGCTGTCCTAGCACCCCAGTCATACAAATACTCGTTGATGGCTTTTTCTTGTTGGAGCAGGCGGTCGAACATTAGGAGTGTTGAATTCCAACGTGTCGGGCTGTCGCAAATAAAGCGCCTCACTGGCATGTTGTTTCGCCGCTGAATATCTGAAAAGTGCGCCATGGCCATGTAGGAACGCCTGAAATGGCCACACACCTTCCTGTAAGCCTGGGTACTTATGCACAAAGTGTTGTACAATCAGATTCAACACATGTGCCATGCACGGCACATGTGTCAACTTGCCCAAATTCAATGCCGCCAACAAATTGCTTCCGTTGTCACACACCACTTTGCCGATCTCCAGTTGGTGCGGTGTCAGCCACTGATCCACCTGTGCGTTCAGGGCGGACAGTAGTGCTGGTCCGGTGTGACTCTCTGCTTTCAGGCAAGTCAACCCCAAGACGGCGTGACACTGCCGTATCCGGCATGTGGAGTAGCCCCTGGGGAGCTGGGGGGGTGCAGTTGGTGTGGAGCAAGACGCAACAGCAGAAGAGGACTCAGCTGAGGAGGTTAGCAAAGAGGATGGAGTAGGAGGAGTAGAGGAGGTGGCAGCAGGCCTGCCTGCAAGTCGTGGCGGTGTCACCAACTCCTCTGCAGAGCCACGCATTCCATGCTTGGCAGCCGCCAGCAGGTTTACCCAATGCGCAGTGTAAGTGATATACCTGCCCTGACCGTGCTTTGCAGACCAGGTATCAGTGGTCAGATGGACCCTTGCCCCAACACTGTGTGCCAGACATGACATGACTTCCTTTTCCACAATAGAGTACAGGTCGGGGATTGCCTTTTGTGAAAAGAAATTTCGGCCGGGTACCTTCCACTGCGGTGTCCCAATAGCTACAAATTTTTTGAAGGCCTCAGACTCCACCAGCTTGTATGGGAAAAGCTGGTGGGCTAAGAGTTCCGACAAGCCAGCTGTCAGACGCAGGGCAAGGGGATGACTCTGTGACATTGGCTTCTTACGCTCAAACATTTCCTTGACAGACACCTGACTGTGGGCAGATGAGCAGGAACTGCTGAATGTGAGAGGCAGAGTGGCGCGTTGTTGATAGGGGGCAAGGAGGACAGCAGTGGTTGACGTGGCTGAAGATGCTGGACCAGGAGGAGGATGGTGGCTTTGAGTTTGTGTGCTGCTTGTACTCATGAGTTGATCCCATAAGCGTTTGTGATGTGAGATCATGTGCCTTCGCAAAGCAGTTGTACCTAGGTGGGTGTTGGACTTCCCACGACTCAGTTTCTTTTGGCACAGGTTGCAAATGGCATCGCTGTTATCAGAGGAAGACACACAAAAAAAAATGCCACACTGCTGAGCTTTGCAATGACGGCATTCTGGTGGTGGCAACAGCTTGCATTGATTGGCGTGCTGTCTGGCTGACCCCGGGTGCCGATACATGCTGTCTGACTGTGCCACTAGCTCCTTGCGATGACCTCCCCCTGCTTCCAACTCGTCTCCTCCTCCTCTCTGTCTCCCCATCTGAACTTTCCCCCTCTTCTTCTCTTCGAGCAGGCATCTAGGTGACATCCACAGACACATCGTCATCATCAGCCGCTTCACTTGACAACTCAGCAAAGGTAGCAGCAGCAGGTACAACGTCATCATCATCATCACAATGTACGTCCATGTGTATAATGCTGCCTGACTGAGACATATCCCCGTTATCTACATCCTCTGGCACTAATGGTTGCGCATCACTCATTTCTTCCAACTGATGTGTAAATAACTCCTCTGACAGATCAAGTGAAGCGGCTGTGGTGCTAGTGTTGGTGGTGCCGGCGGGTGGGCGAGTGGTAAATTGAGAGGTGCCCGAAGCTGAGCTGGAGGAGGATGGTGCATCAAGGTTCCGAGCGGAAGCTGTAGAAGATTGGGTGTCCTGTGTAAGCCAGTCAACTATGCCCTCAGAATTTTTTGAGTTCAGGGTACGTGGCTTCTGAACACTGGGCATTATTCTAGGGCCAAAGGAAATCACAACACCACGACGGCCCCTGCGGGTTGGCCTGCCTCTGCCTGTCATTTTTTTTAGATTAGTGGTACTATGCATGCAAGGTACTGTGCCACCCTATATGAGTGTTGGGCAGTGGGTACAGTACAGTCTGGACCTGACACTCACTGGCAGGCAACTGCAATTATAAAAAATAAATTATTTTTGAATTTGCAAGGTGCTCTGCCACCGTATATGAGTGGTGGGCACTGCAATGGGCACAGTACAGTCTGTGGACCTGACACTCACTGGCAGGCAACTGCAATTATAAAAAATAAATTATTTTTTAATTTGCAAGGTGCTGTGCCACCGTATATATGAGTGGTGGGCACTGCAGTGGGCACAGTACAGTCTGTGGACCTGACACTCACTGGCAGGCAACTGCAATTATAAAAAATAAATTGTTTCTGGTTTCGTGACCAAGCACATGATAACCCACAGAACTTGCAGGCTCCATGAGTTCATTGAATATGCACGCCACGCTGAGCGTCATTTTCAATTAAAAAATAAAACAAGAAAGGAAAAGTTTTAATTATAGAGGAAGATACTGATGCATATGT
The DNA here is from genome assembly GCF_965119305.1 of Pelophylax lessonae. NCBI lineage: Eukaryota > Metazoa > Chordata > Amphibia > Anura > Ranidae > Pelophylax > Pelophylax lessonae. The sequence continues at coordinate 212,154,320 of NC_138772.1, read as the reverse complement.
CATTGAAAAAGGTACCAGGAAGGTAAGAAGGCCCCAACGGAGACCTCGTATCAAGGATTACGAGGGTAGGAAGGAAATAGGGGAACGTTTTTTGTGTGGTAAAAAGGGCCACATGGCAAGAGAGTGTAAGTCAAGGAGAGATGAAGAGAGAGAGGAGAAAGCATGACTAGTGGAAAAGGAAGAATGAAATAGAATGTATCAAGAATGTAATAAATTCAGGAGAACTTGACATGTTGGACATGTAACGGAACCGTCGACCCACACCGTGCTTGTGGTCTTCCGTCAGTATAAGGCTTCCTCCAGTCTGGACAAATAGAGATATTCCAGCCGCCCCCCATACAAGAACTAGCCTGAACTTAGCTTGTATGTGTCTGGAAACAAGTAACTCCTTTATTAAAACAAGCAGTAGATTTTTATACACTTGAGAAGCATGAAAGTCACTACATGAACAATGGCCTGAATATTTACATAAAAGCATCACAATAATGAATAGATAACAAGGTAGAGCTGACTCATGGCTAATCCCATCTAGACAAGGTTATCATTTACATGCTAATTAGCTCAGCGTACTTAAGTCAGCCTGGAAGCCCAGACTGCCGGCACCAAAAGTAAAACAAGATACAAATACACATATTATAGTGTAAATACTGAGAACCCACAGTAACCAATAGATGAGCAAATCAACATGATTTACAATCCATGGAAGACAGGTGTTTGAGCTGATGACATGCATCTGTTACAAGTCTGATCAACTGAGCAGTCCAAACCATCAATTTATCTGTCACATCGTTTTTTTTTCAGTCTCAGTGACGGTGAGTACCGTCACATATCTTCCCCCCAAAGGTAGACGAACTAGATACCAGACCCCCAACTGGTCTGTGCCTGAGTTCGTCGGGTAACAAGTCCCAAAGAGTCAATCCATCATGGCACCTTTCTTGACAAAGTTCCACATAGCTTGTAAGTTTGTCCCGGCAGGGCGCATGGAGCTCTCATAGCCAATCAGTCTGTGGAAGTCTGGTTTGGGCAGGCCAGACTTGGCTTTTTGGTCACCCTGTGTCCCTAAAAGACACAGGGTGATTTAGACATAAGAAGTGCCTAGGGGGTTGAGAGAGGTATTTCCCAACCTCTCTAAGGTAAGCTGTGTTCCAAGGACCCCCCAACCAAAGTGACTATCGTCACATCTCTCTGCTTCTGGAAGGAGACTAACACAGGAGGGGACCCCAAATGGGTTGACTTTGAAGGTAGTCTGTAGTTCCAGCCCCCCAATGTCTATACCCACACAGTACCCCAAGCAAATTGTCCCAAAGGGAGCATTACTCACCCAGCCAACCTCTGCCTCTCTCGCAGAACATACCCGCTGTAGGGAAGAAGCGTGGACTGGCCCTTCTCCCTGGAGTCCTTTCAGCTGCTGGAGAGAAGACAGGGTGGCTGGGCTCACTTCCTTATGCTGTTGGGGATCTGGGCCGACTGCCCAGCATCCCTGGGGTATACAGGTGGGGATTGTAGTCTCATCCACCTGCTCAGGAAATCCATCCCTTGTGAGTTGAGGGCAGAGGCCAGCAGCACTCTGCTCTGTTGCCAGAACTTCTGCTGGGGACTCCACGTAATCTGCTCCAGCAACCTCTTGTCTCTTCTCCCCATGGATCCTGATCTGCTGCTGGGGACTGACCACCACCTTCTCACCCTGGGTCTCCGGGACTGCTGCAGGTGTGGGGCAGAGGTCTTGGACCCTCTGTCCAGTTGTCAGCGCTTCTGCTGTAGAAGTTTCTTGTAACTCCACAGATGCTGCTGGCCTGAAATCCCAGGTCCCTGTCAGTGGTGAAGCAGAAAGGTCAGCTGCCTCTTCTCTCTGGGAAGCTGAAGCTGCTGTTGGTGTTGAGCAGAGCTCAGTAGTGCTAGGCCCTGATGCCAGCTGTTCTGCAGGAACATAAACTGAAAAGTCAGTGGCCTTGCACACATCTTGCTGGGTCACCAATTGTTGCATCCAGAGGTCAGCAGCGCTAGGCCTGGATGGTTGCTCATCTGCTGTAGGCTCACTGGGAGGTTCCTCCTCAGAAGAAAAGTCTAATAAATCTCCAGTCTCTGGAATTGCTGAAAGTCCAGGACATGGACTGGTGGCACTTGGGCCCAGTGCCAACACATTTGTAGGTGATTTATAATCCAAATCATCTTCCAATGGAAAGTCCATTAAATTTGTAATCCGTGGTTTGGGAATGAAGATGGCTTCCTCTTCTCCCATACCTTTATCCAGCGGCTGAACAGATGCATTCCTCCATCCAAGCTCGTCCTGTGCAGAAACACGTTCGTCAAGGTGAGTCAGCACTTGCTGCATCCGCCATAAGACCTCCGCATCCAAAACCGTGGGTGCAGGTGTGCAAAGCACACTATTACTGTGCCACATTGCCGACTCTTCAGTCAGGATTTCTGGACTGTCAGCTGGTACTTCTGGGTATTCCCAGGCAAGGGGAGCCCAGGCCTGGCACTGAGCAGAGTCTAGCAGCTGTCTGTAGGCGATCTCAAGCTCCCATTCCTGATTGGCTAGAAATTCCAAATCTTCTAGTACCCAGTGCACGTCCAAGACATTCAGCATCTGTTCTCTGTATTCTAAGATTTCCTCCAAACGCCACTCCAAATCGCTCCCAAAGTCGGGGTCCTCAGACAGCCTCTCTAATAACAGCCCCAGGCCGCCGTAGCAAAAGCCTTCTGTTGGGCTGCCCTCTGCTGTCCATGGGCACACTTGGGTTACATACCAGCGGAGGGCTCTATAGCTCTCATCCAACCGCATCTCCACCTGGACCAGCCTGCTTAACTCAGCTTTCCATTCATTCATTATGCGGTTGTCTCCCCAAAAACACCATTCGCACTTCGTACTGCGACCAGTACCTTTCCTGGAAGGAGGGGAGGATTTTTCCCTGGTGTCGCTGCTCACAGGCTAGCGCTTCCTCCCAGAGTTCCAATCTGATTGAATTGTGCCATCCCAGCAGGACCTTCTCTGACACCGGTCCCCTGTGCTGTAACCGCATCTCTCGCAACCTCCTTCCGAATTCCTCTTCCATGGCGGCTGATATCTGTACCTCTCCTCTTCTGCTCCCCGGACCTTGGATCCCGGTGGAGGTTTGGATGTTCCAGACTGCAGGAAGCATCCCACCGCTTGCCACCAATGTGACGGAACCGTCGACCCACACCGTGCTTGTGGTCTTCCGTCAGTATACGGCTTCCTCCAGTCTGGACATATAGAGATATTCCAGCCGCCCCCCATACAAGAACTAGCCTGAACTTAGCTTGTATGTGTCTGGAAACAACTAACTCCTTTATTAAAACAAGCAGTAGATTTTTATACACTTGAGAAGCATGAAAGTCACTACAAGAACAATGGCCTGAATATTTACATAAAAGCATCACAATAATGAATAGATAACGAGGTAGAGCTGACTCATGGCTAATCCCATCTAGACAAGGTTATCATTTACATGCTAATTAGCTCAGCGTACTTAAGTCAGCCTGGAAGCCCAGACTGCCGGCACCAAAAGTAAAACAAGATACAAATACACATATTATAGTGTAAATACTGAGAACCCACAGTAACCAATAGATGAGCAAATCAACATGATTTACAATCCATGGAAGACAGGTGTTTGAGCTGATGACATGCATCTGTTACAAGTCTGATCAACTGAGCAGTCCAAACCATCAATTTATCTGTCACATCGTTTTTTTTTCAGTCTCAGTGACGGTGAGTACCGTCACAGGACATATGCAATGTGGAAATGTATTTACAAAATGAGATAAAACCAGAAATAACACTCACTGTACAAGGGAAACAAATTACCTTTTTGTGTGACACGGGGGCATGTAAAACTTTGATTCACCCTCAGTATTTACCTGAAGGGATCAAAAGAAAAGGAACATTGTTTTGTAAAATCAGGGAGTGGTGTAATATGTGAAGAAGATGTGACTGAAAAACTTCTTGTAGGGGACCCACAAACAAAAAGAAAAACAGAATGTACAATTGTGATATCTGAAAAGTGTCCGATTAACCTATTGGGCAGGGACTTGCTGCATGCACTAGACATTTCAGTTATAACAGCAGAGGGGGGTTTGAGAGCCCACCGAGCCTGTGGAACATATGTGATGAAGACTGACAGTTAACCTTATTACTGGTACAGCTTGGACTTAAGTTCCACAGGTCCAGGAAGCATGCAGCAACCCCTTCTCAAAATAGCAGAAGAAAAGGTTAAAGGGAAAAGCTATGAGGTTCAACATAATTTACACTGCACTATGTATTTTAAACATTCCATAGGAACTGATGTTGATTATGAAAGAAAATTGGGTAAATTTTTAGGGGTCAGAATTACGTTGAAAACGTTATACTGGGATCAGGAGGGAAACAGCGTGGCCACCTGTCTCCTTCCTGATGAGATATTCAAGTTACATAGGGGAAGAATTGTACCCCATGTATCAATTACTTAGATTTTCTCATTAGATTGGTATGAGTTAGGGGAACTTTTGACCGACTGGGTACATATGACACCTGAACAACAGAAAATAAAGGGAATCCAGTCTTTCAACCTTAATTGGGTCACACAATGTACTCCAGCAGTGCACCTTTCAGGAGGGTGCTACGACAAGGAATGACTATTCCTCTTGACCCAGGAGGAAGAGGATGCATTGAAAGACATCCCCGACTATCTTTGGTCAAAAGGAAAGACTGATGTTGGACTGATCAAAATGGCAACTGAAGTACAAATCACCCCTAAAAGTACTATGAGACCCTATCAAAAACAATACCCCTTAAGAAAAGATGCAGAAGCTGGGGTGGATCCTGTAATTAAAGAATTGTTGGATAGAGGTATAATCATAGAATTCGCCCTGTAATACACCATTGTTTCGCCCTGTAATACACCATTGTTTACACCTCCCTGTGACAGCCAAATACTTCTGTACGTGGATGACATATTGGTGGCATCTCCTACAGAATTAAGCTGCCAAAGAGATAAGCTGGCCCTGTTGTCCTTTCTTGCTGAGCAGGGATACAAGGTCAGTAAAGATAAGTTGCAGCTTTGGAAGACACAGGTGAAGTACTTAGGATATACTATATCAAGGGAAGGTAGGCATCTGGATGAAGGCCGTAAGACGGCTATACTTCAGGTTCCTAGACCACGCACTAAGAAGGAAATTATGTCTTTTCTTGGAATGGCTAATTTTTGCAGGTCTTGGATAGCAAACTATGCAACAGAAATAGCTCCCTTAGCTGAACAGATTCATATCACTCCAATGTCAGCTAGAGACAAAATACAATGGACTTCAAAGGCAGAGGAAGCCTTCACTAAGATTAAACAATTGATTGTGGGGTCAGCGGTTCTTGGATTTCCCAACTACAAAAAGACTTTCTATCAAACAGTAGATTGTAAGGATGGGTATATGACCTCTGTCCTCACTCAGGAATATGGTGACAAGCACAAACCAATTGCATTTTACTCTACCAGGTTGGATCCAGTGGCACATAGTTTACCCCACTGTCTCCAAGCTGTTGTAGAAGCCCCGATGGCCATTAAGTCTTCAGCCATGATAGTTCTTTCACCCCCTCGTCTTGAGGGTTCCACATGCCATTTCAGTAGTTTTGCTGCAGGACAAAATTTCCTACTTGTCTCCAGCAAAGCATCTGTCATGCATGACCATTCTTTTAGGGCAACCCCATATTACCATTGAAAGATGTACTACACTGAACCCTTCCACACTTATGCCTACACCTGTTGAAGGAGAGCCACACAATTGTATAGCTCAAATTGATGAAACAATACTTCCAAGAAAAGATCTCACAGATGTACCACTTGATAATGCTGATGTTACGTATTTTGTTGATGGATCCAGCAAAAAGAATGATATAAGAACAAACCAAACGGTCTATGCCGTGGTAACACATAACCAGATTGTTGAAACAGGTAAATTACCCAGTTTCTATTCAGCTCAACAAGCAGAGATCATAGCGTTAACCAGGGCATGTGACCTGGGTAAAGGGAAAAAGGTGAACATATATACAGATAGTCAGTATGCGTTCTCCACTATACATGTATTCGCACAACAATGGAAAAATAGGGGCATGGTCACATCAACAGGCAAACCTATCCAACATAGGGACCTCATCTTAGCCTTACTAGACAGTGTACAGAAGCCAGCTCAAGTAGCTATATGTAAGTGTGCAGCCCATAAGAAAGGGACAGATCCTATCACACAAGGGAATGCCTTAGCAGACAAGGCAGCGAAAGAGGCAGCTGGAGGTAAACAGGAAACACACCCCTATCTTGCTAAACCAGTAGAAATACAGAAAACAATAGATGAGACCTGGCTGACAGAAATGCAGAGAACAGCACCTGAAAGCGAAAAACAAAAATGGTTATCAAAAGGAGCGACACAGGCGAAAGGTATCTACACAAGTACTGAAGTCAAACCTATCTTGCCTTCCTCCTTGTTTAGATATGCAGCCTTATTGAGCCATGGGCAAAGCCATGTCTCAAAAGGGGGATGGTACAGATGGTTAACAAAGTGTTCACAACATATGGTTTCACTAATTACTCAAAACATTTTTGTTTGACATGTTCAACCTGCAATAGGTATCATGTGCTGGGAGCATTTAGACCTCTACGAGGTCGGTTCCCTAAGCCTCCTTACCCCTTTCATATGATTTGTATGGATTTTATTGAACTGAACAAATGCAAAAATAAGAAATTTTGCCTAATAATAGTTGATTTATACACAAAATGGGTGGAAAGATTTCCCCTGACACACCCTGATGGGCTGTTAGTGGCCAAAGTAATCATAAAGGAAATAGTTCCCAGGTTTGGGATCCCTTCCATCATTTACAGTGATAATGGTTCTCATTTTGTGAATCAGACAATACAGCAAATCAGCAAATGGTACATGTAACGGAACAGGGCACCCCTGACCGGGTACCTCCGTTGACAGATGCTCCTTGTGCTTCCCGAGGGACTCCAAGCACTCCACCAGATACCGTAACCACTTCAGACCCCACGAACAGCCGCAACTTGGTTAGGGTCTCACAATCTCCTACCCACCCTGGACCTACGACAAGGCTCCAGGTTCCTGTGGGTGAACCTCCTTTCCCCAGAAAGTGCAGCACGAACAAGCTCTTACACAAGCTCTTACAAGAACTTAGTGATTCTCTAAGGGAGTATGGAGGACCATAGCAATCCCTTACTGCAGATTCCCCCAATAAGAGACAAGACTCTAGATTGAGGGTGAAGAACTAATTTGCTTCTTCTTTATTGAACCGACTTATATACAGTTTTCACCCACAAGGTTACCACCCAGGTGGACCTTGTTGAAGACTGGACGTGATATTCACAATCCAATAGGAACAGAGTTTTACACTCTCATACAGTGTACACAAAAATATACAATGTGGGACAATCCCCCCTCCCCCTTAGCATCCAATCCACATACCTATAAGTTTCTCTTAAGGCAGACAGACAGAACAATGGGAGGTCATTAACACTTAACAATGCGAAAGGGCAATCCACATTCCCTCCCAATACACAACAAAAGGAAAACCTGTCTGACATTGAAAGATATGTAATATACAGAGCATTTAGGAATATACACAGCATTTAGGAAGAACAGATTTCATGGCAAATGGGAATAAATCTTTATATTCCTATATGGAGATATGGCTGGCAAATATGACCGTCCCATCTGAAGCAATTCAAACCATTAATTCTCTGTCTTTAACTTCCAGTGATGGTGAGTACTGTCACATATCTGCCCCCCAAAGGTAGACGAACCAGGTACCAGACCTCCAATCGGTCAGTGCCTGAGTTAGTCGGGTAATAAGTCCCAAAGAGTCAATCCTTCATGGCAGCTTCTTTGACAAAATGCCACATAGTTTGTAAGTTTGTCTTGGCAAGGCGCATGGAGCTCTCATAGCCAATCAGTCTGTGAAACTCTGGTTTGGGCAGGCCAGACTGGGCTTCTTGGGCACCCTGTGTCCCTAAGAGACACAGGGTGATTTAGACATAAGAGCAGCTTAGCAGGCTGAGAGAAGAACTTTCCAACCTCTCTAAGGTAGGCTGTGTTCCAAAGGCCCTCCCAATGTCTGCACCCACCCAGTACCCCAAACAAATTGTCGGGAAAACAGTGTTACTCACCCAGCCAACCTCTGCCTCTCTCGCAGAACATACCCGCTGCTGGGGATAAGTGTGGACTGGCCCTTCTCCTGGGAGTCCTTTCAGCTGCTGAATAGAAGACAGGGTGGTGGGTCTCACTTTGTCAGGCTGTTGGGGATCTGGGCCGACTGTCCAGCATCCCTGGGGTGTACAAATGAAGACTGTAGCTTTTGCGGGTGCTGGGCAGAGGTCGGTAACACTCTGCCCTGTTGCCAGCTCTTCTGCTGGGTTGGGGTTGGCGAATACTACCCCCAGGACCTGGTTGGGTGTCTGCTGTAGAGAGGAGGGATCGCCTACCTCCTCCTCCAGGTATTCCTGCGGGATAGGTTGGGGATATGGACCGGCCGTCCAGCATCCCTGTAGGTCTGGTGCAGAGACCGCGGTCCCATCTGCACCATTGGGGTCAGGTCTGTTGTCTCGCTGTGGTTGGGGAGAAGGAATAGTAGTCTCCCCTCCCTGGAAGGTACACTGCTGCTGGGAAGGAAGGACGACACCTTCGGCTCCCTGTAACTCCTGCTGTAGCTGGGGACATGGGTCGGCTGCCCAGCCTCCCTGTAGGGCCGGTAGAGAGACCTCGTCCCATCTCCACCTGCCATCGGTGGGTCTTCCAAGTACCACCAGTCTGTACTGTCTCTCCAACTGAAGGGTTGTGCTTGCAGGGTAGATTGGGGTGGAACGGAGCAGAGCAGGCGTTGGTAGTCCTGCTCCAGTTCCCACTCCATTCTGACCAGATGAATCAGGTCTGACCCCAGGTCATCCGCTTTGGGGAGACCCAGTAAGGCTTCGCTGGTGCCTTGATTTACCAGCGCCACAACTCTGCTGGACATCCAAAGTCCCTCTCCTCAAAGGCCTCCCAGAGCAAGCCCGGGCCACTATAGTCCTCACCTTCCGGCATATTGTTGTCAGCCATCCAGTGGTCGTGCCGGGTAGCGTACCACTTTAGTGCCCGATAAGCTTCATCCAGCCACAACTCCTTCCAAATCAGGTTCCACAGCTCCGTCACCCACTCATCCAGGGGTTGCTCTCCTAGGAAAGGTAACTGCAGGGCAACGTATACCTGGAACCGCTGTTCTTCGCTGGGAAGGTTCTCTCTCCACCTCCACTGCACATCCTCTAAGGCCTCATACCACATTTCCTTTCGAGTGAAATCTCTCCAGTCCAGTATGGCTTCCTCTGATAAAGGCCCATCCTGTTGGACCAAGTGTTGCTGCAACCTCCAGAGAAACTCCTCCTCATATGGGGACGCTGCACGGGTGTTATCTTGCTCCATAACGTTACCGGTGTCTTCGAGCTGCTTCTCCTCACACTAGGACGCCATCCCACCACTTGCCACCAATGTAACGGAACAGGGCACCCCTGACCGGGTACCTCCGTTGACAGATGCTCCTAGTGCTTCCCGAGGGGCTCCAAGCACTCCACCAGACACCGTAACCACTTCAGACCCCACGAACCGCCGCAGCTTGGTTAGGGTCTTGCAATCTCCTACCCACCCTGGACCTACGACAAGGCTCCAGGTTCCTGTGGGTGAACCTCCTTTCCCCAGAGAGTGCAGCACGAACAAGCTCTTACACAAGCTCTTACAAGAACTTAGTGATTCTCTAAGGGAGTATGGTGGACCATAGCAATCCCTTGCAGCACATTCCCCCAATAAGAGACAAGACTCTAGATTGAGGGTGAAGAACTAATTTGCTTCTTCTTTATTGAACAGACTTATATACAGTTTTCACCCACAAGGTTACCACCCAGGTGGACCTTGTTGAAGACTGGACGTGATATTCACAATCCAATAGGAACAGAGTTTTACACTCTCATACAGTGTACACAAAAATATACAATGTGGGACAATCCCCTCTCCCCCTTAGCATCCAATCCACATACCTGTAAGTTTCTCTTAAGGCAGACAGACAGAACAATGGGAGGTCATTAACACTTAACAATGCGAAAGGGCAATCCACATTCCCTCCCAATACACAACAAAAGGAATACCTGTCTGACATTGAAAGATATGTAATATACACAGCATTTAGGAAGAACAGATTTAATGGCGAATGGAAATAAATCTTTATATTCCTATATGGAGATATGGTTGGCAAATATGACCGTCCCATCTGAAGCAATTCAAACCATTAATCCTCTGTCTTTAACTTCCAGTGACGGTGAGTACTGTCACAGTACAGTATTGATTTAAAAAACCATTGTGTCTATCACCCACAGTCTGCAAGTACCGTAGAAAGACATAATGGTATTTTGAAGGGTAAATTGAGAAAATTAATGGAAGAGACTGGTAAAAACTGGATACAGTGTCTGCCAATAGCCTTGCTAAGCATGAGAGTAACTCCCACAGTGAGGAGGTTGACACCTTATGAGATACTGTACGGGAGACCATACTATATCCCACAACTTAGGCCATTTGTTAGGGTAGATGAGGAAATGGATTGTGAACTAGCAAACTATATGAGAAAACTGTTAACATCTAAGAAAATATTGTCTCCAAACTCTCTTACAGGTCAAGAAACTCCGGCAGAGCAGGGCACCCTTGTGCAACCAGGGGATTGGGTGTGGATCAAAATAATCAAGAGAAAACAGTGGCTAGATCCAAGGTGGGAAGGGCCTTATCAGGTACTATTGTCTACACCCACAGCTGTAAAAGTAGCAGAAAGAGTACCTTGGATACATCTATCACATTGCAAGAAAGCAAAGTATCTAGGGCCAGAAGAGGGAGCTCACACAGAGCCTTGATTGTAAGTCTGGCTACAAAGGGGGGTGACTCCAATAGGGACCACTCGTCTCAAACCCGGTGAAGAAAATGGAACAAGATAGGCTCATAGGGGCGATAAAACAGCTTAGGGAAAGACAGCTATTGGAACCTGGGTATTTTACTAAGACATGGACAGGTAGGATCTTATTAGGTGGAATGGTAGTCGGAGGGATTATAGCACTGATATTGATACTCTTGGACATCAACTCCCCTCAGTGGGTCAACAGGGTAAAGTCAGGAATGACAAAAAGAGAGATAAAAAGAGGGGACAAAGATGGAGTATATACTATGACGGTCAATGAGGGGGTTACCACAATGATGCAAATTGATATCTGTAGCATTAACTACTGCCCCAGTAATTGGAATTTAAGGAATAATAGTAAAAAATATGAGAGATATCTGTGCGGATACCCCACCTGTTCATCCTGGAGTAATGTATGGTGGACAACAGATAAGTTAGGATATTACAACAAAGGTGCTGTAGTCCCTGAGAGTAAAAAGGATTTGGTATCCAGACTGTCAATAAGTCAATTTACTTACGTGGGCTATAACCATAACTTTTTGACTGTAACCTTAAAAAATCCTAAAAGCACTGACTCTGGAGATTATGGTTTAGGAATAGCTGTCCTATGGAACTACGGATCAGACCTTTTGATGAGAATAAGAATCCAAGTCACACCTAATACTCCTCCAACATCACTCCCAGTAAACCCCGACTTAAATCTTACTGATACTAAATCTGAATACCTATTTAAAACAGATTTTGCCTACAAAGAACAACTAAGTATTGAAACAGGATATGGAGATAAGAATGAATGGATAAAATGGGTTAGATGGACTACTAAAAGTAAGGAGCAGGGAAATTGCATTTCGTGTGCCAACTCACGACTGGAGTTGAGCAGACACCTGGATTTCCGTGTTCGGCAGGTTCGGCCGAACTTTAAAAAAAAGTCCGGGTCCGTGTCCCGGACTTTTGCCGAACTTTTCCCGGACACCGAACCCCATTGATGTCAATGGGGACCCGAACTTTCAGGCACTAAAATGGCTCTGAAACACCAATGGAAAGGGCTAGAGTGCTGCAAATGGCAGCAAAACGTTGTTAAGAGCATGGCAAACAAAAACAGAAAATAAAACAATGTTCTTCATCTCTGAAGGACGAGGCCCATATGGAGTAGGAGGGAGGTTGAGGTGGTGGTGGATGTGGCGGTCTCATAGGCGTGCGCACAGGGTGTGCCGGATGTGCCTGGGCACACCCTAATCACCTAGGGCACATAGCATTATCGCTCTGTTTGCCAGTGAGGAGATGGGAAAGATCTCCCTCTTACCTGCTCTGCTCTATTTCTCTTTGCCAGCAGGGAGAGTAATGTATCGGGGCCATGTACATGTAGGCAAACACATGCATGTGTATTTCAACTTTGGGGTGCACACCCTAATGCAAAAGGGTGCGCACACCTATGGGCAGTGTAGGTGGAAGCGGCAGTGGAGGAGGACCAGGGCCGGATTAAGAGCATCATGGGCTTGGTGCTGAGGATTTTGAAGGGCCTAAGGGCCCTGCCTTGGCATGCACCCAGAGGAGGAAGGGTGCAGCCATGCATGCCTAATTCAACATGGTCTCTGAAGCCCATAAACACATCCATGCATCGGCAACTGTCCCTCCTTGTCCGGCCTTCGTGCTGTGTGGGGAGGTTCTGAGGGAGCTGCCTGGGGAAGCGAGCATAGAAGCCAGACTTCTGTGTTTACAAGTGACAGAAGAGCGGTAACAGTGAATATGGCCAACCCGGGGCCTATATAAAAAGGTAGGGGCCTGGAGCTGCAGCTCCAATAGCCCCTACATTAATCTGGCCCTGAGGAGGACGAGGTAGCCAACACTGCTTCTTTTCACAAATTTTAAATGAGGGTACACCCCAAAAGAGTGAGAAAGAGCAAAAATAGAACAATGGCTGGGTAAGGTCGGTATCCATCGCTATTCTGCACAAGGTACGTAAAAGTCCCGTGGGATCCATGCCTGGTTCATTTTAATGAACGTGAGCTTGTCCACATGGTCTCTGGACAGGCGGCTGCGCTTGTCTGTGATAACGCCCCCAGCCGTGCTAAATACCTGTTCAGATAATACACTGGCTGCAGGGCACGCCAGCACCTCCAAGGCGTAAAGGGCAAGCTCAGGCCATGTGCCCAACTTGGAGACCCAGAAGTTGAAGGGGGCAGACCCCTCATTCAGTACGTCTAGGCGTGTGCACACATACTGCTCCACCATGTTGGTGAAATGTGTAATGTTCCGGTACCTTTGGTACCCTAAATTACTCTTTTCACAAGTGTGTGCGCCCCACCATTCTCTTTTGGAAAGGTGCGCATACACCTTTAAGACTGAAGCTGTCATCACTCAGCGCCGGACTAGATGGCTATTTAAATCGCCGGTTCTCACTCACATGTGTTCGTTCAAACACCCTTACCTGGATGCTAACTTGGCTTGAAGCTTTCGTGCTTGCAAGCATACCTCGCTGACAGAACCTCGCTGCGCTGATCCCTGCATCCCGCTTCCGGATCATCTGCTCCTCCTGAACCAACCTTCGGCTGTATTGCTATTAGTGCTAAGTACCCCGCAGGGGAACCCTCTATAAACTTATACTAAGCTTACACTATCTAGCTCTGCATAGTAAGGACTATTTATCACATCTGCATATCTAGATTGCTAGCTCTTAAGACTACTGCTACTTATTCCTGCACTGGGTTGATCTCTCTTGTATGTCCACCTGCTACTCTGTCATCTGCTACCATACATGATTGCTAAACCTACCTGCATCCATCTGCTACTGTCTTACCTTCAAGTGTCTGTCACCTACCACCTCCACTCAACCTGTCTCTTAAATCTTCATCACTGTGTTACTACATACATAAAGTCACTCTAGGAACCAGCTTGTTGAGTGTGTGTATTTACTAGCTGAATTAAGACCTTCCACACATGATGAGTCATTGAGGTTGGGAATGGTATCTCAGCATCTCTCTTACATGACTACTGAAGTGGAATATTTCTGCAGCTGAAAATCCACACCATACATGAAACGCAGGAGCGTTACAAAATGCTGCCTCCTGCTAAGACGTTCCATATGAGCTGCTGGTGCTGCTGTATGTTGTGGCGTGCTGACAAAGCTTTTCCACATTTCGGCCATGCTAACCCTGCCTTCTGAGGTGCTGGCGGTGCCCTGGTTACGTTTGCGACCTCTTCCTCCTCCTCCTCCTCTGCCTTGTGCTTCCACTGTGGCCCCGCTGTCAGGTGGGAATGCCAGCAGCATCGCGTCTACCAGCGTGCGATTGTACTCGCGCATCTTGCGATCGCGCTCCAGTGAGTGAATTAAGGATGGTACCTTGTCCTTGTAACGGGGATCCAGCAGCGTGGCCACCCAGTAATAAGCACAAGTTAGAATGTGGGCAACTCGGCGGTCGTTGTGGAGACACTGCAGCATGTAATTGCTCATGTGTGCCAGGCTGCCCGGAGGCAACGAAAGGCTGTCCTCTGTGGGAGGTGTATCGTCCGTGTCCTCTGTATCCCCCCAGCCACGCACCAGTGATGGCCATGAGCTGGCCTGGGTGCCACCCTGCTGTGAACATGGTTCCATCTCCTCCTCCAGCTCCTCCTCCTCATCCTCCAGAACTGTGCCCCTGCTGGACAATTGTGTCCCTGGCGTTTGTGTGTGCAGGAACCCACCCTCGAAGCCCCTTGTGAATGACTGCCCTGAAAGCCTTGGAAATGTTACCTCTTCATCCTCCTCCTCCTCCTCCTCCTCATCCTGTGCCACATCCTCTTCCATCATCGCCCAAATTGTTTTTTGAAGGAGGCATAGAAGTGGGATAGTTAAGCTGACAACGGCGTCATCGGCACTGGCCATGTTGGTGGAGTACTCAAAACAGCGCAACAAGGCACACAGGTCTCATATGGAGGCCCAGTTATTGGTGGTGAAGTGGTGCTGTTCCGCAGAGCGACTCACGCGTGCGTGCTGCAGCTGAAACTCCACTATGGCCTGCTGCTGCTCGCACAATCTTTGCAGCATGTGCAAGGTGGAGTTCCACCTTGTGGGCACGTCGCATATTAGGCGGTGAGCGGGAAGGCCGAAGTTACGCTGCAGCGCTGACAGGCGAGCAGCAGCAGGGTGAGAACGCCGAAAGTGCGCACAGACGGCCCGCACTTTCTGCAGCAGCTCTGACATATTGGGATAGTTTTTAAGGAACCTCTGCACCACCAAATTCAGCACATGCGCCAGGCAAGGGATGTGAGTCAAACCGGCTAGGCCCAAAGCGGCTATGAGATTTCGCCCGTTATCGCACACCACCAGGCCGGGCTTGAGGCTCGCCGGCAGCAACCACTCATTTGTCTGCTGTTCCATGCTCCTCCACAACTCCTGCGCGGTGTGTGGTTTTTCCCCCAAACAGGCAAGTTTTAAAACTGCCTGCTGTCGTTTACCCCTGGCCGTGCTGAAGTTGGTGGTGAAGGTGTTACGCTGTCCGGATGAGGAGGCGGTAGAGGATGAGGAAGCGGAGTAGGAGGAGTTAGGAACAGGAGGCAAACTGAAGCGCCCTGCAAACCTCGGTGGTGGAAGGACATGCGCCAAATTGCTATCCGCCTCAGGCCCATCCGCCACTGCATTTACCCAGTGTGCCGTTAGGGAGATATAACGCCCCTGACCGTGCTTACTGGTCCACGTATCGGTAGTTAGGTGGACCTTGGCACAGATGGCATTGCGCAGTGCACACCTGATTTTTTCCCCCACTTGGTTGTGCAGGGAAGGGATGGCTTGCCTGGAAAAGTAGTGGCGGCTGGGCACAACGTACTGTGGGACAGCCACCGACATAAGGTTTTTAAAACCGTGCGTCTCCACCAGACGGAATGACAGCATTTCAAAGGCCAAGAATTTTGAAATGCTGGCATTCAGGGCCAGGGATCGCGGGTGGGTAGGGGGGTACTTCCTCTTCCTCTCAAGTGTTTGGGAGATGGAAAGCTGAACGCTTCCACTGGATATTGTGGAGATGGTTGGTGACCCAGGTGGTGGTGTTGCTGACAGATCCTCTGTTTGCGGGGTGGCAGGTGCCGGTATCACTACAGATGTGGCTGGAGCGGCCGAGACTGCAGCAGAAGAGGAAGCAGGATGAGTCAGAGACGTTTCTTGGTTTTGAAGGTGTCTACTCCACTGCAGCTCGTGCTTTGCACTTAGATGCCTGATCATGCAGGTTGTGCTCAGGTTGAGAAGGTTTATGCCTCACTTCAGGCTCTGATTGCACAGGGTGCAAACCACTCGTGTCCTGTCATCAGCACATTTTCTAAAGAACTTCCACGCTAGAGAACTCCTTTGAGCTGACTTTGGTGCGTTCCCTTGCTGCGTTGGGATGTAGCAGGCGTAGTGTCTAGGGCATGGCCGCTCCGCTTCTGCACCCTGCTCACTCTTCTGCTGTGCTGGTGGCTCTGTGCGACCACCGCCTCTTCCTCCAAACTACTCAGGTTACCTGCATGATGTTCATTCCATGTGGGGTCGAGGACCTCATCGTCCTCCACATCATCTTCCACCCAGTCTTCACCCCTGCCCTCCTTGTCGGTCTCCACAATTCTGAACGCCGCAGCAGTTGGCACCTGCGTTTCGTCATCATCGGAGACGTGCTGAGATGGTCCTTGCATGTACTCATCTTGAGAAATAAGTGGTTGGGCATCGCTGCACTCAATCTCTTCCACTTCTGGGGCAGGGCTAGGTGGATGGCCCTGGGAAACCCTGCTGACAGAGTCATCAAAAAGAAGAAGAGACTGCTGTATGGCTTGGGGCTCAGACTGCTTGCCTGATTTGCAAGGGGGTGAGGTGAAAGACGGTTGGACATCGGCTGCAGGTGCCAACTGTGACCTTTCTGCAGTAGACTGGGTGGGAGACAATGTGAAGGAACTGGAGGCACTGTCAGCAGCAAAGCAATCTACTATCGCCTCCACTTGTTCTGGCCTCATCACTTCTAGGGGCGTATGATGCCCTACCAAATACTGATGCAGGTTCTGTCGCCTACTCACACTTGAGGAAGGTGTTTCACTTGTGCGTGTAGCTGGCAAAGATCGACCACGTCCTCTCCTTGCAACAGGAGCTCTACCAGCAGCACCACGACCCAGGCCATGGCCCCTATTTGACGGTCTCCTCATATTTCTGTAATTTAAGATCTTGCCCTAGGAAGGTGTTCATTGAACAGCGGAACAAAACAACAACAGTATCGCACGGGTGTATCTCACAGTCAAATATGCAAACTATGCTGCAATTTAATGTTTTTAACCCCAAAAGGGTGTATATTGAATAGCGGAATAGGATAAAAACGGTGTATCTCACACGTACAAACACAGACTAGGCCCCGATTAAAATTTTTTGTACCCTAAAGGGAGGATGAGGAAGAGGAGTAGGAGGAGTTGGGAACAGGAGGCAAACTGAAGCGCCCTGCAATCCTTGGCGGGGGAAGGAGATGCGCCAAACAAATTTAAAAGGTGTATCTCACACGTACCGATACAGACTATGCCGTAATTTAATTATTTACACTCCAAAAGGGTGTATATTGAATAGAGGAATATGAAAAATTTTATAATACGGTGTATCTCACACGTACAAACACAGACTAGGCCCCGATTACAATTTTTGGTACCCCAAAAGGCAGGATGAGGAAGAGGAGTAGGAGGAGTTGGGAACAGGAGCCAAACTGAAGCGCCCTGCAATCCTCGGTGGTAGAAGGAGATGCGCCAAACAAATTTAAAAAGGTGTATCTCATACGTACCGATACAGACTATCCCGCAATTTAATTTTTTACACTCAAACAGGGTGTATATTGAATAGCGGAATAGGACAAATTTTACAAAACGGTGTATCTCACATGTACAAACACAAGCTAGGCACCGATTAGAATTTTTTGTACCCTAAAGGCAGGATGAGGAAGAGGAGTAGGAGGAGTTGGGAACAGGAGCCAAACTGAAGCGCCCTGCAATCCTCGGCGGTAGAAGGAGATTCGCCAAACAAATTTAAAAAGGTGTATCTCACACGTACCGATACAGACTATCCCGCAATTTAATTTTTTACACTCAAACATTGAATAGCGGAATAGGACAAATTTTACAAAACGGTGAATCTCACACGTACAAACAAAATCTAGGCCCCGATTACAATTTTTTGTACCCTAAAGGCAGGATGAGGAGTAGGAGTTCGGAACAGGCAGGAGGCAGACTGAAGCACCCTCAAATCCTCGGCAGTATGAGATGCGCCCCAAAAATTGGAAAGGTGTATCTCACGCGTACCGACACAGACTATCACGCAATTTAATTGTTTATACCCAAAGGTTTTGATTAAATAGCGGAATAGAAAATATGATCAAAAAAGTGTATGTATCTCACATGTACAGAACCACACTAGGCCCCAATTACTATTGTTTGTACCCCTAAAAGGCTGGATGAGGAGTAGGAGGAATTTGGAACAGGCAGCACCCTCAAATCTTCAGTAGTATGAGATGAACCCCAAAAACTTGGAAAGGTGGATCTCACACGTACCAACACAGACTATCCCGCAATTTAACTGTTCCCCAAAGGTTTTTATTGAATAGCGGAATAGAAAATATGATCAAAAAAAGTGTATGTATCTCACACGTACAAAACCACACTAGGCCCCAATTACTATTGTTTGTACCCCTAAAAGGCTGGATGAGGAGCAGGAGGAGTTTGGAACAGGCAGAACCCTCAATTCTTCAGAAGTATGAGATGAACCCCAAAAACTTGGAAAGGTGGATCTCACACGTACCAACACAGACTATCCTGCAATTTAATTGATACCCAAAGGTTTTTATTGAATAGCGGAATAGAAAATATGATCAAAAAAAGTGTATGTATCTCACACGTACAGAACCACACTAGGCCCCAATTACTATTGTTTGTACCCCTAAAGGCAGGATGAGGAGTAGGAGGAGTTTGGAACAGGCAGCACCCTCAAATCTTCAGAAGTATGAGATGAACCCCAAAAACTTGGAAAGGTGGATCTCACACGTACCAACACTTACTATCCCGCAATTTAACTGTTCCCCAAAGGTTTTTATTGAATAGCGGAATAGAAAATATGATCAAGAAAGTGTATGTATCTCACACATACAGAACCACACTAGGCCCCAATTACTATTGTTTGTACCCTTAAAAGGCTGGATGAGGAGTAGGAGGAGTTTCAACAGGCAGCACCCTCAAATCTTCAGAAGTATGAGATGAACTCCAAAAACTTGGAAAGGTGGATCTCACACGTACCAACACAGACTATCCCGCAATTTAACTGTTCCCCAAAGGTTTTTATTGAATAGCGGAATAGAAAATATGATCAAAAAAAGTGTATGTATCTCACACGTACAAAACCACACTAGGCCCCAATTACTATTGTTTGTACCCCTAAAAGGCTGGATGAGGAGTAGGAGGAGTTTGGAACAGGCAGCACCCTCAAATCTTCAGAAGTATGAGATGAACCCCAAAAACTTGGAAAGGTGGATCTCACACGTACCAACACAGACTATCCCGCAATTTAACTGTTCCCCAAAGGTTTTTATTGAATAGCGGAATAGAAAATATGATCAAAAAAAGTGTATGTATCTCACACGTACAGAACCACACTAGGCCCCAATTACTATTGTTTGTACCCCTAAAAGGCTGGATGAGGAGTAGGAGGAGTTTGGAACAGGCAGCACCCTCAAATCTTCAGAAGTATGAGATGAACCCCAAAAACTTGGAAAGGTGGATCTCACATGTACCAACACAGACTATCCCGCAATTTAACTGTTCCCCAAAGGTTTTTATTGAATAGCGGAATAGAAAATATGATCAAAAAAAGTGTATGTATCTCACACGTACAGAACCACACTAGGCCCCAATTACTATTGTTTGTACCCCAAAAGGCAGGATGAGGAGTAGGAGGAGTTTGGAAAAGGCAGCACCCTCAAATCTTCAGAAGTATGAGATGAACCCCAAAAACTTGGAAAGTTGGATCTCACACGTACCAACACAGACTATCCCGCAATTTAACTGTTCCCCAAAGGTTTTTATTGAATAGCGGAATAGAAAATATGATAAAAAAAATGTATGTATCTCACACGTACAAAACCACACTAGGCCCCAATTACTATTGTTTGTACCCCTAAAAGGCTGGATGAGGAGTAGGAGGAGTTTGGAACAGGCAGCACCCTCAAATCTTCAGAAGTATGAGATGAACCCCAAAAACTTGGAAAGGTGGATCTCACACGTACCAACACAGACTATCCCGCAATTTAACTTTTCCCCAAAGGTTTTTATTGAATAGCGGAATAGAAAATATGATCAAAAAAAGTGTATGTATCTCACACGTACAAAACCACACTAGGCCCCAATTACTATTGTTTGTACCCCTAAAAGGCTGGATGAGGAGTAGGAGGAGTTTGGAACAGGCAGCACCCTCAAATCTTCAGAAGTATGAGATGAACCCCAAAAACTTGGAAAGGTGGATCTCACACGTACCAACACAGACTATCCCACAATTTAACTGTTCCCCAAAGGTTTTTATTGAATAGCGGAATAGAAAATATGATCAAAAAAAGTGTATGTATCTCACACGTACAGAACCACACTAGGCCCCAATTACTATTGTTTGTACCCCTAAAAGGCTGGATGAGGAGTAGGAGGAGTTTAAAACAGGCAGCACCCTCAAATCTTCAGAAGTATGAGATGAACCCCAAAAACTTGGAAAGGTGGATCTCACACGTACCAACACAGACTATCCCGCAATTTAACTGTTCCCCAAAGGTTTTTATAGAATAGCAGAATAGAAAATATGATCAAAAAAAGTGTATGTATCTCACACGTACAGAACCACACTAGGCCCCAATTACTATTGTTTTTACCCCTAAAGGCAGGATGAGGAGTAGGAGGAGTTTGGAACAGGCAGCACCCTCAAATCTTCAGAAGTATGAGATGAACCCCAAAAACTTGGAAAGGTGGATCTCACATGTACCAACACAGACTATCCCGCAATTTAACTGTTCCCCAAAGGTTTTTATTGAATAGCGGAATAGAAAATATGATCAAAAAAAGTGTATGTATCTCACACGTACAGAACCACACTAGGCCCCAATTACTATTGTTTGTACCCCAAAAGGCAGGATGAGGAGTAGGAGGAGTTTGGAAAAGGCAGCACCCTCAAATCTTCAGAAGTATGAGATGAACCCCAAAAACTTGGAAAGTTGGATCTCACACGTACCAACACAGACTATCCCGCAATTTAACTGTTCCCCAAAGGTTTTTATTGAATAGCGGAAAAGAGAATATGATAAAAAAAATGTATGTATCTCACACGTACAAAACCACACTAGGCCCCAATTACTATTGTTTGTACCCCTAAAAGGCTGGATGAGGAGTAGGAGGAGTTTGGAACAGGCAGCACCCTCAAATCTTCAGAAGTATGAGATGAACCCCAAAAACTTGGAAAGGTGGATCTCACACGTACCAACACAGACTATCCCGCAATTTAACTTTTCCCCAAAGGTTTTTATTGAATAGCGGAATAGAAAATATGATCAAAAAAAGTGTATGTATCTCACACGTACAAAACCACACTAGGCCCCAATTACTATTGTTTGTACCCCTAAAAGGCTGGATGAGGAGTAGGAGGAGTTTGGAACAGGCAGCACCCTCAAATCTTCAGAAGTATGAGATGAACCCCAAAAACTTGGAAAGGTGGATCTCACACGTACCAACACAGACTATCCCACAATTTAACTGTTCCCCAAAGGTTTTTATTGAATAGCGGAATAGAAAATATGATCAAAAAAAGTGTATGTATCTCACACGTACAGAACCACACTAGGCCCCAATTACTATTGTTTGTACCCCTAAAAGGCTGGATGAGGAGTAGGAGGAGTTTAAAACAGGCAGCACCCTCAAATCTTCAGAAATATGAGATGAACCCCAAAAACTTGGAAAGGTGGATCTCACACGTACCAACACAGACTATCCCGCAATTTAACTGTTCCCCAAAGGTTTTTATAGAATAGCAGAATAGAAAATATGATCAAAAAAAGTGTATGTATCTCACACGTACAGAACCACACTAGGCCCCAATTACTATTGTTTTTACCCCTAAAGGCAGGATGAGGAGTAGGAGGAGTTTGGAACAGGCAGCACCCTCAAATCTTCAGAAGTATGAGATGAACCCCAAAAACTTGGAAAGGTGGATCTCACATGTACCAACACAGACTATCCCGCAATTTAACTGTTCCCCAAAGGTTTTCATTGAATAGCGGAATAGAAAATATGATCAAAAAAAGTGTATGTATCTCACACGTACAGAACCACACTAGGCCCCAATTGCTATTGTTTGTACCCCAAAAGGCAGGATGAGGAGTAGGAGGAGTTTGGAAAAGGCAGCACCCTCAAATCTTCAGAAGTATGAGATGAACCCCAAAAACTTGGAAAGTTTGATCTCACACGTACCAACACAGACTATCCCGCAATTTAACTGTTCCCCAAAGGTTTTTATTGAATAGCGGAATAGAAAATATGATAAAAAAATGTATGTATCTCACACGTACAAAACCACACTAGGCCCCAATTACTATTGTTTGTACCCCTAAAAGGCTGGATGAGGAGTAGGAGGAGTTTGGAACAGGCAGCACCCTCAAATCTTCAGAAGTATGAGATGAACCCCAAAAACTTGGAAAGGTGGATCTCACACGTACCAACACAGACTATCCCGCAATTTAACTTTTCCCCAAAGGTTTTTATTGAATAGCGGAATAGAAAATATGATCAAAAAAAGTGTATGTATCTCACACGTACAAAACCACACTAGGCCCCAATTACTATTGTTTGTACCCCTAAAAGGCTGGATGAGGAGTAGGAGGAGTTTGGAACAGGCAGCACCCTCAAATCTTCAGAAGTATGAGATGAACCCCAAAAACTTGGAAAGGTGGATCTCACACGTACCAACACAGACTATCCCACAATTTAACTGTTCCCCAAAGGTTTTTATTGAATAGCGGAATAGAAAATATGATCAAAAAAAGTGTATGTATCTCACACGTACAGAACCACACTAGGCCCCAATTACTATTGTTTGTACCCCTAAAAGGCTGGGTGAGGAGTAGGAGGAGTTTAAAACAGGCAGCACCCTCAAATCTTCAGAAGTATGAGATGAACCCCAAAAACTTGGAAAGGTGGATCTCACACGTACCAACACAGACTATCCCGCAATTTAACTGTTCCCCAAAGGTTTTTATTGAATAGCGGAATAGAAAATATGATCAAAAAAAGTGTATGTATCTCACACGTACAAAACCACACTAGGCCCCAATTACTATTGTTTGTACCCCTAAAAGGCTGGATGAGGAGTAGGAGGAGTTTGGAACAGGCAGCACCCTCAAATCTTCAGAAGTATGAGATGAACCCCAAAAACTTGGAAAGGTGGATCTCACACGTACCAACACAGACTATCCTGCAATTTAATTGATACCCAAAGGTTTTTATTGAATAGCGGAATAGAAAATATGATCAAAAAAAGTGTATGTATCTCACACGTACAGAACCACACTAGGCCCCAATTACTATTGTTTGTACCCCTAAAGGCAGGATGAGGAGTAGGAGGAGTTTGGAACAGGCAGCACCCTCAAATCTTCAGAAGTATGAGATGAACCCCAAAAACTTGGAAAGGTGGATCTCACACGTACCAACACTTACTATCCCGCAATTTAACTGTTCCCCAAAGGTTTTTATTGAATAGCGGAATAGAAAATATGATCAAGAAAGTGTATGTATCTCACACATACAGAACCACACTAGGCCCCAATTACTATTGTTTGTACCCTTAAAAGGCTGGATGAGGAGTAGGAGGAGTTTCAACAGGCAGCATCCTCAAATCTTCAGAAGTATGAGATGAACTCCAAAAACTTGGAAAGGTGGATCTCACACGTACCAACACAGACTATCCCGCAATTTAACTGTTCCCCAAAGGTTTTTATTGAATAGCGGAATAGAAAATATGATCAAAAAAAGTGTATGTATCTCACACGTACAAAACCACACTAGGCCCCAATTACTATTGTTTGTACCCCTAAAAGGCTGGATGAGGAGTAGGAGGAGTTTGGAACAGGCAGCACCCTCAAATCTTCAGAAGTATGAGATGAACCCCAAAAACTTGGAAAGGTGGATCTCACACGTACCAACACAGACTATCCCGCAATTTAACTGTTCCCCAAAGGTTTTTATTGAATAGCGGAATAGAAAATATGATCAAAAAAAGTGTATGTATCTCACACGTACAGAACCACACTAGGCCCCAATTACTATTGTTTGTACCCCTAAAAGGCTGGATGAGGAGTAGGAGGAGTTTGGAACAGGCAGCACCCTCAAATCTTCAGAAGTATGAGATGAACCCCAAAAACTTGGAAAGGTGGATCTCACATGTACCAACACAGACTATCCCGCAATTTAACTGTTCCCCAAAGGTTTTGATTAAATAGCGGAATAGAAAATATGATCAAAAAAGTGTATGTATCTCACATGTACAGAACCACACTAGGCCCCAATTACTATTGTTTGTACCCCTAAAAGGCTGGATGAGGAGTAGGAGGAATTTGGAACAGGCAGCACCCTCAAATCTTCAGTAGTATGAGATGAACCCCAAAAACTTGGAAAGGTGGATCTCACACGTACCAACACAGACTATCCCGCAATTTAACTGTTCCCCAAAGGTTTTTATTGAATAGCGGAATAGAAAATATGATCAAAAAAAGTGTATGTATCTCACACGTACAAAACCACACTAGGCCCCAATTACTATTGTTTGTACCCCTAAAAGGCTGGATGAGGAGCAGGAGGAGTTTGGAACAGGCAGAACCCTCAATTCTTCAGAAATATGAGATGAACCCCAAAAACTTGGAAAGGTGGATCTCACACGTACCAACACAGACTATCCTGCAATTTAATTGATACCCAAAGGTTTTTATTGAATAGCGGAATAGAAAATATGATCAAAAAAAGTGTATGCATCTCACACGTACAGAACCACACTAGGCCCCAATTACTATTGTTTGTACCCCTAAAGGCAGGATGAGGAGTAGGAGGAGTTTGGAACAGGCAGCACCCTCAAATCTTCAGAAGTATGAGATGAACCCCAAAAACTTGGAAAGGTGGATCTCACACGTACCAACACTTACTATCCCGCAATTTAACTGTTCCCCAAAGGTTTTTATTGAATAGCGGAATAGAAAATATGATCAAGAAAGTGTATGTATCTCACACATACAGAACCACACTAGGCCCCAATTACTATTGTTTGTACCCTTAAAAGGCTGGATGAGGAGTAGGAGGAGTTTCAACAGGCAGCACCCTCAAATCTTCAGAAGTATGAGATGAACTCCAAAAACTTGGAAAGGTGGATCTCACACGTACCAACACAGACTATCCCGCAATTTAACTGTTCCCCAAAGGTTTTTATTGAATAGCGGAATAGAAAATATGATCAAAAAAAGTGTATGTATCTCACACGTACAAAACCACACTAGGCCCCAATTACTATTGTTTGTACCCCTAAAAGGCTGGATGAGGAGTAGGAGGAGTTTGGAACAGGCAGCACCCTCAAATCTTCAGAAGTATGAGATGAACCCCAAAAACTTGGAAAGGTGGATCTCACACGTACCAACACAGACTATCCCGCAATTTAACTGTTCCCCAAAGGTTTTTATTGAATAGCGGAATAGAAAATATGATCAAAAAAAGTGTATGTATCTCACACGTACAGAACCACACTAGGCCCCAATTACTATTGTTTGTACCCCTAAAAGGCTGGATGAGGAGTAGGAGGAGTTTGGAACAGGCAGCACCCTCAAATCTTCAGAAGTATGAGATGAACCCCAAAAACTTGGAAAGGTGGATCTCACATGTACCAACACAGACTATCCCGCAATTTAACTGTTCCCCAAAGGTTTTTATTGAATAGCGGAATAGAAAATATGATCAAAAAAAGTGTATGTATCTCACACGTACAGAACCACACTAGGCCCCAATTACTATTGTTTGTACCCCAAAAGGCAGGATGAGGAGTAGGAGGAGTTTGGAAAAGGCAGCACCCTCAAATCTTCAGAAGTATGAGATGAACCCCAAAAACTTGGAAAGTTGGATCTCACACGTACCAACACAGACTATCCCGCAATTTAACTGTTCCCCAAAGGTTTTTATTGAATAGCGGAATAGAAAATATGATAAAAAAAATGTATGTATCTCACACGTACAAAACCACACTAGGCCCCAATTACTATTGTTTGTACCCCTAAAAGGCTGGATGAGGAGTAGGAGGAGTTTGGAACAGGCAGCACCCTCAAATCTTCAGAAGTATGAGATGAACCCCAAAAACTTGGAAAGGTGGATCTCACACGTACCAACACAGACTATCCCGCAATTTAACTTTTCCCCAAAGGTTTTTATTGAATAGCGGAATAGAAAATATGATCAAAAAAAGTGTATGTATCTCACACGTACAAAACCACACTAGGCCCCAATTACTATTGTTTGTACCCCTAAAAGGCTGGATGAGTAGTAGGAGGAGTTTGGAACAGGCAGCACCCTCAAATCTTCAGAAGTATGAGATGAACCCCAAAAACTTGGAAAGGTGGATCTCACACGTACCAACACAGACTATCCCACAATTTAACTGTTCCCCAAAGGTTTTTATTGAATAGCGGAATAGAAAATATGATCAAAAAAAGTGTATGTATCTCACACGTACAGAACCACACTAGGCCCCAATTACTATTGTTTGTACCCCTAAAAGGCTGGATGAGGAGTAGGAGGAGTTTGGAACAGGCAGCACCCTCAAATCTTCAGAAGTATGAGATGAACCCCAAAAACTTGGAAAGGTGGATCTCACATGTACCAACACAGACTATCCCGCAATTTAACTGTTCCCCAAAGGTTTTGATTAAATAGCGGAATAGAAAATATGATCAAAAAAGTGTATGTATCTCACATGTACAGAACCACACTAGGCCCCAATTACTATTGTTTGTACCCCTAAAAGGCTGGATGAGGAGTAGGAGGAATTTGGAACAGGCAGCACCCTCAAATCTTCAGTAGTATGAGATGAACCCCAAAAACTTGGAAAGGTGGATCTCACACGTACCAACACAGACTATCCCGCAATTTAACTGTTCCCCAAAGGTTTTTATTGAATAGCGGAATAGAAAATATGATCAAAAAAAGTGTATGTATCTCACACGTACAAAACCACACTAGGCCCCAATTACTATTGTTTGTACCCCTAAAAGGCTGGATGAGGAGCAGGAGGAGTTTGGAACAGGCAGAACCCTCAATTCTTCAGAAGTATGAGATGAACCCCAAAAACTTGGAAAGGTGGATCTCACACGTACCAACACAGACTATCCTGCAATTTAATTGATACCCAAAGGTTTTTATTGAATAGCGGAATAGAAAATATGATCAAAAAAAGTGTATGCATCTCACACGTACAGAACCACACTAGGCCCCAATTACTATTGTTTGTACCCCTAAAGGCAGGATGAGGAGTAGGAGGAGTTTGGAACAGGCAGCACCCTCAAATCTTCAGAAGTATGAGATGAACCCCAAAAACTTGGAAAGGTGGATCTCACACGTACCAACACTTACTATCCCGCAATTTAACTGTTCCCCAAAGGTTTTTATTGAATAGCGGAATAGAAAATATGATCAAGAAAGTGTATGTATCTCACACATACAGAACCACACTAGGCCCCAATTACTATTGTTTGTACCCTTAAAAGGCTGGATGAGGAGTAGGAGGAGTTTCAACAGGCAGCACCCTCAAATCTTCAGAAGTATGAGATGAACTCCAAAAACTTGGAAAGGTGGATCTCACACGTACCAACACAGACTATCCCGCAATTTAACTGTTCCCCAAAGGTTTTTATTGAATAGCGGAATAGAAAATATGATCAAAAAAAGTGTATGTATCTCACACGTACAAAACCACACTAGGCCCCAATTACTATTGTTTGTACCCCTAAAAGGCTGGATGAGGAGTAGGAGGAGTTTGGAACAGGCAGCACCCTCAAATCTTCAGAAGTATGAGATGAACCCCAAAAACTTGGAAAGGTGGATCTCACACGTACCAACACAGACTATCCCGCAATTTAACTGTTCCCCAAAGGTTTTTATTGAATAGCGGAATAGAAAATATGATCAAAAAAAGTGTATGTATCTCACACGTACAGAACCACACTAGGCCCCAATTACTATTGTTTGTACCCCTAAAAGGCTGGATGAGGAGTAGGAGGAGTTTGGAACAGGCAGCACCCTCAAATCTTCAGAAGTATGAGATGAACCCCAAAAACTTGGAAAGGTGGATCTCACATGTACCAACACAGACTATCCCGCAATTTAACTGTTCCCCAAAGGTTTTTATTGAATAGCGGAATAGAAAATATGATCAAAAAAAGTGTATGTATCTCACACGTACAGAACCACACTAGGCCCCAATTACTATTGTTTGTACCCCAAAAGGCAGGATGAGGAGGAGGAGGAGTTTGGAAAAGGCAGCACCCTCAAATCTTCAGAAGTATGAGATGAACCCCAAAAACTTGGAAAGTTGGATCTCACACGTACCAACACAGACTATCCCGCAATTTAACTGTTCCCCAAAGGTTTTTATTGAATAGCGGAATAGAAAATATGATAAAAAAAATGTATGTATCTCACACGTACAAAACCACACTAGGCCCCAATTACTATTGTTTGTACCCCTAAAAGGCTGGATGAGGAGTAGGAGGAGTTTGGAACAGGCAGCACCCTCAAATCTTCAGAAGTATGAGATGAACCCCAAAAACTTGGAAAGGTGGATCTCACACGTACCAACACAGACTATCCCGCAATTTAACTTTTCCCCAAAGGTTTTTATTGAATAGCGGAATAGAAAATATGATCAAAAAAAGTGTATGTATCTCACACGTACAAAACCACACTAGGCCCCAATTACTATTGTTTGTACCCCTAAAAGGCTGGATGAGTAGTAGGAGGAGTTTGGAACAGGCAGCACCCTCAAATCTTCAGAAGTATGAGATGAACCCCAAAAACTTGGAAAGGTGGATCTCACACGTACCAACACAGACTATCCCACAATTTAACTGTTCCCCAAAGGTTTTTATTGAATAGCGGAATAGAAAATATGATCAAAAAAAGTGTATGTATCTCACACGTACAGAACCACACTAGGCCCCAATTACTATTGTTTGTACCCCTAAAAGGCTGGATGAGGAGTAGGAGGAGTTTAAAACAGGCAGCACCCTCAAATCTTCAGAAGTATGAGATGAACCCCAAAAACTTGGAAAGGTGGATCTCACACGTACCAACACAGACTATCCCGCAATTTAACTGTTCCCCAAAGGTTTTTATAGAATAGCAGAATAGAAAATATGATCAAAAAAAGTGTATGTATCTCACACGTACAGAACCACACTAGGCCCCAATTACTATTGTTTTTACCCCTAAAGGCAGGATGAGGAGTAGGAGGAGTTTGGAACAGGCAGCACCCTCAAATCTTCAGAAGTATGAGATGAACCCCAAAAACTTGGAAAGGTGGATCTCACATGTACCAACACAGACTATCCCGCAATTTAACTGTTCCCCAAAGGTTTTTATTGAATAGCGGAATAGAAAATATGATCAAAAAAAGTGTATGTATCTCACACGTACAGAACCACACTAGGCCCCAATTACTATTGTTTGTACCCCAAAAGGCAGGATGAGGAGTAGGAGGAGTTTGGAAAAGGCAGCACCCTCAAATCTTCAGAAGTATGAGATGAACCCCAAAAACTTGGAAAGTTGGATCTCACACGTACCAACACAGACTATCCCGCAATTTAACTGTTCCCCAAAGGTTTTTATTGAATAGCGGAAAAGAGAATATGATAAAAAAAATGTATGTATCTCACACGTACAAAACCACACTAGGCCCCAATTACTATTGTTTGTACCCCTAAAAGGCTGGATGAGGAGTAGGAGGAGTTTGGAACAGGCAGCACCCTCAAATCTTCAGAAGTATGAGATGAACCCCAAAAACTTGGAAAGGTGGATCTCACACGTACCAACACAGACTATCCCGCAATTTAACTTTTCCCCAAAGGTTTTTATTGAATAGCGGAATAGAAAATATGATCAAAAAAAGTGTATGTATCTCACACGTACAAAACCACACTAGGCCCCAATTACTATTATTTGTACCCCTAAAAGGCTGGATGAGGAGTAGGAGGAGTTTGGAACAGGCAGCACCCTCAAATCTTCAGAAGTATGAGATGAACCCCAAAAACTTGGAAAGGTGGATCTCACACGTACCAACACAGACTATCCCACAATTTAACTGTTCCCCAAAGGTTTTTATTGAATAGCGGAATAGAAAATATGATCAAAAAAAGTGTATGTATCTCACACGTACAGAACCACACTAGGCCCCAATTACTATTGTTTGTACCCCTAAAAGGCTGGATGAGGAGTAGGAGGAGTTTAAAACAGGCAGCACCCTCAAATCTTCAGAAGTATGAGATGAACCCCAAAAACTTGGAAAGGTGGATCTCACACGTACCAACACAGACTATCCCGCAATTTAACTGTTCCCCAAAGGTTTTTATAGAATAGCAGAATAGAAAATATGATCAAAAAAAGTGTATGTATCTCACACGTACAGAACCACACTAGGCCCCAATTACTATTGTTTTTACCCCTAAAGGCAGGATGAGGAGTAGGAGGAGTTTGGAACAGGCAGCACCCTCAAATCTTCAGAAGTATGAGATGAACCCCAAAAACTTGGAAAGGTGGATCTCACATGTACCAACACAGACTATCCCGCAATTTAACTGTTCCCCAAAGGTTTTTATTGAATAGCGGAATAGAAAATATGATCAAAAAAAGTGTATGTATCTCACACGTACAGAACCACACTAGGCCCCAATTGCTATTGTTTGTACCCCAAAAGGCAGGATGAGGAGTAGGAGGAGTTTGGAAAAGGCAGCACCCTCAAATCTTCAGAAGTATGAGATGAACCCCAAAAACTTGGAAAGTTTGATCTCACACGTACCAACACAGACTATCCCGCAATTTAACTGTTCCCCAAAGGTTTTTATTGAATAGCGGAATAGAAAATATGATAAAAAAATGTATGTATCTCACACGTACAAAACCACACTAGGCCCCAATTACTATTGTTTGTACCCCTAAAAGGCTGGATGAGGAGTAGGAGGAGTTTGGAACAGGCAGCACCCTCAAATCTTCAGAAGTATGAGATGAACCCCAAAAACTTGGAAAGGTGGATCTCACACGTACCAACACAGACTATCCCGCAATTTAACTTTTCCCCAAAGGTTTTTATTGAATAGCGGAATAGAAAATATGATCAAAAAAAGTGTATGTATCTCACACGTACAAAACCACACTAGGCCCCAATTACTATTGTTTGTACCCCTAAAAGGCTGGATGAGGAGTAGGAGGAGTTTGGAACAGGCAGCACCCTCAAATCTTCAGAAGTATGAGATGAACCCCAAAAACTTGGAAAGGTGGATCTCACACGTACCAACACAGACTATCCCACAATTTAACTGTTCCCCAAAGGTTTTTATTGAATAGCGGAATAGAAAATATGATCAAAAAAAGTGTATGTATCTCACACGTACAGAACCACACTAGGCCCCAATTACTATTGTTTGTACCCCTAAAAGGCTGGGTGAGGAGTAGGAGGAGTTTAAAACAGGCAGCACCCTCAAATCTTCAGAAGTATGAGATGAACCCCAAAAACTTGGAAAGGTGGATCTCACACGTACCAACACAGACTATCCCGCAATTTAACTGTTCCCCAAAGGTTTTTATTGAATAGCGGAATAGAAAATATGATCAAAAAAAGTGTATGTATCTCACACGTACAAAACCACACTAGGCCCCAATTACTATTGTTTGTACCCCTAAAAGGCTGGATGAGGAGTAGGAGGAGTTTGGAACAGGCAGCACCCTCAAATCTTCAGAAGTATGAGATGAACCCCAAAAACTTGGAAAGGTGGATCTCACGCGTACCAACACAGACTTTCCCGCAATTTAACTGTTCCCCAAAGGTTTTTATTGAAAAGCGGAATAGAAAATATGATCAAAAAAAGTGTATGTATCTCACACGTACAGAACCACACTAGGCCCCAATTACTATTGTTTGTACCCCTAAAAGGCTGGATGAGGAGTAGGAGGAGTTTAAAACAGGCAGCACCCTCAAATCTTCAGAAGTATGAGATGAACCCCAAAAACTTGGAAAGGTGGATCTCACACGTACCAACACAGACTATCCCGCAATTTAACTGTTCCCCAAAGGTTTTTATTGAATAGCAGAATAGAAAATATGATCAAAAAAAGTGTATGTATCTCACACGTACAGAACCACACTAGGCCCCAATTTCTATTGTTTGTACCCCAAAAGGCAGGATGAGGAGTAGGAGGAGTTTGGAACAGGCAGCACCCTCAAATCTTCAGAAATATGAGATGAACCCCAAAAACTTGGAAAGGTGGATCTCACACGTACCAACACAGACTATCCCGCAATTTAACTGTTCCCCAAAGGTTTTTATTGAATAGCGGAATAGAAAATATGATCAAAAAAAGTGTATGTATCTCACACGTACAGAAACACACTAGGCCCCAATTACTATTGTTTGTACCCCTAAAAGGCTGGATGAGGAGTAGGAGGAGTTTGGAACAGGCAGCACCCTCAAATCTTCAGAAGTATGAGATGAACCCCAAAAACTTGGAAAGGTGGATCTCACATGTACCAACACAGACTATCCCGCAATTTAACTGTTCCCCAAAGGTTTTTATTGAATAGCGTAATAGAAAATATGATCAAAAAAGTGTATGTATCTCACACGTACAGAACCACACTAGGCCCCAATTACTATTGTTTGTACCCCAAAAGGCAGGATGAGGAGTAGGAGGAGTTTGGAACAGGCAGCACCCTCAAATCTTCAGAAATATGAGATGAGCCCCAAAAACTTGGAAAGGTGGATCTCACACGTACCAACACAGACTATCCCACAATTTAACTGTTCCCCAAAGGTTTTTATTGAATAGCGGAATAGAAAATATGATCAAAAAAAGTGTATGTATCTCACACGTACAAAACCACACTAGGCCCCAATTACTATTGTTTGTACCCCTAAAAGGCTGGATGAGGAGTAGGAGGAGTTTGGAACAGGCAGCACCCTCAAATCTTCAGAAGTATGAGATGAACCCCAAAAACTTGGAAAGGTGGATCTCACACGTACCAACACAGACTTTCCCGCAATTTAACTGTTCCCCAAAGGTTTTTATTGAAAAGCGGAATAGAAAATATGATCAAAAAAAGTGTATGTATCTCACACGTACAGAACCACACTAGGCCCCAATTACTATTGTTTGTACCCCTAAAAGGCTGGATGAGGAGTAGGAGGAGTTTAAAACAGGCAGCACCCTCAAATCTTCAGAAGTATGAGATGAACCCCAAAAACTTGGAAAGGTGGATCTCACACGTACCAACACAGACTATCCCGCAATTTAACTGTTCCCCAAAGGTTTTTATTGAATAGCAGAATAGAAAATATGATCAAAAAAAGTGTATGTATCTCACACGTACAGAACCACACTAGGCCCCAATTTCTATTGTTTGTACCCCAAAAGGCAGGATGAGGAGTAGGAGGAGTTTGGAACAGGCAGCACCCTCAAATCTTCAGAAATATGAGATGAACCCCAAAAACTTGGAAAGGTGGATCTCACACGTACCAACACAGACTATCCCGCAATTTAACTGTTCCCCAAAGGTTTTTATTGAATAGCGGAATAGAAAATATGATCAAAAAAAGTGTATGTATCTCACACGTACAGAAACACACTAGGCCCCAATTACTATTGTTTGTACCCCTAAAAGGCTGGATGAGGAGTAGGAGGAGTTTGGAACAGGCAGCACCCTCAAATCTTCAGAAGTATGAGATGAACCCCAAAAACTTGGAAAGGTGGATCTCACATGTACCAACACAGACTATCCCGCAATTTAACTGTTCCCCAAAGGTTTTTATTGAATAGCGTAATAGAAAATATGATCAAAAAAGTGTATGTATCTCACACGTACAGAACCACACTAGGCCCCAATTACTATTGTTTGTACCCCAAAAGGCAGGATGAGGAGTAGGAGGAGTTTGGAACAGGCAGCACCCTCAAATCTTCAGAAATATGAGATGAACCCCAAAAACTTGGAAAGGTGGATCTCACACGTACCAACACAGACTATCCCACAATTTAACTGTTCCCCAAAGGTTTTTATTGAATAGCGGAATAGAAAATATGATCAAAAAAAGTGTATGTATCTCACACGTACAAAACCACACTAGGCCCCAATTACTATTGTTTGTACCCCTAAAAGGCTGGATGAGGAGTAGGAGGAGTTTGGAACAGGCAGCACCCTCAAATCTTCAGAAGTATGAGATGAACCCCAAAAACTTGGAAAGGTGGATCTCACACGTACCAACACAGACTATCCCGCAATTTAACTGTTCCCCAAAGGTTTTTATTGAATAGCGGAATAGAAAATATGATAAAAAAATGTATGTATCTCACACGTACAAAACCACACTAGGCCCCAATTACTATTGTTTGTACCCCTAAAAGGCTGGATGAGGAGTAGGAGGAGTTTGGAACAGGCAGCACCCTCAAATCTTCAGAAGTATGAGATGAACCCCAAAAACTTGGAAAGGTGGATCTCACACGTACCAACACAGACTTTCCCACAATTTAACTGTTCCCCAAAGGTTTTTATTGAAAAGCGGAATAGAAAATATGATCAAAAAAAGTGTATGTATCTCACACGTACAGAACCACACTAGGCCCCAATTACTATTGTTTGTACCCCTAAAAGGCTGGATGAGGAGTAGGGGGAGTTTAAAACAGGCAGCACCCTCAAATCTTCAGAAGTATGAGATGAACCCCAAAAACTTGGAAAGGTGGATCTCACACGTACCAACACAGACTATCCCGCAATTTTACTGTTCCCCAAAGGTTTTTATTGAATAGCAGAATAGAAAATATGATCAAAAAAAGTGTATGTATCTCACACGTACAGAACCACACTAGGCCCCAATTTCTATTGTTTGTACCCCAAAAGGCAGGATGAGGAGTAGGAGGAGTTTGGAACAGGCAGCACCCTCAAATCTTCAGAAATATGAGATGAACCCCAAAAACTTGGAAAGGTGGATCTCACACGTACCAACACAGACTATCCCGCAATTTAACTGTTCCCCAAAGGTTTTTATTGAATAGCGGAATAGAAAATATGATCAAAAAAAGTGTATGTATCTCACACGTACAGAAACACACTAGGCCCCAATTACTATTGTTTGTACCCCTAAAAGGCTGGATGAGGAGTAGGAGGAGTTTGGAACAGGCAGCACCCTCAAATCTTCAGAAGTATGAGATGAACCCCAAAAACTTGGAAAGGTGGATCTCACACGTACCAACACAGACTATCCCGCAATTTTACTGTTCCCCAAAGGTTTTTATTGAATAGCGGAATAGAAAATATGATCAAAAAAAGTGTATGTATCTCACACGTACAGAACCACACTAAGCCCCAATTACGATTGTTTGTACCCCAAAAGGCAGGATGAGGAGTAGGAGGAGTTTGGAACAGGCAGCACCCTCAAATCTTCAGAAGTATGAGATGAACCCCAAAAACTTGGAAAGGTGGATCTCACACGTACCAACACAGACTATCCCGCAATTTAACTGTTCCCCAATGGTTTTTATTGAATAGCGGAATAGAAAATATGATCAAAAAAAGTGTATGTATCTCACACGTACAAAACCACACTAGGCCCCAATTACTATTGTTTGTACCCCTAAAAGGCTGGATGAAGAGTAGGAGGAGTTTGGAACAGGCAGCACCCTCAAATCTTCAGAAGTATGAGATGAACCCCAAAAACTTGGAAAGGTGGATCTCACACGTACCAACACAGACTATCCCGCAATTTAACTGTTCCCCAAAGGTTTTTATTGAATAGCAGAATGAAAATTAGATCAAAAAAAGTGTATGTATCTCACACGTACAGAACCACACTAGGCCCCAATTACTATTGTTTTTACTCCTAAAGGCAGGATGAGGAGTAGGAGGAGTTTGGAACAGGCAGCACCCTCAAATCTTTAGAAGTATGAGATGAACCCCAAAAACTTGGAAAGGTGGATCTCACATGTACCAACACAGACTATCCCGCAATTTAACTGTTCCCCAAAGGTTTTTATTGAATAGCGTAATAGAAAATATGATCAAAAAAGTGAATGTATCTCACACGTACAGAACCACACTAGGCCCCAATTACTATTGTTTGTACCCCAAAAGGCAGGATGAGGAGTAGGAGGAGTTTGGAACAGGCAGCACCCTCAAATCTTCAGAAATATGAGATGAACCCCAAAAACTTTTTAAAGGTGGATCTCACACGTACCAACACAGACTATCCCGCAATTTAACTGTTCCCCAAAGGTTTTTATTGAATAGCGGAATAGAAAATATGATCAAAAAAAGTGTATGTATCTCACACGTACAAAACCACACTAGGCCCCAATTACTATTGTTTGTACCCCTAAAAGGCTGAATGAGGAGTAGGAGGAGTTTGGAACAGGCAGCACCCTCAAATCTTCAGAAATATGAGATGAACCCCAAAAACTTGGAAAGGTGGATCTCACACGTACCAACACAGACTATCCCGCAATTTAACTGTTCCCCAAAGGTTTTTATTGAATAGCGGAATAGAAAATATGATCAAAAAAAGTGTATGTATCTCACACGTACAGAACCACACTAAGCCCCAATTACGATTGTTTGTACCCCAAAAGGCAGGATGAGGAGTAGGAGGAGTTTGGAACTGGCAGCACCCTCAAATCTTCAGAAGTATGAGATGAACCCCAAAAACTTGGAAAGGTGGATCTCACACGTACCAACACAGACTATCTGCAATTTAACTGTTCCCCAATGGTTTTTATTGAATAGCGTAATAGAAAATATGATCAAAAAAGTGAATGTATCTCACACGTACAGAACCACACTAGGCCCCAATTACTATTGTTTGTACCCCAAAAGGCAGGATGAGGAGTAGGAGGAGTTTGGAACAGGCAGCACCCTCAAATCTTCAGAAATATGAGATGAACCCCAAAAACTTTTTAAAGGTGGATCTCACACGTACCAACACAGACTATCCCGCAATTTAACTGTTCCCCAAAGGTTTTTATTGAATAGCGGAATAGAAAATAT
This sequence comes from Pelophylax lessonae, assembly GCF_965119305.1. NCBI lineage: Eukaryota > Metazoa > Chordata > Amphibia > Anura > Ranidae > Pelophylax > Pelophylax lessonae. The sequence continues at coordinate 212,117,049 of NC_138772.1, read as the reverse complement.
GATCAAAAAAAGTGTATGTATCTCACACGTACAAAACCACACTAGGCCCCAATTACTATTGTTTGTACCCCTAAAAGGCTGAATGAGGAGTAGGAGGAGTTTGGAACAGGCAGCACCCTCAAATCTTCAGAAGTATGAGATGAACCCCAAAAACTTGGAAAGGTGGATCTCACACGTACCAACACAGACTATCCCGCAATTTAACTGTTCCCCAAAGGTTTTTATTGAATAGCGGAATAGAAAATATGATCAAAAAAAGTGTATGTATCTCACACGTACAGAACCACACTAAGCCCCAATTACGATTGTTTGTACCCCAAAAGGCAGGATGAGGAGTAGGAGGAGTTTGGAACTGGCAGCACCCTCAAATCTTCAGAAGTATGAGATGAACCCCAAAAACTTGGAAAGGTGGATCTCACACGTACCAACACAGACTATCTGCAATTTAACTGTTCCCCAATGGTTTTTATTGAATAGCGGAATAGAAAATATGATAAAAAAAATGTATGTATCTCACACGTACAAAACCACACTAGGCCCCAATTACTATTGTTTGTACCCCTAAAAGGCTGGATGAGGAGTAGGAGGAGTTTGGAACAGGCAGCACCCTCAAATCTTCAGAAGTATGAGATGAACCCCAAAAACTTGGAAAGGTGGATCTCACACGTACCAACACAGACTTTCCCGCAATTTAACTGTTCCCCAAAGGTTTTTATTGAATAGCGGAATAGAAAATATGATCAAAAAAAGTGTATGTATCTCACACGTACAGAACCACACTAGGCCCCAATTACTATTGTTTGTACCCCTAAAAGGCTGGATGAGGAGTAGGAGGAGTTTAAAACAGGCAGCACCCTCAAATCTTCAGAAGTATGAGATGAACCCCAAAAACTTGGAAAGGTGGATCTCACACGTACCAACACAGACTATCCCGCAATTTAACTGTTCCCCAAAGGTTTTATTGAATAGCAGAATAGAAAATATGATCAAAAAAAGTGTATGTATCTCACACGTACAAAACCACACTAGGCCCCAATTACTATTGTTTGTACCCCTAAAGGCAGGATGAGGAGTAGGAGGAGTTTGGAACAGGCAGCACCCTCAAATCTTCAGAAATATGAGATGAACCCCAAAACTTTTTAAAGGTGGATCTCACACGTACCAACACAGACTATCCCGCAATTTAACTGTTCCCCAAAGGTTTTTATTGAATAGCGGAATAGAAAATATGATCAAAAAAAGTGTATGTATCTCACACGTACAAAACCACACTAGGCCCCAATTACTATTGTTTGTACCTCTAAAAGGCTGGATGATGAGTAGGAGGAGTTTGGAACAGGCAGCACCCTCAAATCTTCAGAAGTATGAGATGAACCCCAAAAACTTGGAAAGGTGGATCTCACACGTACCAACACAGACTATCCCGCAATTTAACTGTTCCCCAAAGGTTTTTATTGAATAGCGGAATAGAAAATATGATCAAAAAAAGTGTATGTATCTCACACGTACAGAACCACACTAGGCCCCAATTACTATTGTTTGTACCCCTAAAGGCAGGATGAGGAGTAGGAGGAGTTTGGAACAGGCAGCACCCTCAAATCTTCAGAAGTATGAGATGAGCCCCAAAAACTTGGAAAGGTGGATCTCACATGTACCAACACAGACTATCCCGCAATTTAACTGTTCCCCAAAGTTTTTCATTGAATAGCGGAAAAGAAAATATGATCAAAAAAAGTGTATGTATCTCACACGTACAGAACCACACTAGGCCCCAATTACTATTGTATGTACGCCAAAAGGCAGGATGAGGAGTAGGAGGAGTTTGGAACAGGCAGCACCCTCAAATCTTCAGAAGTATGAGATGAACCCCAAAAACTTGGAAAGGTGGATCTCACACGTACCAACACAGACTATCCCGCAATTTAACTGTTCCCCAAAGGTTTTTATTGAATAGCGGAATAGAAAATATGATCAAAAAAAGTGTATGTATCTCACATGTACAGAACCACACTAGGCCCCAATTACTATTGTTTGTACCCCTAAAAGGCTGGATGAGGAGTAGGAGGAGTTTGGAACAGGCAGCACCCTCAAATCTTCAGAAGTATGAGATGAACCCCAAAAACTTGGAAAGGTGGATCTCACACGTACCAACACAGACTATCCCGCAACGTAACTGTTCCCCAAAGGTTTTTATTGAATAGCGGAATAGAAAATATGATCAAAAAAGTGTATGTATCTCACACGTACAGAACCACACTAGGCCCCAATTACTATTGTTTGTACCCCTAAAGGCAGGATGAGGAGTAGGAGGAGTTTGGAACAGGCAGCACCCTCAAATCTTCAGAAGTATGAGATGAACCCCAAAAACTTGGAAAGGTGGATCTCACACGTACCAACACAGACTATCCCGCAATTTAACTGTTCCCCAAAGGTTTTCATTGAATAGCGGAATAGAAAATATGATCAAAAAAAGTGTATGTATCTCAAAACTACAAAACCACACTAGGCCCCAATTACTATTGTTTGTACCCCTAAAAGGCTGGATGAGGAGTAGGAGGAGTTTGGAACAGGCAGCACCCTCAAATCTTCAGAAGTATGAGATGAACCCCTAAAAACTTGGAAAGGTGGATCTCACACGTACCAACACAGACTATCCCGCAATTTAACTGTTCCCCAAAGGTTTTTATTGAATAGCGGAATAGAAAATATGATCAAAAAAAGTGTATGTATCTCACACGTGCAAAACCACACTAGGCCCCAATTAATATTGTTTGTACCCCTAAAAGGCTGGATGAGGAGTAGGAGGAGTTTGGAACAGGCAGCACCCTCAAATCTTCAGAAGTATGAGATGAACCCCAAAAACTTGGAAAGGTGGATCTCACACGTACCAACACAGACTTTCCCGCAATTTAACTGTTCCCCAAAGGTTTTTATTGAATAGCGGAATAGAAAATATGATCAAAAAAAGTGTATGTATCTCACACGTACAGAACCACACTAGGCCCCAATTACTATTGTTTGTACCCCTAAAGGCAGGATGAGGAGTAGGAGGAGTTTTTATAACAGGCAGCACCCTCAGATCTTCAGAAGTATGAGATGAACCCCAAAAACTTGGAAAGGTGGATCTCACACGTACCAACACAGACTATCCCGCAATTTAACTGTTCCCCAAAGGTTTTTATTGAATAGCGGAATAGGAAATATGATCAAAAAAAGTGTATGTATCTCACACGTACAAAACCACACTACTCCCCAATTACTATTATTTGTACCCCTAAAAGGCTGGATGAGGAGTAGGAGGAGTTTGGAACAGGCAGCACCCTCAAATCTTCAGAAGTATGAGATGAACCCCAAAAACTTGGAAAGGTGGATCTCACACGTACCAACACAGACTATCCCACAATTTAACTTTTCCCCAAAGGTTTTTTTTGAATAGCGGAATAGAAAATATGATCAAAAAAAGTGTATGTATCTCACACGTACAAAACCACACTAGGCCCCAATTACTATTGTTTGTACCCCTAAAAGGCTGGATGAGGAGTAGGAGGAGTTTAAAACAGGCAGCACCCTCAAATCTTCAGAAGTATGAGATGAACCCCAAAAACTTGGAAAGGTGGATCTCACACGTACCAACACAGACTATCCCGCAATTTAACTGTTCCCCAAAGGTTTTATTGAATAGCAGAATAGAAAATATGATCAAAAAAAGTGTATGTATCTCACACGTACAGAACCACACTAGGCCCCAATTACTATTGTTTGTACCCCAAAAGGCAGGATGAGGAGTAGGAGGAGTTTGGAACAGGCAGCACCCTCAAATCTTCAGAAATATGAGATGAACCCCAAAAACTTGGAAAGGTGGATCTCACACGTACCAACACAGACTATCCCGCAATTTAACTGTTCCCCAAAGGTTTTTATTGAATAGCGGAATAGAAATAATGATCAAAAAAGTGTATGTATCTCACACGTACAAAACCACACTAGGCCCCAATTACTATTGTTTGTACCCCTAAAAGGCTGGATGAGGAGTAGGAGGAGTTTGGAACAGGCAGCACCCTCAAATCTTCAGAAGTATGAGATGAACCACAAAAACTTGGAAAGGTGGATCTCACACGTACCAACACAGTCTATCCCGCAATTTTACTGTTCCCCAAAGGTTTTTATTGAATAGCGGAATAGAAAATATGATCAAAAAAAGTGTATGTATCTCACACGTACAGAACCACACTAAGCCCCAATTACGATTGTTTGTACCCCAAAAGGCAGGATGAGGAGTAGGAGGAGTTTGGAACAGGCAGCACCCTCAAATCTTCAGAAGTATGAGATGAACCCCAAAAACTTGGAAAGGTGGATCTCACACGTACCAACACAGACTATCCCGCAATTTAACTGTTCCCCAATGGTTTTTATTGAATAGCGGAATAGAAAATATGATCAAAAAAAGTGTATGTATCTCACACGTACAAAACCACACTAGGCCCCAATTACTATTGTTTGTACCCCTAAAAGGCTGGATGAGGAGTAGGAGGAGTTTGGAACAGGCAGCACCCTCAAATCTTCAGAAGTATGAGATGAACCCCAAAAACTTGGAAAGGTGGATCTCACACGTACCAACACAGACTATCCCGCAATTTAACTGTTCCCCAAAGGTTTTTATTGAATAGCAGAATAGAAAATATGATCAAAAAAAGTGTATGTATCTCACACGTACAGAACCACACTAGGCCCCAATTACTATTGTTTTTACCCCTAAAGGCAGGATGAGGAGTAGGAGGAGTTTGAAACAGGCAGCACCCTCAAATCTTCAGAAGTATGAGATGAACCCCAAAAACTTGGAAAGGTGGATCTCACATGTACCAACACAGACTATCCCGCAATTTAACTGTTCCCCAAAGGTTTTTATTGAATAGCGTAATAAAAAATATGATCAAAAAAGTGAATGTATCTCACACGTACAGAACCACACTAGGCCCCAATTACTATTGTTTGTACCCCAAAAGGCAGGATGAGGAGTAGGAGGAGTTTGGAACAGGCAGCACCCTCAAATCTTCAGAAATATGAGATGAACCCCAAAACTTTTTAAAGGTGGATCTCACACGTACCAACACAGACTATCCCGCAATTTAACTGTTCCCCAAAGGTTTTTATTGAATAGCGGAATAGAAAATATGATCAAAAAAAGTGTATGTATCTCACACGTACAAAACCACACTAGGCCCCAATTACTATTGTTTGTACCTCTAAAAGGCTGGATGATGAGTAGGAGGAGTTTGGAACAGGCAGCACCCTCAAATCTTCAGAAGTATGAGATGAACCCCAAAAACTTGGAAAGGTGGATCTCACACGTACCAACACAGACTATCCCGCAATTTAACTGTTCCCCAAAGGTTTTTATTGAATAGCGGAATAGAAAATATGATCAAAAAAAGTGTATGTATCTCACACGTACAGAACCACACTAGGCCCCAATTACTATTGTTTGTACCCCTAAAGGCAGGATGAGGAGTAGGAGGAGTTTGGAACAGGCAGCACCCTCAAATCTTCAGAAGTATGAGATGAGCCCCAAAAACTTGGAAAGGTGGATCTCACATGTACCAACACAGACTATCCCGCAATTTAACTGTTCCCCAAAGTTTTTCATTGAATAGCGGAAAAGAAAATATGATCAAAAAAAGTGTATGTATCTCACACGTACAGAACCACACTAGGCCCCAATTACTATTGTATGTACGCCAAAAGGCAGGATGAGGAGTAGGAGGAGTTTGGAACAGGCAGCACCCTCAAATCTTCAGAAGTATGAGATGAACCCCAAAAACTTGGAAAGGTGGATCTCACACGTACCAACACAGACTATCCCGCAATTTAACTGTTCCCCAAAGGTTTTTATTGAATAGCGGAATAGAAAATATGATCAAAAAAAGTGTATGTATCTCACATGTACAGAACCACACTAGGCCCCAATTACTATTGTTTGTACCCCTAAAAGGCTGGATGAGGAGTAGGAGGAGTTTGGAACAGGCAGCACCCTCAAATCTTCAGAAGTATGAGATGAACCCCAAAAACTTGGAAAGGTGGATCTCACACGTACCAACACAGACTATCCCGCAACGTAACTGTTCCCCAAAGGTTTTTATTGAATAGCGGAATAGAAAATATGATCAAAAAAGTGTATGTATCTCACACGTACAGAACCACACTAGGCCCCAATTACTATTGTTTGTACCCCTAAAGGCAGGATGAGGAGTAGGAGGAGTTTGGAACAGGCAGCACCCTCAAATCTTCAGAAGTATGAGATGAACCCCAAAAACTTGGAAAGGTGGATCTCACACGTACCAACACAGACTATCCCGCAATTTAACTGTTCCCCAAAGGTTTTCATTGAATAGCGGAATAGAAAATATGATCAAAAAAAGTGTATGTATCTCAAAACTACAAAACCACACTAGGCCCCAATTACTATTGTTTGTACCCCTAAAAGGCTGGATGAGGAGTAGGAGGAGTTTGGAACAGGCAGCACCCTCAAATCTTCAGAAGTATGAGATGAACCCCTAAAAACTTGGAAAGGTGGATCTCACACGTACCAACACAGACTATCCCGCAATTTAACTGTTCCCCAAAGGTTTTTATTGAATAGCGGAATAGAAAATATGATCAAAAAAAGTGTATGTATCTCACACGTGCAAAACCACACTAGGCCCCAATTAATATTGTTTGTACCCCTAAAAGGCTGGATGAGGAGTAGGAGGAGTTTGGAACAGGCAGCACCCTCAAATCTTCAGAAGTATGAGATGAACCCCAAAAACTTGGAAAGGTGGATCTCACACGTACCAACACAGACTTTCCCGCAATTTAACTGTTCCCCAAAGGTTTTTATTGAATAGCGGAATAGAAAATATGATCAAAAAAAGTGTATGTATCTCACACGTACAGAACCACACTAGGCCCCAATTACTATTGTTTGTACCCCTAAAGGCAGGATGAGGAGTAGGAGGAGTTTTTATAACAGGCAGCACCCTCAGATCTTCAGAAGTATGAGATGAACCCCAAAAACTTGGAAAGGTGGATCTCACACGTACCAACACAGACTATCCCGCAATTTAACTGTTCCCCAAAGGTTTTTATTGAATAGCGGAATAGGAAATATGATCAAAAAAAGTGTATGTATCTCACACGTACAAAACCACACTACTCCCCAATTACTATTGTTTGTACCCCTAAAAGGCTGGATGAGGAGTAGGAGGAGTTTGGAACAGGCAGCACCCTCAAATCTTCAGAAGTATGAGATGAACCCCAAAAACTTGGAAAGGTGGATCTCACACGTACCAACACAGACTATCCCACAATTTAACTTTTCCCCAAAGGTTTTTTTTGAATAGCGGAATAGAAAATATGATCAAAAAAAGTGTATGTATCTCACACGTACAAAACCACACTAGGCCCCAATTACTATTGTTTGTACCCCTAAAAGGCTGGATGAGGAGTAGGAGGAGTTTGGAACAGGCAGCACCCTCAAATCTTCAGAAGTATGAGATGAACCCCAAAAACTTGGAAAGGTGGATCTCACACGTACCAACACAGACTATCCCGCAATTTAACTGTTCCCCAAAGGTTTTTATTGAATAGCGGAATAGAAAATATGATCAAAAAAAGTGTATGTATCTCACACATACAGAACCACACTAGGCCCCAATTACTATTGTTTGTACCCCAAAAGGCAGGATGAGGAGTAGGAGGAGTTTGGAACAGGCAGCACCCTCAAATCTTCAGAAGTATGAGATGAACTCCAAAAACTTGGAAAGGTGGATCTCACACGTACCAACACAGACTATCCCGCAATTTAACTGTTCCCCAAAGGTTTTTATTGAATAGCGGAATAGAAAATATGATCAAAAAAAGTGTATGTATCTCAAATGTACAAAACCACACTAGGCCCCAATTACTATTGTTTGTACCCCTAAAAGGCTGGATGAGGAGTAGGAGGAGTTTGGAACAGGCAGCACCCTCAAATCTTCAGAAGTATGAGATGAACCCCAAAAACTTGGAAAGGTGGATCTCACACGTACCAACACAGACTATCCCGCAATTTAACTGTTCCCCAAAGGTTTTTATTGAATAGCGGAATAGAAAATATGATCAAAAAAAGTGTATGTATCTCACACGTACAAAACCACACTAGGCCCCAATTAATATTGTTTGTACCCCTAAAAGGCTGGATGAGGAGTAGGAGGAGTTTGGAACAGGCAGCACCCTCAAATCTTCAGAAGTATGAGATGAACCCCAAAAACTTGGAAAGGTGGATCTCACACGTACCAACACAGACTATCCCGCAATTTAACTGTTCCCCAAAGGTTTTTATTGAATAGCGGAATAGAAAATATGATCAAAAAAAGTGTATGTATCTCACACGTACAAAACCACACTAGGCCCCAATTACTATTGTTTGTACCCCTAAAAGGCTGGATGAGGAGTAGGAGGAGTTTGGAACAGGCAGCACCCTCAAATCTTCAGAAGTATGAGATGAACCCCAAAAACTTGGAAAGGTGGATCTCACATGTACCAACACAGACTATCCCGCAATTTAACTGTTCCCCAAAGGTTTTTATTGAATAGCGGAATAGAAAATATGATCAAAAAAAGTTTATGTATCTCACACGTACAGAACCACACTAGGCCCCAATTACTATTGTTTGTACCCCTAAAGGCAGGATGAGGAGTAGGAGGAGTTTTTATAACAGGCAGCACCCTCAGATCTTCAGAAGTATGAGATGAACCCCAAAAACTTGGAAAGGTGGATCTCACACGTACCAACACAGACTATCCCGCAATTTAACTGTTCCCCAAAGGTTTTTATTGAATAGCGGAATAGGAAATATGATCAAAAAAGTGTATGTATCTCACACGTACAAAACCACACTACTCCCCAATTACTATTGTTTTTACCCCTAAAAGGCTGGATGAGGAGTAGGAGGAGTTTGGAACAGGCAGCACCCTCAAATCTTCAGAAGTATGAGATGAACCCCAAAAACTTGGAAAGGTGGATCTCACACGTACTAACACAGACTATCCCACAATTTAACTGTTCCCCAAAGGTTTTTATTGAATAGCGGAATAGAAAATATGATCAAAAAAAGTGTATGTATCTCACACGTACAAAACCACACTAGGCCCCAATTACTATTGTTTGTACCCCTAAAAGGCTGGATGAGGAGTAGGAGGAGTTTGGAACAGGCAGCACCCTCAAATCTTCAGAAGTATGAGATGAACCCCAAAAACTTGGAAAGGTGGATCTCACACGTACCAACACAGACTATCCCGCAATTTAACTGTTCCCCAAAGGTTTTTATTGAATAGCGGAATAGAAAATATGATCAAAAAAAGTGTATGTATCTCACACATACAGAACCACACTAGGCCCCAATTACTATTGTTTGTACCCCAAAAGGCAGGATGAGGAGTAGGAGGAGTTTGGAACAGGCAGCACCCTCAAATCTTCAGAAGTATGAGATGAACCCCAAAAACTTGGAAAGGTGGATCTCACACGTACCAACACAGACTATCCCGCAATTTAACTGTTCCCCAAAGGTTTTTATTGAATAGCGGAATAGAAAATATGATCAAAAAAAGTGTATGTATCTCACACGTACAGAACCACACTAGGCCCCAATTACTATTGTTTGTACCCCAAAAGGCAGGATGAGGAGTAGGAGGAGTTTGGAACAGGCAGCACCCTCAAATCTTCAGAAGTATGAGATGAACCCCAAAAACTTGGAAAGGTGGATCTCACACGTACCAACACAGACTATCCCGCAATTTAACTGTTCCCCAAAGATTTTTATTGAATAGCGGAATAGAAAATATGATCAAAAAAAGTGTATGTATCTCACACGTACAAAACCACACTAGGCCCCAATTACTATTGTTTGTACCCCTAAAAGGCTGGATGAGGAGTAGGAGGAGTTTGGAACAGGCAGCACCCTCAAATCTTCAGAAGTATGAGATGAACCCCAAAAACTTGGAAAGGTGGATCTCACACGTACCAACACAGACTATCCCGCAATTTAACTGTTCCCCAAAGGTTTTTATTGAATAGCGGAATAGAAAATATGATCAAAAAAAGTGTATGTATCTCACACGTACAGAACCACACTAGGCCCCAATTACTCTTGTTTGTACCCCAAAAGGCAGGATGAGGAGTAGGAGGAGTTTGGAACAGGCAGCACCCTCAAATCTTCAGAAATATGAGATGAACCCCAAAAACTTGGAAAGGTGGATCTCACACGTACCAACACAGACTATCCCGCAATTTAACTTTTCCCCAAAGGTTTTTATTGAATAGCGGAATAGAAAATATGATCAAAAAAAGTGTATGTATCTCACACGTACAAAACCACACTAGGCCCCAATTACTATTGTTTGTACCCCTAAAAGGCTGGATGAGGAGTAGGAGGAGTTTGGAACAGGCAGCACCCTCAAATCTTCAGAAGTATGAGATGAACCCCAAAAACTTGGAAAGGTGGATCTCACACGTACCAACACAGACTATCCCACAATTTAACTGTTCCCCAAAGGTTTTTATTGAATAGCGGAATAGAAAATATGATCAAAAAAAGTGTATGTATCTCACACGTACAGAACCACACTAAGCCCCAATTACGATTGTTTGTACCCCAAAAGGCAGGATGAGGAGTAGGAGGAGTTTGGAACTGGCAGCACCCTCAAATCTTCAGAAGTATGAGATGAACCCCAAAAACTTGGAAAGGTGGATCTCACACGTACCAACACAGACTATCCCGCAATTTAACTGTTCCCCAATGGTTTTTATTGAATAGCGGAATAGAAAATATGATAAAAAAAATGTATGTATCTCACACGTACAAAACCACACTAGGCCCCAATTACTATTGTTTGTACCCCTAAAAGGCTGGATGAGGAGTAGGAGGAGTTTGGAACAGGCAGCACCCTCAAATCTTCAGAAGTATGAGATGAACCCCAAAAACTTGGAAAGGTGGATCTCACACGTACCAACACAGACTTTCCCGCAATTTAACTGTTCCCCAAAGGTTTTTATTGAAAAGCGGAATAGAAAATATGATCAAAAAAAGTGTATGTATCTCACACGTACAGAACCACACTAGGCCCCAATTACTATTGTTTGTACCCCTAAAAGGCTGGATGAGGAGTAGGAGGAGTTTAAAACAGGCAGCACCCTCAAATCTTCAGAAGTATGAGATGAACCCCAAAAACTTGGAAAGGTGGATCTCACACGTACCAACACAGACTATCCCGCAATTTAACTGTTCCCCAAAGGTTTTTATTGAATAGCAGAATAGAAAATATGATCAAAAAAAGTGTATGTATCTCACACGTACAGAACCACACTAGGCCCCAATTTCTATTGTTTGTACCCCAAAAGGCAGGATGAGGAGTAGGAGGAGTTTGGAACAGGCAGCACCCTCAAATCTTCAGAAATATGAGATGAACCCCAAAAACTTGGAAAGGTGGATCTCACACGTACCAACACAGACTATCCCGCAATTTAACTGTTCCCCAAAGGTTTTTATTGAATAGCGGAATAGAAAATATGATCAAAAAAAGTGTATGTATCTCACACGTACAGAAACACACTAGGCCCCAATTACTATTGTTTGTACCCCTAAAAGGCTGGATGAGGAGTAGGAGGAGTTTGGAACAGGCAGCACCCTCAAATCTTCAGAAGTATGAGATGAACCCCAAAAACTTGGAAAGGTGGATCTCACATGTACCAACACAGACTATCCCGCAATTTAACTGTTCCCCAAAGGTTTTTATTGAATAGCGTAATAGAAAATATGATCAAAAAAGTGTATGTATCTCACACGTACAGAACCACACTAGGCCCCAATTACTATTGTTTGTACCCCAAAAGGCAGGATGAGGAGTAGGAGGAGTTTGGAACAGGCAGCACCCTCAAATCTTCAGAAATATGAGATGAACCCCAAAAACTTGGAAAGGTGGATCTCACACGTACCAACACAGACTATCCCACAATTTAACTGTTCCCCAAAGGTTTTTATTGAATAGCGGAATAGAAAATATGATCAAAAAAAGTGTATGTATCTCACACGTACAAAACCACACTAGGCTTCAATTACTATTGTTTGTACCCCTAAAAGGCTGGATGAGGAGTAGGAGGAGTTTGGAACAGGCAGCACCCTCAAATCTTCAGAAGTATGAGATGAACCCCAAAAACTTGGAAAGGTGGATCTCACACGTACCAACACAGACTATCCCGCAATTTAACTGTTCCCCAAAGGTTTTTATTGAATAGCGGAATAGAAAATATGATCAAAAAAAGTGTATGTATCTCACACGTACAGAACCACACTAAGCCCCAATTACGATTGTTTGTACCCCAAAAGGCAGGATGAGGAGTAGGAGGAGTTTGGAACTGGCAGCACCCTCAAATCTTCAGAAGTATGAGATGAACCCCAAAAACTTGGAAAGGTGGATCTCACACGTACCAACACAGACTATCCCGCAATTTAACTGTTCCCCAATGGTTTTTATTGAATAGCGGAATAGAAAATATGATAAAAAAAATGTATGTATCTCACACGTACAAAACCACACTAGGCCCCAATTACTATTGTTTGTACCCCTAAAAGGCTGGATGAGGAGTAGGAGGAGTTTGGAACAGGCAGCACCCTCAAATCTTCAGAAGTATGAGATGAACCCCAAAAACTTGGAAAGGTGGATCTCACACGTACCAACACAGACTTTCCCGCAATTTAACTGTTCCCCAAAGGTTTTTATTGAAAAGCGGAATAGAAAATATGATCAAAAAAAGTGTATGTATCTCACACGTACAGAACCACACTAGGCCCCAATTACTATTGTTTGTACCCCTAAAAGGCTGGATGAGGAGTAGGAGGAGTTTAAAACAGGCAGCACCCTCAAATCTTCAGAAGTATGAGATGAACCCCAAAAACTTGGAAAGGTGGATCTCACACGTACCAACACAGACTATCCCGCAATTTTACTGTTCCCCAAAGGTTTTTATTGAATAGCAGAATAGAAAATATGATCAAAAAAAGTGTATGTATCTCACACGTACAGAACCACACTAGGCCCCAATTTCTATTGTTTGTACCCCAAAAGGCAGGATGAGGAGTAGGAGGAGTTTGGAACAGGCAGCACCCTCAAATCTTCAGAAATATGAGATGAACCCCAAAAACTTGGAAAGGTGGATCTCACACGTACCAACACAGACTATCCCGCAATTTAACTGTTCCCCAAAGGTTTTTATTGAATAGCGGAATAGAAAATATGATCAAAAAAAGTGTATGTATCTCACACGTACAGAAACACACTAGGCCCCAATTACTATTGTTTGTACCCCTAAAAGGCTGGATGAGGAGTAGGAGGAGTTTGGAACAGGCAGCAACCTCAAATCTTCAGAAGTATGAGATGAACCCCAAAAACTTGGAAAGGTGGATCTCACACGTACCAACACAGACTATCCCGCAATTTTACTGTTCCCCAAAGGTTTTTATTGAATAGCGGAATAGAAAATATGATCAAAAAAAGTGTATGTATCTCACACGTACAGAACCACACTAAGCCCCAATTACGATTGTTTGTACCCCAAAAGGCAGGATGAGGAGTAGGAGGAGTTTGGAACAGGCAGCACCCTCAAATCTTCAGAAGTATGAGATGAACCCCAAAAACTTGGAAAGGTGGATCTCACACGTACCAACACAGACTATCCCGCAATTTAACTGTTCCCCAATGGTTTTTATTGAATAGCGGAATAGAAAATATGATCAAAAAAAGTGTATGTATCTCACACGTACAAAACCACACTAGGCCCCAATTACTATTGTTTGTACCCCTAAAAGGCTGGATGAAGAGTAGGAGGAGTTTGGAACAGGCAGCACCCTCAAATCTTCAGAAGTATGAGATGAACCCCAAAAACTTGGAAAGGTGGATCTCACACGTACCAACACAGACTATCCCGCAATTTAACTGTTCCCCAAAGGTTTTTATTGAATAGCAGAATGAAAATTAGATCAAAAAAAGTGTATGTATCTCACACGTACAGAACCACACTAGGCCCCAATTACTATTGTTTTTACTCCTAAAGGCAGGATGAGGAGTAGGAGGAGTTTGGAACAGGCAGCACCCTCAAATCTTTAGAAGTATGAGATGAACCCCAAAAACTTGGAAAGGTGGATCTCACATGTACCAACACAGACTATCCCGCAATTTAACTGTTCCCCAAAGGTTTTTATTGAATAGCGTAATAGAAAATATGATCAAAAAAGTGAATGTATCTCACACGTACAGAACCACACTAGGCCCCAATTACTATTGTTTGTACCCCAAAAGGCAGGATGAGGAGTAGGAGGAGTTTGGAACAGGCAGCACCCTCAAATCTTCAGAAATATGAGATGAACCCCAAAAACTTTTTAAAGGTGGATCTCACACGTACCAACACAGACTATCCCGCAATTTAACTGTTCCCCAAAGGTTTTTATTGAATAGCGGAATAGAAAATATGATCAAAAAAAGTGTATGTATCTCACACGTACAAAACCACACTAGGCCCCAATTACTATTGTTTGTACCCCTAAAAGGCTGAATGAGGAGTAGGAGGAGTTTGGAACAGGCAGCACCCTCAAATCTTCAGAAGTATGAGATGAACCCCAAAAACTTGGAAAGGTGGATCTCACACGTACCAACACAGACTATCCCGCAATTTAACTGTTCCCCAAAGGTTTTTATTGAATAGCGGAATAGAAAATATGATCAAAAAAAGTGTATGTATCTCACACGTACAGAACCACACTAAGCCCCAATTACGATTGTTTGTACCCCAAAAGGCAGGATGAGGAGTAGGAGGAGTTTGGAACTGGCAGCACCCTCAAATCTTCAGAAGTATGAGATGAACCCCAAAAACTTGGAAAGGTGGATCTCACACGTACCAACACAGACTATCTGCAATTTAACTGTTCCCCAATGGTTTTTATTGAATAGCGGAATAGAAAATATGATAAAAAAAATGTATGTATCTCACACGTACAAAACCACACTAGGCCCCAATTACTATTGTTTGTACCCCTAAAAGGCTGGATGAGGAGTAGGAGGAGTTTGGAACAGGCAGCACCCTCAAATCTTCAGAAGTATGAGATGAACCCCAAAAACTTGGAAAGGTGGATCTCACACGTACCAACACAGACTTTCCCGCAATTTAACTGTTCCCCAAAGGTTTTTATTGAATAGCGGAATAGAAAATATGATCAAAAAAAGTGTATGTATCTCACACGTACAAAACCACACTAGGCCCCAATTACTATTGTTTGTACCCCTAAAAGGCTGAATGAGGAGTAGGGGGAGTTTGGAACAGGCAGCACCCTCAAATCTTCAGAAGTATGAGATGAACCCCAAAAACTTGGAAAGGTGGATCTCACACGTACCAACACAGACTATCCCGCAATTTAACTGTTCCCCAAAGGTTTTTATTGAATAGCGGAATAGAAAATATGATCAAAAAAAGTGTATGTATCTCACACGTACAGAACCACACTAAGCCCCAATTACGATTGTTTGTACCCCAAAAGGCAGGATGAGGAGTAGGAGGAGTTTGGAACTGGCAGCACCCTCAAATCTTCAGAAGTATGAGATGAACCCCAAAAACTTGGAAAGGTGGATCTCACACGTACCAACACAGACTATCTGCAATTTAACTGTTCCCCAATGGTTTTTATTGAATAGCGTAATAGAAAATATGATCAAAAAAGTGAATGTATCTCACACGTACAGAACCACACTAGGCCCCAATTACTATTGTTTGTACCCCAAAAGGCAGGATGAGGAGTAGGAGGAGTTTGGAACAGGCAGCACCCTCAAATCTTCAGAAATATGAGATGAACCCCAAAAACTTTTTAAAGGTGGATCTCACACGTACCAACACAGACTATCCCGCAATTTAACTGTTCCCCAAAGGTTTTTATTGAATAGCGGAATAGAAAATATGATCAAAAAAAGTGTATGTATCTCACACGTACAAAACCACACTAGGCCCCAATTACTATTGTTTGTACCCCTAAAAGGCTGAATGAGGAGTAGGAGGAGTTTGGAACAGGCAGCACCCTCAAATCTTCAGAAGTATGAGATGAACCCCAAAAACTTGGAAAGGTGGATCTCACACGTACCAACACAGACTATCCCGCAATTTAACTGTTCCCCAAAGGTTTTTATTGAATAGCGGAATAGAAAATATGATCAAAAAAAGTGTATGTATCTCACACGTACAGAACCACACTAAGCCCCAATTACGATTGTTTGTACCCCAAAAGGCAGGATGAGGAGTAGGAGGAGTTTGGAACTGGCAGCACCCTCAAATCTTCAGAAGTATGAGATGAACCCCAAAAACTTGGAAAGGTGGATCTCACACGTACCAACACAGACTATCTGCAATTTAACTGTTCCCCAATGGTTTTTATTGAATAGCGGAATAGAAAATATGATAAAAAAAATGTATGTATCTCACACGTACAAAACCACACTAGGCCCCAATTACTATTGTTTGTACCCCTAAAAGGCTGGATGAGGAGTAGGAGGAGTTTGGAACAGGCAGCACCCTCAAATCTTCAGAAGTATGAGATGAACCCCAAAAACTTGGAAAGGTGGATCTCACACGTACCAACACAGACTTTCCCGCAATTTAACTGTTCCCCAAAGGTTTTTATTGAATAGCGGAATAGAAAATATGATCAAAAAAAGTGTATGTATCTCACACGTACAAAACCACACTAGGCCCCAATTACTATTGTTTGTACCCCTAAAAGGCTGAATGAGGAGTAGGAGGAGTTTGGAACAGGCAGCACCCTCAAATCTTCAGAAGTATGAGATGAACCCCAAAAACTTGGAAAGGTGGATCTCACACGTACCAACACAGACTATCCCGCAATTTAACTGTTCCCCAAAGGTTTTTATTGAATAGCGGAATAGAAAATATGATCAAAAAAAGTGTATGTATCTCACACGTACAGAACCACACTAAGCCCCAATTACGATTGTTTGTACCCCAAAAGGCAGGATGAGGAGTAGGAGGAGTTTGGAACTGGCAGCACCCTCAAATCTTCAGAAGTATGAGATGAACCCCAAAAACTTGGAAAGGTGGATCTCACACGTACCAACACAGACTATCTGCAATTTAACTGTTCCCCAATGGTTTTTATTGAATAGCGTAATAGAAAATATGATCAAAAAAGTGAATGTATCTCACACGTACAGAACCACACTAGGCCCCAATTACTATTGTTTGTACCCCAAAAGGCAGGATGAGGAGTAGGAGGAGTTTGGAACAGGCAGCACCCTCAAATCTTCAGAAATATGAGATGAACCCCAAAAACTTTTTAAAGGTGGATCTCACACGTACCAACACAGACTATCCCGCAATTTAACTGTTCCCCAAAGGTTTTTATTGAATAGCGGAATAGAAAATATGATCAAAAAAAGTGTATGTATCTCACACGTACAAAACCACACTAGGCCCCAATTACTATTGTTTGTACCCCTAAAAGGCTGAATGAGGAGTAGGAGGAGTTTGGAACAGGCAGCACCCTCAAATCTTCAGAAGTATGAGATGAACCCCAAAAACTTGGAAAGGTGGATCTCACACGTACCAACACAGACTATCCCGCAATTTAACTGTTCCCCAAAGGTTTTTATTGAATAGCGGAATAGAAAATATGATCAAAAAAAGTGTATGTATCTCACACGTACAGAACCACACTAAGCCCCAATTACGATTGTTTGTACCCCAAAAGGCAGGATGAGGAGTAGGAGGAGTTTGGAACTGGCAGCACCCTCAAATCTTCAGAAGTATGAGATGAACCCCAAAAACTTGGAAAGGTGGATCTCACACGTACCAACACAGACTATCTGCAATTTAACTGTTCCCCAATGGTTTTTATTGAATAGCGGAATAGAAAATATGATAAAAAAAATGTATGTATCTCACACGTACAAAACCACACTAGGCCCCAATTACTATTGTTTGTACCCCTAAAAGGCTGGATGAGGAGTAGGAGGAGTTTGGAACAGGCAGCACCCTCAAATCTTCAGAAGTATGAGATGAACCCCAAAAACTTGGAAAGGTGGATCTCACACGTACCAACACAGACTTTCCCGCAATTTAACTGTTCCCCAAAGGTTTTTATTGAATAGCAGAATAGAAAATATGATCAAAAAAAGTGTATGTATCTCACACGTACAGAACCACACTAGGCCCCAATTACTATTGTTTGTACCCCTAAAAGGCTGGATGAGGAGTAGGAGGAGTTTAAAACAGGCAGCACCCTCAAATCTTCAGAAGTATGAGATGAACCCCAAAAACTTGGAAAGGTGGATCTCACACGTACCAACACAGACTATCCCGCAATTTAACTGTTCCCCAAAGGTTTTATTGAATAGCGGAATAGAAAATATGATCAAAAAAAGTATATGTATCTCACACGTACAAAACCACACTAGGCCCCAATTACTATTGTTTGTACCCCTAAAAGGCTGAATGAGGAGTAGGAGGAGTTTGGAACAGGCAGCACCCTCAAATCTTCAGAAGTATGAGATGAACCCCAAAAACTTGGAAAGGTGGATCTCACACGTACCAACACAGACTATCCCGCAATTTAACTGTTCCCCAAAGGTTTTTATTGAATAGCGGAATAGAAAATATGATCAAAAAAAGTGTATGTATCTCACACGTACAGAACCACACTAGGCCCCAATTACTATTGTTTGTACCCCAAAAGGCAGGATGAGGAGTAGGAGGAGTTTGGAACAGGCAGCACCCTCAAATCTTCAGAAATATGAGATGAACCCCAAAAACTTGGAAAGGTGGATCTCACACGTACCAACACAGACTATCCCGCAATTTAACTGTTCCCCAAAGGTTTTTATTGAATAGCGGAATAGAAATAATGATCAAAAAAGTGTATGTATCTCACACGTACAAAACCACACTAGGCCCCAATTACTATTGTTTGTACCCCTAAAAGGCTGGATGAGGAGTAGGAGGAGTTTGGAACAGGCAGCACCCTCAAATCTTCAGAAGTATGAGATGAACCACAAAAACTTGGAAAGGTGGATCTCACACGTACCAACACAGACTATCCCGCAATTTTACTGTTCCCCAAAGGTTTTTATTGAATAGCGGAATAGAAAATATGATCAAAAAAAGTGTATGTATCTCACACGTACAGAACCACACTAAGCCCCAATTACGATTGTTTGTACCCCAAAAGGCAGGATGAGGAGTAGGAGGAGTTTGGAACAGGCAGCACCCTCAAATCTTCAGAAGTATGAGATGAACCCCAAAAACTTGGAAAGGTGGATCTCACACGTACCAACACAGACTATCCCGCAATTTAACTGTTCCCCAATGGTTTTTATTGAATAGCGGAATAGAAAATATGATCAAAAAAAGTGTATGTATCTCACACGTACAAAACCACACTAGGCCCCAATTACTATTGTTTGTACCCCTAAAAGGCTGGATGAGGAGTAGGAGGAGTTTGGAACAGGCAGCACCCTCAAATCTTCAGAAGTATGAGATGAACCCCAAAAACTTGGAAAGGTGGATCTCACACGTACCAACACAGACTATCCCGCAATTTAACTGTTCCCCAAAGGTTTTTATTGAATAGCAGAATAGAAAATATGATCAAAAAAAGTGTATGTATCTCACACGTACAGAACCACACTAGGCCCCAATTACTATTGTTTTTACCCCTAAAGGCAGGATGAGGAGTAGGAGGAGTTTGAAACAGGCAGCACCCTCAAATCTTCAGAAGTATGAGATGAACCCCAAAAACTTGGAAAGGTGGATCTCACATGTACCAACACAGACTATCCCGCAATTTAACTGTTCCCCAAAGGTTTTTATTGAATAGCGTAATAAAAAATATGATCAAAAAAGTGAATGTATCTCACACGTACAGAACCACACTAGGCCCCAATTACTATTGTTTGTACCCCAAAAGGCAGGATGAGGAGTAGGAGGAGTTTGGAACAGGCAGCACCCTCAAATCTTCAGAAATATGAGATGAACCCCAAAAACTTTTTAAAGGTGGATCTCACACGTACCAACACAGACTATCCCGCAATTTAACTGTTCCCCAAAGGTTTTTATTGAATAGCGGAATAGAAAATATGATCAAAAAAAGTGTATGTATCTCACACGTACAAAACCACACTAGGCCCCAATTACTATTGTTTGTACCTCTAAAAGGCTGGATGATGAGTAGGAGGAGTTTGGAACAGGCAGCACCCTCAAATCTTCAGAAGTATGAGATGAACCCCAAAAACTTGGAAAGGTGGATCTCACACGTACCAACACAGACTATCCCGAAATTTAACTGTTCCCCAAAGGTTTTTATTGAATAGCGGAATAGAAAATATGATCAAAAAAAGTGTATGTATCTCACACGTACAGAACCACACTAGGCCCCAATTACTATTGTTTGTACCCCTAAAGGCAGGATGAGGAGTAGGAGGAGTTTGGAACAGGCAGCACCCTCAAATCTTCAGAAGTATGAGATGAGCCCCAAAAACTTGGAAAGGTGGATCTCACATGTACCAACACAGACTATCCCGCAATTTAACTGTTCCCCAAAGTTTTTCATTGAATAGCGGAAAAGAAAATATGATCAAAAAAAGTGTATGTATCTCACACGTACAGAACCACACTAGGCCCAAATTACTATTGTTTGTACCCCTAAAGGCAGGATGAGGAGTAGGAGGAGTTTGGAACAGGCAGCACCCTCAAATCTTCAGAAGTATGAGATGAACCCCAAAAACTTGGAAAGGTGGATCTCACACGTACCAACACAGACTATCCCGCAATTTAACTGTTCCCCAAAGGTTTTTATTGAATAGCGGAATAGAAAATATGATCAAAAAAAGTGTATGTATCTCAAAACTACAAAACCACACTAGGCCCCAATTACTATTGTTTGTACCCCTAAAAGGCTGGATGAGGAGTAGGAGGAGTTTGGAACAGGCAGCACCCTCAAATCTTCAGAAGTATGAGATGAACCCCTAAAAACTTGGAAAGGTGGATCTCACACGTACCAACACAGACTATCCCGCAATTTAACTGTTCCCCAAAGGTTTTTATTGAATAGCGGAATAGAAAATATGATCAAAAAAAGTGTATGTATCTCACACGTACAGAACCACACTAGGCCCCAATTACTATTGTTTGTACCCCTAAAGGCAGGATGAGGAGTAGGAGGAGTTTTTATAACAGGCAGCACCCTCAGATCTTCAGAAGTATGAGATGAACCCCAAAAACTTGGAAAGGTGGATCTCACACGTACCAACACAGACTATCCCGCAATTTAACTGTTCCCCAAAGGTTTTTATTGAATAGCGGAATAGGAAATATGATCAAAAAAAGTGTATGTATCTCACACGTACAAAACCACACTACTCCCCAATTACTATTGTTTGTACCCCTAAAAGGCTGGATGAGGAGTAGGAGGAGTTTGGAACAGGCAGCACCCTCAAATCTTCAGAAGTATGAGATGAACCCCAAAAACTTGGAAAGGTGGATCTCACACGTACCAACACAGACTATCCCACAATTTAACTTTTCCCCAAAGGTTTTTTTTGAATAGCGGAATAGAAAATATGATCAAAAAAAGTGTATGTATCTCACACGTACAAAACCACACTAGGCCCCAATTACTATTGTTTGTACCCCTAAAAGGCTGGATGAGGAGTAGGAGGAGTTTGGAACAGGCAGCACCCTCAAATCTTCAGAAGTATGAGATGAACCCCAAAAACTTGGAAAGGTGGATCTCACACGTACCAACACAGACTATCCCGCAATTTAACTGTTCCCCAAAGGTTTTTATTGAATAGCGGAATAGAAAATATGATCAAAAAAAGTGTATGTATCTCACACATACAGAACCACACTAGGCCCCAATTACTATTGTTTGTACCCCAAAAGGCAGGATGAGGAGTAGGAGGAGTTTGGAACAGGCAGCACCCTCAAATCTTCAGAAGTATGAGATGAACTCCAAAAACTTGGAAAGGTGGATCTCACACGTACCAACACAGACTATCCCGCAATTTAACTGTTCCCCAAAGGTTTTTATTGAATAGCGGAATAGAAAATATGATCAAAAAAAGTGTATGTATCTCAAATGTACAAAACCACACTAGGCCCCAATTAATATTGTTTGTACCCCTAAAAGGCTGGATGAGGAGTAGGAGGAGTTTGGAACAGGCAGCACCCTCAAATCTTCAGAAGTATGAGATGAACCCCAAAAACTTGGAAAGGTGGATCTCACACGTACCAACACAGACTATCCCGCAATTTAACTGTTCCCCAAAGGTTTTTATTGAATAGCGGAATAGAAAATATGATCAAAAAAAGTGTATGTATCTCACACGTACAGAACCACACTAAGCCCCAATTACGATTGTTTGTACCTTAAAAGGCAGGATGAGGAGTAGGAGGAGTTTGGAACTGGCAGCACCCTCAAATCTTCAGAAGTATGAGATGAACCCCAAAAACTTGGAAAGGTGGATCTCACACGTACCAACACAGACTATCCCGCAATTTAACTGTTCCCCAAAGGTTTTTATTGAATAGCGGAATAGAAAATATGATCAAAAAAAGTGTATGTATCTCACACGTACAGAACCACACTAGGCCCCAATTACTATTGTTTGTACCCCAAAAGGCAGGATGAGGAGTAGGAGGAGTTTGGAACAGGCAGCACCCTCAAATCTTCAGAAATATGAGATGAACCCCAAAAACTTGGAAAGGTGGATCTCACACGTACCAACACAGACTATCCCGCAATTTAACTGTTCCCCAAAGGTTTTATTGAATAGCGGAATAGAAAATATGATCAAAAAAAGTGTATGTATCTCACACGTACAAAACCACACTAGGCCCCAATTACTATTGTTTGTACCCCTAAAAGGCTGAATGAGGAGTAGGAGGAGTTTGGAACAGGCAGCACCCTCAAATCTTCAGAAGTATGAGATGAACCCCAAAAACTTGGAAAGGTGGATCTCACACGTACCAACACAGACTATCCCGCAATTTAACTGTTCCCCAAAGGTTTTTATTGAATAGCGGAATAGAAAATATGATCAAAAAAAGTGTATGTATCTCACACGTACAGAACCACACTAGGCCCCAATTACTATTGTTTGTACCCCAAAAGGCAGGATGAGGAGTAGGAGGAGTTTGGAACAGGCAGCACCCTCAAATCTTCAGAAATATGAGATGAACCCCAAAAACTTGGAAAGGTGGATCTCACACGTACCAACACAGACTATCCCGCAATTTAACTGTTCCCCAAAGGTTTTTATTGAATAGCGGAATAGAAATAATGATCAAAAAAGTGTATGTATCTCACACGTACAAAACCACACTAGGCCCCAATTACTATTGTTTGTACCCCTAAAAGGCTGGATGAGGAGTAGGAGGAGTTTGGAACAGGCAGCACCCTCAAATCTTCAGAAGTATGAGATGAACCACAAAAACTTGGAAAGGTGGATCTCACACGTACCAACACAGACTATCCCGCAATTTTACTGTTCCCCAAAGGTTTTTATTGAATAGCGGAATAGAAAATATGATCAAAAAAAGTGTATGTATCTCACACGTACAGAACCACACTAAGCCCCAATTACGATTGTTTGTACCCCAAAAGGCAGGATGAGGAGTAGGAGGAGTTTGGAACAGGCAGCACCCTCAAATCTTCAGAAGTATGAGATGAACCCCAAAAACTTGGAAAGGTGGATCTCACACGTACCAACACAGACTATCCCGCAATTTAACTGTTCCCCAATGGTTTTTATTGAATAGCGGAATAGAAAATATGATCAAAAAAAGTGTATGTATCTCACACGTACAAAACCACACTAGGCCCCAATTACTATTGTTTGTACCCCTAAAAGGCTGGATGAGGAGTAGGAGGAGTTTGGAACAGGCAGCACCCTCAAATCTTCAGAAGTATGAGATGAACCCCAAAAACTTGGAAAGGTGGATCTCACACGTACCAACACAGACTATCCCGCAATTTAACTGTTCCCCAAAGGTTTTTATTGAATAGCAGAATAGAAAATATGATCAAAAAAAGTGTATGTATCTCACACGTACAGAACCACACTAGGCCCCAATTACTATTGTTTTTACCCCTAAAGGCAGGATGAGGAGTAGGAGGAGTTTGAAACAGGCAGCACCCTCAAATCTTCAGAAGTATGAGATGAACCCCAAAAACTTGGAAAGGTGGATCTCACATGTACCAACACAGACTATCCCGCAATTTAACTGTTCCCCAAAGGTTTTTATTGAATAGCGTAATAAAAAATATGATCAAAAAAGTGAATGTATCTCACACGTACAGAACCACACTAGGCCCCAATTACTATTGTTTGTACCCCAAAAGGCAGGATGAGGAGTAGGAGGAGTTTGGAACAGGCAGCACCCTCAAATCTTCAGAAATATGAGATGAACCCCAAAAACTTTTTAAAGGTGGATCTCACACGTACCAACACAGACTATCCCGCAATTTAACTGTTCCCCAAAGGTTTTTATTGAATAGCGGAATAGAAAATATGATCAAAAAAAGTGTATGTATCTCACACGTACAAAACCACACTAGGCCCCAATTACTATTGTTTGTACCTCTAAAAGGCTGGATGATGAGTAGGAGGAGTTTGGAACAGGCAGCACCCTCAAATCTTCAGAAGTATGAGATGAACCCCAAAAACTTGGAAAGGTGGATCTCACACGTACCAACACAGACTATCCCGAAATTTAACTGTTCCCCAAAGGTTTTTATTGAATAGCGGAATAGAAAATATGATCAAAAAAAGTGTATGTATCTCACACGTACAGAACCACACTAGGCCCCAATTACTATTGTTTGTACCCCTAAAGGCAGGATGAGGAGTAGGAGGAGTTTGGAACAGGCAGCACCCTCAAATCTTCAGAAGTATGAGATGAGCCCCAAAAACTTGGAAAGGTGGATCTCACATGTACCAACACAGACTATCCCGCAATTTAACTGTTCCCCAAAGTTTTTCATTGAATAGCGGAAAAGAAAATATGATCAAAAAAAGTGTATGTATCTCACACGTACAGAACCACACTAGGCCCAAATTACTATTGTTTGTACCCCTAAAGGCAGGATGAGGAGTAGGAGGAGTTTGGAACAGGCAGCACCCTCAAATCTTCAGAAGTATGAGATGAACCCCAAAAACTTGGAAAGGTGGATCTCACACGTACCAACACAGACTATCCCGCAATTTAACTGTTCCCCAAAGGTTTTTATTGAATAGCGGAATAGAAAATATGATCAAAAAAAGTGTATGTATCTCAAAACTACAAAACCACACTAGGCCCCAATTACTATTGTTTGTACCCCTAAAAGGCTGGATGAGGAGTAGGAGGAGTTTGGAACAGGCAGCACCCTCAAATCTTCAGAAGTATGAGATGAACCCCTAAAAACTTGGAAAGGTGGATCTCACACGTACCAACACAGACTATCCCGCAATTTAACTGTTCCCCAAAGGTTTTTATTGAATAGCGGAATAGAAAATATGATCAAAAAAAGTGTATGTATCTCACACGTACAGAACCACACTAGGCCCCAATTACTATTGTTTGTACCCCTAAAGGCAGGATGAGGAGTAGGAGGAGTTTTTATAACAGGCAGCACCCTCAGATCTTCAGAAGTATGAGATGAACCCCAAAAACTTGGAAAGGTGGATCTCACACGTACCAACACAGACTATCCCGCAATTTAACTGTTCCCCAAAGGTTTTTATTGAATAGCGGAATAGGAAATATGATCAAAAAAAGTGTATGTATCTCACACGTACAAAACCACACTACTCCCCAATTACTATTGTTTGTACCCCTAAAAGGCTGGATGAGGAGTAGGAGGAGTTTGGAACAGGCAGCACCCTCAAATCTTCAGAAGTATGAGATGAACCCCAAAAACTTGGAAAGGTGGATCTCACACGTACCAACACAGACTATCCCACAATTTAACTTTTCCCCAAAGGTTTTTTTTGAATAGCGGAATAGAAAATATGATCAAAAAAAGTGTATGTATCTCACACGTACAAAACCACACTAGGCCCCAATTACTATTGTTTGTACCCCTAAAAGGCTGGATGAGGAGTAGGAGGAGTTTGGAACAGGCAGCACCCTCAAATCTTCAGAAGTATGAGATGAACCCCAAAAACTTGGAAAGGTGGATCTCACACGTACCAACACAGACTATCCCGCAATTTAACTGTTCCCCAAAGGTTTTTATTGAATAGCGGAATAGAAAATATGATCAAAAAAAGTGTATGTATCTCACACATACAGAACCACACTAGGCCCCAATTACTATTGTTTGTACCCCAAAAGGCAGGATGAGGAGTAGGAGGAGTTTGGAACAGGCAGCACCCTCAAATCTTCAGAAGTATGAGATGAACTCCAAAAACTTGGAAAGGTGGATCTCACACGTACCAACACAGACTATCCCGCAATTTAACTGTTCCCCAAAGGTTTTTATTGAATAGCGGAATAGAAAATATGATCAAAAAAAGTGTATGTATCTCAAATGTACAAAACCACACTAGGCCCCAATTAATATTGTTTGTACCCCTAAAAGGCTGGATGAGGAGTAGGAGGAGTTTGGAACAGGCAGCACCCTCAAATCTTCAGAAGTATGAGATGAACCCCAAAAACTTGGAAAGGTGGATCTCACACGTACCAACACAGACTATCCCGCAATTTAACTGTTCCCCAAAGGTTTTTATTGAATAGCGGAATAGAAAATATGATCAAAAAAAGTGTATGTATCTCACACGTACAGAACCACACTAAGCCCCAATTACGATTGTTTGTACCTTAAAAGGCAGGATGAGGAGTAGGAGGAGTTTGGAACTGGCAGCACCCTCAAATCTTCAGAAGTATGAGATGAACCCCAAAAACTTGGAAAGGTGGATCTCACACGTACCAACACAGACTATCTGCAATTTAACTGTTCCCCAATGGTTTTTATTGAATAGCGTAATAGAAAATATGATCAAAAAAGTGAATGTATCTCACACGTACAGAACCACACTAGGCCCCAATTACTATTGTTTGTACCCCAAAAGGCAGGATGAGGAGTAGGAGGAGTTTGGAACAGGCAGCACCCTCAAATCTTCAGAAATATGAGATGAACCCCAAAAACTTTTTAAAGGTGGATCTCACACGTACCAACACAGACTATCCCGCAATTTAACTGTTCCCCAAAGGTTTTTATTGAATAGCGGAATAGAAAATATGATCAAAAAAAGTGTATATATCTCACACGTACAAAACCACACTAGGCCCCAATTACTATTGTTTGTACCCCTAAAAGGCTGAATGAGGAGTAGGAGGAGTTTGGAACAGGCAGCACCCTCAAATCTTCAGAAGTATGAGATGAACCCCAAAAACTTGGAAAGGTGGATCTCACACGTACCAACACAGACTATCCCGCAATTTAACTGTTCCCCAAAGGTTTTTATTGAATAGCGGAATAGAAAATATGATCAAAAAAAGTGTATGTATCTCACACGTACAGAACCACACTAAGCCCCAATTACGATTGTTTGTACCCCAAAAGGCAGGATGAGGAGTAGGAGGAGTTTGGAACTGGCAGCACCCTCAAATCTTCAGAAGTATGAGATGAACCCCAAAAACTTGGAAAGGTGGATCTCACACGTACCAACACAGACTATCTGCAATTTAACTGTTCCCCAATGGTTTTTATTGAATAGCGGAATAGAAAATATGATAAAAAAAATGTATGTATCTCACACGTACAAAACCACACTAGGCCCCAATTACTATTGTTTGTACCCCTAAAAGGCTGGATGAGGAGTAGGAGGAGTTTGGAACAGGCAGCACCCTCAAATCTTCAGAAGTATGAGATGAACCCCAAAAACTTGGAAAGGTGGATCTCACACGTACCAACACAGACTTTCCCGCAATTTAACTGTTCCCCAAAGGTTTTTATTGAATAGCGGAATAGAAAATATGATCAAAAAAAGTGTATGTATCTCACACGTACAGAACCACACTAGGCCCCAATTACTATTGTTTGTACCCCTAAAAGGCTGGATGAGGAGTAGGAGGAGTTTAAAACAGGCAGCACCCTCAAATCTTCAGAAGTATGAGATGAACCCCAAAAACTTGGAAAGGTGGATCTCACACGTACCAACACAGACTATCCCGCAATTTAACTGTTCCCCAAAGGTTTTATTGAATAGCAGAATAGAAAATATGATCAAAAAAAGTGTATGTATCTCACACGTACAGAACCACACTAGGCCCCAATTACTATTGTTTGTACCCCAAAAGGCAGGATGAGGAGTAGGAGGAGTTTGGAACAGGCAGCACCCTCAAATCTTCAGAAATATGAGATGAACCCCAAAAACTTGGAAAGGTGGATCTCACACGTACCAACACAGACTATCCCGCAATTTAACTGTTCCCCAAAGGTTTTTATTGAATAGCGGAATAGAAATAATGATCAAAAAAGTGTATGTATCTCACACGTACAAAACCACACTAGGCCCCAATTACTATTGTTTGTACCCCTAAAAGGCTGGATGAGGAGTAGGAGGAGTTTGGAACAGGCAGCACCCTCAAATCTTCAGAAGTATGAGATGAACCACAAAAACTTGGAAAGGTGGATCTCACACGTACCAACACAGACTATCCCGCAATTTTACTGTTCCCCAAAGGTTTTTATTGAATAGCGGAATAGAAAATATGATCAAAAAAAGTGTATGTATCTCACACGTACAGAACCACACTAAGCCCCAATTACGATTGTTTGTACCCCAAAAGGCAGGATGAGGAGTAGGAGGAGTTTGGAACAGGCAGCACCCTCAAATCTTCAGAAGTATGAGATGAACCCCAAAAACTTGGAAAGGTGGATCTCACACGTACCAACACAGACTATCCCGCAATTTAACTGTTCCCCAATGGTTTTTATTGAATAGCGGAATAGAAAATATGATCAAAAAAAGTGTATGTATCTCACACGTACAAAACCACACTAGGCCCCAATTACTATTGTTTGTACCCCTAAAAGGCTGGATGAGGAGTAGGAGGAGTTTGGAACAGGCAGCACCCTCAAATCTTCAGAAGTATGAGATGAACCCCAAAAACTTGGAAAGGTGGATCTCACACGTACCAACACAGACTATCCCGCAATTTAACTGTTCCCCAAAGGTTTTTATTGAATAGCAGAATAGAAAATATGATCAAAAAAAGTGTATGTATCTCACACGTACAGAACCACACTAGGCCCCAATTACTATTGTTTTTACCCCTAAAGGCAGGATGAGGAGTAGGAGGAGTTTGAAACAGGCAGCACCCTCAAATCTTCAGAAGTATGAGATGAACCCCAAAAACTTGGAAAGGTGGATCTCACATGTACCAACACAGACTATCCCGCAATTTAACTGTTCCCCAAAGTTTTTCATTGAATAGCGGAAAAGAAAATATGATCAAAAAAAGTGTATGTATCTCACACGTACAGAACCACACTAGGCCCCAATTACTATTGTATGTACGCCAAAAGGCAGGATGAGGAGTAGGAGGAGTTTGGAACAGGCAGCACCCTCAAATCTTCAGAAGTATGAGATGAACCCCAAAAACTTGGAAAGGTGGATCTCACACGTACCAACACAGACTATCCCGCAACGTAACTGTTCCCCAAAGGTTTTTATTGAATAGCGGAATAGAAAATATGATCAAAAAAGTGTATGTATCTCACACGTACAGAACCACACTAGGCCCCAATTACTATTGTTTGTACCCCTAAAGGCAGGATGAGGAGTAGGAGGAGTTTGGAACAGGCAGCACCCTCAAATCTTCAGAAGTATGAGATGAACCCCAAAAACTTGGAAAGGTGGATCTCACACGTACCAACACAGACTATACCGCAATTTAACTGTTCCCCAAAGGTTTTTATTGAATAGCGGAATAGAAAATATGATCAAAAAAAGTGTATGTATCTCAAAACTACAAAACCACACTAGGCCCCAATTACTATTGTTTGTACCCCTAAAAGGCTGGATGAGGAGTAGGAGGAGTTTGGAACAGGCAGCACCCTCAAACCTTCAGAAGTATGAGATGAACCCCTAAAAACTTGGAAAGGTGGATCTCACACGTACCAACACAGACTATCCCGCAATTTAACTGTTCCCCAAAGGTTTTTATTGAATAGCGGAATAGAAAATATGATCAAAAAAAGTGTATGTATCTCACACGTGCAAAACCACACTAGGCCCCAATTAATATTGTTTGTACCCCTAAAAGGCTGGATGAGGAGTAGGAGGAGTTTGGAACAGGCAGCACCCTCAAATCTTCAGAAGTATGAGATGAACCCCAAAAACTTGGAAAGGTGGATCTCACACGTACCAACACAGACTATCCCGCAATTTAACTGTTCCCCAAAGGTTTTTATTGAATAGCGGAATAGAAAATATGATCAAAAAAAGTGTATGTATCTCACACGTACAGAACCACACTAGGCCCCAATTACTATTGTTTGTACCCCTAAAGGCAGGATGAGGAGTAGGAGGAGTTTTTATAACAGGCAGCACCCTCAGATCTTCAGAAGTATGAGATGAACCCCAAAAACTTGGAAAGGTGGATCTCACAGGTACCAACACAGACTATCCCGCAATTTAACTGTTCCCCAAAGGTTTTTATTGAATAGCGGAATAGGAAATATGATCAAAAAAAGTATATGTATCTCACACGTACAAAACCACACTACTCCCCAATTACTATTGTTTGTACCCCTAAAAGGCTGGATGAGGAGTAGGAGGAGTTTGGAACAGGCAGCACCCTCAAATCTTCAGAAGTATGAGATGAACCCCAAAAACTTGGAAAGGTGGATCTCACACGTACCAACACAGACTATCCCACAATTTAACTTTTCCCCAAAGGTTTTTTTTGAATAGCGGAATAGAAAATATGATCAAAAAAAGTGTATGTATCTCACACGTACAAAACCACACTAGGCCCCAATTACTATTGTTTGTACCCCTAAAAGGCTGGATGAGGAGTAGGAGGAGTTTGGAACAGGCAGCACCCTCAAATCTTCAGAAGTATGAGATGAACCCCAAAAACTTGGAAAGGTGGATCTCACACGTACCAACACAGACTATCCCGCAATTTAACTGTTCCCCAAAGGTTTTTATTGAATAGCGGAATAGAAAATATGATCAAAAAAAGTGTATGTATCTCACACATACAGAACCACACTAGGCCCCAATTACTATTGTTTGTACCCCAAAAGGCAGGATGAGGAGTAGGAGGAGTTTGGAACAGGCAGCACCCTCAAATCTTCAGAAGTATGAGATGAACTCCAAAAACTTGGAAAGGTGGATCTCACACGTACCAACACAGACTATCCCGCAATTTAACTGTTCCCCAAAGGTTTTTATTGAATAGCGGAATAGAAAATATGATCAAAAAAAGTGTATGTATCTCAAATGTACAAAACCACACTAGGCCCCAATTACTATTGTTTGTACCCCTAAAAGGCTGGATGAGGAGTAGGAGGAGTTTGGAACAGGCAGCACCCTCAAATCTTCAGAAGTATGAGATGAACCCCTAAAAACTTGGAAAGGTGGATCTCACACGTACCAACACAGACTATCCCGCAATTTAACTGTTCCCCAAAGGTTTTTATTGAATAGCGGAATAGAAAATATGATCAAAAAAAGTGTATGTATCTCACACGTACAAAACCACACTAGGCCCCAATTAATATTGTTTGTACCCCTAAAAGGCTGGATGAGGAGTAGGAGGAGTTTGGAACAGGCAGCACCCTCAAATCTTCAGAAGTATGAGATGAACCCCAAAAACTTGGAAAGGTGGATCTCACACGTACCAACACAGACTATCCCGCAATTTAACTGTTCCCCAAAGGTTTTTATTGAATAGCGGAATAGAAAATATGATCAAAAAAAGTGTATGTATCTCACACGTACAAAACCACACTAGGCCCCAATTACTATTGTTTGTACCCCTAAAAGGCTGGATGAGGAGTAGGAGGAGTTTGGAACAGGCAGCACCCTCAAATCTTCAGAAGTATGAGATGAACCCCAAAAACTTGGAAAGGTGGATCTCACATGTACCAACACAGACTATCCCGCAATTTAACTGTTCCCCAAAGGTTTTTATTGAATAGCGGAATAGAAAATATGATCAAAAAAAGTTTATGTATCTCACACGTACAGAACCACACTAGGCCCCAATTACTATTGTTTGTACCCCTAAAGGCAGGATGAGGAGTAGGAGGAGTTTTTATAACAGGCAGCACCCTCAGATCTTCAGAAGTATGAGATGAACCCCAAAAACTTGGAAAGGTGGATCTCACACGTACCAACACAGACTATCCCGCAATTTAACTGTTCCCCAAAGGTTTTTATTGAATAGCGGAATAGGAAATATGATCAAAAAAAGTGTATGTATCTCACACGTACAAAACCACACTACTCCCCAATTACTATTGTTTTTACCCCTAAAAGGCTGGATGAGGAGTAGGAGGAGTTTGGAACAGGCAGCACCCTCAAATCTTCAGAAGTATGAGATGAACCCCAAAAACTTGGAAAGGTGGATCTCACACGTACCAACACAGACTATCCCACAATTTAACTGTTCCCCAAAGGTTTTTATTGAATAGCGGAATAGAAAATATGATCAAAAAAAGTGTATGTATCTCACACGTACAAAACCACACTAGGCCCCAATTACTATTGTTTGTACCCCTAAAAGGCTGGATGAGGAGTAGGAGGAGTTTGGAACAGGCAGCACCCTCAAATCTTCAGAAGTATGAGATGAACCCCAAAAACTTGGAAAGGTGGATCTCACACGTACCAACACAGACTATCCCGCAATTTAACTGTTCCCCAAAGGTTTTTATTGAATAGCGGAATAGAAAATATGATCAAAAAAAGTGTATGTATCTCACACATACAGAACCACACTAGGCCCCAATTACTATTGTTTGTACCCCAAAAGGCAGGATGAGGAGTAGGAGGAGTTTGGAACAGGCAGCACCCTCAAATCTTCAGAAGTATGAGATGAACCCCAAAAACTTGGAAAGGTGGATCTCACACGTACCAACACAGACTATCCCGCAATTTAACTGTTCCCCAAAGGTTTTTATTGAATAGCGGAATAGAAAATATGATCAAAAAAAGTGTATGTATCTCACACGTACAGAACCACACTAGGCCCCAATTACTATTGTTTGTACCCCAAAAGGCAGGATGAGGAGTAGGAGGAGTTTGGAACAGGCAGCACCCTCAAATCTTCAGAAGTATGAGATGAACCCCAAAAACTTGGAAAGGTGGATCTCACACGTACCAACACAGACTATCCCGCAATTTAACTGTTCCCCAAAGATTTTTATTGAATAGCGGAATAGAAAATATGATCAAAAAAAGTGTATGTATCTCACACGTACAAAACCACACTAGGCCCCAATTACTATTGTTTGTACCCCTAAAAGGCTGGATGAGGAGTAGGAGGAGTTTGGAACAGGCAGCACCCTCAAATCTTCAGAAGTATGAGATGAACCCCAAAAACTTGGAAAGGTGGATCTCACACGTACCAACACAGACTATCCCGCAATTTAACTGTTCCCCAAAGGTTTTTATTGAATAGCGGAATAGAAAATATGATCAAAAAAAGTGTATGTATCTCACACGTACAGAACCACACTAGGCCCCAATTACTCTTGTTTGTACCCCAAAAGGCAGGATGAGGAGTAGGAGGAGTTTGGAACAGGCAGCACCCTCAAATCTTCAGAAATATGAGATGAACCCCAAAAACTTGGAAAGGTGGATCTCACATGTACCAACACAGACTATCCCGCAATTTAACTGTTCCCCAAAGGTTTTTATTGAATAGCGGAATAGAAAATATGATCAAATTAAGTGTATGTATCTCACACGTGCAAAACCACACTAGGCCCCAATTACTATTGTTTGTACCCCTAAAAGGCTGGATGAGGAGTAGGAGGAGTTTGGAACAGGCAGCACCCTCAAATCTTCAGAAGTATGAGATGAACCCCAAAAACTTGGAAAGGTGGATCTCACATGTACCAACACAGACTATCCCGCAATTTAACTGTTCCCCAAAGGTTTTTATTGAATAGCGGAATAGACAATATGATCAAAAAAAGTTTATGTATCTCACACGTACAAAACCACACTAGGCCCCAATTACTATTGTTTGTACCCCAAAAGGCAGGATGAGGAGTAGGAGGAGTTTGGAACAGGCAGCACCCTCAAATCTTTAGAAGTATGAGATGAACCCCAAAAACTTGGAAAGGTGGATCTCACACGTACCAACACAGACTATCCCGCAATTTAACTGTTCCCCAAAGGTTTTTATTGAATAGATGAATAGAAAATATGATCAAAAAAAGTGTATGTATCTCACACGTACAAAACCACACTAGGCCCCAATTACTATTGTTTGTACCCCTAAAAGGCTGGATGAGGAGTAGGAGGAGTTTGGAACAGGCAGCACCCTCAAATCGTCAGAAGTATGAGATGAACCCCAAAAACTTGGAAAGGTGGATCTCACACGTACCAACACAGACTATCCCGCAATTTAACTGTTTCCCAAAGGTTTTTATTGAATAGCGGAATAGAAAATATGATCAAAAAAAGTGTATGTATCTCACATGTACAAAACCACACTAGGCCCCAATTACTATTGTTTGTACCCCTAAAAGGCTGGATGAGGAGTAGGAGGAGTTTGGAACAGGCAGCACCCTCAAATCTTCAGAAGTTTGAGATGAACCCCAAAAATCATTCAGCTCTGCTGCAGGCCACAATTTAATTTTTTTAACCCAAGGCTGTATATTGAATAGTGGAATACAAAAAAGTGTATGATTTTTGAAACCACTTAATAATAGCACATGTGAACTAAACAGAGGTGTATGAGCAGTCAAAACAGCACAGCTGAAGGAAAAATGCTGCACACAGTGACTGATAGAAAAATACTTTTCTCCCTCCTCCTCAGTGGGCAAAAAAATTTGTGTTCACTGCACCCCACACACAGCAAAATCGATGTGGACCACTGACACCTGCCTATCTCCAGCCTCTGCCTAAATTGATTGATAAGATCGTAGATCGGTCACTGAAAACCCCTCCCACACAGCAAAATCGATCGTAGAAAACTGACCCTAAAAATCAGCTGCAGCCTCTCCCTAAAAGGATTGATAAGATCGTAGATCGGTCACTGAAAATCCCTCCCACACAGCAAAATCGATCGTAGAGAACTGACCCTAAAAATCAGCAGCAGCCTCTTCCTTAAAGGATTGATAAGATCATAGATTGGTCACTGAAAACCCCTCCCACACAGCAAAATCGATCGTAGAAAACTGACCCTAAAAATCAGCAGCCTCGCCCTAAAATGCCTACAATTAGCCCTGCCTAACACACTTCGACCTGTCCCTCAATTCTATCCGGACACAAATGTTTTTTTTTTCCTGTATGTCCCTAATCAGCAGCCAGCACGTATGTGTGCTCTGTCCCTGAACTAACACAGCAGAATGACGCAGCGGCGCTGCCTCGGACTTATAAAGACTTGGTCACATGCTTCAGATGGCCAATCACAGCTACTAATACATTTGTAGGCATGGCTGGGATGGCTTAAGGCACACCAGTTAAACGCTTGTTGATTGGCTGTTGAAAGCCCGCCATGAAAAGCGCGCCAATGCATGCAAAACCCGGAAATAAAACGACCGAACACAGATTTTTACCCAAATATACAGTAAAGTTTTCGGGTCCGTGTTCGGGTAACAAAAAAACAATTATTCGGTACAAACACGAAAAATACAGTCCGTGTTCGCTCAACCCTACTCACGACCCTACTTAGCAACAGTCCCCTTCCTGGCTGACTAAACAGATTTGACGTGCATAATAATGATGTTTAAAGAGAATGTAACATATGACCAGTGCAAAAATGAGTGGGAGTTATACCCGGCAACTAAAATGTGGAGTGTGCCCCAATTAATTAGAGTAGTTCCCGGAAATTCTACTTGTTTCATCAGTACCGATGAGACAGGACAACAACGAGGGGAGCTACCCTTGTCTTACTGCCCCCAGAACGTTCTTATCACAAGTTCACCTTACCAACAGACATGGTTTGAGGATCAGGAGAAGCAATTAGCTGATGTATGGTGGTTATGCAGGGATATGAAGCTTAGGCCTAAACTCCCTCCCAGGTGGAAAGGGAGCTGTGCTTTAACACACTTGCTTCTTCCCTTTTATATGATACCTGTAGGTGCTGAAGTAAAAATGCCTCGTTTGGAGAAGCACCACTTTCGCATGAAAAGAGAAACACCTCGAGGATCGTTTGACAATCGAGTCTATGTTGATTCCATCGGAGTGCCACGAGGAGTCCCCGATGAGTTCAAAGCACAGAACCAAGTATTAGCCGCACTCACCTCCATCTTCCTATGGGTACAGCCCAACAAGAACGTTGACTGGATAAATTACATCTACTATAACCAGCAAAGGTTTGTGAACTATACCCAAGACGCTCTTAAAGGACTAGCCAGCATACTGGATGCAACTTCGTTGGTAGCCTGGCAGAATCGTATTGCTCTCGATATGCTGCTGGCGGAAAAAGGAGGTGTGTGTAAGATTTTTGGAACTTTTTGTTGCACCTTCATTCCTAACAATACAGCTCCTGATTGTAGCATAATGAGGGCTCTGCAAGGATTGCAGATGGTATCTGAGGAACTAGCAGAAAATTCTGGGGTGGAAAACCCCTTAACTGGACTCTTTGAGACTTGGTTCGGTAGGTGGGGTAAACTGGTGAAAAATGCGTTGATTTCAATAATAATGGCCGCCACATTACTAACTGTGTGTGGTTGTCGTTTCATTGACACCTCTTTGACAAAGACTATGTACATACAAGGGGACTCAAACAAACTATACTCAGAATTTGGTTCAAAGTCAGATGACGACGAATTCAAGGACTCTGCCCCCATCTCTCATGTATGAACTATATGATGAATCTAGGCAAAATCTGGGAAGCCAGGATGCTGATGAGCCAGTCATAAATGAGTATAATTAGGGGGGGGGGAATGTTAAAGAAATTATGAATGTTTCATAATTATTATATGTGTTATAATCATTTATGCTTTCCTAGAACTGCATTTTTTCAGCAGATTCTGCTAATAATTTAAACAGTGGCTACTGCATATGCTGCCATATGTTTTTTGTTAAAGACCTCATATGAAGTTTTCACATTAACAAAGACTTACACTATATTGCATGACGTTCGTATATCCTGTCCAGATGTTTTGTAGACGAAGTAGAATACAATAGACTACTGTTCAACCCCCCCATAGGATATATTAAAGGCTGTACAGGCCATCAATCATTGTCCAAAGGAAGGGGGGGTTTCAATCTTAACGATGTTCAAAATGTATATAAGGATAGGAGACACGTATGCAAACCAGACGGGTCATAGTAGCGAATAGTAGTATATCGGTGTAACCTGTCTCCTCGTATACGAGTATTAAACCTGTCTTTCCTTGTATCAGCTTGTGGTCTAAATGTGATTTCCCTTACACTAGTGTACCTGCTGGAGCACACGCTGTGTGGAATCATGGACAGGGCACTTGAGGCAGAACAGCGGCAGGAAGAGGACTTCCTTTCCTCACAAGGCCCCCTTTATGCAGATATCATTCCTGCAGGGCCACAAAACACACATGAGGAAGAGGAGGAGGAGGAGGATTTCAGCAGCATCGATGTAGTGGAAGAGGATAGCATACAGCAGTCTAGAAGGGATGGTTTTGATTCCCCAGAAACCACAGGAGTTGTATGTGATTGGGGAGAGGTTGCTCCTGCTCACAATGTCATCCTTAGTGACCCAGAGGACTCAGAAGCTCATGCCTCCTCCAACTTACGTTGCATGGGCTCTCTCATGATTTTGCAAAGCCTGCGAAAGGACCCGAGGATTCGTGCTATCAAGGAGAGGGATAATTACTGGTTGGACACCCTTCTTGATCCACATTACAAGGGTAAAGTTGCAGAGCTCATCCTGCCTTTGCAGAGGGAGCAGAGGATGAAACATCTTGAAATTGTTTACCGCCTTTGCAGACACTGGGAGGTCAACATTCTCCGGACGTGTTTCTTTCGCATCGTTCAGCCAAAGGAGGAGCAGTGAAGAAGGCTGCCGGCTGACCAATGCCTTTAAACAGTTCTTTTGTCCTCAGCAGCACCCGGGGCTGTTAGGTTTAAGCAAGTGGAGCTGGGTCGCACGGCTGGTATTGTTATTGTTACTGTTATTAAAGTTCTGCAAGATAGTGACTTGTGCATTATTGGAGATGTAGTCCGGGAGGAGCCAGGATCATAGACTGTTGAGACAGAAAGACCTTTCTCCCAGGGAGCAACAGGATGCGGATCTTGCTGGGAGTGGTTATATAAAGGGAGGCGGGACTTTGCTTCGCTCTCTTGCCTCGAGGACAGCGCAATGAATAGAAGGGGAAGAGCTGCTGCAGATCGCAGGAACTTAGGCCGAGGCCTAGTGGTGGACACCGGCGGTGTGAGTGTGCGAAGGAGTCTCGGTGGCTCGACCGAGCGGAAGGTGGCTGACAGGCGGACCGAGACGCTGAGCAGAGAGGAGCCTGGTTGCAGAGGGAAGCGGATCTCTCGGTTTGGGTGAGAGACATCCAGTATTTGCATCTCTATTAAATACAGACCTAGACTGATTCCAGTAAGGGCAAATAGACTGTGTACTTTATAAAGGCCATATCAACATTTAGTTGAACCACTGGACACTGCAGATACAAATATAGTGCGAGGTGGGTGAGCTAGGCCTTAAATCCTAAATCCAGTCCTAGGCTGTCAACCTGTGACGTATAAGGAATTGTCACGTTTGCTTCTCTGTGGATTACAACTATTGATTGCTTTGGGGAATACAGTTCATCCTCTCCACCCTTTTTTTGGATTACAAATACTTTCCTTGGATTGTTGGGAATTCCTTGCCGGTGAAGAGAAGTGAGGCCTCACTTTTCAGGAGACTATTGCAGTTCATCATAAGGGGGCCCCCGTTAGTACACAGAGATCACTCTGATAGTTGTTCCAATATTGATACATTGCTTACCTTGTATCCAAGTTACCAAGTGTAGTCATTCTTATCTGTGGTCACTCTCTAATTACTTCAGCTTATTTTAAGTATTGTTTATCGTTGCTGAGCGCAATCCTCTAGCTAGCATACATACACATTTGTTTGTGCATATGTATGTGTGGCCTGCGTTCTGGATCCTGAATGCTGAACTAAAAGGCCTAAATCCTTGGTTGGAAATTCAGGATCTATCCCTCTAGCAAATCTGTGTTATTTCTGATTCTGTTTGCATATTCCTGTTTTACATATAAAAGTCAAAAGCAGTAAATTGTTTATTCACTGCAACACTTGTGGTCTCAGTTATTCACAATGACCGAAATAATAGTGTCCGATGGGTTGGAGCAGGCTCAGGGCATAAGAAGTGAAGAGGACGTCCATGCAACAAGCCACCCCCAAGGGGGCAGGGCTACAAAACCATTGCCAGCGTCTCCATTATATGGTGCATGATTATCTAGGCTCAAGAGCAGGCTTGGAGACCTTTCCAGCTGCGCATCCACTGGGTTACTGGGTCTTGAGGATGGACCACTGGCCAGAACTTGCTCAATATGCAATGGAGCTACTGGCCTGTCCTGCTTCCAGTGTGCTTTCTGAACAGGCGTTCAGTGCTGCTGGAGGTTTTGTGACAGACAAAAGAGTGCGTCTGTCCACAGACTCTGTTGATTAGCTGACTTTCATTAAAATGAACCAGTCCTGGATCAACAAGAGCTATCAGGCACCTAATGCTGATGTAACAGATTGAATTTGCTAGGGGTCTGCCATCCCTTGAAGACTGCATATCCTGCCTATCCTATTCCTCTACCTTGATTCTGCTAGCTTCCAACAATGTTTTTGGTTTGGTTATTCGGGTTCAGTGCTTTATCCTGGATACTGCCATCATCCCTCTATGTAATGTAGAGCAAAAAAGTTCCCCTATGGGAGGGATTTTTAAGGCAGAAACCAGGACTTGAGTCATTCGAGTAGCAGGGTTTATTATTTAATGATTTTCAGGTAATTTATACAAAATAATATAAATGATAACACATATAGAATAAACCACATGGAAAACTAAATGGACATGAAAGAAAATATGGTCATAGATACGTCTCTGATAGGGAGAACTGTCTGAGATGACTGGAAAGGACCAGACGCATTTCGGTTTTGCCTTTTTTTAATAGTCCAGTAAAGAGAGACAGATCTCAGACTGGAAATGCAAAAAGCAACAATTAGCACTCAGAAATGACATTCATGGGGGTAAGCGTGTTACAACAGTGAAGAGAAAAATAAATGTTTACAATTACATATATTACATAGTATTTACTTTATCAATGCATGTGGACAAAGAAGTCAATAGAGTGCAAATGTTGATACATACCAAAATGGAAAGGTTCTCAGTGTGACAAACTGCAACAAACCATGTGGAGAATTAAAATCCTATTGGAGTGTGGACCCATAACGCCAAAAGGCCGCCATTTGATCTGTACTTGTTTATGATTATCTAACACATTAAAGTTGTTAGGAGGATCACCTAGAGTTAAGTTTCTGAGTGGTGAAATGCTGGGTGGGGGAATAGGATAACCCCATTAAGCGGTTCTAAATCCCCAATCCCATTTCACCACAAGGATCCCAAAACAGGAAGGTCCGTATTGAGGGATGTCTATAAAGAGAAAGAAAAGAATAATGTAGTAGATGGGAACAGTATTCATGCAGGACATGGCAATAGCAAAATAATTAGATGGTAATAACCATCGATTACCGTGGCTGTAAATGGAGTAGTGCTTATCTTCACATTGCCCTTGGTGTGATAGAGTATGTAAGGTTTCTCCAGTATGTGGTCCACAAGAGGACACGTGTTCTATAAATAAAAAACGATCGATTTGAATGTGTTATAAACACATTAGGCAAAAAGAAGCCTCATAGGGGGCAAGAGAGAAGCGCCATTACCAAGACCGTGCAAGTGATCATTGTATAGGTGGAGTGAAGCTAGTTCCCAGATGAGAGAGAGAGGAGAAGTTCGCAGTGGTCCAATCAGTTGTTTGTACCAAGAATCAGATAGGCAGGTAAATACACAGTAGGGAAAAGAGACTCATTCTCCAGTCATGCATGTGCAAAAAGTACTAAAATGGAAAAGAAAGGGTATCACCGGTGCATGAAGTATAGAGGTTATCCGAGATGATCTCTGTGGCGAAGGAAAACTTACCCTGCTGATCCCTAGTACACGAGTAATGGCGGCGCGCTCTCAGTAGAGAGCGTCTGCCATTAAATACGCCCGCACCTGTGCGGTGGCCCATGACGCGGGCCACACCCGCAAGGTGTACACGGACCAATCGGGATCCCCCGTGTCCGGAGCGCACAGACGCCGCTCACGTCTGGCGTTGGCTGCGACGTGCGCTCGGGGCACGCCAGCGCATCACATCCGGTCTCCGGAATCCGTACAGTGACGCATTTCCGGAGTCCGTACAGGGGCGAAATTCGCCCAATTTGTGCGCTGAGGGAGAAAAGACCGGAAAGGGAGAAACCTAATGGCGAAACCATTGTGTTAGTAAATGGGTGATTAAAAAGTGGTTAGAATATCCGCATTGATAAAACAAACAGTATGTTTACAATAGCAGTGAAAAACCTTTTATGTACTTCTCATATACAAAGGTATATCATAGCAGATATCATGAAAGTAAAATATAAATGAAAATAGATAGAGAGTCTTCAATATAACTTAGTCACTCATTGGTTGAAGACCCGTAGTGACACTACCATAACACCTCTCATTACCCATAGATTGACATGGGTGTAGTGTACATAAATATGGATGCATTGGCAATTTACCATATAAATGGTTGGTGTTAATCCCAAATTCCTGTAGGTGTACAGGTAACGACCTATATAGTCTATTTATTTGAATATAGATGGTCACTTTGGACCATCACAGCAATGTTGCCCTGTATTAAAAGAAGGGCCAGAGATAGAACACTGCAGGGGCTAAGAATGTCTTGCCTAACATAAATGAAATAATACATGGTCAAATCTTATTAGGAGTATAATACTCTATGGGATAATCTCCCAAATTAGTAATCAGCAGATCATGCAATTATATGGATGTAAAATATTTTATGGTTCCCAACTCCCTGAACTGAACCCTTCAAGGAAGGGTTTGAAGCTAATGTTTTCATTTAATCCTGGAGGAATGGTCGCTCTAAGATTATGAATCCAGTGGGATTCTTTCTGAAGGAGGATCTTGTCCCAATCTCCTCCTCTGCTGCTGGGATGTACTCGATCTAAAATGATGAATGAGATTTGTGGGAATATGCCTTTGTGGGTGGTTAGAACATGTCTCCCTAACGGGAGGTCTGGATTACGTTGGCGCATACAAGAAATGTGCCTTTGGGCTCGTTTGTGAAATTCGTTCTTAGTTTTTCCCACGTAAAAACAGCCACAGCAGCAGAGGAGGAGATAGACTACTCCTATTGTTTGACAGTTCGAGAAGTGTAAAGGTTTATAAGTAGTGTTGAGCGAACACGGACTGTATTATTCGTGTTCGTACCGAATAATTGGATTTTTTTACCCGAACACGGACACTTTACTGTATATTCGGGTAAAAATCCGTGTTCGGTCGTTTTATTTCCGGGTTTTGCATGCTTTGGCACGCTTTTCATGGCGGGCTTTCAACAGCCAATCAACAAGCATTTAACTGGTGTGCCTAAGCCATCCCAGCCATGCCTGCAAATGTATCAGTAGCTGTGATTGGCCGTCTGAAGCATGTGACCAAGTCTTTATAAGTTCGAGGCAGCGCCGCAGCGGCGTCATTCTGCTGCTTAGATCAGGGAGAGAGCACACATAAACGTGCTGGCTGCTGATTTTAGGGACAGACAGGAAAAAAAAACATTTGTGTCCGGATAGAATTGAGGGACAGGTCGGAGTGTTTAAGGCAGGGCGAGTTGTAGGCATTTTAGGGAGAGGCTGCTGCTGATTTTTAGGGAAATTGTGTTCTACAAACTACAATCGATATTGCTGTGTGGGGTGGGGTCTGCACTTAGTCCTGATCTACGATCTCTTCTCAATCCTGTTAGGGATAGAGTCTGCTGAATTTTAGGGAAAGTGTGTTCTACAAACTACAATTGATATTGCTGTGTGGGGTGGGGTCTGCACTTAGTCCTGATCTACGATCTCTTATCAATCCTGTTAGGGATAGAGTCTGCTGAATTTTAGGGAAAGTGTGTTCTACAAACTACAATCGATACTGCTGTGTGGGGTGGAGTCTGCACTTAGTCCTGATCTACGATCTCTTATCAATCCTGTTAGGAATAGAGTCTGCTGAATTTTAGGGAAAGTGTGTTCTACAAACTACAATCGATATTGCTGTGTGGGGTGGGGTCTGCACTTATGCCCCATACACACGTGCAGATTATCTGCAGACTTTTGTCTGCAGACTTACCAAAACCATATAATATGAGGTCAAACCTAAACACTTTCAATTTGTATGCAATCCGGCAGGCCCTTGCACTACATAGAAAAGGTAAGTCTGCAGACAAAAGTCTGCAGATAATCTGCACGTGTGTATGGGGCATTAGTCCTGATCTACGATCTCTTCTCAATCCTGTTAGGGATAGAGTCTGCTGAATTTTAGGGAAAGTGTGTTCTACAAACTACAATCGATATTGCTGTGTGGGGTGGGGTCTGCACTTAGTCCTGATCTACGATCTCTTATCAATCCTGTTAGGGATAGAGTTTGCTGATTTTTAGGGAAAGTGTGTTCTACAAACTACAATCGATATTGCTGTGTGGTGTGGGATAGGAGATAGGCAGGTGTCAGTGATCCACATCCATTTTGCTGTGTGTGGGCTGCAGTGAACACAATCTTTTTGGGGTGCAGTGAACACA
Organism: Pelophylax lessonae; assembly: GCF_965119305.1. Classification (NCBI taxonomy): domain Eukaryota; kingdom Metazoa; phylum Chordata; class Amphibia; order Anura; family Ranidae; genus Pelophylax; species Pelophylax lessonae. The sequence goes on along the minus strand of NC_138772.1, from coordinate 212,072,960 downwards.
ATCTTGGTGCAGTGAACACAATCTTTTTGGGGTGCAGTGAACGAAATCCTTTTGGGGTGCAGTGAACACAATCTTTGTGGGGTGCAGTGAACACAATCTTTTTGGGGTGCACTGAACAAAATCCTTTTAGGGTGCAGTGAACACAATCTTTGTGGGGTGCAGTGAACACAATCTTTTTGGGGTACAGTAAACAAAATCCTTTTGGGGTGCAGTGAACACAATCTTTGTGGGGTACAGTGAACACAATCTTTGTGGGGTGCAGTGAACAAAATCCTTTTGGGGTGCAGTGAACACAATCTTTGTGGGGTACAGTGAACACAATCTTTGTGGGGTGCAGTGAACAAAATCCTTTTGGGGTGCAGTGAACACAATCTTTGTGGGGTGCAGTGAACAAAATCCTTTTGGGGTGCAGTGAACACAATCTTTGTGGGGTGCAGTGAACAAAATCCTTTTGGGGTGCAGTGAACACAATCTTTGTGGGGTGCAGTGAACACAATCTTTGTGCGGTGCAGTGAACAAAATCCTTTGTGGGGTGCAGTGAACACAATCTTTGTGGGGTGCAGTGAACAAAATCCTTTTGGGGTGCAGTGAACACAATCTTTGTGGGGTGCAGTGAACACAATCTTTGTGGTGTGCAGTGAACAAAATCCTTTTGGGGTGCAGTGAACACAATCTTTGTGGGGTGCAGTGAACACAATCTTTGTGGGGTGCAGTGAACAAAATCCTTTTGGGGTGCAGTGAACACAATCTTTGTGGGGTGCAGTGAACACAATCTTTTTGGGGTGCAGTGAAAATCCTTTTGGGGTGCAGTGAACACAATCTTTGTGGGGTACAGTGAACACAATCTCATACTTCTGAAGATTTGTGGGTGCTGCCTGTTCCATACTCCTCCTACTCCTCATCCATCCTTTTAGGGGTACAAACAATAGTAATTGGGGCCTAGTGTGGTTGTGTACGTGTGAGATACATACACTTTTTTTGATCATATTTCCTATTCCGCTATTCAATAAAAACCTTTGGGGATCAATTAAATTGCGGGATAGTCTGTGTCGGTACGTGTGAGATCCACCTTTCCAAGTTTTTGAGGTTCATCTCATACTTCTGAAGATTTGAGGGTGCTGCCTGTTCCATACTCCTCCTACTCCTCATCCATCCTTTTAGGGGTACAAACAATACTAATTGGGGCCTAGTGTGGTTGTGTACGTGTGAGATGCATACACTTTTTTTGATCATATTTCCTATTCCGCTATTCAATAAAAACCTTTGGGGATCAATTAAATTGCGGGATAGTCTGTGTCGGTACGTGTGAGATCAACCTTTCCAAGTTTTTGGGGTTCATCTCATACTTCTGAAGATTTGAGGGTGCTGCCTGTTCCATACTCCCCCTACTCCTCATCCAGCCTTTTAGGGGTACAAACAATAGTAATTGGGGCCTAGTGTGGTTGTGTACGTGTGATATACATACACTTTTTTTTTGATCATATTTTCCATTCCGCTATTTAATTAAAACCTTTGGGTATAAACAATTAAATTGCGTGATAGTCTGTGTCGGTACGTGTGAGATACACCTTTCCAATTTTTGGGGCGCATCTCATACTGCCGAGGTTTTGAGGGTGCTTCAGTCTGCCTCCTGCCTGCTCCTCCTACTCCTCTTCCTCATCCTCCCTTTAGGGTACAAAAAAATTTAATCGGGCCTAGTCTGTGTTTGTACGTGTGAGATACACAGTTTTTTATCCTATTCCGCTATTCAATATACACCCTTTTGGTGTAAAAAACATTAAATTGCGGCATAGTTTGCATATTTGACTGTGAGATACACCCGTGCGATACTGTTGTTCTTTTGTTCCGCTATTCAATAAACACCTTTCTAGGGCAAGATCTTAAATTACAGAAATATGAGGAGACCGTCAAATAAGGGCCGTGGCCTGGGTCATGGTGCTGCTGGTAGAGCTCCTGTTGCAAGGAGAGGACGTGGTCGATCTGTGCCAGCTACACGCACAAGTGAAACGCCTTCCTCAAGTGTGAGTAGGCGACAGAACCTGCATCAGTATTTGGTAGGGCATCATACGCCTCTAGAAGTGATGAGGCCAGAACAAGTGGAGGCGATAGTAGATTGGTTTGCTGCTGACAGTGCCTCCAGTTCCTTCACATTGTCTCCCACTCAGTCTACTGCAGAAAGGTCAGAGTTGGCACCTGCAGCCAATGTCCAACCGTCTTTCACCTCACCCCCTTGCAAATCAGGCAAGCAGTCTGAGCCCCAAGCCATGCAGCAGTCTCTTATTCTTTTTGAGGACTCTGTCAGCAGGGTTTCCCAGGGCCATCCACCTAGCCCTGCCCCAGAAGTGGAAGAGATTGAGTGCAGCGATGCCCAACCACTTATTTCTCAAGATGAGTACATGGAAGGACCATCACAGCACGTCTCCGATGATGACGAAACGCAGGTGCCAACTGCTGCGGCGTTCAGCATTGTGGAGACCGACAAGGAGGGCAGGGGTAAAGACTGGGTGGAAGATGATGTGGAGGACGATGAGGTCCTCGACCCCACATGGAATGAACGTCATGCAGGTGACCTGAGTAGTTTGGAGGAAGAGGCGGTGGTCGCACAGAGCCACCAGCCCAGCAGAAGAGGGAGCAGGGTGCAGAAGCGGAGCGGCCGTGCCCTAGACACTACGCCTGCTACTGCCCAACGCAGCAAGGGAACGAGCGCACCAAAGTCAGCTCAAAGGAGTTCTCTAGCGTGGAAGTTCTTTAGAAAATGTGCTGATGACAGGACACGAGTGGTTTGCACCCTGTGCAATCAGAGCCTGAAGCGAGGCATAAACCTTCTCAACCTGAGCACAACCTGCATGATCAGGCATCTAAGTGCAAAGCACGAGCTGCAGTGGAGTACACACCTTCAAAACCAAGAAACGTCTCTGGCTCATCCTGCTTCCTCTTCTGCTGCAGTCTCGGCCGCTCCAGCCACATCTGTAGTCATACCGGCACCTGCCACCCCGCAAACAGACGATCTGTCAGCAACACCACCTGGGTCACCAACAACCATCTCCACAATGTCCCATGGAAGCGTTCAGCTTTCCATCTCCCAAACACTTGAGAGGAAGAGGAAGTACCCCCCTACCCACCCGCGATCCCTGGCCCTGAATGCCAGCATTTCACAATTATTGGCCTTTGAAATGCTGTCATTCCGTCTGGTGGAGACGCACAGTTTTAAAAAGCTTATGTCGGTGGCTGTCCCACAATACGTCGTGCCCAGCCGCCACTACTTTAAAAGGCAAGCCATCCCTTCCCTGCACAACCAAGTGGGGTAAAAAATCAGGTGTGCACTGCGCAACGCCATCTGTGCCAAGGTCCACCTAACTACCGATACGTGGACCAGTAAGCACGGTCAGGGGCGTTATATCTCCCTAACGGCACACTGGGTAAATGCAGTGGCGGATGGGCCTGAGGCGGATAGCAATTTGGCGCATGTCCTTCCACCACCGAGGATTGCAGGGCGCTTCAGTTTGCCTCCTGTTCCTAACTCATCCTACTCCGCTACCTCATCCTCTACCGCCTCCTCATCCGGACAGCGTAACACCTTCACCACCAACTTCAGCACGGCCAGGGGTAAACGACAGCAGGCAGTTTTACAACTTGCCTGTTTGGGGGACAAACCACACACCACGCAGGAGTTGTGGAGGAGCATGGAACAGCAGACAAATGAGTGGTTGCTGCCAGCGAGCCTCAAGCCCGGCCTGGTGGTGTGTGATAACGGGCGAAATCTCATAGCAGCTCTGGGCCTAGCCGGTTTGACGCACATCCCTTGCCTGGCGCATGTGCTGAATTTGGTGGTGCAGAGGTTCCTTAAAAACTACCCCGATATGTCAGAGCTGCTGCAGAAAGTGCGGGCCGTCTGTGCGCACTTTCGGCGTTCTCACCCTGCTGCTGCTCGCCTGGCAGCGCTGCAGCGTAACTTCGGCCTTCCCGCTCACCGCCTCATGTGTGACGTGCCCACAAGGTGGAACTCCACCTTGCACATGCTGCAAAGACTGTGCGAGCAGCAGCAGGCCATAGTGGAGTTTCAGCTGCAGCACGCACACGTGAGTCGCTCTGCGGAACAGCACCACTTCACCACCAATAACTGGGCCTCCATGCGAGACCTGTGTGCCCTGTTGCGCTGTTTTGAGTACTCCACAAACATGGCCAGTGGCGATGACGCCGTTCTCAGCTTAACTATCCCACTTCTATGCCTCCTTGAAAAAACAATTTGGGTGATGATGGAAGAGGATGTGGCACAGGATGAGGAGGAGGAGGAGGAGGAGGAGGATGAAGAGGTAACATTTCCAAGGCTTTCAGGGCAGTCATTTGCAAGGGGCTCCGAAGGTGGGTTCCTGCACACACAAACGCCAGGGACACAATTGTCCAGCAGGGGCACAGTTCTAGAGGATGAGGAGGAGGAGGAGCTGGAGGAGGAGATGGAACCATGTTCACAGCAGGGTGGCACCCAGGCCAGCTCATGGCCATCACTGGTGCGTGGCTGGGGGGATACAGAGGACACGGACGATACACCTCCCACAGAGGACAGCCTTTCGTCGCCTCTGGGCAGCCTGGCACACATGAGCGATTACATGCTGCAGTGTCTCCACAACGACCGCCGAGTTGCCCACATTCTAACTTGTGCTGATTTCTGGGTGGCCACGCTGCTGGATCCCCGTTACAAGGACAACGTACCGTCCTTAATTCACTCACTGGAGCGCGATCGCAAGATGCGCGAGTACAAGCGCACGCTGGTAGACGCGATGCTGCTGGCATTCCCATCTGACAGCGGGGCCACAGTGGAAGCACAAGGCAGAGGAGGAGGAGGAGGTCGCCAACGCAACCAGGGCACCGCCAGCACCTCAGAAGGCAGGGTTAGCATGGCCGAAATGTGGAAAAGCTTTGTCAGCACGCCAAAACAAACAGAAGCACCAGCAGCTCAGATGGAACGTCTTAGCAGGAGGCAGCATTTTACCAACATGGTGGAGCAGTATGTGTGCACACGCCTACATGTAGTGAATGACGGGTCTGCCCCCTTCAACTTCTGGGTCTCCAAATTGGGCACATGGCCTGAGCTTGCCCTTTACGCCTTGGAGGTGCTGGCGTGCCCTGCAGCCAGTGTATTATCTGAACGGGTATTTAGCACGGCTGGTGGCGTTATAACAGACAAGCGCAGCCGCCTGTCCAGAGACAATGTGGACAAGCTCACGTTCATTAAAATGAACCAGGCATGGATCCCACGGGACTTTTCCATACCTTATGCAGAATAGCAATGGATACCGACCTTACCCACCCACTGTTCCATTTTTGCTCTTTCTCACTCTTTTGGGGTGTACCCTCATTTAAAATTTGTGAAAAGAAGCAGTGTTGGCTACCTCGTCCTCCTCAGGGCCAGATTAACGTAGGGGCTATTGGAGCTGCAGCTCCAGGCCCCTACCTTTTATATAGGTCCCGGGTTGGCCATATTCACTGTTACTGCTCTTCTGTCACTTGTAAACACAGAAGTCTGGCTTCTATGCTCGCTTCCCCAGTCAGCACCCTCAGAACCTCCCCACACAGCGCGAAGGCCGGACAAGGAGGGACAGTTGCCGATGCATGGATGTGTTTATGGGCTTCAGAGACAGCATCCCATGTTGAATTAGGCATGCATGGCTGCACCCTTCCTCCTCTGGGTGCATGCCAAGGCACGGCCCTTAAGGCCCTTCAAAATCCTCAGCACCAAGCCCATGATGCTCTTAATCCGGCCCTGGTCCTCCTCCACCGCCGCTTCCACCTACACCGCCCATAGGGTGTGCACCTCAAAGTTGAAATACACATGCATGTGTTTGCCTACATGTACATGGCCCCGATACATTACTCTCCCTGCTGGCAAAGAGAAATAGAGCAGAGCAGGCCTGAGGGAGATCTTTCCCATCTCCTCACTGGCAAACAGAGTGATAATGCTATGTGCCCTAGGTGATTAGGGTGTGCCCAGGCACACCCGGCACACCCTGTGCGCACGCCTATGACACCACCACCTCAACCTCCCTCCTACTCCATATGGGCCTCGTCCTTCAGAGATGAGGAACATTGTTTTATTTTTCTGTTTTTTTTTGTTGTTTTAAGTTATTTCCCTATCCACATTTGTTTCCAGAGCACTTGCCATGCTCTTAATTACGTTTTGCTGCCATTTGCAGCACTCTAGCCCTTTCCATTGGTGTTTTAGAGCCATTTTAGTGCCTGAAAGTTTGGGTCCCCATTGACTTCAATGGGGTTCGGTGTCCGGGAAAAGTTCGGCAAAAGTCCGGGACACGGACCCGGACTTTTTTTTAAAGTTCGGCCGAACCCGTCGAGCACGGACATCTAGGTGTCCGCTCAACCCTATTTATAAGGCAAACCATTCAGTAAAAGTATATTGGTATTCGTACATATAAACTGGCAAATATTACAGCCCCCACATCTATAGGTACCTAGCCGTTTGCACGGGTCACGGCGGAATTCCCCTGTGTATTCGCTATTGACTAGGCTATCTTTTAGCGATCTAGCTCTGCGATAAGTGATCGCTGGCTTCTCTGTAACAAACGGATTTAAATTGGGGTCACATGTTAATAAATGCCAGTATTTACCTAAGATGTTATGTATTTGATTATGTTGCCTAGTATACTTTGTAATGATCCTTGCTTGATGTTGGATCTGATTGGTATTTTGTGTGACATATGACTTTTAATACAGGGCAACATTGCTGTCATGGTCCAAAGTGACCATCTATATTCAAATAAATAGACTATATAGGTCGTTACCTGTACACCTACAGGAATTTGGGATTAACACCAACCATTTATATGGTAAATTGCCAATGCATCCATATTTATGTACACTACACCCATGTCAATCTATGGGTAATGAGAGGTGTTATGGTAGTGTCACTACGGGTGTTCAACCAATGAGTGACTAAGTTATATTGAAGACTCTCTATCTATTTTCATTTATATTTTACTTTCATGATATCTGCTATGATATACCTTTGTATATGAGAAGTACATAAAAGGTCTTTCACTGCTATTGTAAACATACTGTTTGTTTTATCAATGCGGATATTCAAACCACTTTTTGAAATCACCCATTTACTAACACAATAGTTTCGCCATTAGGTTCTTCCCTTTCCGGTCTTTTCTCCCCCAGCGCACAAAGGGGGCGAATTTCGCCCCTGTACGGACTCCGGAAATGCGTCACTGTACGGATTCCGGAGACCGGATGTGATGCGCTGGCGTGCCCCGAGCGCACGTCGCGGCCCACGCCAGACGTGGGCGGCGTCTGTGCACTCCGGACACGGGGGATCCCGATTGGTCCGTGTACACCTTGCGGGTGTGGCCCGCGTCATGGGCCACCGCGCAGGTGCGGGCGTATTTAATGGCGGACGCTCTCTACTGAGAGCGAGCCACCATTACTCGTGTACTAGGGATCAGCAGGGTAAGTTTTCCTTTGCCACAGAGATCATCTCGGATAACCTCTATACTTCATGCACCGGTGATACCCTTTCTTTTCCATTTTAATACTCTTTGCACATGCATGACTGGATAATGAGTCTCTTTTCTCTACTGTGTATTTACCTGCCTATCTGATTCTTGATACAAACAACTGATTGGACGTGTGTAGTTTGTAATGCCTCAGGTCAAGTTGGGGGATTTTAAGGGCAGGAGTAAGAGATGTAGATGGTAGTAGATAACGTAAATAATTTATTAAAACAATATAATATATACAAAACACTTGAGAGTGAATTGGTAAAGGCCCATTAAGTGCTGGTGAGAGAGAATTAAGGAGTGTGTGTTACACGTGAAAAATGAGTGACATTTACCTTCCAATATAAGATCCACAAATCCAACCTTTTCAACAACTGATTGGACCACTGCGAACTTCTCCTCTCTCTCTCATCTGGGAACTAGCTTCACTCCACCTATACAATGATCACTTGCACGGTCTTGGTAATGGCGCTTCTCTCTTGCCCCCTATGAGGCTTCTTTTTGCCTAATGTGTTTATAACACATTTGAATCGATCGTTTTTTATTTATAGAACACGTGTCCTCTTGTGGACCACATACTGGAGAAACCTTACATACTCTATCACACCAAGGGCAATGTGAAGATAAGCACTACTCCATTTACAGCCACGGTAATCGATGGTTATTACCATCTAATTATTTTGCTATTGCCATGCCCTGCATGAATACTGTTCCCATCTACTACATTATTCTTTTCTTTCTCTTTATAGACATCCCTCAATACGGACCTTCCTGTTTTGGGATCCTTGTGGTGAAACGGGATTGGGGATTTAGAACCGCTTAGTGGGGTTATCCTATTCCCCCACCCAGCATTTCACCACTCAGAAACTTAACTCTAGGTGATCCTCCTAACAACTTTAATGTGTTAGATAATCATAAACAAGTACAGATCAAATGGCGGCCTTTTGGCGTTATGGGTCCACACCCCGATAGGATTTTAATTCTCCACATGGTCTGTTGCAGTTTGTCACACTGAGAACCTTTCCATTTTGGTATGTATCCACATTTGCACTCTATTGACTTCTTTGTCCACATGCATTGATAAAGTAAATACTATGTAATATATGTAATTGTAAACATTGAGCCTCGGTTCACACTAGGCGGCCGCAGGTCGCCTCCCATAGGGTAGCTGCGGACCCGTTCTAATAGGAGCGACACAAGTCGCTCCGACCTAGAAAAAGGGTCCAGAGCTTCTTTGGGGCGACCAGGAGGCGACCGCCATAGACTTCAATGTTATGAAGTCCGTGGCGGCCGCTCCGAGGTCGCGGCACGCTGCTCGCACCGCCTTGTTCTTTTCTTTCTCTTTATAGACATCCCTCAATACGGACCTTCCTGTTTTGGGATCCTTGTGGTGAAACGGGATTGGGGATTTAGAACCGCTTAGTGGGGTTATCCTATTCCCCCACCCAGCATTTCACCACTCAGAAACTTAACTCTAGGTGATCCTCCTAACAACTTTAATGTGTTAGATAATCATAAACAAGTACAGATCAAATGGCGGCCTTTTGGCGTTATGGGTCCACACCCCGATAGGATTTTAATTCTCCACATGGTCTGTTGCAGTTTGTCACACTGAGAACCTTTCCATTTTGGTATGTATCCACATTTGCACTCTATTGACTTCTTTGTCCACATGCATTGATAAAGTAAATACTATGTAATATATGTAATTGTAAACATTGAGCCTCGGTTCACACTAGGCGGCCGCAGGTCGCCTCCCATAGGGTAGCTGCGGACCCGTTCTAATAGGAGCGACACAAGTCGCTCCGACCTAGAAAAAGGGTCCAGAGCTTCTTTGGGGCGACCAGGAGGCGACCGCCATAGACTTCAATGTTATGAAGTCCGTGGCGGCCGCTCCGAGGTCGCGGCACGCTGCTCGCACCGCGATCTCGGAGGTCGCCCCGGGAAGTAGTGTCGCAGTAGTGTGAACCGGCGCTTATTTTTCTCTTCACTGTTGTAACACACTTACCCCCATGAATGTCATTTCTGAGTGCTAATTGTTGCTTTTTGCATTTCCAGTCTGAGATCTGGCTCTCTTTACTGGACTATTGAAAAAGGCAAAACCGAAACGCGTCTGGTCCTTTCCAGTCATCTCAGACAGTTCTCCCTATCAGAGACGTATCTATGACCATATTTTCTTTCATGTCCATTTAGTTTTCCATGTGGTTTATTCTATATGTATTATCATTTATATTATTTTGTATAAATTACCTGAAAATCATTAAATAATAAAACCTGCTACTCGAATGACTCAAGTCCTGGTTTCTGCCTTAAAAATCCCACCCATAGGGGAACTTTTTTGCTCTAAATACACCACTGGGTTTAGGTCACTACCAACCCCCAAGGCCTAATTTTTCTGCACTTGTTTGACAGGTGCATACAATTTAAATGACGTATGTCATTTTTAACAGCAGAACCTGTCCCTGTGCCCTGCTAACTGTGAGGGGCTACGGTGTTCAGGCACCACTAACACCAAAGGCCCAATTTTTGGCACTTGTATAGCACATGCAATTTCAAATTTGCATGGAATTCTTACCAGCAGGTCCCGTTCCTGTACCCACCAAGAGTAAATGCGAGGGGTTACGGTGTTCAGGCACCATCAACAAGCAAGGCCCAATTTTTCTGCACCTGTATGACAAGTACATGTGATTTGAAACTTGTATGTATATTTGTATATGACATTTTATGCTTTAGAAATGTTAGTATAGCTGCAGCAGGTTTATACATCGTATGCACGTAGATGCCCTACTTTACAGGCACATTCAGGGGACCCCCCCCCCCAGGCACAATATTTAAAAAAATGAAAAATTCCTTCACTTTCACTTTAAGCCTCATTAAAATCAGTAAGTAAGTCAGTGCTCCTTTAAAAATGATTGTTTTTTAAAACTTTTTTTCATTGCTACATGTTCCCCAGGTCAGGACCTGGACCCCCATACACTTTTTTGAGGCAATAACTTGCAATTAAGCCTTCAAAATGAGACCGTTTTGGTTTTCGAGGTTCGAGTCCCATAGACTTCATTTGGGTCCATTTGTTCGAACAAACTTTTACTCTGTTCGCAGTGTTCTGGTGCGAACTGAACCGGGGGGTGTTTGGCTCATCACTACCCCACATCCCTTAAAGTCCAGTTTTGTTAGGAGGGATATGGGAAGGTTACTTTCTCCCTATCTTTTCCTTGCTCCTACTGTCCAATATTACATTTATGGATGTGGATGTGGGCAGTTGTCCCTAGAACTGATATACATATTTAACTTCCCTGGGTTACCTGAATGGTTGGTAACGGCTGAAGAAAGTTTCGAAGATTGCCATTTTTCTCTCAAAGACTGTGTTCTAATGCTCGAGAGATGTGTGAGGCCTGCTCAACATGGGATAGGGAGGGTGAGATGAAGAATAAAATGCACAGTGATGGTTTCCTATGGCAACGGAAGAATCTTTGCCTGGATTACAAATTGTCTGATCAAGTGATGTGTTGGAGAGCGGGATAAATGCATCTTGCTGTACAAAAGGACTGTGTCTGCTTAACAGTAAATGGTGCAAGTTTGGACGGAGAAAATGGCGGCCCAGGGCACATGGATCGGTGTGCCGGAGCTATACAGGAAAATGCATCCAATGACAGCGGGACATTTTTCCAAAAGAGTGGCAGTGTGGATGCTGTAGAGAAAATTGTTGACCATGCATTTAATGACAGTGGGACATTTTTCAAATACAGTATGGCGAATCTTGCTTGTACAAGTGCTAAGAAGAGAAATGTTGGCCCTGCATCTGACAGCGGGGACAATTCTACTGACTTGCAAGGAGGGTCATTTGGCTCAGAGTGATGGAGGCGCAGCTGAAGCCCTAGTACAAGTAAGGATGGCGGATGCGTGCAAGCAGAGAAGTAACTACCATGCAGGCTGAGCTGAGATGGAGCGGCATTGGAAGGGTTACTATACCGCGCGGGAAAGCGTGCGCTGGAAAGTTCTGCCTAGCAGGAGGAGCCACCGCCAATTTAGAGTCGTTGGCGGAGACGCCGCCCATGCACAGCCAATCCTGAGAAGGAGGGAAAGTCCATAAATGACTTTCGCCTCTGGGTGGTGCTGAGAGGGAAACACATGTGTGGAGGAGCAAGATGGAGAGAGCCGGAGGGCAGTAGAGGCTGTCCCATGTGTTGGCGGAGAACCTGCGGAGCACCGAGAGCCGAAAACATCCACCCTGTGGGATACAGGGATGCGGCTGGTTCCTGACGGAAGACTGTGCACCACAGGAGGTGTGGAGCACTTGGGCCTGGCTGTCAAAATGAAACATGCAAACAGCATCATCCCTAGTTGTCACCTTGTGCCGCTCATTTTACCTTCTGACTCACTCCTGTTATTACTTATCAGCAGGAACCTATATAGCACTTATCAAAACTACTCTTTACCTCTCTACATATAAAAATCAGCTGACAGCAGAGGGAGGGGGCATATCAGAGGTTCTCTATACAGAACCATATGGGGGCGGGGTCAGGTCAGTAACTTCTCCTCTAAGCAGTGAAGAGTGGGAGGGGGGTAAGTAAGAAAATATTTCCCCTCACAACAAAGGGGGTGGGGAAGGGGGAGGGGCATCTGCAGATTTCTACATCAAGGTTTCAGCTCACAGCAGAGATAATGGGGAAGGGGTCAGGTCAGCACTTCTGCTCTAGACAGTGGACTCAGCTTGAAGCAATGGGAGTGGGGGAGGGGAAGAAAGCATTTCCAATCTACATATAGGAATCAGCTGACAGCAGAAGAAGTGGGGGAGAGGGAGGGGGAATGTTAGAATCTCTTTATACAGAAGACTCAGATAATGGGGAAGGGGTCAGGTCAGCACTTCTGCTCTAGACAGTGGACTCAGCTTGAAGCAATGAAAGCATGAAAGAAAACATTTTCCCTCTACATATAGGAATCAGGTAACAGCAGTGGGGGAGGAGAAGGGGAGGGGCAGCACTTCACTACACAGAACCATAATCTCACAGCAGACTTAATGGGGGAGGGGTCAGGTGAAAACCTTCTCCTCTAAACAGTGTACTCAGCTTGAAGCAATGGGAGTGGGGGAGGGGATAAAATAAAATATTTCCCCTCTACATATAGGAAGAGGGAGTGGGGGAGGGGTGGGTTAAGATTTCTAAATACATGTCAGGAGCTAGGGAGACCAGACACATAGCTACACATGGAAACAGAGACCAAACAAAGTAGAGAGCCTTAACCACTTTACCACCGGAGGATTTTCCTGCTTTACGTCCAGGCCACTTTTTGTGATTCGGCACTGTGCGACTTTAACTGACAATTGCGCGGTCATGCAACGTCGTACCCAAACGAAATTTATGTCCTTTTTTTCCCACAAACAGAGCTTTCTTTTGGTGGTATTTGATCACCTGTGCAATTTTTATCTTTTTGCAATATTAATAAAAAACGCGACAATTTTGAAAAAATAACAATATTTTTCTACTTTGACAGTTAAAAAATATCCAATATATTCAATTTTTGTCATATATTTATGCCAAAATGTATTTAGCTACATGTCTTTGAAAAAAAAAAATCTCAATGAGCGTATTTTTAACCGCTTTAAGACCGGAAGATTTTACCCCCTTCCTGACCAGGCCATATTTTGCGATTCGGCACTGTGTTACTTTAACGGACAATTGCCCGGTCGTGCGACACTGTACCCAAATTAAATTTATGTCCTTGTTTTCCCCACAAACAGAGCTTTCTTTTGGTGTTATTTGATCACCTGTGCAATTTTTACTTTTTGCGCTATAAACAAAAAAAAAACGACAATTTTGAAAAAATAACAATATTTTTCACATTTTTTTTATATGAAATTCCCCCCCAAAAAAATTAAAAAATCAACATTTTTTAACATTTTAGGCCAATTTGTTTTCTACTACATATGTTTGGTAAAAAAAATAGCAATAAGCGTATTTTGATTGGTTTGCGCAAAAGTTATCGCAGCTACTAACTACGGGAAATTTATGTCATTTTTATTGTTTTTTTTTTAACTAGTAATGGCGGCGATCTGCGATTTTTTTTTTTGCATGACTGCGACATTGCGGCGGACAGATCGGACCCCTAACTGACATTTTTTACACTTTTGGGGGTACCAGTGACATTACTACAGTAATCAGTGCTATAAATATGCACTGTTACTGTAAAAATGACACTGACAGGGAAGGGGTTAACTCTTATTGGTGATCAAGGGGTTAATGTATGCCTGGTGCTTACTGATGTGTGTGGGGGGAGGGGACTGTGTGATACAGACGCAGATCGCAGGTTCAGCTATGCTGAATCCTGCAATCTGTCACTGTTTGTCACATAGGAGATCCGCCTGCTTTGTTTACACAAGTGGGCGGATCTCCACACTCGATCCCCGATGATCAGGGAAGAGCGGCAGTGATCGCTGCCTCTCCTCCCCTAGCCCGACTCCCGCTGTGTCAGAATACAGCGGGAGCACACCGCCCACAAGGGGAGGAGTCCAGCGATGTAGGTCTACGTCGCTGGACAATAACGAGCCACTTTGCTGCAGTACCCTCAATGTGAGCGGTCGGCAAGTGGTTATTGCCGATTTATTTACAGCGAAACATATAAACAAGCATACACAGCAACCAGTGAACATAGGAAATAGCAGCAAACAAAAACCAACCCCAAAGACAAAATAACTAAAGAACCTAAGAACTGACTAGCTAGAAATATTTACAATATAAGGGACAAGGGTAACAGGGAAGCAAGGAAGAGGGCAAACAAGACTGCTTACTAGGCAGAGGAGTACAGGAAAGATATGGCTAAGGATCAGGATCACAGGAACAAGGCTCTGCTAACAAGAAGCCAATCAGAATAGTGACCAACTTGGGAAAGGGAGGAGCAGCCTTTTTTTTTTTTAAAGAAATATTTATTGATTTTTCAGCAATTTACAAATTATACAACATTCCACTCAAAAACACGAGTGTAAAAGTAACACAGTAGAACATGTGTGGTATACAGTGGGTGGAGTAATGGCCCATACAACTGAAATCAAAGCAAATGAACCAAGGTGTCAAGAGACCATAACTAATGTCAGCCAAGAGAGAAGGGAGGGAGGGAAGGGGGGGGGAGGGGGGGGGGGAGTGGGAGAGGCGAGAGCAGAGTGAATGCCCTGCGGGGAGAGGGAACAAGCGGGGTATAGCAGTAGAACTGGAAGAGAGGGAAAGGAAGGAGGAGGAACATGGGGGGTAAGGAAGGGAGGGAGGGGTGATCAGGTTAGCAGACATATCAGTATCAAAGAGTTATCTAGGTATATCACATATGTTTGATGACCAACTACAGCCAGAGGGGTGAAAAAAAGGGGGGAAACAAGGACAAGGCTAGATGATCTTTCAGCAGGTAGTAATAGTATAGGGTAATTGAAACCATCTACATAATCCAGGAGGAGGGGGGGGGGGGAGAGAAGTGGGAGTCAAGGGAGTATTCTAGTGAGCCGTATCAGCCTCTAAGGTAAATGGAGGTGGAGAAGTGTTCGGGTGGAAAAGGACCAAGTACGCCTGCCATTTCCTCCAGAACTTAATTTGGTTGGACTTGAACACAGACAGGTCCAGACGATCCTTGGTAAGCAGGCTATCCAAGTCCGATTGTAGCTCTTTCACAGTGGGTGGGGAGGGGGATATCCAGTGTCTGAGAATAGTCCTACGGGCAAGCATTAGGCACGTAGAGATCCAGGCTTTATGGGCAAGCAGTATAGACGCCTGGGTTTTATCATGTGTGACATAAGCAAGCGGAGGGTTATTGTCCAAAAGTCCAAACAACAGTGGAAGGGGATTTTTCGTGGGTTGGAGGCCCGTGACCCTATGTATCAGAAGTTCCACACTGTTCCAGAAGGAAGACACAATCGGGCAACTCCACAGCCGGTGGTGTAACGTAGGGCGGTGCGCTGAGCACCAGGAGCATCCTTGGAATGGAATATGCAGGGGAGAGGACGAGAAAGGAGAGTAGGCATGGTGGAGTATTTTCAATTGCTGCTCCCTCCAAAATTCGTTAGTGTTGAAGGCACATGTGGTGATATACCCCGCTATCAAGAGCCGCTTGGAGCCAGTAATATTCAGGGCCTTGTCCCATGAAGATTTGGTGAAGTCCGGTCGTGTGTCCAGTATTGTGGCCTGAAGAGGACGGTAGACGTGGGCGAGTTTAGAATGTTCCACAGATAGGATGGTATCCAAGATGGAAGGCAGGAATCGCTTTGATCTGTCCCTGCACAAAGCCATGGCATGGGAGGTGACCTGACGTATATGTAGGAAATGGTGAACAGGGAGTTTATACAGGTGTTGCAGGTCTTCGAAGGGGAGAGGTGCACCCGTCTTCGAGTCAAATAATTGAGCAAAAGTCCTTAGTCCTTCCTGGGCCCAGGTGGAGTAGACGCTTTCCAGTTCCATTGAGCACAGGGACGGGTTTCCCGCTATAGGGAGATGTTGGGATATGTACTGCGGCAGACCCAACTTTTTCCTAATCTCCCTCCAAGCCACAAGAGTATCTCGGAACAAGATATTTGACCTGAGATCCGGGGGAAGATCCTTTAGTTTGCTATGCAGGAGCCCTGCTAGTGAAAAAGGGACCGGGATTTGTGATTCCAAAGAAAAATTTGAGAACCTAGAAGACCCCTTTAGCCAATCCATACCCACTCTCAACAGGCAAGATAAATTGTACAGTCTAATATCGGGTAGGTTTGCGCCCCCAAGCGACTTGGGGGGGTATAGTTTGGGGAGAGAGATCCTTGACCTTTTGGTTTTCCACAAGAACCTGGAAAGGGATTTGTGTAAGGTGTTAATGTCAGTGTGTTTAATAAGCAGTGGAAGTGTCTGCATGAGGTATAACACTTTAGGGAACGTGACCATTTTATAGAGGTGACACCTGCCTAGGAGAGACAACGGAAGGGAGACCCAATTATCTAGTTCTACAGCCAGTTTCGCTATCAATGGGGTATAGTTTAATTGGTACAGGGAGTCGGGTGATTTACCTATATGAATACCCAAGTACTTAATACTGGTTTTGGCAATGGCAAAGGGGGATTTCGAGGTCCACCCCAGAGAGCGCAGTTGGCCGAGAGGAAGTATTTCACTCTTCGTGTAGTTGATTCGCAGACCTGAGCACAATTTAAATCTATCGAATATATCCTTGACATGGTGCATGTCTCGTTCCGGGTCGGAGGTGAACAATAGAATATCATCTGCGAATAGGGTAGATTTAATTTCCTCTCGACCAATCCGAATGCCCTTCAGGGGGGAAGTGAAGGACAAGTGTCTGGAGAGGGGTTCTAAAGCTAAATTGAACAATAGTGGGGAGAGGGGGCAGCCCTGCCTGGTCCCCTTGTGCAGGGGGATGGGTTCTGATATAATATTAGAGGTTACAACATTAGCCGTAGGGGATGCATACATCGCCGATATGAGGTGGAGGAAGGGGCCTGAGAAGCCGAATTTTTGGAGGGCCAGGCGTAGCCACTGGAAACTAACATTGTCGAATGCCTTTTCGGCATCCAACGTGATAATGGCATAGTTGTTAGAGGGGTCGGCTCGTGCTTGCGCCAATACTGCCAGGACCTTGCGAATGTTAGACGTCGCAGAGCGCCCCTTGGTAAAACCCGCCTGGGATGGATGGAGGAGAGATGGCATGACCACGGCCAATCTGGAGGCTATAATTTTCGATAAAAGTTTAGCATCTAGGTTGATGAGTGAAATCGGGCGATAGGAGCCCGGCTCCGTAGCAACCTTTCCAGGTTTCGGGATGAGCTTTATGAAAGCCTGCGAGCCCGTGGGCATGTACCTCCCTCCATCCATGATAT
Organism: Pelophylax lessonae; assembly: GCF_965119305.1. NCBI lineage: Eukaryota > Metazoa > Chordata > Amphibia > Anura > Ranidae > Pelophylax > Pelophylax lessonae. Next base: position 212,055,611 of record NC_138772.1, on the reverse strand, counting down.
GTTGAAAGACATTAGTCAACGTGGGGGTAAGCAAGGATTTGGTCAGCTTGTAAAACTCGGACGTGTACCCGTCCGGTCCGGGGGCCTTGCCAGGGGATAGGGATGCAACGAAAGACATTACCTCCTCAGTGGTGAGGGGCGCATTCAGGGCAGACAATTGATCTGACGTTACCCGTGGAAGATGAACCTCCTCTAGAAATTTATTGGCTTCCTCGACATTTATCGGATCAGGGCCATATAGCTTAGCATAAAATTGCTGCATGACAGAGTTAATCCCTTTCGGGGTGTCAATTAATGCCCCCGACTGGTCTTTGAGGGAGGTGATATGGGTTGGAGTGAAGGGGCCCCTGCACAAACGGGCCAGAAGTTTGCCAGACTTATTGCCGTACTTATGGTATTGGAGATCTTGGACAGAGCGATGGAATTGTTCGTGTGCCATTGCCCACTCATCAAAGCATCGCTTAGCTTCCTTCCAGCGGGCTCTGCGGGCAGGAGTATCTTGCTGCAGGAGTTCGGAATGGGCAGAGCGCAAGTTGGCGCTAGCGGTCTGATATTTAGTCTCCGCAGTCCGCTTGTATGCCGATGCAAAAGCGATGATTCTGCCCCTAAGGACAGCTTTTCCGGTCTCCCACAGCAAGACAGGGTCAGATGAGTGAGATTCATTATCACGCAGGAATTCTTCCCAGGTGCGGGTCAGGATCGACAAGATGTCAGCGTTATTAGCAAGATAAGACGGAAATCTCCAGGGTGTACGGGCAGAGGGCGATTCTGACAAGGATAGGTCGACCAAAAGGGGGGAGTGGTCAGAGATTACCAGATCGGAGATTGAAGGGTCGTGCAGCGTAGGAAGGATGGGTGCGGTGCAAAGGAAATAATCTATGCGTGAAAACGTGCCATGGGGGGAGGAATAGAAGGTATATTCTTTGTCTGTGGGGTGCGCTAGGCGCCACACATCAGTCAAATGAAGACTGTCAGCAAACGCCGACAGCGTAATGCCTGAGGAATGGGCATGGGGGACACCTGCAGGTGACTTCAGTGACCTATCTTCTGTAGGGTTCATGACCACGTTGAAGTCGCCACCAACCAACAGGGGGAGGTGGGCGTATGGGGCCAGTACGCCCGTGAGGGTATGGAAGAAGGCGTGCGTCGGAGGTGTGGGGGCATACACGTTGGACAGGATGATGTCCTTAGGGCCATGGGATAATTTAAGGACCTGTATCCTGCCCTGGTCATCGGTGTATAGGGGGGTGCAATCATGTGTAAGGCGTTTATGTATCAATATGAGAACACCAGCTTTACCTTTGGGCGCAGTCGAGCCATAGACTCGGCCCACCCAAAGCTTGCGCATACGTTCGATATCGGCTGAGGAAAGGTGGGTTTCCTGCAACATGGCGATGTCGGCTTTGAGACGCTTTAACTGCCTAAGGATAGCCATGCGCTTATTAGGCGATCGAAGGCCCTTGACATTCCAGGAGACTATCCGGAGATTAAGGGGGATCATAAGGAAGAGACCTTACAATATGGATTGATAAGGTGGCGGGAGGGGAGAGGGTAAGCCACTGGCTGTATGTGGCAGTACAAAAGCACTTAAGGGTGATATACCATGTCCCTGGTGAGGTGAGTATGGATACGGCCCTAACCTGGCCTAAGGAAGCTGGAACAGGGGTAAACCAGCAATAACATAGTGAATAGTAATACATCACAACACACAAGAGTATAAGCATTGACTTCTCTTTTTTCCACATGAGACTCACATAGCCCGCAGCATTACCGGCGTTGAGGCTGGGTCCACTCGCCATCGGAGAAATGGTATAGTCGCTCCCAGGAAAAAGAACACACTCGGAGGACACTAATAAACGGAAACCCTTCGCCCATAGCGAGAGGACCAGTGTTCCGGTAAGGCTGGGAAAAACAAAGAAAAAAAACATAGATTAAAGCATCACGACAAGTCGAGAGCAAACCAGTGAGCAAAGTGACAGGAACATGTCAGGCATCAACGGCTTGCTAACGATCACTGAGATCAAAAGCAGGAGCAAACAGTACAATATAGAAATATCAGATCTGTTATAACTGAGCAGGGCCCCCGATAGCAAACCCAAATGGCAAGTTAGAACATGATACAAACCACAGGTGCATCTCAGCGCGGTCTGCCCTGGCGGGAATTGTGTGACACACGGGGTCTTTTAGGCGAGTTTCTGCCGGGGCCCAGGAGGTCTCTCGCGGAGGGGGATAGGGAGGGAGCAGCAGGGGTGTCCAAGTTGAGATGCAGGTGAGATTTGATGTAGTCAGCCGCCTCATCGGGATGGGAGAACGACAACGCTTCTCCATGCGGGTCGGTGAACCGCAGAATTGCGGGGTAAGCCAGCGTGAATTTTATGCCTTTGTGAAACAATGCGTTGCAGGAAGGCTGGAAAGCTTTGCGCCGACGGGCGACTTCTTGGGAGTAGTCGGCAAACATCAGTAACTTATGACCATCCAGTATAAGTGACTTTGCATTTTTGAAAGATTTAAGGATAGACAGTCTGTCCGAGTAGTTGAGGTATCTTACGATAACCGGGCGGGGGGTCTTACGGTCATTAGAGGGGGCACCCAAACGGTGTGCCCGTTCTATCGTGCAGTTGGCGGTAATGCCCAGAGCGCGCGGGATCTGAGTGGCACATACCTCTGTAAGCATGCCGGTGTTAACGGATTCTGGCAGCCCGATTATTCTAAGGTTATTCCTTCTAGACCTGTTCTCAAGGTCATCCAGCTTGTCAAGGATATAATGTTGAGTTTGAGCAAGTTTGGCTTCCTTGGTGAAGGACGATTGGAGCTCATCTTCAATGTCCGAGACCCTGTGCTCCACCTCTGTGAGGCGTTTGCTCTGATCAGCAATGTCCATACGGAGCTGTGTAATGCCCGCTGCTACCGCCTTCTCCACAGCCTCCGCTATGGTGGGAGACAGGAGTGCTGCTACTGCCTGAGCCATCTTGTGGCATTGTGCATCCTCCGGCGTGTCCGGGAGAGGAGCCGGCAAGGAGGGGGAGACCGCGCCATCCATGGGCTCAGCAGCGGCCATGATGCCTGGGGAGGAGGGCGCTCTCTGCTGTGAGACGTCCTGGCGCGGCTGAGTGGCGGCTCCGGTCCCAGTGTGGACCACAAAGCGGTCCATCCGTACGGGCAGTGATAGCGGATCCTCTAGGGGTGGTTGGGGCCGGTCGCCGAGGCGATTTGAGCGGTATAGCTACGTTTTTATATGCCGATTATGCCGGAGCCGCTGCCCTTCACTCCTTCCTCATGTGGCGCCGGAACCGGAAGTGGAGGAGCAGCCTTAAATAGCCACCTGGCAGCTGAACACAGGTGTAAGTAATCATAGCAGCCTGCTGGCTTCTGGGAGACACCTGTGGTGGACACTGGAACTGCAGCAATCAGCCCAGGGTAGCACAGTGCCACCAGCAGGTGAACTCAATCCGAACAATACAGAGGACTCAGGTAACAGCAGAGGGGGGAGGCGCAGAGGGAGGGGGTGGGTCAGAACTTCTCTATACAGATGACTCAGATTACAGCATGGGGCGGGGCATAGAGAGGGGGTGTAAACACTTTTGTACACAGAGGAGCTAACAGCAGAGATAATGGGGGAGGGGTCAGGTAAATCCTTCTTACCCAAACATTGGAGTGAAAATGAAGCAATTGGAGTGGGGGAGGGGACAAAAGAAAGCATTTCCCCTCTACATATAGGAATCAGGTGACAGGAGAGGGATTGGGGGAGGGGTGTGAAGAAGAAGTGGGGGAGGGGTGTGAAGAAGAGGGAGTGGGGGAGGGGTGTGAAGAAGAGGGAGTGGGGGAGGGGTGTGAAGAAGAGGGAGTGGGGGAGGGTGTGAAGAAGAAGGAGTGGGGGAGGGGTGTGAGGGAGTGGGGGAGGGGTGTGAAGAAGAGGGAGCGGGAGAGGGGTGTGAAGAAGAAGGAGCGGGGGAGGGGTGTGAAGAAGAGGGAGTGGGGGAGGGGTGTGAAGAAGAGGGAGTGGGGGAGGGGTGTGAAGAAGAGGGAGCGGGGGAGGGGTGTGAAGAAGAGGGAGTGGGGGAGGGGTGTGAAGAAGAGGGAGTGGGGGAGGGGTGTGAAGAAGAGGAGTGGGGGAGGGGTGTGAAGAAGAGGAGTGGGGGAGGGGTGTGAAGAAGAGGGAGCGGGGGAGGGGTGTGAAGAAGAGGGAGTGGGGGAGGGGTGTGAAGAATGATTTGATTATATAAAGAACAGACATCTGTCCTCTATACTGCATTTCCCATTCTCCATATTACTCTTCAGGCTGTGACATTGAAGTGCTCAGCAAAGTGAGGATTAGAAATAGTGTGATGTCAGCTCTGGGTGGAGTCTCCCCGCCTCCAGTGTTTATTGGGGAAGCGGATTGGCTCAGGAGGTTCTCACACTAAAATACTGACATCGCTATGTACAGCAAAGACTCAACAAGAGATAGAAAATATCTTTTATAAAGAGAATGATTTGTAATGAATAATACAGTCAGTCAGGTCATTATTTAGTATAGTTAGATAATTAGTGAATTATATAGGAGAAGTGTGATTGGATATTCCCAATTATAGGTGATTATCTCTATGCATTTACTGGATGTGTTTTCTGCACATAGTTCTATTCCCTGACTCAGGGCGTATCATGAAATCAGAGGGCTGTGTGCTAGATTAAAACTGGGCCCTAGACGTTGATTAAAAATAAAAATGCAAAAAGTGGCCTTGGTGTAAAGTGTGCTAAATATTTGGCGTGGCTTAAAGGGGGCGTGGTTAAATAGAGTTGGAGATGACTTGCATAGTGCAGAATGTGGTAATGGTAAATAGAAGATGTACAGTGCGGAGTGTATGGGGGGGGGGGGTAAATAGAAGATGTACAGTGCGGAGTGAATGGCGGGGGGTAAATAGAAGATGTACAGTGCGGAGTGTATGGCGGGGGGTAAATAGAAGATGTACAGTGTGGAGTGTATGGCGGGGGGTAAATAGAAGATGTACAGTGCGGAGTGAATGGCGGGGGGGGGGGGTAAATAGAAGATGTACAGTGCGGAGTGAATGGCGGGGGTAAATAGAAGATGTACAGTGCGGAGTGTATGGCGGGGGGTAAATAGAAGATGTACAGTGCGGAGTGAATGGCGGGGGGTAAATAGAAGATGTACAGTGCGGAGTGAATGGCGGGGGGTAAATAGAAGATGTACAGTGCGGAGTGTATGGCGGGGGGTAAATAGAAGATGTACAGTGCGGAGTGTATGGCGGGGGGTAAATAGAAGATGTACAGTGAGGAGTGTATGGGGAAGGGTAAATAGAAGATGTACAGTGTGGAGTGAATGGCGGGGGGTAAATAGAAGATGTACAGTGCGGAGTGTATGGCGGGGGGTAAATAGAAGATGTACAGTGCGGAGTGTATGGCGGGGGGTAAATAGAAGATGTACAGTGCGGAGTGTATGGCGGGGGGTAAATAGAAGATGTACAGTGCGGAGTGTATGGCGGGGGGTAAATAGAAGATGTACAGTGCGGAGTGAATGGCGGGAGGTAAATAGAAGATGTACAGTGCGGAGTGTATGGCGGGGGGGGTAAATAGAAGATGTACAGTACAGAGTGAATGTCGGGGGGTAAATAGAAGATGTACAGTGCGGAGTGTATGGCGGGGGTAAATAGAAGATGTACAGTGTGGAGTGTGTTGGTGATTTCTCTTTATATTCACCCTAGATACCTTAAATGTATACTCAAAAGTTAAGTCCCTGACTTAATAGCAACGTCTAGTCTAGTCTATGCAAATAAGGCAGAGCTCTGGAGAATGTTCTATCCTGCTAAAGAAAACATGTCCAAACCGTGATCAGTCTAAAACATTCTTAACTTTATTTGCAAAGCGGTGTAACTATTATACACAGAATTGAACAGGAAATACAGTTGGGAGGGGGGAATGAGTGCTCTCAGGAAGAGTCATGTCTCACAAAAGTAGAACAATGGGTTAATACAGAATGTTCATTAGAAATTGCAAAATATGCCTTGTCTAGACCCTAAGACTTAGTATAACTAAAGAGGAAGTTAATGTGCGATAAAGAATGTATCTTTAGCTAAGGTGTGAAAAAACTGAAAAAACATATCGGGTGATTTACTTAGGTCATTGTTCGTGTTTAACTAAAGCGATTCGGCACTGTGTTACTTTAACGGACAATTGCCCGGTCGTGCGACACTGTACCCAAATTAAATTTATGTCCTTGTTTTCCCCACAAACAGAGCTTTCTTTTGGTGTTATTTGATCACCTGTGCAATTTTTACTTTTTGCGCTATAAACAAAAAAAAAACGACAATTTTGAAAAAATAACAATATTTTTCACATTTTTTTTATATGAAATTCCCCCCCAAAAAAATTAAAAAATCAACATTTTTTAACATTTTAGGCCAATTTGTTTTCTACTACATATGTTTGGTAAAAAAAATAGCAATAAGCGTATTTTGATTGGTTTGCGCAAAAGTTATCGCAGCTACTAACTACGGGAAATTTATGTCATTTTTATTGTTTTTTTTTTAACTAGTAATGGCGGCGATCTGCGATTTTTTTTTTTGCATGACTGCGACATTGCGGCGGACAGATCGGACCCCTAACTGACATTTTTTACACTTTTGGGGGTACCAGTGACATTACTACAGTAATCAGTGCTATAAATATGCACTGTTACTGTAAAAATGACACTGACAGGGAAGGGGTTAACTCTTATTGGTGATCAAGGGGTTAATGTATGCCTGGTGCTTACTGATGTGTGTGGGGGGAGGGGACTGTGTGATACAGACGCAGATCGCAGGTTCAGCTATGCTGAATCCTGCAATCTGTCACTGTTTGTCACATAGGAGATCCGCCTGCTTTGTTTACACAAGTGGGCGGATCTCCACACTCGATCCCCGATGATCAGGGAAGAGCGGCAGTGATCGCTGCCTCTCCTCCCCTAGCCCGACTCCCGCTGTGTCAGAATACAGCGGGAGCACACCGCCCACAAGGGGAGGAGTCCAGCGATGTAGGTCTACGTCGCTGGACAATAACGAGCCACTTTGCTGCAGTACCCTCAATGTGAGCGGTCGGCAAGTGGTTATTGCCGATTTATTTACAGCGAAACATATAAACAAGCATACACAGCAACCAGTGAACATAGGAAATAGCAGCAAACAAAAACCAACCCCAAAGACAAAATAACTAAAGAACCTAAGAACTGACTAGCTAGAAATATTTACAATATAAGGGACAAGGGTAACAGGGAAGCAAGGAAGAGGGCAAACAAGACTGCTTACTAGGCAGAGGAGTACAGGAAAGATATGGCTAAGGATCAGGATCACAGGAACAAGGCTCTGCTAACAAGAAGCCAATCAGAATAGTGACCAACTTGGGAAAGGGAGGAGCAGCCTTAAATAGCCACCTGGCAGCTGAACACAGGTGTAAGTAATCATAGCAGCCTGCTGGCTTCTGGGAGACACCTGTGGTGGACACTGGAACTGCAGCAATCAGCCCAGGGTAGCACAGTGCCACCAGCAGGTGAACTCAATCCGAACAATACAGAGGACTCAGGTAACAGCAGAGGGGGGAGGCGCAGAGGGAGGGGGTGGGTCAGAACTTCTCTATACAGATGACTCAGATTACAGCATGGGGCGGGGCATAGAGAGGGGGTGTAAACACTTTTGTACACAGAGGAGCTAACAGCAGAGATAATGGGGGAGGGGTCAGGTAAATCCTTCTTACCCAAACATTGGAGTGAAAATGAAGCAATTGGAGTGGGGGAGGGGACAAAAGAAAGCATTTCCCCTCTACATATAGGAATCAGGTGACAGGAGAGGGATTGGGGGAGGGGTGTGAAGAAGAAGTGGGGGAGGGGTGTGAAGAAGAGGGAGTGGGGGAGGGGTGTGAAGAAGAGGGAGTGGGGGAGGGGTGTGAAGAAGAGGGAGTGGGGGAGGGGTGTGAAGAAGAGGGAGTGGGGGAGGGTGTGAAGAAGAAGGAGTGGGGGAGGGGTGTGAGGGAGTGGGGGAGGGGTGTGAAGAAGAGGGAGCGGGAGAGGGGTGTGAAGAAGAAGGAGCGGGGGAGGGGTGTGAAGAAGAGGGAGTGGGGGAGGGGTGTGAAGAAGAGGGAGTGGGGGAGGGGTGTGAAGAAGAGGGAGCGGGGGAGGGGTGTGAAGAAGAGGGAGTGGGGGAGGGGTGTGAAGAAGAGGGAGTGGGGGAGGGGTGTGAAGAAGAGGAGTGGGGGAGGGGTGTGAAGAAGAGGAGTGGGGGAGGGGTGTGAAGAAGAGGGAGCGGGGGAGGGGTGTGAAGAAGAGGGAGTGGGGGAGGGGTGTGAAGAATGATTTGATTATATAAAGAACAGACATCTGTCCTCTATACTGCATTTCCCATTCTCCATATTACTCTTCAGGCTGTGACATTGAAGTGCTCAGCAAAGTGAGGATTAGAAATAGTGTGATGTCAGCTCTGGGTGGAGTCTCCCCGCCTCCAGTGTTTATTGGGGAAGCGGATTGGCTCAGGAGGTTCTCACACTAAAATACTGACATCGCTATGTACAGCAAAGACTCAACAAGAGATAGAAAATATCTTTTATAAAGAGAATGATTTGTAATGAATAATACAGTCAGTCAGGTCATTATTTAGTATAGTTAGATAATTAGTGAATTATATAGGAGAAGTGTGATTGGATATTCCCAATTATAGGTGATTATCTCTATGCATTTACTGGATGTGTTTTCTGCACATCGTTCTATTCCCTGACTCAGGGCGTATCATGAAATCAGAGGGCTGTGTGCTAGATTAAAACTGGGCCCTAGACGTTGATTAAAAATAAAAATGCAAAAAGTGGCCTTGGTGTAAAGTGTGCTAAATATTTGGCGTGGCTTAAAGGGGGCGTGGTTAAATAGAGTTGGAGATGACTTGCATAGTGCAGAATGTGGTAATGGTAAATAGAAGATGTACAGTGCGGAGTGTATGGGGGGGGGGTAAATAGAAGATGTACAGTGCGGAGTGAATGGCGGGGGGTAAATAGAAGATGTACAGTGCGGAGTGTATGGCGGGGGGTAAATAGAAGATGTACAGTGTGGAGTGTATGGCGGGGGGTAAATAGAAGATGTACAGTGCGGAGTGAATGGCGGGGGGGGGGGTAAATAGAAGATGTACAGTGCGGAGTGAATGGCGGGGGTAAATAGAAGATGTACAGTGCGGAGTGTATGGCGGGGGGTAAATAGAAGACGTACAGTGCGGAGTGTATGGGGGGGGGTAAATAGAAGATGTACAGTGCGGAGTGAATGGCGGGGGGTAAATAGAAGATGTACAGTGCGGAGTGAATGGCGGGGGGTAAATAGAAGATGTACAGTGCGGAGTGTATGGCGGGGGGTAAATAGAAGATGTACAGTGCGGAGTGTATGGCGGGGGGTAAATAGAAGATGTACAGTGCGGAGTGTATGGGGAAGGGTAAATAGAAGATGTACAGTGTGGAGTGAATGGCGGGGGGTAAATAGAAGATGTACAGTGCGGAGTGTATGGCGGGGGGTAAATAGAAGATGTACAGTGCGGAGTGTATGGCGGGGGGTAAATAGAAGATGTACAGTGCGGAGTGTATGGCGGGGGGTAAATAGAAGATGTACAGTGCGGAGTGAATGGCGGGAGGTAAATAGAAGATGTACAGTGCGGAGTGTATGGCGGGGGGGGTAAATAGAAGATGTACAGTACAGAGTGAATGTCGGGGGGTAAATAGAAGATGTACAGTGCGGAGTGTATGGCGGGGGTAAATAGAAGATGTACAGTGTGGAGTGTGTTGGTGATTTCTCTTTATATTCACCCTAGATACCTTAAATGTATACTCAAAAGTTAAGTCCCTGACTTAATAGCAACGTCTAGTCTAGTCTATGCAAATAAGGCAGAGCTCTGGAGAATGTTCTATCCTGCTAAAGAAAACATGTCCAAACCGTGATCAGTCTAAAACATTCTTAACTTTATTTGCAAAGCGGTGTAACTATTATACACAGAATTGAACAGGAAATACAGTTGGGAGGGGGGAATGAGTGCTCTCAGGAAGAGTCATGTCTCACAAAAGTAGAACAATGGGTTAATACAGAATGTTCATTAGAAATTGCAAAATATGCCTTGTCTAGACCCTAAGACTTAGTATAACTAAAGAGGAAGTTAATGTGCGATAAAGAATGTATCTTTAGCTAAGGTGTGAAAAAACTGAAAAAACATATCGGGTGATTTACTTAGGTCATTGTTCGTGTTTAACTAAAGACTTAAAGTAACCTTAACTGAAACAAGTCATTACAAGTCAGAGTTGTAAGAAAGAAAATGGTGTTACACAGGTCAAGCTAGAAAATGGTTGCCAGCAACTAGAAAGAGGTCCTGTCATTCCCCTTCAATCCCCTCTAAAAAATCATAATTTCATATGCATGATTTTTCTCCTTATCATTTATACGGTGTCATCAGAGGACACAAGGCCTCTCTGGAAAGGAATAACAGGTTAGGCGACAATGTCCTTGGCTTCCTTAGTATAATCAAATAAGGACCTAAACCTGCCCACTTAAATGATAGACTTAGCTTTCTTGGCTTTATAGAACTTTACATATTCCTAGTAATCAAAAGGGGTTTGGGTTTGTTGGATCAGCACACCTTGTCTAGCTGTTAGAACTGTGTCAACATTTTCCACATCTCTGTTAAAGTACAAACTTACTTAAGATCCCCCTCTATTAGCTGAGTCTGGGTTCTTTGTGGTTTTAGCAATTAGGCACATAATAAGCTTAAAGCATGCATATAAAAATAATAGAAAAAGTAAAATCATCATAATCATCATAGCAATGTCTTTTAACCAGGAAAACACTCCTCCAAAACCAAACCCTCCCATACCTACAAAGGGATCCCAGCTTTTAGCAATGTTACGGGCCTCTTCTTGCAACTTATTGACCTCCTTTCTGTGTTGGGCAATTATGTCATTATAATTTGGCACTTCCAAAGTGGTATTGTATATCCAAGTGCAACATTCATAGTCCTCAGTATGCTCACAGAGGCCAGTCAGTGCAGCACTCATACTTTCTATAGCTAGATCATGTAATTCTAACTTCTTCCTAATGGCTCTTTGTTCAAGATTTAGCAACTTAATATCATCTGAGTTTTTTTTCCATTATCTCATCAATGATTCCAGAATGATTATTTAATCCCGGGGATAGCATTCCTTCCCACAACATACATATATACTTTGTCCCCGTGAAAACGGTCTTTGGGCAATACATTCTTGTAGGCGTCTATTCTGTACTGCGGTCACAAGGTGGTCCAGTACTTTTTGTATGTCTCTAGAGAAATTCTGGTAATTACTCATTATGGTCTTATTTAAACTAGGACTTGATATATCAAACAGGGAACATGATTTTTCCAATGGGGCCTGGCAGGAAGTAATATTAAGAATTGACTTTTTGCAAATGGAAGGGTTAACACGTGTTATTTCCCAGGCTGAAACACCAGTCTGGGAAATGGCTCCTACCATCTACTGGGAAAGTGATATTATTATTACTTGACACATTAGTTAAAGTAGCAGAGGTCTCTTTAAGAAACTGGGTAATATTCAAAGGGACAGCAATAAGAGGGATGCGGGCTGTTTCTGGATGGAGTTTGCTACATATCCAACATTTCTCAAAACCTGACTTATTAGCATAAGCATATTTAAATTTTGTTAATAACATTTCACTATGAAAAGTGGGTGAATTCTCATCTACATCATGCTCAATATTTAATTCTCTCTTTGTTCTGCTATGCGTCTCATATGCAGGGTATGGTCCGCATATACTTCTCATGACACCCAAATCTTCTGGGTGATGGATGCAGTTAGTAGCAGTCCATACAAGGGAAAACACTGAAAATGGAATCAGGATTATCAGCAGCCATAGTTTGCCTGAGTCCGGTGCAACTGGAAAAGTCATTTTCTACAGGGTCTGGGCGGTCTGCCCCTGTCAATACCCCCTTTTCTTGACTCTCCTGTTCAAGGTCAGGGCGGTCTGCCCCCGTTAGTACCTCTCTTGCTTCTGGATCCTCCTGTTCAAGGTCAGGGCGGTCTGCCCCCGTTAGTACCTTCTTGCTTGCTTCTGGATCCTCTGGCTCAGGTCCTGTCCGCACCAACTTCACTCTAGTGGCATGGATCCAAGTAGGGCTGTGTTTCGGTTAAAACAGCGGTCCTGGTAACTGCTACCACAGTGGTCTCTGGGCCGTAGGCGAAATCCTTTTGTTTCATTCCTTTGGGCAGCAGCTTCATCACCACTATGTCTCCTTCTCTGAAGGGATGGGTATTTTCCTGTAAAAAGAAAAGAAAAGGTGCGAGCAACTTTTCGTTCCGTTCCAGTTGATTCAAAGTTTCAATTACTCTTTATTTGTGCTATTCATTCTGTCCATTATACCTGAACTCTGCGGATAATAATCTATTTTCAAGATTTTAACTAGTTCCTGGCATATTTTTGATATGAAAACTGGAGCATAATTAAGTCTAATTCAAGGCAGGCACCCCCATCCAGGAATAATCTCCTGATTGAGAATGCATGCCACCGTGTGGGCATCTCCCTTTTTGTGGTCCTAAAAGCTTCCACTCATCTGCTAAACACGTCCACTATTTGACTAAAAAGAACTCTTATTTCTTCCCTGCTTTTGGCCTATATGTGAAATCTATTTGTAGATGTGTCAATGGGTTTGATGGGTATTGGAGATGCTCATGTTTGGCCTGTTTGTTTCTAATACAGGTGAGGCATCTAGCAACATATGATTGCACTAAACTGTCAGTAATACTTCATATGTTCTTTCCCACCCCCTGTGTCCTATTCCATAATACTAGGCAATAAACAGTGGGGCGCTAGCTGCGGGGATACACACAAGATCTCCCCTCTTTTAGAAAAAGGCGATTCCCAACTTTTTCTAAAACATCACCCAAGTCCTTAAAAATATGTTCTGTAGTATGCGTTTCTTTAGCTTCAATAATGTGTGATCTTTTGACTTGGAGCAGGAAATTAACCACAAAAACATCCTCTGCTCCCTCTATGGCTGCCTATACATCATGTTGTGGTGTAACACAACCTTACCTTTAATGCCAGTAGCCCATTTTCAAACTGGGGCCTACCTAGGGCAAATGATGTGGCCATCCCTATTACCATCTCACAAGATGCTATGTACTATGTTCAGAGTCACTTCAGGCATGCCTTTAGGCCTGGACTGCGACCATCTTTGGACAAAAAACTATAGGGCAAAGTTTACCACCATACTCCTGGGCAAGTATACCTGTCATGGTCTTACAATTGTCCCTTGCATAAACACAAAACATTTTTCCATGATTTGGGAGGCCCAGTGCAGGCGCTACAACCATAGCATTTTTCAGATATATAAACGCATTCAACATTACTTGTGACATTTCTGGACCTGTGGTTTGTCTCAAAATGTTATTATAGATAGGAGTAGTCTGGATCCATAACAATTAATGATCCTGTGGGCGGGCAAGACCCACTGTGGGCTGGCAAGACCCACTTCTTATATGACTGACTCTACTATCACCTGTGAGAACAAAACCAAGGTAAACAACACTTTCCTGACACCATTGTCATTATTCCTGTGACACTTTGTTTCCACATACATGTACATTTCTTCAATAAACTCACTCGCTCTGACTGGCCTCCACAGAGTGACTACATATGTCATATACATATTGTAGCGGGACTGAACCATGAGCAGGTGTCCATCCCCTCTTGCATGGTCTGGAGAACTATAGAGCGGACAATTGAATTGTCTACTTATCCCTAAGGCATTTCTACACCAGGTCAGTTACCTGGACTGAAAAATAAGAAACAAAGATGGCTGTGTCTCCTCGTCCAATAGGACGCTTGATAAAAACACACTACTTAAACCAATCACTGTACAGTGGGTAGCATCGGATGGTATGGTTGTCAGTAGAGATGGCACATCAGATACCACTTGCATGCTATGATCAGATAAAGAACTAAAAAAACTTTTTGGCTTAGTGCCAATTTTCCAAAAATTTTCCATTTTTTTCAATTTTTTTTTTTTTTTCACGTGCCATTCTAACAAAAATCTTGCCAGAGGTTCCGCTCTTTTAATAGAGGATACACATAAAACATAATTTAAAAACTATAATCAGATAAAAAGTTAATCTGATTTGAAACTTTTGGCTCTGTGCCAACAGGGTCCAATGGTCACACTAATTGCGGTAACTCTTTCTGTCCAAAAATAAATTCCATAGCTATAACAGGAATAATGATATGACATTTGAACGGTTTCTTGGCAAGTAGCCAATTTTCAAAATTTTGCAGGAAGGCTCCCCTTCACATAGGGGATCATTTGCAAAATATAATTTTTCATTATCTATAATTCTATAAAAAATAACTTCAAAATATCCTGCAGACAGCAGCCATTTTTTTATTTTTTTTTTCTAGTAAAATAGTGTTTTTATTCATTACTACTACGCTCATACAAGATGGGCACAAATGTATAAATGGCAAAACTTCAAGAAAATTCTATAAAAATAATTGTATATGTGTAGGAATGCTGAGACCGTTTGTTCTACGACTGTTCTGAATTAGGGAACTAATGCAGAAGTGCATTTGCAGCAGTGACCCCCCCCCTCTTTTCCCCTTGTGTAAGGAAATGTACTAGTTTTAAATGTATCTGACACATAAACATTTTCTGCTCGTCTGACATTACGAAGAAAACTACACCTGCCTTGGAGAATGAAACCGTGGGGTGCAGGTGTGGTCAGGGGTGTTTGTAAGGTAATATTATTATTGTAGGGGGGCCTATGTTGAAAATGTCCTACTCTTTTATTTGCCTCTTCTGATAAGGTCCTTGGAAATGCACGCTGACAGGCTGCTTTTCTTTAGACAGATCAAAAGAGCCAGTTGCATCGCTCTCTGTTATGGCTTTTTGAAAACCTTACAAAGTTTTCGTAGCCCAATCAGAAAATTGCTGTTTTACAATTAACATGTACTGTGACTTTAAATTAATGACAAATGTCTGAATCATAAGACTGTGCCTTGCTACTCAGTGACACTTAACTGGCCAAAACTCCCAAACAGTCTCACCCGTCTTCTGTCTATAGGCAATCGCTTTGGTCTATATCTACGTATTTAAAGACATTCACTTTCACTTCTAATAGCTCTACGTAGTTTTTTTTTTTTTTTTTTTTTTTTAAATTGTACTAATACGGGGCATAAATAAACCAATTCTCCCCACTTTTTCCATGTACATTATATTACAACTAAACATTTACTAGAAGAGTTACTTGTATCCTAATATCTCTAAGGCTGGCCATACATGTTCGGACAACTCTTTATCTTACAATTTTCTGTTAGATCCACCACAAACCACATAAGAGGTCAAAATTATACACATTCATTTGTATCCAATTAGGCAGACGTTTGTACTACATAGCTGAAGGTAAATTTCAAGAAAAACTGTACTGAAAATTGTAAGAAAATTGTATCATGTATGGCAAGCATCAGACCTAAACCTTCAGTATAATTTCACAAAAGCATAAACAAAACATGTCTCTAAGATTTACACATTCACAAAATCATTTAAATGTATCTGGGTCCATAGACCCTCTTTATGGTTAAAAACCCTCATGAAAAGCCATTTGGTGTATGTACACCTTATACTCCCAGGTATAGTGGCTATCAAGAAGGCTTTCCTACCATTATAGACAAACAAACAATACACATAATAAACATTCATCTTGATTTGTCTGATAACCTACGATCGGTCAGTCAATTTTTACAGTAATAATGAAACTGTCGCTATCAGAACAGTGTGTTATATTAACAGTCAGCAGGCGCAATTTTTACAAGTCATATATAATTATAGATACAGTTTTCATATATGTCAAACCAGCAATATAATACTCCAATACAATATGACAATATTTTCGAATGAAATAACAAAATAATCACGTGATGAACGAACTTATCTACTTACTAAATAAGCTTTTTTAGATCACACAAACAAATTATCTTATACTCTAAATCTTACAGTTTCTATGCGATAGAAAGATAGAAGCAAGAAAAGGAAAGTATTTGTTTTCTACACAGAACAGACTGACATCTATTTATTATTCACTAAAGGAATGGGGTTTTCCTAAAACCCCCTGGGCTTCCCTGAAACCCAAAGAAAAAAACTGTCTTTGTTGAAGACAGCTTCAACGCCTCCCAGAGACGTTTTATTTGTCCCTCCCAGAGGAACGGGATTCTTCCCGAGGAAAAAATCCCCTGGGCTTCCCAGAAGCCCCGGATATTGTCTTTCCTTATAAATGACAAATCCTGTGTCTCCCAGAGACACTGTCTCGATACGTTCCCAGAACGTATTCAGGTTCAACAACCTAACATATAATATCTTTCCCTGAAAAATATTATTCTGGCTTCCCTGAAGCCTCCTTATATATATATATATTAGTATTCAAGCTTCCCTGAAGCTTCTATATATATATATATATATATATATATATATATATATATATATATATATATATATATATATATATATGTAAAAAATCCAGAGCGTCTCCCAGAGCTGCTCTATTATCCAACACGCTCCCTGAGCGTTTGGTGTCTATGGCTCAAAGAACGGAACCAGGGCCAAACGGCCAAGTCCCACCGGACAGGCAAACAGATAAAATAAAATATCTCCTTACCCAGACCGGTGAATCCTTGGACCCGTGATGGCCGCTCTCTCTCCGTCCCGGACGAAAGCCCCCAATCTGTTGGTGATTTCTCTTTATATTCACCCTAGATACCTTAAATGTATACTCAAAAGTTAAGTCCCTGACTTAATAGCAACGTCTAGTCTAGTCTATGCAAATAAGGCAGAGCTCTGGAGAATGTTCTATCCTGCTAAAGAAAACACATCCAAACCGTGATCAGTCTAAAACATTCTTAACTTTATTTGCAAAGCGGTGTAACTATTATACACAGGATTGAACAGGAAATACAGTTGGGAGGGGGGAATGAGTGCTCTCAGGAAGAGTCATGTCTCACAAAAGTAGAACAATGGGTTAATACAGAATGTTCATTAGAAATTGCAAAATATGCCTTGTCTAGACCCTAAGACTTAGTATAACTAAAGAGGAAGTTAATGTGCGATAAAGAATGTATCTTTAGCTAAGGTGTGAAAAAACATATCGGGTGATTTACTTAGGTCATTGTTCGTGTTTAACTAAAGACTTAAAGTAACCTTAACTGAAACAAGTCATTACAAGTCAGAGTTGTAAGAAAGAAAATGGTGTTACACAGGTCAAGCTAGAAAATGGTTGCCAGCAACTAGAAAGAGGTCCTGTCATTCCCCTTCAGAGTGTATGGCGGGGGGTAAATAGAAGATGTACAGTGCGGATTGTATGGCGGGGGGTAAATAGAAGATGTACAGTGCGGAGTGTATGGCGGGGGGGAAAATAGAAGATGTACAGTGCGGAGTGAATGGTGGGGGGTAAATAGAAGATGTACAGTGAGGAGTGTATGGCGGGGGGTAAATAGAAGATGTACAGTGCGGAGTGTATGGCGGGGGGTAAATAGAAGATGTACAGTGCGGAGTGAATGGCAGGGGGTAAATAGAATATGTACTGTGTGGAGTGTATGGCGGGGGGTAAATAGAAGATGTACAGTGCGGAGTGTATGGCGGGGGGTATATAGAAGATGTACAGTGCAGAGTGAATGGCGGGGGGGGGGGATAAATAGAAGATGTACAGTGCGGAGTGTATGGCGGGGGTAAATAGAAGATGTACAGTGCGGAGTGTATGGCGGGGGGTAAATAGAAGATGTACAGTGCGGAGTGAATGGCGGGGGGTAAATAGAAGATGTACAGTGTGGAGTGAATGGCGGGGGGTAAATAGAAGATGTACAGTGCGGAGTGAATGGCGGGGGGGTAAATAGAAGATGTACAGTGTGGAGTGAATGGCGGGGGGTAAATAGAAGATGTACAGTGCAGAGTGTATGGCGGGGGGTAAATAGAAGATGTACAGTGCAGAGTGAATGGCAGGGGGTAAATAGAATATGTACAGTGCGGAGTGTATGGCGGGGGGTAAATAGAAGATGTACAGTGCGGAGTGAATGGCAGGGGGTAAATAGAATATGTACAGTGCGGAGTGTATGGCGGGGGGTAAATAGAAGATGTACAGTGCGGAGTGTATGGCGGGGGGTAAATAGAAGATGTACAGTGCAGAGTAAATGGCGGGGGGGGGGATAAATAGAAGATGTACAGTGCGGAGTGTATGGCGGGGGTAAATAGAAGATGTACAGTGCGGAGTGTATGGCGGGGGGTAAATAGAAGATGTACAGTGTGGAGTGAATGGCGGGGGGTAAATAGAAGATGTACAGTGTGGAGTGAATGGCGGGGGGTAAATAGAAGATGTACAGTGTGGAGTGAATGGCGGGGGGTACATAGAAGATGTACAGTGTGGAGTGAATGGCGGGGGGTAAATAGAATATATACAGTGCGGAGTGTATGGCGGGGGGTAAATAGAAGATGTACAGTGCAGAGTGAATAGCGGGGGGTAAATAGAAGATGTACAGTGCGGAGTGTATGGGGGGGGGGGTAAATAGAAGATGTACAGTGCGGAGTGTATGGGGGGAGGTAAATAGAAGATGTACAGTGAGGAGTGTATGGCGGGGGGTAAATAGAAGATGTACAGTGTGGAGTGAATGGCGGGAGGTAAATAGAAGATGTACAGTGCGGAGTGAATGGCGGGGGGTAAATAGAAGATGTACAGTGTGGAGTGAATGCCGGGGGGGTAAATAGAAGATGTACAGTGTGGAGTGAATGGCGGGGGGTAAATAGAAGATGTACAGTGCGGAGTGTATGGCGGGGGGTAAATAGAAGATGTACAGTGCGGAGTGTGTGGCGGGGGGTAAATAGAAGATGTACAGTGCGGAGTGAATGGCGGGGGGTAAATAGAAGATGTACAGTGAGGAGTGTATGGAGGGGGGTAAATAGAAGATGTACAGTGCGGAGTGAATGGCGGGGGGTAAATAGAAGATGTACAGTGCGGAGTGAATGGCGGGGGGTAAATAGAAGATGTACAGTGTGGAGTGAATGGCGGGGGGTAAATAGAAGATGTACAGTGCAGAGTGTATGGCGGGGGGTAAATAGAATATGAAGAGTGCGGAGTGAATGGCAGGGGGTAAATAGAATATGTACAGTGCGGAGTGTATGGCGGGGGGTAAATAGAAGATGTACAGTGCGGAGTGAATGGCAGGGGGTAAATAGAATATGTACAGTGCAGAGTGTATGGCGGGGGGTAAATAGAAGATGTACAGTGCGGAGTGTATGGCGGGGGGTAAATAGAAGATGTACAGTGCAGAGTAAATGGCGGGGGGGGGGGGATAAATAGAAGATGTACAGTGCGGAGTGTATGGCGGGGGTAAATAGAAGATGTACAGCGCGGAGTGAATGGCGGGGGGTAAATAGAAGATGTACAGTGTGGAGTGAATGGCGGGGGGTAAATAGAAGATGTACAGTGTGGAGTGAATGGCGGGGGGTACATAGAAGATGTACAGTGTGGAGTGAATGGCGGGGGGTAAATAGAATATATACAGTGCGGAGTGTATGGCGGGGGGTAAATAGAAGATGTACAGTGCAGAGTGAATAGCGGGGGGTAAATAGAAGATGTACAGTGCGGAGTGTATGGGGGGGGGGTAAATAGAAGATGTACAGTGCGGAGTGTATGGGGGGAGGTAAATAGAAGATGTACAGTGAGGAGTGTATGGCGGGGGGTAAATAGAAGATGTACAGTGTGGAGTGAATGGCGGGAGGTAAATAGAAGATGTACAGTGCGGAGTGAATGGCGGGGGGTAAATAGAAGATGTACAGTGTGGAGTGAATGGCGGGGGGGGTAAATAGAAGATGTACAGTGTGGAGTGAATGGCGGGGGGTAAATAGAAGATGTACAGTGCGGAGTGAATGGCGGGGGTAAATAGTTGATGTACAGTGCGGAGTGTATGGCGGGGGGTAAATAGAAGATGTACAGTGCGGAGTGAATGGCGGGGGGTAAATAGAAGATGTATTGTGAGGAGTGTATGGAGGGGGGTAAATAGAAGATGTACAGTGCGGAGTGAATGGCGGGGGGGGTAAATAGAAGATTTACAGTGTGCAGTGAATGGCGGGGGGTAAATAGAAGATGTACAGTGCGGAGTGTATGGCGGGGGGTAAATAGAAGATGTACAGTGCGGAGAGTATGGCGGGGGGTAAATAGAAGATGTACAGTGCGGAGTGTATGGCGGGGGTATATAGAAGATGTACAGTGCGGAGTGAATGGCGGGGGGTAAATAGAAGATGTACAGTGCGGAGTGAATGGCGGGGGTGTAAATAGAAGATGTACAGTGTGGAGTGAATGGCGGGGGGTAAATAGAAGATGTACAGTGCGGAGTGTGTGGCGGGGGGTAAAAAGAAGATGTACAGTGCGGAGTGTATGGCGGGGGTTAAATAGAAGATGTACAGTGAGGAGTGTATGGCGGGGGTAAATAGAAGATGTACAGTGCAGAGTGTATGGCGGGGGGAAAATAGAAGATGTAAGGTGCGGAGTGAATGGCGGGGGGTAAATAGAAGATGTACAGTGTGGAGTGAATGGCGGGGGGGGGGTAAATAGAAGATGTACAGTGTGGAGTGAATGGCGGGGGGTAAATAGAAGATGTACAGTGCGGAGTGTATGGCGGGGGTAAATAGAAGATGTACAGTGCGGAGTGTATGGCGGGGGGTAAATAGAAGATGTACAGTGCGGAGTGAATGGCGGGGGGTAAATAGAAGATGTACAGTGAGGAGTGTATGGAGGGGGGTAAATAGAAGATGTACAGTGCGGAGTGAATGGCGGGGGGTAAATAGAAGATTTACAGTGTGCAGTGAATGGCGGGGGGTAAATAGAAGATGTACAGTGCGGAGTGTATGGCGGGGGGTAAATAGAAGATTTACAGTGTGCAGTGAATGGCGGGGGGTAAATAGAAGATGTACAGTGCGGAGTGTATGGCGGGGGGTAAATAGAAGATGTACAGTGCGGAGTGAATGGCGGGGGGTAAATAGAAGATGTACAGTGCGGAGTGAATGGCGGGGGTGTAAATAGAAGATGTACAGTGTGGAGTGAATGGCGGGGGGTAAATAGAATATATACAGTGCGGAGTGTATGGCGGGGGGTAAATAGAAGATGTACAGTGCAGAGTGAATAGCGGGGGGTAAATAGAAGATGTACAGTGCGGAGTGTATGGGGGGGGGTAAATAGAAGATGTACAGTGCGGAGTGTATGGGGGGAGGTAAATAGAAGATGTACAGTGAGGAGTGTATGGCGGGGGGTAAATAGAAGATGTACAGTGTGGAGTGAATGGCGGGAGGTAAATAGAAGATGTACAGTGCGGAGTGAATGGCGGGGGGTAAATAGAAGATGTACAGTGTGGAGTGAATGGCGGGGGGGGGGGGGGTAAATAGAAGATGTACAGTGTGGAGTGAATGGCGGGGGGTAAATAGAAGATGTACAGTGCGGAGTGAATGGCGGGGGTAAATAGTTGATGTACAGTGCGGAGTGTATGGAGGGGGGTAAATAGAAGATGTACAGTGCGGAGTGAATGGCGGGGGGTAAATAGAAGATTTACAGTGTGCAGTGAATGGCGGGGGGTAAATAGAAGATGTACAGTGCGGAGTGTATGGCGGGGGGTAAATAGAAGATGTACAGTGCGGAGAGTATGGCGGGGGGTAAATAGAAGATGTACAGTGCGGAGTGTATGGCGGGGGTATATAGAAGATGTACAGTGCGGAGTGAATGGCGGGGGGTAAATAGAAGATGTACAGTGCGGAGTGAATGGCGGGGGTGTAAATAGAAGATGTACAGTGTGGAGTGAATGGCGGGGGGTAAATAGAAGATGTACAGTGCGGAGTGTGTGGCGGGGGGTAAAAAGAAGATGTACAGTGCGGAGTGTATGGCGGGGGTTAAATAGAAGATGTACAGTGAGGAGTGTATGGCGGGGGTAAATAGAAGATGTACAGTGCGGAGTGTATGGCGGGGGAAAATAGAAGATGTAAGGTGCGGAGTGAATGGCGGGGGGTAAATAGAAGATGTACAGTGTGGAGTGAATGGCGGGGGGGGGGGGGTAAATAGAAGATGTACAGTGTGGAGTGAATGGCGGGGGGTAAATAGAAGATGTACAGTGCGGAGTGTATGGCGGGGGTAAATAGAAGATGTACAGTGCGGAGTGTATGGCGGGGGGTAAATAGAAGATGTACAGTGCGGAGTGAATGGCGGGGGGTAAATAGAAGATGTACAGTGAGGAGTGTATGGAGGGGGGTAAATAGAAGATGTACAGTGCGGAGTGAATGGCGGGGGGTAAATAGAAGATTTACAGTGTGCAGTGAATGGCGGGGGGTAAATAGAAGATGTACAGTGCGGAGTGTATGGCGGGGGGTAAATAGAAGATTTACAGTGTGCAGTGAATGGCGGGGGGTAAATAGAAGATGTACAGTGCGGAGTGTATGGCGGGGAGTAAATAGAAGATGTACAGTGCGGAGTGAATGGCGGGGGGTAAATAGAAGATGTACAGTGCGGAGTGAATGGCGGGGGTGTAAATAGAAGATGTACAGTGTGGAGTGAATGGCGGGGGGTAAATAGAAGATGTTCAGTGCGGAGTGAGTGGCGGGGGGTAAATAGAAGATGTACAGTGCGGAGTGTATGGCGGGGGTTAAATAGAAGATGTAAAGTGAGGAGTGTATGGCGGGGGGTAAATAGAAGATGTACAGTGCGGAGTGTATGGCGGGGGGAAAATAGAAGATGTAAGGTGCGGAGTGAATGGCGGGGGGTAAATAGAAGATGTACAGTGCGGAGTGAGTGGCGGGGGGTAAATAGAAGATGTACAGTGCGGAGTGTATGGCGGGGGTTAAATAGAAGATGTACAGTGAGGAGTGTATGGCGGGGGGTAAATAGAAGATGTACAGTGCGGAGTGTATGGCGGGGGGAAAATAGAAGATGTAAGGTGCGGAGTGAATGGCGGGGGGTAAATAGAAGATGTACAGTGGGGAGTGAATGGCGGGGGGGAAATAGAAGATGTACAGTGCGGAGTGTATGGCGGGGGGAAAATAGAAGATGTACAGTGCGGAGTGTATGGGGGGGGGGTAAATAGAAGATGTACAGTGTGGAGTGAATAGTGGGGGTAAATAGAAGATGTACAGTGAGGAGTGAATGGCGGGGGGTAAATAGAAGATGTACAGTGCGGAGTGTATGGCGGGGGGTAAATAGAAGATGTACAGTGCGGAGTGTATGGCGGGGGGTAAATAGAAGATGTACAGTGCGGTGTGTATGGGGGGAGGTAAATAGAAGATGTACAGTGCGGAGTGAATGGCGGGGGGTAAATAGAAGATGTACAGTGCGGAGTGAATGGCGGGGGGTAAATAGAAGATGTACAGTGCGGAGTGTATGGCGGGGGGTAAATAGAAGATGTACAGTGTGGAGTGTATGGCGGGGGGTAAATAGAAGATGTACAGTGCGGAGTGTATGGCAGGGGGTAAATAGAAGATGTACAGTGCAGAGTGTATGGCGGGGGGTAAATAGAAGATGTACAGTGCGGAGTGTATGGCGGGGGGTAAATAGAAGATGTACAGTGCGGAGTGAATGGCGGGGGGTAAATAGAAGTTGTACAGTGCGGAGTGTATGGCGGGGGGTAAATAGAAGATGTACAGTGCGGAGTGTATGGTGGGGGGAAAATAGAAGATGTAAGGTGCGGAGTGAATGGCGGGGGGTAAATAGAAGATGTACAGTGGGGAGTGAATGGCGGGGGGGAAATAGAAGATGTACAGTGCGGAGTGTATGGCGGGGGGAAAATAGAAGATGTACAGTGCGGAGTGTATGGGGGGGGGTAAATAGAAGATGTACAGTGTGGAGTGAATAGTGGGGGTAAATAGAAGATGTACAGTGAGGAGTGAATGGCGGGGGGTAAATAGAAGATGTACAGTGCGGAGTGTATGGCGGGGGGGTAAATAGAAGATGTACAGTGCGGAGTGAATGGCAGGGGGGCGGGGGGTACATAGAAGATGTACTGTGCGGAGTGAATGGCGGGGGGGAAATAGAATATATACAGTGCGGAGTGTACGGCGGGGGGTAAATAGAAGATGTACAGTGCAGAGTGAATAGCGGGGGGTAAATAGAAGATGTACAGTGCGGAGTGTATAGGGGGGGGTAAATAGAAGATGTACAGTGCGGAGTGTATGGGGGGAGGTAAATAGAAGATGTACAGTGAGGAGTGTATGGCGGGGGGTAAATAGAAGAAGTACAGTGTGGAGTGAATGGCGGGAGGTAAATAGAAGATGTACAGTGCGGAGTGAATGGCGGGGGGTAAATAGAAGATGTACAGTGGTACAGTTGGAAGGATTGGGAAACAGAGGTTTCGGGCACAAAAGTTTTGTTAAAAAGATTTCTTTTATTCAATACAAAACTAAATATTTTAAAATCATAGCATCACGGAAGGCTATGCTTACCGATGGCCGGGACCCAATAGTTCAAGGCGACCCCGCTACTCGCGAGGCCCCCGTGAACAGATGTTGAATACAGGTCCAAGGGAAACTGACTGGGAATCAGACTCGTCTTCGATCTCCGCACAATCTAATAGATCCAAAACATCGATTAGATCTAATCAAGATACTAGACCAAAAACAGACATGGCGACACGTAAACGAGGACAACAGGAAGGAGCTAACTACACACCACGCTCCAAAAAGCGACCCGATGAAACTTCCAAATTTCAACCATTAGGAACTGGGGGGACACAAATTGGACAGACTGTTCGATCTGTCGAGGCACTCACACAAGATGGTTTGGAAGCACAGGACCCTTATTTGGGACCCCTGGCTCTCCAAGCGATACAAATGTTGCAACCCTTATCCACTAACACTAACCCAAGTAATCCACCCACACAGGATTTCACATCCAATTCTCAAACACATTCACTAGGTGCTGCGGCACCGGTTTTTTCTAACACATTACCTTTAAATATACCCAGCACTACTTCTCTTAGACAAACCACTATTGATGGACACTTTGCAGCTTCACAGGCCCAGGCCTCAAATTTTCCCCTGAGCACATCACTAAGCCTTCCCACCTAAAATTATCAATTATTAACTTAACTCCTTATCACTTCTCCCCCCAAGAACAAGAGGTCCTTGAACTTGGCCTCACTTTCTGTCCATCCACTCCTATGGATAGATATGAGACCATAAAGGACGTATATATGTTCATAAGGAACTTGACGTATAAACATATTTACGACCCAGAAAGACAACGTAACACACAAGATAAAGAAATTTCAGAAAAAATAAAACACTATACAATGCAAGAATTCCGTGTTCTACGGGATCTAATCTTACTATTGGAGGAAGGCAGTCTTCCGGATTCCCAGTCCCCCGACCAACCTATACAAACAAAGACAGTAAATCCAAGACAGGTTCCCTTCAAACCAAAATCCAATAATTTTCCTGACTTGACTACAAATCCCAACCTTTTGGCTTTCCTGACCACAGTGGTAGGTGAGATTAAAAATTGTGAGCTAAAATCAACACAAAATAATCTTTCTAAACAACAACTACAGATGCTTAACAAACTAAAAAACCATACAGACTTGGTCATCAAACCCTCAGATAAGGGTGGTAACCTAGTATTGATGACTCGAGAGGGATACGAAAAAATGTGCCTTAATATCCTCTCAAATCGTACATGGTACAAAAAGATATCCCCATCGGTAACTACAGAATTTAAAGCAGAGTATTTGGATATAATTGGACGTGCATATCAACTGGCTCTTATAGACAAAGACTGTTATAATTTTCTTAACAACAAATTTCCGAGACAGGCGACATTCTATTCACTCCCAAAAACCCATAAAAATTTAACTTCTCCACCCGGGAGACCTATTGTATCGGGCATTGGAAGTTTAACTGAGAATGCAAGTCGTTTGATCGATTACTATTTACTACCACATGTAGTGCGGTTACCGTCATACGTCAAGGACACACTCGAGTTCTTAAAAATGATTGAAGATATGGTGGTTCCTCCCGACGCCCTGCTCGTGACTTTGGATGTGGAGGCATTATACTCCAGTATCCCTCACGAGCAGGGCGTCGGGATGATACGCACATTCTTATATGAGCAAGATCATCACACTTGGCCATTTTGTGATTTCATTTTGGAACTTCTATTGTTTATTTTGAAACATAACTGGTTTACTTTCAACGGGTCCCACTACCTCCAGGTGCAGGGCGTGGCCATGGGCACTTGTTGTGCCCCGGCCTACGCCAACCTGTACCTGGGGGGGTGGGAGCGACAAATCACATCAGATGAAAATTTATCACATTTTTTTTCCTCTGTGGCAATCTGGTTTCGTTATATAGACGACATTTTTGCTGTCTGGACAGGTTCAAAATCAGTGCTAGATGAGTTTATTGCCCAACTAAATATAAACGACTTCAACTTGAAGTTAACATCTACTATCAGTGACTCGAGTGTTAATTTCCTTGACTTAACGGTACTCAAACATGAGGATGGACACCTGACGACCAACCTATACAGAAAGGAGACGTCAGGGAATGTAATATTACATGCGTCTAGCGCCCACCCAGGGGCGCTTATACGTAGTATTCCATACGCCCAATACATACGCCTACGATGTAATTGCACATCTGATAAGGATTTCAAAATACAGGCTAACCTTCTACGAGAACGCCTAATGGCTCGTGGATACAGTAAGCGTTTGTTGAGAACAGCTTTCAACAAAGCGTTTTCTCAAAATAGAAACAGCCTTATCTTTAGAGCCAAACCTCCAAATGCGCAATCGACAGTTAAACTAATAACCAAATACTCCGCTCATGAAAAAGTATTGAGAGATATCCTTGAACGGAACTGGCATCTTCTTCGTGATGATCCAGTTATAAACAAATACGTGGGCAAACATCCCCAAATCGTTTTCAGGAGAACAAGATCTTTAAGAGATCAACTAACTACAAGCCACTATCAACCCATTAGAAATAAAGTAACAACAGGTAGAGGTACTTATAGATGTCGCAAATGCGCTTTATGTCCTTGGATAGAGGAGAATACTGAATACACTTTACCTAATGGGGAGACTTTTGCTCCAAAATTTCGAGCCGACTGTAGCACACGTGGAGTGGTATACATGATGCATTGTACCTGCGGCATGTTCTATATAGGTAAAACTATAAGAGAGCTACGCCAAAGGATAAATGACCATGTGTACGTATCAGCAGGGGGAAGGATGATCACGCCCGTGAGCAGACACCTTGACCTATACCACAGGTTCAATCCCAAAAAGGCAAGATTTTATGTGCTTGAGGTTATTCCTCAAGATCCTCGGGGTGGCAACTGGGACAAAAAAATTCTCCAGAGAGAAACTCTCTGGATAGAGCGTCTCAATGCCACTTATAGACCTGGGTTAAATGAAACACAGTCATACAAATCCTTTCTGTGAAGGTTTCCTTGCTTACCTAATGCCAACAGACCTAATTGACCTTGAGCAGTATACTCGGGTTACAATAATGGCCCTTTGTGGGATATATGGGTCAGGGTGTCGGCTTGTTTTTGGCGTGGTCATCCTCCCCCCGTATATACATATATTCAATTATTCTGATACCTCCTCACATCAAATAGGTCTTGTGACACATATATCCCTCTTCCTGTCTTATTTATAACAAACAGTTTGTTTTGTTGTGCTATAATCCCTATTTCATCAATATTATAATCTTGAGGATTTACAATAAGCAACTCTCTCTTGGGGTTTGAGGTATGGAAGCGTTTCTAGTAGGGGGCAGTTCAGCCCCTGTTCTTTCATTAGGGCTGTTACTATTGAAGCCCTTACTAGTGGTTAATGTCAAAAAATAAACATGGTTATAGAATAATTCTTGATAAACAAATATGTTACCAATATATATTTCCTGGTTTCACCAGGAACATTTTTGTACCTTAGCGAAATATGCTTTTATATCTGTATTTTTTTAAATATATAATTTCTGTCTTTGTTGTGTTGTTTTTTCATTTCAGGCAATTAGAACTCTCATGTAATTGCGGACCGATCCTGTGGGGGCAATGTGGGTAAGCATGGAGGTCGGCCTCATCAGTGAGATATGTGCGGCCAGATAGGCCGCAGGTCAGTCCCGCCCCTTCCAGGCGGAACTTCCTGTGGCACCTGAGCGGACTGCGGAGGCACTTCCTGCCTCTGTATAGTCTGCATACACCAGTGACTAAGCCGAGAGCCTCGCGGGGGTGTCCCCGCGCTGGTTCTCGAGCGATGTCCGGTGGGAGTGGCCGGGGCGGTGACGTCTGTCTGACGAACCACCCGGGATCCATGCTACTTAAGGGCGCCATTTACAAGCCCTGGTATGGTGGAGGTTCCCCATCCGGTGAGGACTGTGCGGAAGCTGGGAACAGCGTGGCAAGGGGTAAGCTTCATATGGCCAGTATTAATACTGTAACATTATACTTTTATGATATCCGGGAATTCACCTTAATCTTACTATGCTTAATAGCCGACATACAAGCAGAGGAGACACGCTCCCTACATCTAAGCTCTGGTCCTTCCTAAGTTTGGTGAGCATTGCTAAGGTGTCCGTGTATGTTTGGAACTTTTACACTGCATAGTGATCTATCATTTTGGGAGGCACTCTATTCACTACTATGCTTATTACCTATGTCTAGTCTAAGTACGCTCTGCATGTACTCATCTTGGACCTCATGTAGCAATTGTTTATCTACATATAACCCTGGTCACCCCCCCTACCATTATGGAGGAAGGTGGGCCGGACACGAAATTGATCACACACACATATCCACATATGTGTGTGAAAGCAAATTAATATACATGATATACATTTTACTATAGGGGTAGCCCATATATGAATGGGTAAACTTTGCATGTTGGTGTATAATCGTTTATAAACGCATGGCACCTGTCTTCTCTTACGGTCCAGAATGACTATGTGTCCTTTCTGTTGTCCCCCCCCTCCCCCCCCCCCATTTAGGGCAGATGTTCTATGGGCTCTATGGGTACTCATACACTCTTATAACAAGCATGAGACACACTGACTTTACTACTTTAGAACATTCGAGCTTATGGTGTGGCACTCCTATGGGCTCTCCCTTAAAGTGATATCATAGAACTAAAACGCTTACTACTCTGAGAAACATTGTTTTTCTGCTTTCACCCACCCAGATATGAGACATGGAGTGACTACCCTCACTACTATGTCACTATACATTGCCTCTCTGAGCTTCCCAAAACGCACAGTCCCCCTCGTTAAAGAATTCTCTATGGAGATTAAGATATGTGCCTGATGACTATATGTACAGGTATGTATACTTTTTTCTGTCCATTTACCAGGTATATAAATAGGATATACATGCTTATACTATAACTATAGCATGGATCCCCACATATACTCACTATTGGCAACCTCCGTTCTTTTCCCCTAAACTCCCCTAGTATCTGAATGCAACTCAAGACCCAATGTTATATTGTGTTGATATTGCAAAAATAAAAGGACTTATCTGAGATGTGTAAGACGATTATATGTAATTAAAAGGAAAGATAAATGATATGTAATTGTAATTATAACATACTGAAAATGAGGTAACATATATATGTAATCCATCTAAATATTGTTATTTCTCACACAGACAAAGAAATGATATGCTCCAGATGAAGCTTTTTTGTCTAAGAAAGCGAAACATGTCGAGCAAAGGTCATATATTACATGGTGAATGTTAACTTATATTTTCAGTCGACCCTGCTGACCGGCACCATACTATTTGGGTGTCCGTCGGCGGTTCTTCTGATAACAAGCAATACGTTTCCAAGGATTATATGACTACTAATGATCCTGTACTTTGAACTGTATATAAACTGACTTTTATAAGTTCTATGCACTGAGACATTGTGTAACATAGACCATTGTTATGTGGTCTCACTGTGTCCTTAATACACAATCATTTGCCTGTATTTTTCTATGATTTTAAAATATTTAGTTTTGTATTGAATAAAAGAAATCTTTTTAACAAAACTTTTGTGCCCGAAACCTCTGTTTCCCAATCCTTCCAAATGTAATTGATCAATTGAGGATAGGGGCACACCCTAAATTGGATACGTCATGGCCAAGATGGCTGCTATCTGTGGACACATGACTTATAAAATAATTCTGATATAAAGGTGGAAGCACCAGCCATCCTGGGAAGTGGCAAGCAGCAACAGTATATAGGTTTAAGTATCACTTATTACCTTTTATACATATTATATTTGAACAGTATCATATGGAAGGATCGTGAAACATCTTTTATGCTAAAAAAACCCTGTAGAAAGTTGCCTATAATTTTTTAGCGCCAATTTTTGGCCTGCATCTGGCGTTTGAAGATAATTTTGTAGTTGTCTATTTAGTCAAGCCATAATTTATATACATTTCTCCAAAAAATAGAAATTTATATAGAAGAGACCATAAATCACTCTAACAATAACTGATAGAACTCATAGGACAACCATGGATTTCGTTGGAAATGCATGGACGGGTCTTATGACTGAAATTGAATCTACCTGTAACATCCCGGCCAAGGACGATATAAGCCTAAACCAATACATTAATACAGTAAAGAGACTTATTAAAAAAAAGTCAAATCTATATTGGCATATAGAATTTTTCTTGAAGTATATACAGGCAAATGTATGCCCTATGGGTCTGAGGATTCATCTATTCCCCTCCTTCGATAATGCTTCGAGCGAGTTTAGAACTCTGTGGGAACGCATTCTAACCAAATGTAGTACCGACTTGTGCCAGCTGTTGGTGTCCCAATACAAATTGGACCTAGCTACTTTGGACACTGAGTTATCATCTTTATATACTAAGAACGAGAATCTAAAAAAACATATAC
The DNA here is from genome assembly GCF_965119305.1 of Pelophylax lessonae. Classification (NCBI taxonomy): domain Eukaryota; kingdom Metazoa; phylum Chordata; class Amphibia; order Anura; family Ranidae; genus Pelophylax; species Pelophylax lessonae. Next base: position 212,024,693 of record NC_138772.1, on the reverse strand, counting down.
ATTACGAGGCAAGATGGAAGGAGGTGAAAGAGTATGGAATCAAGCTTAATAGGGATATCATTGGTAAAAAACAAACTAAATTTTTAAAAGATAAGATGGCCTTCACGGAAGGCTATGCTTACCGATGGCCGGGACCCAATAGTTCAAGGCGACCCCGCTACTCGCGAGGCCCCCGTGAACAGATGTTGAATACAGGTCCAAGGGAAACTGACTGGGAATCAGACTCGTCTTCGATCTCCGCACAATCTAATAGATCCAAAACATCGATTAGATCTAATCAAGATACTAGACCAAAAACAGACATGGCGACACGTAAACGAGGACAACAGGAAGGAGCTAACTACACACCACGCTCCAAAAAGCGACCCGATGAAACTTCCAAATTTCAACCATTAGGAACTGGGGGGACACAAATTGGACAGACTGTTCGATCTGTCGAGGCACTCACACAAGATGGTTTGGAAGCACAGGACCCTTATTTGGGACCCCTGGCTCTCCAAGCGATACAAATGTTGCAACCCTTATCCACTAACACTAACCCAAGTAATCCACCCACACAGGATTTCACATCCAATTCTCAAACACATTCACTAGGTGCTGCGGCACCGGTTTTTTCTAACACATTACCTTTAAATATACCCAGCACTACTTCTCTTAGACAAACCACTATTGATGGACACTTTGCAGCTTCACAGGCCCAGGCCTCAAATTTTCCCCTGAGCACATCACTAAGCCTTCCCACCTAAAATTATCAATTATTAACTTAACTCCTTATCACTTCTCCCCCCAAGAACAAGAGGTCCTTGAACTTGGCCTCACTTTCTGTCCATCCACTCCTATGGATAGATATGAGACCATAAAGGACGTATATATGTTCATAAGGAACTTGACGTATAAACATATTTACGACCCAGAAAGACAACGTAACACACAAGATAAAGAAATTTCAGAAAAAATAAAACACTATACAATGCAAGAATTCCGTGTTCTACGGGATCTAATCTTACTATTGGAGGAAGGCAGTCTTCCGGATTCCCAGTCCCCCGACCAACCTATACAAACAAAGACAGTAAATCCAAGACAGGTTCCCTTCAAACCAAAATCCAATAATTTTCCTGACTTGACTACAAATCCCAACCTTTTGGCTTTCCTGACCACAGTGGTAGGTGAGATTAAAAATTGTGAGCTAAAATCAACACAAAATAATCTTTCTAAACAACAACTACAGATGCTTAACAAACTAAAAAACCATACAGACTTGGTCATCAAACCCTCAGATAAGGGTGGTAACCTAGTATTGATGACTCGAGAGGGATACGAAAAAATGTGCCTTAATATCCTCTCAAATCGTACATGGTACAAAAAGATATCCCCATCGGTAACTACAGAATTTAAAGCAGAGTATTTGGATATAATTGGACGTGCATATCAACTGGCTCTTATAGACAAAGACTGTTATAATTTTCTTAACAACAAATTTCCGAGACAGGCGACATTCTATTCACTCCCAAAAACCCATAAAAATTTAACTTCTCCACCCGGGAGACCTATTGTATCGGGCATTGGAAGTTTAACTGAGAATGCAAGTCGTTTGATCGATTACTATTTACTACCACATGTAGTGCGGTTACTGTCATACGTCAAGGACACACTCGAGTTCTTAAAAATGATTGAAGATATGGTGGTTCCTCCCGACGCCCTGCTCGTGACTTTGGATGTGGAGGCATTATACTCCAGTATCCCTCACGAGCAGGGCGTCGGGATGATACGCACATTCTTATATGAGCAAGATCATCACACTTGGCCATTTTGTGATTTCATTTTGGAACTTCTATTGTTTATTTTGAAACATAACTGGTTTACTTTCAACGGGTCCCACTACCTCCAGGTGCAGGGCGTGGCCATGGGCACTTGTTGTGCCCCGGCCTACGCCAACCTGTACCTGGGGGGGTGGGAGCGACAAATCACATCAGATGAAAATTTATCACATTTTTTTTCCTCTGTGGCAATCTGGTTTCGTTATATAGACGACATTTTTGCTGTCTGGACAGGTTCAAAATCAGTGCTAGATGAGTTTATTGCCCAACTAAATATAAACGACTTCAACTTGAAGTTAACATCTACTATCAGTGACTCGAGTGTTAATTTCCTTGACTTAACGGTACTCAAACATGAGGATGGACACCTGACGACCAACCTATACAGAAAGGAGACGTCAGGGAATGTAATATTACATGCGTCTAGCGCCCACCCAGGGGCGCTTATACGTAGTATTCCATACGCCCAATACATACGCCTACGATGTAATTGCACATCTGATAAGGATTTCAAAATACAGGCTAACCTTCTACGAGAACGCCTAATGGCTCGTGGATACAGTAAGCGTTTGTTGAGAACAGCTTTCAACAAAGCGTTTTCTCAAAATAGAAACAGCCTTATCTTTAGAGCCAAACCTCCAAATGCGCAATCGACAGTTAAACTAATAACCAAATACTCCGCTCATGAAAAAGTATTGAGAGATATCCTTGAACGGAACTGGCATCTTCTTCGTGATGATCCAGTTATAAACAAATACGTGGGCAAACATCCCCAAATCGTTTTCAGGAGAACAAGATCTTTAAGAGATCAACTAACTACAAGCCACTATCAACCCATTAGAAATAAAGTAACAACAGGTAGAGGTACTTATAGATGTCGCAAATGCGCTTTATGTCCTTGGATAGAGGAGAATACTGAATACACTTTACCTAATGGGGAGACTTTTGCTCCAAAATTTCGAGCCGACTGTAGCACACGTGGAGTGGTATACATGATGCATTGTACCTGCGGCATGTTCTATATAGGTAAAACTATAAGAGAGCTACGCCAAAGGATAAATGACCATGTGTACGTATCAGCAGGGGGAAGGATGATCACGCCCGTGAGCAGACACCTTGACCTATACCACAGGTTCAATCCCAAAAAGGCAAGATTTTATGTGCTTGAGGTTATTCCTCAAGATCCTCGGGGTGGCAACTGGGACAAAAAAATTCTCCAGAGAGAAACTCTCTGGATAGAGCGTCTCAATGCCACTTATAGACCTGGGTTAAATGAAACACAGTCATACAAATCCTTTCTGTGAAGGTTTCCTTGCTTACCTAATGCCAACAGACCTAATTGACCTTGAGCAGTATACTCGGGTTACAATAATGGCCCTTTGTGGGATATATGGGTCAGGGTGTCGGCTTGTTTTTTGGCGTGGTCATCCTCCCCCCGTATATACATATATTCAATTATTCTGATACCTCCTCACATCAAATAGGTCTTGTGACACATATATCCCTCTTCCTGTCTTATTTATAACAAACAGTTTGTTTTGTTGTGCTATAATCCCTATTTCATCAATATTATAATCTTGAGGATTTACAATAAGCAACTCTCTCTTGGGGTTTGAGGTATGGAAGCGTTTCTAGTAGGGGGCAGTTCAGCCCCTGTTCTTTCATTAGGGCTGTTACTATTGAAGCCCTTACTAGTGGTTAATGTCAAAAAATAAACATGGTTATAGAATAATTCTTGATAAACAAATATGTTACCAATATATATTTCCTGGTTTCACCAGGAACATTTTTGTACCTTAGCGAAATATGCTTTTATATCTGTATTTTTTTAAATATATAATTTCTGTCTTTGTTGTGTTGTTTTTTCATTTCAGGCAATTAGAACTCTCATGTAATTGCGGACCGATCCTGTGGGGGCAATGTGGGTAAGCATGGAGGTCGGCCTCATCAGTGAGATATGTGCGGCCAGATAGGCCGCAGGTCAGTCCCGCCCCTTCCGGGCGGAACTTCCTGTGGCACCTGAGCGGACTGCGGAGGCACTTCCTGCCTCTGTATAGTCTGCATACACCAGTGACTAAGCCGAGAGCCTCGCGGGGGTGTCCCCGCGCTGGTTCTCGAGCGATGTCCGGTGGGAGTGGCCGGGGCGGTGACGTCTGTCTGACGAACCACCCGGGATCCATGCTACTTAAGGGCGCCATTTACAAGCCCTGGTATGGTGGAGGTTCCCCATCCGGTGAGGACTGTGCGGAAGCTGGGAACAGCGTGGCAAGGGGTAAGCTTCATATGGCCAGTATTAATACTGTAACATTATACTTTTATGATATCCGGGAATTCACCTTAATCTTACTATGCTTAATAGCCGACATACAAGCAGAGGAGACACGCTCCCTACATCTAAGCTCTGGTCCTTCCTAAGTTTGGTGAGCATTGCTAAGGTGTCCGTGTATGTTTGGAACTTTTACACTGCATAGTGATCTATCATTTTGGGAGGCACTCTATTCACTACTATGCTTATTACCTATGTCTAGTCTAAGTACGCTCTGCATGTACTCATCTTGGACCTCATGTAGCAATTGTTTATCTACATATAACCCTGGTCACCCCCCCTACCATTATGGAGGAAGGTGGGCCGGACACGAAATTGATCACACACACATATCCACATATGTGTGTGAAAGCAAATTAATATACATGATATACATTTTACTATAGGGGTAGCCCATATACGAATGGGTAAACTTTGCATGTTGGTGTATAATCGTTTATAAACGCATGGCACCTGTCTTCTCTTACGGTCCAGAATGACTATGTGTCCTTTCTGTTGTCCCCCCCCTCCCCCCTCCCCCCCCCCCCCCATTTAGGGCAGATGTTCTATGGGCTCTATGGGTACTCATACACTCTTATAACAAGCATGAGACACACTGACTTTACTACTTTAGAACATTCGAGCTTATGGTGTGGCACTCCTATGGGCTCTCCCTTAAAGTGATATCATAGAACTAAAACGCTTACTACTCTGAGAAACATTGTTTTTCTGCTTTCACCCACCCAGATATGAGACATGGAGTGACTACCCTCACTACTATGTCACTATACATTGCCTCTCTGAGCTTCCCAAAACGCACAGTCCCCCTCGTTAAAGAATTCTCTATGGAGATTAAGATATGTGCCTGATGACTATATGTACAGGTATGTATACTTTTTTTCTGTCCATTTACCAGGTATATAAATAGGATATACATGCTTATACTATAACTATAGCATGGATCCCCACATATACTCACTATTGGCAACCTCCGTTCTTTTCCCCTAAACTCCCCTAGTATCTGAATGCAACTCAAGACCCAATGTTATATTGTGTTGATATTGCAAAAATAAAAGGACTTATCTGAGATGTGTAAGACGATTATATGTAATTAAAAGGAAAGATAAATGATATGTAATTGTAATTATAACATACTGAAAATGAGGTAACATATATATGTAATCCATCTAAATATTGTTATTTCTCACACAGACAAAGAAATGATATGCTCCAGATGAAGCTTTTTTGTCTAAGAAAGCGAAACATGTCGAGCAAAGGTCATATATTACATGGTGAATGTTAACTTATATTTTCAGTCGACCCTGCTGACCGGCACCATACTATTTGGGTGTCCGTCGGCGGTTCTTCTGATAACAAGCAATACGTTTCCAAGGATTATATGACTACTAATGATCCTGTACTTTGAACTGTATATAAACTGACTTTTATAAGTTCTATGCACTGAGACATTGTGTAACATAGACCATTGTTATGTGGTCTCACTGTGTCCTTAATACACAATCATTTGCCTGTATTTTTCTATGATTTTAAAATATTTAGTTTTGTATTGAATAAAAGAAATCTTTTTAACAAAACTTTTGTGCCCGAAACCTCTGTTTCCCAATCCTTCCAAATGTAATTGATCAATTGAGGATAGGGGCACACCCTAAATTGGATACGTCATGGCCAAGATGGCTGCTATCTGTGGACACATGACTTATAAAATAATTACAGTGGTACAGTGTGGAGTGAATGGCGGGGGGGGGGGGGTAAATAGAAGATGTACAGTGTGGAGTGAATGGCGGGGGGTAAATAGAAGATGTACAGTGCGGAGTGTATGGCGGGGGTAAATAGAAGATGTACAGTGCGGAGTGTATGGCGGGGGGTAAAAAGAAGATGTATAGTGCGGAGTGAATGGCGGGGGGTAAATAGAAGATGTACAGTGAGGAGTGTATGGAGGGGGGTAAATAGAAGATGTACAGTGCGGAGTGTGTGGCGGGGGGTAAATAGAAGATGTACAGTGCGGAGTGTATGGCGGGGGTTAAATAGAAGATGTACAGTGAGGAGTGTATGGCGGGGGGTAAATAGAAGATGTACAGTGCGGAGTGTATGGCGGGGGGAAAAAAGAAGATTTACAGTGCGGAGTGAATGGCGGGGGGTAAATAGAAGATGTACTGTGCAGAGTGAATGGCGGGGGGTAAATAGAAGATGTACAGTGCGGAGTGTATGGCGGGGGGAAAATAGAAGATGTACAGTGCGGAGTGTATGGCGGGGGGTAAATAGAAGATGTACAGTGCGGAGTGTATGGGGGGGGTAAATAGAAGATGTACAGTGCGGAGTGTATGGGGGGGGTAAATAGAAGATGTACAGTGTGGAGTGAATGCCGGGGGGGGGGGTAAATAGAAGATGTACAGTGCGGAGTGTATGGCGGGGGGAAAATAGAAGATGTACAGTGCGGAGTGTATGGGGGGGGTAAATAGAAGATGTACAGTGTGGAGTGAATGCCGGGGGGGGGGGTAAATAGAAGATGTACAGTGCGGAGTGTATGGGGGGGGGGTAAATAGAAGATGTACAGTGTGGAGTGAATAGCGGGGGTAAATAGAAGATGTACAGTGAGGAGTGAATGGCGGGGGTTAAATAGAAGATGTACAGTGAGGAGTGTATGGCGGGGGGTAAATAGAAGATGTACAGTGCGGAGTGTATGGCGGGGGGAAAATAGAAGATTTACAGTGCGGAGTGAATGGCGGGGGGTAAATAGAAGATGTACTGTGCATAGTGAATGGCGGGGGGTAAATAGAAGATGTACAGTGTGGAGTGAATGGCGGGGGGGGGTAAATAGAAGATGTACAGTGCGGAGTGAATGGTGGGGGGTAAATAGAAGATGTACAGTGCGGAGTGAATGGCGGGGGGTAAATAGAAGATGTACAGTGCGGAGTGTATGGCGGGGGGTAAATAGAAGATGTACAGTGCGGAGTGAATGGCGGGGGTTAAATAGAAGATGTATAGTGCGGAGTGAATGGTGGGGGGGGGGGGGGTGCTAAATAGAAGATGTACAGTGCAGAGTGAATGGCGGGGGGTAAATAGAAGATGTACAATGCGGAGTGAATGGCGGGGGGTAAATAGAAGATCTACAGTGCGGAGTGTATGGTTTGGGGTAAATAGAAGATGTACAGTGCGGAGTGTATGGCGGGGGGTAAATAGAAGATGTACAGTGCGGAGTGAATGGCGGGGGGTAAATAGAAGATGTACAGTGTGGAGTGAATGGCGGGGGGTAAATAGAAGATGTACAGTGCGGAGTGAATGGAGGGGGGTAAATAGAAGATGTACAGTGTGGAGTGAATGGCGGGGGGTAAATAGAAGATGTACAGTGTAGAGTGAATGGCGGGGGGTAAATAGAAGATGTACAGTGCGGAGTGAATGGAGGGGGGTAAATAGAAGATGTACAGTGTGGAGTGAATGGCGGGGGGGGGAAATAGAAGATGTACAGTGCGGAGTGAATGGCGGGGGATAAATAGAAGATGTTCAGTGCGGAGTGTATGGCGGGGGGTAAATAGAATATGTACAGTGCGGAGTGAATGGCGGGGGTTAAATAGAAGATGTACAGTGCGGAGTGAATGGCGGGGGGTAAATAGAAGATGTACAGTGCGGAGTGAATGGCAGGGGGGGGGGTAAATAGAAGATGTACAGTGCGGAGTGAATGGCGGGGGATAAATAGAAGATGTTCAGTGCGGAGTGTAGGGCGGGGGGTAAATAGAAGATGTACAGTGCGGAGTGAATGGCGGGGGGTAAATAGAAGATGTACAGTGCGGAGTGAATGGCGGGGGGGGTGGTAAATAGAAAATGTACAGTGCAGAGTGAATGGCGGGTGGTAAATAGAAGATGTACAGTGCGGAGTAAATGGCGGGGGGTAAATAGAAGATGTACAGTGAGGAGTGTATGGCGGGGGGTAAATAGAAGATGTACAGTGCGGAGTGTATGGTGGGGGGTAAATAGAAGATGTACAGTGCAGAGTGAATGGCAGGGGGTAAATAGAATATGTACAGTCAGGAGTGTATAGCGGGGGGTAAATAGAAGATGTACAGTGTGGAGTGTATGGCGGGGGGTAAATAGAAGATGTACAGTGCGGAGTGAATGACGGGGGGTAAATAGAAGTTGTACAGTGCGGAGTGTATGGCGGGGGGTAAATAGAAGATGTACAGTGCTGAGTGAATGGCGGGGGGTAAATAGAAGATGTACAGTGCGGAGTGTATGGCGGGGGGTAAATAAAAGATGTACAGTGCGGAGTGAATGACGGGGGGTAAATAGAAGTTGTACAGTGCGGAGTGTATGGCGGGGGGTAAATAGAAGTTGTACAGTGCACAGTGTATGGCGGGGGGTAAATAGAAGATGTACAGTGCGGAGTGAATGGCGGGGGGTAAATAGAAGATGTACAGTGCGGAGTGAATGGCGGGGGGTAAATAGAAGATGTACAGTGCGGAGTGAATGGCAGGGGGTAAATAGAAGATGTACAGTGCGGAGTGAATGGCGGGGGGTAAATAGAAGATGTACAGTGCGGAGTGAATGGCGGAGGGTAAATAGAAGATGTACAGTGCGGAGTGTATGGCGGGGGGTAAATAGAAGATGTACAGTGTGGAGTGTATGGCGGGGGGTAAATAGAAGATGTATAGTGCGGAGTGTATGGCAGGGGGTAAATAGAAGATGTACAGTGCGAAGTGTATGGCGGGGGGTAAATAGAAGATGTACAGTGCGGAGTGAATGGCGGGGGGTAAATAGAAGATGTATAGTGCGGAGTGTATGGCGGGTGGTAAATAGAAGATGTACAGTGCGGAGTGTATGGCGGGGGGTAAATAGAAGATGTACAGTGTGGAGTGTATGGCGGGGGGTAAATAGAAGATGTACAATGCGGAGTGTATGGCAGGGGGTAAATAGAAGATGTACAGTGCGAAGTGTATGGCGGGGGGTAAATAGAAGATGTACAGTGCGGAGTGAATGGCGGGGGGTAAATAGAAGATGTATAGTGCGGAGTGTATGGCGGGTGGTAAATAGAAGATGTACAGTGCGGAGTGTATGGGGAGGGGGGGTAAATAGAAGATGTACAGTGCGGAGTGCATGGCGGGGGGTAAATAGAAGATGTACAGTGCGGAGTGTATGGCGGGGGGTAAATAAAAGATGTACAGTGAGGAGTGTATGGCGGGGGGTAAATAGAAGATGTACAGTGCGGAGTGAATGGCGGGGGGTAAATAGAAGATGTACAGTGCGGAGTGTATGGGGAGGGGGGGTAAATAGAAGATGTACAGTGTGGAGTGTATGGCGGGGGGTAAATAGAAGATGTACAGTGCGGAGTGAATGGCGGGGGGTAAATAGAAGATGTACAGTGAGGAGTGTATGGCGGGGGGTAAATAGAAGATGTACAGTGAGGAGTGTATGGCGGGGGGTAAATAGAAGATGTACAGTGCGGAGTGTATGGCGGGGGGGGTAAATAGAAGATGTACAGTGCAGAGTGAATGGCAGGGGGGGGTAAATAGAAGATGTACAGTGTGGAGTGAATGGCGGGGGGGGGGGTAAATAGAAGATGTACAGTGCGGAGTGAATGGCGGGGGGGGGGGTAAATAGAAGATGTACAGTGCGGAGTGAATGGCAGGGGGGGGTAAATAGAAGATGTACAGTGTGGAGTGAATGGCGGGGGGGGGGTAAATAGAAGATGTACAGTGTGGAGTGAATGGCGGGGGGTAAATAGAAGTTGTTTAAACAAAATGTTTTTTTTTTTTGGGTGGGGGTGCAAAGGTCAGTTTCAGTAGAGCAGTGCAGTGTCAGAATTGTATTATTTTATTTTTTTATTATTTAACAATTCTATAATTTTATACTATATATTATGCTTTAAAAAAAATTTCTTTTTGGGGGGGGGGGGGCATTAGACATCATCAGTAGAGCAGTGGATGGTATCAGTAGTTTTTTATTTTTATTATATTATTTTTATATTTATTTACACTTTTAAATTTTTATAATTTTATTACAATTTGTTTTTAATAGTATTACATTCACAATGCTATGGCGGGGGGGGGGGGGGGGGGAACATTGTCTGTAGGACAGTGGACAGTGTTGGTATATATTTTTTTTTATTTTATTTTTTTTTTTCTAATATGTTTTACAGTTTTATTTTTTTATATATTTTTTTAAAAATAATGTCATTTTGTTTTTCAAAGTGCCTCTGGGAGGGGGCAGTGGATGGTCTCAGCAGGCACTGAACAGTGTCAGTAGAGCAGTTAATGGGGTCAGTAGTTTTCTTTATTTATTTTTTTTACAACTTTATTTACCGTTAGTTTTTCTGTTGAAACACTTTTTTCACAGTGCTCCTGGGGGGCAGTGGATTATGTCAGTAGGGCAGTGAACAGCGTCAGTAGAGGAGTGAATGGTGTCAGTAGTTTTTTTTTTATCTTTTTTTTTTTACACATGTATTTTTTTTTACATCCCAATTATTATTATTTTTTTTTTTGTCATAGCTATTGATCATGTCATTAGGGCAGTGGACATTAACAGTAGTTCTTTATTTTATTATTATTTTTTTCCTTCAATTTAATTGTTTCAACATTTTTTTTAAAGTTTAATTTTTTTTAGAATTTAATTATTTTTTATTCTTATCATTTTTAAAAAATGCTTTTAAGGAGGCCAGTGGATAATACCAGTAGGGAAATAAGAAAATTTTAAAAAAGAAATTTAAAAAAATAAAAATATAATTTTTAAAAATATTAGAAACTACAAAAATAAAAACAACAATTCTACTAACACTGTCTACTGCCCTAATGACACCAGTCACGTTCTAAACCTCCAATAGCAATGTGAAAATAAATAAAAATAAAAGGTAATAATAAAAATTAAAATCGTTCATTATAAAAAATCTAAAACTATTGACAAATATATATTTTTTTCTACTACACCATATGCATTGCTCCCCCAAAATGTTTGTTAAAAAACATAATAAATAGTAAAAAATAATAAAATTATATAAAAAAAAAAAAAAATAGAATAATACCATTCTGACACTGTCCTTTGTTATACTAAAATTACCTTTTACAGTGCCTCTGGGAGTGGTGCACTGGATAGCCTTAGCCGGGCACTTAGCAGTGTTAGTAGAGCAGTTAATGGTGTCAGTAAAATGGAAAATTTATATCAAATACTTACCGTAATTTTCCTTTCCTGATGGACTCCATGGCAGCCTACGTGTGGGTTAGTCCCGCCTCCTCCTACCTCATAGGACCCCACTCCCATAAATTTCACTCTGCTCCAGAGACCATGTTCCATAAAATAGCCTCCTCCGGCAGATGGGTGGGGACTCCGGCTGCCATGGAGTCCATCAGGAAAGGAAAATTACGGTAAGTATTTGATATAAATTTTCCGTTTTCCTGACAGACTCCATGGCAGCCTACGTGTGGGAAATAACTAGCCAAACACACCAGGGTGGGAAATCTGCTGTTCAAAAGAAATTTAATTTGCACCATCAACTGATAGTATCCGCAAACCAAAATCAACAGATGATAAAGACGCTGGCTCGACACAATAATGAGCCATGAAAGTGTGAATTGAGGACCATGAGGCCGCTTTGCATACAACTTCAGGAGCCACATGACGAAACGCTGCCCAAGAAGTCGACATTCCTCTTGTAGAATGCGATGTCACCGCCTCCGGGGGAGCCAACCTTTAGCTCTATAGGCCCATTGAATGGACTGGACAATCCAAGATGCGATCGTTCTAGACGAAGCACGCAAGCCTTTATTCTTCCCATAGAACAGGACAAACAAATAATCTGAATGGCGGAAATGAGATATGGCTTCAAGATATAGTTTCAGAATTTGCCCTACATCCAGTGGATGAGTCGCAGAGTCAGAGGATTTGAATGTTGGCAAGACAATTTCCTGATTTTCATGAAAAATAGAGGATACTTTTGGATGTGAATCCAACATGGGAATCAGAACCACCCAATCCGGGAAAAACAACAAAAAGGGTCCTTTGCATCCCAAAGCTCCTAGCTCAGAGACCCTTTTTGCTGATGCGACTGCCACCAGGAACGCTACTATAAGAGACAATTCTTTGATGGAGAGTTGAACCAGGTTATCTTTTCTGAGGTCTGCAAAGAAATCCAGAACAAGTGGAAGATCCCACTTAGGGAATCTGGGCTTCCTTTGTGGTCTGAGCCTAGAAGCTCCTCTGAAAAATTGCCTCACTAGAGGATGCTTTGCCCAGGATGTTCCTGTGAAAGCCGAGATAGCTGACACTTGATCTCGAAGAGAACTGACTGATAAAGGCAGATCCAGGCCAGATTGTAGAAAACTCAAAATGTGTTGAACCTTTGGAGTGCCTTGCACATCCATATTTCTGGAGATATGAGACATGAACTTCTTCCATATCCTTTCGTAGACTCTATTTGTTCCAGCTCTTCTCGCATTCAACAGTGTGGAGATATCTCCACTTGGACACCCTAATGCCTCCAGCCTTTCCCTTTCAAAAACCAGGCCATCAGGTGCAGATGGGCCGGGCAAGGGTGTAGCACCGTTCCCTAAGACAGGAGATCCTGCCTGGAAGGTAGTGGAACTGGCTCGCGAAAGCTCAGCTGTAGCAGCATCGGAAACCAGGGCCTGTTCGGCCAATATGGGGCTATCACAAGAGCCTCCACTTCTTCCGACCTGAGTCTCGTCAGGAATCGAAGGAGGACTGGAACTGGTGGGAAGGCGTAAGCCTTGTGAAACCTCCACTGCTCTGTTAGGGCATCCACCCCGAAAGCTTGTGGGCATTTGCATCTCGTGTAGTACTTCAACTTGAAGTTGCACGGGGAAGCGAACAGATCCACTTCCGGAAGGAACCCTAGGGATTTAAGCCACTGAAACACATCGGCATGAAGACTCCACTCGTTGTCCATGGAGACTCGTGATAGAAAATCCGCCTGGATGTTCTGTGTCCCTGGCAGAAAAACCGCAGTGAGGTTGGATAAGTATTTCTGAGCCCAGACCATTATTGGCTCGACTTCTCTCAATAAAGAGTGACTGCGAGTTCCCCCTTGACGCTTTATATACGACACTGCCGTCGTATTGTCCAGCCTCAGGAGGACAGATGTTCCTACTGTAAGGTGATGAAATGCTTGGAGAGATTGAAATGCTGCTTGAAGCTCCAGGATGTTCGAAACTTCCCTGTGTAACCGAGGATTCCATTTGCCCTGGGCTATCTCTGATAGGCAGTGAGTGCCCCAACCTGTGTTGCTTGCGTCCGTGGTTATCGTGACCTAAGAGATGGGAAGGATCGAATGGCAATTGAGTAGATTCCTCTTCTGCCACCACCACAGGGGACTGTCCCGCATTACTGGGGAAATCCAAATCAGATGATCCATGTCGCCTGGGCACCATTGGCGAAGAAATCCTGTTTGAAAAGGACACATCCTCCATTGAGCCCATTTAACCATAGGTGTCATGGCCACCATAGTACCTATTATTTTGAGGCACTGTGAGGCCCGGAGATGGGATGTTGACATGGCCAGCTGTACTCAACTCTGATAATCAGGATTTTCTCTAGAGGCAAGGAGATGATGCCCTTGACTGTATTGAATTGAGCCCCGAGAAAGATAAGTGTCTGTGTGGGCTCCAGATGGCTCTTTTCCAAGTTTAGCAACCAGCCGAACTCGAGAAGAGTCGCCGTGACTAGATCTCTGTGAACCAGGAGTTGCTCTCGATCTTGCGACAGAAGTAGTAAGTTGTCTAAATAATGGTGAAGACACACTCCCCTGATTCTGATCAGGGCTACCACAGCCAATAAGAGTTTTGAAAGTACTCGAGGAGATGTTGTGAGCCCGAATGGGAGACATGTAAACTGAAGATGGTGTTGATCCACAGCAAACCGCAGGTATTTCTGTAACTCTGTTGCTATAGGCACATGGAAATATACATCCTTCAAGTCTATTGACACAAGCCAATCTCCTGGCTGAACCGCCTGGCGGATTGTCAATAGTGTCTCCATTTTGAATTTTCCCTTTTTTATAAAGGAGTTTAGATGTGTGAGGTCTATGACCGGTCTCCAGGAGCCGTTCTTCATTACTAAGAAGAGTGGAGAATAGAGGCCTTGAAACCTCTCTTTGGCTGGTACTGGAACTACTGCGTCTTGAAGCAGCAGCGCATCTATGTATGCTGAAAGGATTTGCCTTTCTTCTTCCGACCGTGGAAGAGCTGTGGGAACGAACTTGAGGATAGGTGGACTGCAGAACGACCAAGTGTGTCCTGCAGAGATTGTCCTGATGACCCAAAAATCTTTTATCGAGGCTATCCAGACGTGTCGAAACCGGAGAAGGCGAGCACCGACCTGAACTGTCTGGACAGGCCCAACATCAAAAGGACTTAGCCGCTTCCCGGCTACTAGAAGAGGCTCCTTTGGAAGCCTTTTGGTTTGAAGATGGATTTTTCCTCCATGTTTTCCGGAATTCACGGCCAGGTCTGTAACCTCGAGCATCCTTCGCTCTATCCGAAGATTGTCTGGACTGTGTCCTTCTCTGACCCAGCAGACGATGATCCTGCGGGAGGAACCCCGACTTACGGCCCGTGAAATAGCGCTCTCCAGCTTGTTCCCAAACAAGGAAGACCGTTTGAATGGAATATGGCACCAAGCCTGCTTGGAGGAAGGATCAGCCAGCCAGGGGGCACAGCCATAGAGCCTGTTTAGCTGTCACTGAAGAGAGCATTGCCTCGGGCCACCAGACGAATAATATCTAGGGAAGCCTCCCCCAGAAAAGAAGCCGCCAGTCTGAGCTCATTCACTGCTGAAGCTCTGGCTACTTCTTCTGATACGGGCCTTAGATCCGAATCCACCTCTATTGTCCAGGCCTCCATGGCCTTGGATAAAGCCGCAATGGCTAGGGCTGGTTTACAAGCCATTCCAGCAGACACATAAATCTTCTTAAGGTCAGTGTCGATTCTTCTTTCCAGCCCATCTTTAAAAGACACTGTGTCTTCGAGTGGAAGAGTGACTTGCCTCGCTAATCTCATGAGGGCGGCGTCCACTAGGGGCGCTGACTCCAGGTGCTTCACATCCTCACTCTTGAATGGGTACATCCTGGAAACTTTGGATACCAGAGAGTTTTCCTCTCTGCACATCCCCACTCATCCGAGATAATTTCACCAAGTTCACCTAAAAAGGGAAAGTTATGGCGCCCTTTTAGGTGCTTGAAGTACCTTCTTTGTTTAGATGGTGACTCTAATGGCTCCTCCCACTTTAGGGCTCCCTTTACTGCCTTAACCAGGGTAGGGACCAAGGCAAAATCAAAGCCTGTGCCAGGAGTATCTGATTCGTCCTCACTATCCGAGGAGTTGAAGCTGGAAATGCTCTGCTGAGAAGGGCCGGGAGTGCTGAGGCTATCCCTAACAGGGATGTCTGCCATACCAGCCGAGGGGCTACAGGTGCGGTCAACCTCCAGGTTTTGTAGGGATTCTTGGACCACCCGTCTAACCAGGGATTCCACCTGCTGGTTATCATTCCCCCTTTCTCTAGAGGCATGGGCAAAACATGCATCACATATTGATTTGCCATCAGAAACACGTGCTGCACAACCCCAGCAAGATCTTCTATCAGGGTGTCTTTGTGCTGATGCAACCGTGGAGCCTTCCCTGTGATGTTTGGTAGAAGACTTGTGGCGACTAGTGCCAGGAGAAGTGTGATGACGTTGTGACCTAGTAAGGTCCTTATCTTCGCGTGCTTTAGTTTGTTTATCAGACCTAGAAGGGCTAAGAGAAAAGGGAAAAATTACCCCTACTGCCCTAAATCCGAACCGTACAGGGATAGGTAAAAATAATACCACTCTTACCTGTAGAGTAAGGGTTGGCCACTGGGGGGCGGTGAAGTATCCATACTGCTCTTAACAGGAAGACTTTAACAAACACAGGAATAAGGAAGTGCTGCATAGTGCATACACCAAACTGCACACAGACATCCAGCAGGATTAAGCTTACCACTAGCAGAGACCGATCAAGGGAAGCTGCCGCATATGCCCCCAGTACGATCCCAATGTGATCCACTGTGACAGCAGTTTAAATCTGCCGCCAGATGATGACGTCACCGCCCCCCCGTGACAGACAGCATCCGTGCGCATGTGTGAGCACGAACAGCCACTCCACTGCGCCAGCACCGCCCCCAGACACCCAGCGGTGACCCGGAAGCTGCGCTGGGACACAGGAAGAGCCGGGGCCGCAATATGAAACGCACCTGCGTTCCAAAACACCGCAAGACAAAATACATATACAAAAAATGGCTGCCATACGTTACCAAGCACGCTCCGAACCACGGTCTGACCTGGGACACGAAAACCTCCAGTGCATCGATTCGGGGTGTATTAATGGGCCTCCCGCTAGTAGCTAGGACGATTGGCCGTATTCAGCTCGCCCGCCAGTGGCCAGGCTTTATGCTTCTCCAATGCATGGGATTGCACACCCGTGTCCTACCCCGCTAGTAGCTAGGGCGTACTGGACTCTTCAGGAATTCAGCCTGGAATCAATCGTGTAAATCACCAGGAAATAGACCGAAAATCTTCATGAGGTAAGACTTGATATCCATCCAACAGGAGGAGGACAAAAAAGGAACATGGTCTCTGGAGCAGAGTGAAATTTATGGGAGTGGGGTCCTATGAGGTAGGAGGAGGCGGGACTAACCCACACGTAGGCTGCCATGGAGTCTGTCAGGAAATTATTTTTTTCATTTAAGTTTTTCTACAAATGTATTTTTTCTTTTAAATTTCAATTGTATTATTAATTTTCTTTTAATGCTTTTTATAGTGCTTCTTAAAGGGCAGTGGATCATGTTAGTAGGGCAGTGGACAGTGTCAGTATTTTTTTAATTGTTATTTAATTGTTTTATTTATAATACAAATGTATTTGTTTTACATTTCATTTTTTTTGTTAGGGATGTGGATCATGTCATTAGGGCAGTGGACATTGTTAATTGTTCTTTCATTTTATGTTATTTTTCTATATTACTTTTTTCTTACAATCTAATTTATTTTATAGTTACATTTTTTATTTGTTACATTTTTTTAAAAATGCTTTTAGGGGCATTGGATGGTGCCAGTAAGGTAATCATCAGAGTCAGCAGAGTAATGGACAGTGTCAGAATGTTTTTTTTTTTTTATTTTAAATAATTGGTCAGTTGAACAATGCTTTTCTCAAAAGTTTTATATCTTTATTATTTTATTTTTTATATTTTTACAATCTTATTTTTTTAATTATTTTTTTACAATCTATTATTTTATATATTTTTTTTTAAATGTCAGGAAGGGGTTGGTGTCAGTTGGGCAATGGACAGTGTCAGTAGAAATTTGTTATTATTTTTTTTTTTTTATATTTTATAAAAAATATGTTGTTTGTTTTTAGGATTTTTTTCCCACAGTGCCTCTGAGAGGGGCACAGTGGATGGTCTCAGTGGAGCAGTGAGCAGCGATAGTAAGCCAGTTAATTGTGTCAGTGTTTTTTTGTTTTTTGTTTTTTTTTTCAATGTATTTTTCTCTATAAATGTATTTTTTTTGTTTTACAATTTTATTTTTTTATATTTATTTCATTTTTGTAAACCAGCCCTGTTGTGGCCTTGGTGGGATTTTGTTTTCTTAGGCCAAATGACTTCAACAGCTCTTCTCTTTACTCTCTGTAAAGCCCAGAGATAATGGGGGAGGGGTCAGCTCAGCACTTATCCACATAACAGTGGAGTCAGCTTGAAGCAATGGGAGTGGGGGAGGGGATGAAAGAAAACATTCCCCTCTACATATAGGAATCACAGGAGAGGAGTGGGGGAGGGGAGTGCCAACATTTCTCCATACAGAAGATTCAGCTCAAAAGCAGTGCAGGGGGAGGGGGCGGTGCAGAGGGAGGGGGCGTGTCATCACTTCTCTACACAGAGGACTTATTCTGGTGAAAGTGAAGGGGGAGTGTCAGCAGTTTTTACAGCAGAGAAGATGGGGGAGGGGCCATGTTAACACTTCTCCTCTAAACAATGGAATCAGCTTGAAGCAATGGGAGTGGAGGAGGGGGTCTTCCTACAGAGGAGTCAGCTCACAGCAGAGGGGGCGGGGCAGGGGGAGGGGCATGTCAGCTGTTTTCTACATGGAGAAGGGAAGTTACAGCAGAGTGAATGGGGGAGGGCACTTCTCCTTTGCTGGGATAATCCCCCCCCTCACAGGTGTGACATAACGGAAAATTGAATACTCACCTTTCCGTAATTTTCCTTTCCTTTCCTGGTGCCTATCCATGGCAGCATACATATGGTGGTTGCTCCGCCCTCAACCAACCCACAGGACCTCCTTAACTCTATAAAAGTAAGAACTGCCCCCCCCTATGCCATTCTTGTAACTAGACTCAAAAATGCAGATTACGTAAAGGGAGGGCGTATGCTGCCATGGATAGGCACCAGGAAAGGAAAATTACGGAAAGGTGAGTATTCAATTTTCCGTTTTCCTGGTGCCTCCATGGCAGCATACATATGGTAAATAACTCGCTCATAGGGAGGGATACTGCACAGAAATATAGTTTATTAGGATTCACAAAACCGCCAATTGCAGCGCTTTCTTCCCAAAATCAAGGGAAGTTAGAGCAGCTGGATCCAGGCTATAATGGACCATGAAGGTATTAAATGAGGACCAACCAACTGGCTGCACGACAAATTGTTTCCGGAGAGACATGTGCTAGAGCTGCCCAAGAAGAGGCTATCCCCCGCATAGAGTGAGCATTGATTGCTTTAGGCACTGGAAGCCCGCTAGCCCGATAAGCCCTTTGAATCAGACGTACGATCTAGCTTGCGATAGTTCTTTTTGATGCTGCCAAGCCCTTTCTACCTCCGTTTGGAATGATAAATAGGCGTTGCTCCCTACGAAAAGATTGCGTTAAATCAATGTACCGACGTAGAGTTCTTGCAACGTCCAGTTCATGCAACTTTGATGTAGCTGGATCTTCCTCAAAGGTTGGGAGAACCCATTCCTGATTAAAGTGGTAGGAAGTTGGCACTTTAGGTATGAATTGATGGATTGGTTGTAGGACGACCCTATCTGGGAAGAACGTAATATATGGATCTTGAGCACCCAAGGCTTGAATTTCAGAAACCCTACGGCCTGAAGTGACAGCTACGAGAAAAACTGCTTTAAGAGTAACATCCTCCAGAGAACAGTCCTCAGTAGGAGCAAATGGCGGTGCTGCTAGAGTATCCAACACCAAGGGTAAATCCCACTTCGGGTACAATGTCTCCTAGGTGGTCTTAACCTTAGTACTGCCTTCATAAACCGCTCTATCAAAGGATATAAGGCCCATCTGATGTCTGTCAGAGCTGATAAGGCTGAAACTTGCACTTTAAGGGTATTGAGCCCCAAACCTACATCCAGACCTTTCTGTAGAAACAGTAGAACGTCCTGCACAGCTGGCTTCAATGGATTAAACTTGTTGGATTCGGCAACTTCTGAAAACTTCTGCCATACTCTGTAGTAGGAGCTATTAGTGGACGATTTTCTGGCTTGGAGCAACGTCTGGGTTACCTCATGAGAGCAACCTAACTCCTCCAACCTCTTCCTTTCAACTTCCAGGCCCTCAGATCCAGGATTTCTGAATTTGGGTGGATGTAGTCCCCCTGCGACAGGAGACCGGGAATCTTCGGAAGGACTAGAGGGTTGCAAACAGACAGCTGGGTCAACAGCGTGAACCAAGGCCTTTTCGGCCAATAGGGAATCACCGCCAGGATGGTCATCTCCTCCCCTGTTAGACGTTGAAGGAATCTGAGAATCAGAGGGGTAGGAGGGAACGCATACCCGACTCGGAAGGACCACGGTTGAACTAAGGCATCTACTCCTGCTGAAGCATCGGTTGTAAGCGTGATCCATGAGATGGGGCCAAGATGGCAATGATTTTGAAGGTTGGGCAGCTTCGTCCACCACCATAGGCTGGACTTCATTGATACCGTGATCAACACCTCCTGGGAAAGGGACCTCCTTCTCCACTGGGATAGAAACCCCTGTTGAAAAGCACGGAGATGCCAGTGGGCCCACTTTACCATCGGGATACATGAGGAAAAGGTTCCGAGGAGACTCAGACACTCCAATGCCGACATGGCTTTGCTCGCCAGTGCCTTCTTCACCTTCCCTGTGATTATAGGAATCTTCTCGGGTGGCAGTGACACTGCATTCCTCCGTGTGTCGAACAGTGCCCCTAAGTATATCATCTTTTGGGCTGGAGTAAGCTGGCTCTTCGAGTGATTGATTAGCCATCCGTACCTCATCAGTGTGTCCAAGACTTGTTGAACATGGATCTTTAGGAGCTCTTTGTCCTGCGACAGGATGAGAATGTCGTCTAGATAATGTAAGACACGGACCCCCTTCTCCCGGAGGGGTGCCAGCATTGCCACCAACACTTTGGTGAAGGTTCTGGGGGCTGTGGATATGCCGAAAGGCAAACACTGGAACTGTAGGTAAAGTTCCCCTATCTTGAACCTTAGGAATGACTGGAAGTCGTGAAGTATTGGTATATGTTGATACGCATCCTGAAGGTCTATAGAGACCATCCAGTCGCCTGGTTGCACAGTTAGGATGACCGTGTTCAGGGATTCCATCTTGAACCGCTCGAGGCGGATAAACTTGTTCAACCGCTTCAGATCTAGAACTGGCCTCCATCCTCCCGCCTTTTTGTGTACCAAGAAGACTGGGGGAATAAAAGACTAAGAATCTTTCCGACTCCGGCACTGGTACCACTGCCTGCTGAAGAATTAGCGTCTGGACATATTGTAGCAGAACCTTGCGCTTCTCTTCGGAGTTTGGAATCCTGGTGGGTAGAAAAGAAGAACGGGGCGGTTGGCGCTTGAACCTCCAAAAATGCCCCTGAAGGATCGTGGAGGTGACCCAACGATCCGAGCAAGTTTCCACCCAAACCTGAGAGAATGCCCTGAGATGGGCACCCACCGGGCCGGTTTGGGTGGGCAAGAAGTCAAAAAGACTTCTAGCCTTCCTGTGTCGAGGTAGCAGCCTTCTGTTTCCCCATCTTCAGGAAGGTAGCCTGGGAGCCCTTCCAACCTCTTCTGTATTCTCTCCCTGGACGGTATGTTCTGGCTTCTCTGGCTTTTTGCTGGAAAACCGCCCTCGCTGCAAATTTCTTCCTTTTATTCCTGTCCTGAGGAATCAGACCGCTCTTGCCCCCTGTGACTCTGGTAATGGCTGTATCCAGCTTTTCGCCAAATAGGGCTTTCCCATCGTAGGGTATGCGGCACCACGTCTGCTTGGAGGAGGGATCAGCGGCCCATGGTTTTAGCCAAAGTGCTCTTCTTGCCGTGACTGAATATAGCATGGCTCTGGCGGAACATTTCAGAGTGTCAATGGCCGCTTCTGCCACAAAATCTGATGCCAATTTTAACTCATCCAGAGCCTTCACAATCTGGTCTGTGTCTAAGCCTTGCTTGAGGATCGATTCTATATTGTCAGTCCAAGCACGCGCTGCTCTGGATACTGAGGTTAAAGCCACTGCCGGCCTGCAAGCCCCCCCGGCCACCTGATACGCCTTCTTTAGATCAGCATCGATTCTTCGATCTAAGACATCTCTAAAGGAGACTGCGTCTTCTAAGGGTAAAGTTGTGTTCCTGGCCAATCTCATGACTGATGCGTCCACTGACGGCATGCCATCAAATAGTTGGGCATCAGAATCCGCCAGAGGGTATAATTTACTAAAGCGGTTAAAGGTGATCGGTCTCCTATCCACCTTCCGCCATTCATCTGTCACCAGATCCCTTATCTCCTCCATAAGTGGGAAGGTAGGAGGTTTTTTTTTGAGGTGGGGAAAGTATTTCCTGGACTTGGCAGGGGGCTCAGGTGACTATTCCCATTCAATTGCGTTCTTGACCGCTACCACAAAGGGGCTGATCAACCCAAAATCAAAGGTAGACACATTCTCCTCCGCTGTGTCCCCTTCGTCTTCTGAGCTGGAGCCGGAACCTGCCAACTGGACTGGAGTCTCAAGGGATCCCCCACTTGTGGTCGGGGCCATCAACTCCTGGGACAAGTTCAGTTCTCGAATTGAGTCCTTAATCAGCTTCTTCATTGTATCAATGGACTCTTGCTTTTCTTTTTCCCGATCCCCCGTGGCTTCTAAAAAGCATGTTTCGCAGACCAGTTTTCCCGGCAGAGCTTGTCCCCCACAGACCCAGCATGCTTTGTCCCCAGGCCGGATGGAACTGCGTTGTCTGTCAGATCGATGGGGTGATCTACGAGACTTGTGTGATGTGCGAGGGGTAAACGAGTGATATTGGTCATGTCTTGAGCGGCTGTGGCCTCTGGACCTCCTCGCCGGTGAGTCCCTGCGGGATGATCGGCGTTGCGGGCTGCAATGAAACATAGGAAATTTTGATGTTTCATACGCCCGATGCTCTTTTTTACATTTTTTTAAACTTACCTGAATGGTGCAGCCCTTACCTAGCGGAATGTTGAGGATCTTTTTGTGCCACTGGACTACGGGAGATGGCTGGGATAAGAGAGACACAAAGGGTAAGAAGAAAAGAAAAAGTAAATGGAAAGGTCCCAACCTAATAGTCCCCTTTTTTATTATAAATAAATATATATTTCCAAGAAGAGAAGAGAAAAAGAAAAAGAAGCTGCAATACCTCTGGCTTCCATCGGGAGGCAGCAGCACAGGCAGACTTGAAAGCTTCTCCTCAGCAGCAAGGGAGATGTTATGCTTCTGACATCCGCCCTCAGAATGAGAGAGGCTGGCCATATAAATACATGTACTCCAATGGGAGTACCAAGATGGCCGCCGATGGCTTCATCTGCCTACTGGGCATGTGCAGGTGATGTCATAGGGCGGCGCCATCGCCCCACCCCCAGAACAGTAAAACAGAGGTTAGGTGGCAGGCGCGAAGCGCCCCAGGGGCTCCAGAGGGGCTTACTAGCAATCCTGCACCTCAGCGCCCACATGAGGACAGACTGTAAGTAGGACAGGCTAAATTTAATGCAGGAAGCATCAATGTTACCGGGGCAGCCCCCAAACCAGAGGGGGGGGGGGTTCCCGGGAGGAGCATGGCTGAACTAGACTCCTTACCTGGAAAAAGATCCACAGAAAAACAGGCTCCCAGCCTTGTTGGCGCCTTTAGCAGCCTAAGACCTGGGACTCCATCCTACAGGGGAGCATGACCCTGTAATGGTAACACCATGTGAAGGTGCAGTAAGGGCTGATCGTGATCCTGCAGGCTTGAGGACAGAAAAAAGAATGGCGTAGGGGGGGGCAGTTCTTACTTTTATAGAGTTAAGGAGGTCCTGTGGGTTGGTTGAGGGCGGAGCAACCACCATATGTATGCTGCCATGGAGGCACCAGGAAATGAAGATGCTGATTGTACAGCATGATTATTGCACAGCTGTGCCTTAGGCTGCCCACAATAAAAGGCCACTCTAAAGGCCCGTACACACGTGCAGATTGTCGGCCGAAAATGTTCGGCCGCCGAACGATCGGCCGATTATCGGCTTGTTAGTATGATGCTTCCGACAGTCAACAGCACACTTTCGGCCGAAAAGAATCTGTCGTGCAAGCATTAAAATTTTTGCATGCCGACACCAGAGCGGCCAATTGTTCGCCAGTCAATACAGAATTCGGCTGACAGACAGCAGATTTGCAAGACTGGGCATGCTCAGAAAAGAAAAAACACAGGGAAAGTTAACCATCACATGACATCACTTCTGCAGTCGTCTGTAGTCGGCGGACAAAATTCTTGTGCAGTCTTTTGCACTTTTCAACAGACACGACAGCCCGGGGACAAAAGACGGCCGATCGTTCGGCCGACGATCGGTACGTGTGTACGGGGCTTTAAATGTGCAGTTTTATCACACAGCACAATGGCACAGATGTGGGAAGGTTTGAGGGAGCGTGTGATTGGCTGACTGCAGGAATGTCCACCACAGCTCTTACCCGGGAATTGAACGACAGTGGGTGGAGTCAGTAGTTGATTTTTCTTTCTTTTTTTTACCAATTCTTTTCAGGGAGATGGGGTTAGGACAATGGATTGTGTCAGCCAGGCAATGGGCAGAGTCAGTAGCTTTTTTTATTTTTGTTTTATTTTTAAATCTTAATTTCTATTATTTATTATATCTTTATTTTCACAATGAATGGGGGATGGGCAGTGGATGATGTCAGGAAATGAAATAAGGAAAATAAAAATAATTAAAATATAAAATTGTGAAACATAATAGAAGGGAAGTGGACAGCATTATTAGTTATTTATTTTCTTTTTTAAATCATTTTTTCACAGTGTCTCTGGGAGGGTGGCAATGGATGGAGTCAGTAGGGCAGTGTACAGTGTCAGTAGTTTTTTATTTGTATTTAATTGTTTTTTTTTATACAATGTAATTATATCTTTTATTTATTTATTTTTTTCATTTTTTCAAAACGGTTTTTGGGGACCAGAGGATGGTGTCAGTAGGGCAGTAGACAGTAATTAAAAAAAAAATAACATTTGTAAAAAATAGTATAAAAATAATACATATTTTTTTTACGATTTATGTATTCATCATTGTTTTTACAATATTTTTTGGGGGAAAGAGGGCGGTGTCAGTAGAGCACTGGATGGTGTCAGTACAGCAGTTGAAGGTGTCAGTAGTTTTTTTTATTGCTTTTATTATTTTATTTGTTTTTCATAATGTTATTGTTTATCATTTTTTGAATTAATCGTTCAATACATTTTTTGCACAATCGTTTTTTTTGTGGGGGGGGGGGGGGTGGACAATGTCAGTAGTTTTTGTTTTTTATATTTGTTTTATATTATTATTTGCCACTATAATTTTTTATTTTTAAAATATTGTTTTCACAGTGCTTTAGAGGGGGGGGGGGGGCAGAATAAGTAGTTTTTTTAATTTTTAAATGTGAAATATTTTTTATAATTTATTTTAATAATTTTTTCACAATGATTTGGGGGAAGATGTGGATGATGTCAGTAGGGCAGTGAACACTGTCAGTAGAGCAGTGAATGGTGCCAGTAGACTTTTTATTTTTGATCAATTATTTTGTTTACAAATGTATTTTTGGTCTTTTTTTTTTTTTTTTTTTACAATTAAATTTTGTTTGATTTTTGATATTTTTTTTTAAATGTCTCTTGTGAGGGGGGTGTATTAGGGCACTGGAAGATGTCAGTCATTTTTAATTTTTTTAAAAAATTATTTTTTACAATTATTTTGGAGGGCCAGTGGTTGGTGTGGATAGTGTCATATGTTTTTTTTTTATTTTATTACATTTTTTTATTTACAAACCTAATTTTTTTTACTATTTAATTTTTTTATACTTTTTTTCATTTTTTCAAAATGCTTTTAGGGTCCAGTGGATGGTGTAAATAGGTCAGTGAAGGTGTCAGCAGTGCAATGGACAATTTCAAAATGTATCATTATTATTTCATTATTCTTTTAAAAAATATTAGTTTTAATTATTTTCTACTATTTATTTTTGGATTTCTTACACTAACTGTTTTTTTTTTTTTTTTTGGGGGGGGGGGGTGAGGCAAAAGATGGTATCAGTAGTTTTTTGTTTTTATTATTAAAAAAAATGAAATAAAATAAAAAAAAACATTTTATTTCCTTTTTTTTATAACTTATTTTTCAGTGCCTTTGGAGGAGCAGAGGATGGTGTCAGTAGAGCAGTGGACAAGGAGTCAGCTCATAGCAGAAGGGGGCGGTGCAGGGGGAGGGGCGTGTCAGAATTTCTCCACTCACAGGACTCAGCTGACAGCAGAGATAATGGGGGAGGGGTCAGGTCAGCACTTCTCCTCTGAACAGTGAACTCAGCTTGAAGCAATGGGAGTGGGGGGAGGGGTATGAAAGAAAACATTTCCCCTCCACAGGAATCAGCTGAAAGGAGAGGGAGTGGTTAAGGGGGAGGGGCCAGGCTGGAGATACCGCTAAGCAAAATAGGCAGCCGCCTAGGGCCTAGGATAGTAGAGCTGCCACCTCCCACTGGTATAGTGGAGCTGCTGTGCCCATCCCCCACGCCCTCCCTCTTTCATAGAGTTACTGCTGGGCAGGGAGGACTGTGCACACCGCCGGGAGAGGGGCGCTCTCACCTGTTCTGTGTGAAAGTGAAAGCAGAGTGAGCAAGTGTGTAAGGGGCTAACGCTGGAGGGGACCACCATCCAAAAAAAGCTCTGGTGTCACCCCTCTGATGGCCCAGCGCCATTATCTCAGCAGGCGGTGGCAGCTCCACTCTCCCGGTGGGCGGGACTCCCTCTGTAAGTTGTAGCTGCTCTTTGGCAGCGGCCCCTCTGTCCTCTCTTCTGGGCTGTGAAACATGCAGTACTTAACTTTGTACCCTGTATATAGAGAACTCTTTAGGATTGCATCCCCTACATAGCGATCCTTACACCCCCTACATAGCGATCCTTGCACCCTGTACATAGCGATCCTTACACCCTCTACATAGCGATCCTTGCACCCTGTACATAGCGATCCTTGCTCCCTGTACATAGTGATCCTTGCACCCTGTGCAGTGGCGGTTCTACATTAAATTGCTCCCCGGGCAAGACGCACATGAGCTGAGCTCCACTCCTGTATTATCCTGATCTCTCATCCCGTGTGCCTTTCACTACCCGAACTATACCTGCTGTCCATGGGGAGATCGCCGCCAACCCTGGGATCATGTCACTGCTGTGGAAAGCTTCCTCAGCTGCCCCGCAGCTAGACAAATTTTGCCGGCAGGAGCGTGACACCGCGCAGCCCGTGAATGGTCATACTATTTTACTGTTAATACGGGATCCACAGATGCAGCCCTAGTATGGGAGGCTTTTAAGCTGCATTTTTGGGCCACCGCCTGAAAAAAATGTCCCACTCTCTCATTACAAATGCACAATGTTGTGGAAATTTTGATAGACATTTCTTTAGTTAAATAGTCATTATGCCGCAAATTCAATAAAACTCCCACTAACGTTTTCAAAAACGTTATTTTCAGTCTAGTTTTTGGTTTGGAGCATGCTCACATGAGCTATCTGCCAGAAATTGACTCTGGAGCTATTTTTGCAATTTACACTTTTATTAATATCTTTTTTTCTACTTAACATTTTCACACAGTTTAAAAGCAGTTTAGCTCAAAATCATATAACACATCTTTCCCACACATTTTTTTTTTTTTTCCTGCCATATTTTGTGATTTTGAAAAAATTAGTCCACCTTTTGGCTGGACTGTTTTTAAGTCCAGTCCTGACATTAGTTGATCTTAATGAATCTCACAGTTGGCTTTATTTTCCGCCCGCCGTTCTTTGAATACCAATTTCAGACTTAAAAATTCACCGGTTCGCAAAATCCAGCCGAAACGCCAATTCTCCGTACTATGAATCAGGCCCTATGTCTCCCAGTGTCGGTTTTACCGATAATCGATATTCACAGTGATTATTGCTTTAACTGTCATTGCAGGAAAGACTTGTTAGTGATAAGATGGCAGTCATTTCTGCTCATCTCTGCACATGGCTGTGTTTCTACATAGGCACTGCCCATTGCACTTTCTGTGATTGGTGGTTGTGAAGCCACTCCCTGTAACTTCCTTTTGTTCAGTTGCTGTAAATAAACCAAGCCCTGCCCTCACACAGAACACACAGAGGACAGAAGACACAGGAAGCTCTCACACACACACACCCACACACAGACACAAGCTCACACAGCAGCTCACACAGCCATTTCATCCATGAAGAGACACATAAACTTTCTGTTCAAACGGTTTTTATTAAGGCAGAAGGAATGTAGTACAAAACAATACCAATAGGTAACAGTGGTGCATAACAGATGAATACACGTCAAAATGACATCATGAACAGCAAGTAGTAGCATAACAATCAGGTTAAGGAATAGGAAAGGGGCAAGCTGGGCGCCCGGAATACAGGTACAAGGGATAAACACAGTGCACAGGGGCGGCTGGGGGTAGGGCAAAAAGGGAAGCCGTAGTGCAGCAAAAGTTTGTGGTCCAGCCACAATAGGGAAACAAATTAGGTAGCGGCCAACTCGAGGCAACAAGGGGGGGGGAGAAAAAGAAGGGAGTAAGAGGGGCAAGGAGGACGGGGGGGAGAGGAAGGGCAAAACAGTGGGGGGGGGTTATGCGGGAGAGGAAGGGTGCCCGGAGGGAGTCCCGGGCCACTGATGTGGTTCAGATTGACAAAGCCATCAGGGAGTCGGTAACCACAGGTCAAGCTAGTACAAGAGATTCATCAAAGCCTATCGGAAGACAGTTGTCAATCCATGGTTTCCAGAGCTTTTCGTAAGGTATAAGTTTATCCAGCAGGATAGCTTCAGTTTTAGCATGGATCATAGCTTGAGTGACTCTATTTTTCATGGTCAGGAAACAAAGGGAGGAAGTTTTCCAGGCCTTCGCTATGGTCTGTTTGGCAGCTGTGGTGACATACAGGAAAAGCTTAAATTGGCGATGTGTGAGGTCAGGTGGCTTGCGGTTCAGGAGCGCAGAAGCAGGATCGGGGGTAAGGGGTGTGTGGAAGATTGTAGATAAAACCCGATACACTTCGGACCAAAAGGTACGGACCGTGGGGCATTCCCACCAAATGTGTGCATGGGTACCTAGAGACTCGCAACCACGAAAGCAACGAGGTGAGTATTGTGGCACATACTTGGAGACTCTGGCTGGAACCAAGTACCATCTGGTAAGGACTTTGTAATTTGTCTCCAAGGCTACAATATTTGGGGAAGCCGATTTAGTGGCTTGCCAAATTTGGATCCAGTCAGAGTCTTCCAAGGAGAGGTGTAGGTCCCTTTCCCATTTGGAAGCATATGCCGGGGGGGTAGTCTCTTGAACCGACAGGAGTTGGGCATAGAGATCAGAAATGAGCCCCCGTCTATGCGGGTCTGTTTTGCAAGCCCGTTCAAAGGTGGAGAACGCATGGGAGCTATCGCGCGCCGGTGCGTTCTGGCTAAAGAAGTGTTTCAGTTGCAAGTAGCGAAACAATTCGCCAGGAGGGAGGTTGTGGGCCTCACGCAGGGCTGGGAAGGTTTGAAAAGCCCGGGGAGTGAAGAACTGGTAAGCACGTATCAAGCCAACCCTAGTCCATGCGGAGAAAGAATTCCGGGAGGACCAGGCTGGGTAGAACGAGGGGTTGCGGAGAAAAGAAAGTAGGGGATTATGGGGGGACTGAAGGTGAAAACGACGTTTAAGTCTATCCCAAAGGCTGTGCTTAGTGATAGGATTGGTAACACATCTCCGTTGTGAGGGTGGGAGCCAGAGGAGGTTAGCCACAGAGAGAGGATCACAGTCCATCGCTTCTATGGAGACCCACAATGGGACTTCCTTTGTTGCATGATACTTAGGGAGCTGAGCCAACTGTGCAGCATAGTAGTATTTGGAGAACTGTGGCACCCCAAGCCCGCCTCGGATACGTGGTCGATACAGCGTCGGTCGGGGTAAGCGGGGTTTGGCGTTACCCCAAATGTATTCCAAAGCCCGTTTCTGTAAAATGCGTAAGTAGTAAGCTGGTACCCCAATCGGGAGAACCCGAAACAGGTATAAGATCTTGGGTAAGATCGACATTTTGATGACTGTAATTCTCCCCATCCAGGAAAGAGGTAGGGAGGACCATTTGTTCATAAACGATGTAAGCGTTGATAGCATGGGAGGGTAATTAGCAGAAAAGAGCTCAACAGGGTCAGCTGTGAACTTGACGCCCAAGTAGGGGATGTAGGAGTTGGCCCAAGGGAACGGGAGGGAAGACTTGAGGTGGTTAAGGTCTTCGGCTGAGAGGGATACATTGAGGGCTAGAGATTTCCGTGGGTTAACAACAAGGCCCGAAAGTGATCCAAATTTAGTTAGGGTATCAAGGAGATTAGGGGCAGACGTGAGAGGGGCCGTAAGAAAAAGCAGGACATCGTCCGCAAAAAGGCAGAGTTTATGGTGGTGACCCCCCAGTTCAATTCCACGAATATTCGGATTGGATCGTATGAGGATCGCAAGGGGCTCAATGGCCAAGGCAAATAGCAGGGGGGAAAGGGGACAACCTTGTCTCGTGCCGCGCTCAATGGGGAAAGGGTCTGACCTATAGCCTGAATAATAGACGTACGCTCTAGGGTTCTTGTAGAGGGCATTCACCCATTGCAGGAAGTGGGAGCCAAAACCCCAGCGATCAAGGATGGAGGTGAGGTATGGCCAAGACAGAGAATCGAATGCCTTGCTAATGTCTAGGGAGAGAAAGCAAGAGGGAATTCTGCGTTTCCTGGCAATGTGTGCCAGCAGGGTGGCCCGACGAATATTATCGCCAGCCTGGCGGGATGGGATGAAACCCGTCTGGTCAGCATGGACCAAAGTGCCTATGACCACATTGAGGCGAGAGGACAGGACCTTGGCAAGCAGTTTGATGTCAATGTTGAGTATAGAGATGGGTCTATAATTGGACCAGGAGGTATCATCCAAATTGGGTTTAGGAATCATGGAAATAGCAGCCATGAGCGAATCCGTGTGAAAGGAGTGACCGTCCAGCAGGGAGTTAAGTGCCCCTACCAACGGGGGGGATAAGAACAGAGGCAAAGCGTTTATAGTATGTAGCAGAAAAGCCGTCAGGGCCCGGACGCTTACGTGGTTTCAAAGTCTTAATTGCCTGTAAGAGTTCCTCAGCAGTTATGGGTTTATCAAGATTCTCCCTGTGGGAAGCGGACAGTGCAGGGAGATGGACAGAAGACAGGAGGGCATCTAAGCGAGTGCGGTCAAATGTGGAGGGGTCCTTATAGAGCGTGGAGAGTTTATCACGGAAGGTGCGGAGAATTTTAAGGGGATTACAGGTGTATGTGTCCTTAGCCTGCTTAAGGCGTATAGGTTTGGGAGTATAATCGGCTTTGCGAAGCGTCAAGGCAAGAAAGGTGTCAGGTTTATTAGCTTTCATATATAAAGTGTGTTTCGACTTTCGGAGTATTTGTTCCGCCGATTCTGAAAGGAGAAGATCAAGCTCAAGTCGAGCTTTATCGAGGGCTTGTTTCCTGGAGGGCGAGGGGGTGGCTTGGAAGTCTGCGAAGGCCTTATAGAAGGCAGCTTCTAAGTTTTGTAGTAAGAGGCGACGTTCCTTACGGAGGTGAGAGGTTCGGCTAATGCAAACCCCCTGTATAACTGGTTTGTGGGCTTCCCACAACAGGAGTGGGGACGTGTCCGGATGAGTGTTGGTGGACAGATAGTCAGAAATTGCGTGCTCCAATTCAAGACGGTGGGTCGGGTTAGCCAGCATACCGTCATTGATCTGCCAAGAGCGAAGGTTGGGTTTAGGTACCAAGGAAGAGAAGGAGGAGATGACCGCATCATGATCAGACCAGGCGCAGGGGATGATAGTGGAGGTGGAAAGGAGAGGAGATGTGCCCATGTGGATCAAGATGTGGTCAATTCGCGAAAACAGCTTATGTGGATGGGAATAGTGCGTGTACTGTCGTCGGCGTGGGTTGTGTTCACGCCACGTATCCACTAAGGAATGTTGAGTTAGGAGTTGTTGGAAAGAGAGGCGCTGAGCGGATAGTGGAGCGGGAGATTTGTCCTGCAGAGGATAGAGTACTTGATTGGAGTCGCCACAAAGCAAGAGGGTACCCCGTTTGTGGGTATCCGTGACAGACAATAGGTGGGAAAGGAAGGCCTGGGGTTTCTTATTAGGAGCATAGTATGAAACTATAGTGACATCTGAGTCAAGGAGCCGTCCTAGCAGTATGAGGTAGCGACCCTCAGGGTCTTTTATTTCCTTCTGTAGAGTAAATGGGGTAGTTCTGTGAAATGCTATCAGCACACCCCGTTGCTTCGTGGGAGCAGAGGCAGTGTAGACCTGTGGGTATTGGTGACCAAAGTGTTTGGGAGTCGAATGAGTGGAAAAGTGCGTTTCCTGAA
Organism: Pelophylax lessonae; assembly: GCF_965119305.1. Lineage (NCBI taxonomy): Eukaryota > Metazoa > Chordata > Amphibia > Anura > Ranidae > Pelophylax > Pelophylax lessonae. The sequence continues at coordinate 211,992,729 of NC_138772.1, read as the reverse complement.
GGCAAGCCACATGAACCGATAGCGAAGAGAACGATCGGAATGCCTTCACACGTTTGGAGGGGGAATTTAGGCCTTGTACATTTAGAGTAAGAACGTTTAAGGTGGACATAATGGAGCGCAAATGTAGCGTGGCAGGGGTAGGAGGCAGGAACGGCGGGCGGGGGACTATCTCCGGGTGGGGACGGAAGACAGGAGGAGCAGGAGCAAGAGGGCGGGAAAGGGGGGAGGAAGGGAAATGGGGGAGAGAAAAAACTCAAGAATGGAAGGGGAGGGAAGGAAAAAAGAGAAAAGAGGATCCTCTGGAAGGAAGTAAACTTCCCGCCAGGAGGAGTCAACCTGTCCAAGAGATACCAGTCCAAAAAGGTCTGGTACTGAAGGACTACAAGTGGGGTGCAGTGAGCAGTCTCTGGGGTAGGGAAAGCCTAGTAGCAAGCATAACGCAAGTGGAGGTAACGAGTCAAAAACATATCAGAGCACAAACAGTAAAACAAATCAGGGCAATACGATAGACCCAACAATGAGAGAAAAATAATAGTTAAAAAAAAAACTTTGAAAATTGAAGAAAAAGTCCAATGTAGGGAAACTCTGCCACCAGTCTCACCTACAGAAGTGGTACGTCCTGGAAGGTACCAAAAAAAAAAAAAAACACAAATGTAAATATATGAAAACATTATAGTTACGGTTCCAGGAGGATACCAAAAATGGTGGCATCAAAGAAAGGGATCAGCAGGGCAGCTAGACAACCGTCCTAGTAACAAAGAGCAGGTGAACACCGCGGGTTGTCCTCAGTCCATGGTGTCCTCAGGAGCCGGGGCTGGAGCTGGTGATGAATAGCGACCTCTCTTGTGGATCCCGTGCTGGGAGATATGATCCTGGTGAGCTTGGGTCTTCTGTGGAGAGGATGATGCAGCACGGCGCTTGGAGCCTTCAGGAGAATTATCTGGGGGTGTCAGGTGGAGTTCACGAATAGTACCATGGAGATCCTCAGGAGATTTACATTGGTAAGAGGAGCCTTTGTAGGAGAAGCGGACAGCAAAGGGGAAGATCCATCTGTAGGTAATCTTGTGGTGTTGAAGAACAAGGAGATGCGGCTTCATAGCCTTACGTTTAGCCAGGGTAGCTTGGGATAAATCCTGGAAGAGTTGGTAACGGTGACCCTGGAAAATTAGGGAATCCCTATTACGGGCAGCTACCATGAGTTGTTCTTTAGTGCGAAAAAAGTGAAGTTTCACTATGATGTCCCTAGGGGGACCGTCATCTGAGCGCGGGGCCAGTGATCTATGGATCCTGTCCATTTCCAAACGCTCTATAGGAATTGATGGGGATAGTTCCTGAAATAAGGCAGTGATGGTGGATTGAAGGTCCTCCACAGACTCTGGGATACCTCTGATCCTGACATTGGATCTTCTGGCCCTGTTTTCAAAGTCCTCCAAGCGGGAGTGTAGGGATGAATTTTCCTCTCGAAGAGCTTCCAAGTCCTCAGAATGATTGCCTGCTGTGAGTTCTAGTTCCTCAGTGCGTTGCTCTAAGAGAGTAGTGCGGTGGCCCACCTCCCTGATTTCCCTGGTGAGCTTGTCAGTAATGGCATCTGAGGTGTTTTTGAGGGCTCTAGTGAGCATCCGTTCAAATTGCTGGAGCAGGTCTGGCTGCAGCGTGTCTCCCCTAAAAGTTAGGGGTGTGAGGCCAAAATCATAGTCTGTCTCACCGTCTGGGTGCAGCGCCACAGGCTTGGTGTGAGGAGTTGCGTGAGGCGAGCAGGTAGATGGCCCCGCCGCCATCTTAGGAGCGGTTTTGAGGAGAGCGTCCCTGATGGATTTATTTTTAAATTTGTTCTTCGGTCCGCCGTAGACCATCGTGGGTTGACCCCAGAGGTCCCTGGCAGCCGGTGGGTCTGTATGTGGTTAGGTTAGCAGCGGGATGACTCGTTGTGAAGAGGCTGTAATGCCCCCAGAGATGCGGAGCACTAGGCGGACATGTCCTGCTCAGAGGGGCCAACGGTCATTCGGACCTTCCCAGGGTGAAGGTGAGGCCTGGGGTCCGGAGTCCTGGCCGGGGGATGGAGACCCAGGGGTGCCCAGCAAGCGTGAGGGGGCCGGGAAGATGGCGGCCGGGTGCTGACTAAATGGCTGTGGAGATGGTCCCAGAGGCGCTGCGGGCAGATTAGGGCAGAGGGGGGTAGGTCCGTAGGGCAGGATGGTGAGTGGGTATTTCAACAGTGCCTACCTCCCCTCTGAAGCGCCGGATGGCGGACCGCGGCGGCCGCGCAGGTCTCGGGGTCCGGTCCGTAGGAAAGTCCCCGGCTTCAGGCCTAGTAGGCCGCGAGCGGTAACCCTGGTCCGATTCGAAAAATTTTTGGTCCGGCAGGTCCCCCAAGGTCCGGGGAGTCGTGATGGGGTGCAGATGAGCCGGTGGGCTGAGCAGGGAGGGAGGATTGCAGTAGATTGTACGTGAGGCGGCGGAGCTCCTCACAAAGACGTCCGCCTCGGTCCGCTTCCGGTCACGCCCCCCCCGAGACACATAAACTTTCACACACAAACACTTGCTCTTACACACATGCACACACATACATATCCAATGGAGAGAGACCTGGCAGATGCCATCAAAATGACCCAGCGCGTCTGTTCCTTTCTTTGTCGCCGAGCGCTTGGTAAATCGTTCTACAGGAGAGCGGTACAATTGTACTTTTCAGTACAAGCTATTAATGGAGCTTGGTGCGTAATAATCTTGAGCGCACTGAAGTGGGTTTCTATGCTCCAAGCCCTATTCATTTCCACGACAACAAACCCACTTGACCTCGCTGACGGACGCTTGCTCCAACGCCCCGTCGTCGGAGAATATATCGGCGCTTAAATCCCATACCGTCTGGTCGACCAACTGCTCTATGAGAAAGCCAAACAAAAGCTATTCTTTTGCAAACAGCGGGTGTTTGAACAGGATGATGAACAGGCGGGCAGACTGCTGGCCTACTTGGCTCATCAGGATAATAGCTTTCTTTTGCCTGTTCTTAGGGCTGGCCGTGTGCCCGCAGCCCTCTACACCTATATCCTTACATGCCTACTCTTCATTGGGTTACGGGTTCATGCCATGCTCCCGCAAAGTTGGGGTTCCAGAGAGCGGGGTGGGGGGAGGTATTGGTGTTTTTTGTTGGTTTGTTCTGTTTATTTTTTATGCCTTATTCTTGATGTGGTTATTTTTATGTTGCTCTATGACTCAGGTACATTGCATTTTTGGGGTATGTCACGATTCATGTAAACCTGCTCTGGGGACACCCGTCATGGATATCCTTTTTTCTCCTTCCTCTTTACCCCTATGGCCACCGTGAAATTTCTCACATGGAATGTCCGTGGTCTCAGGGACAAGTTGATGAAATGCTCCGTTTTTCGGCTGCCTCAAGTCCTACAAAGCGGACAATGTGGTCTTGGTGGAAACTCATGTCATGGGCCAACTCCAGCTAGCACTCAAGGGACCCTGGATAGGCTGGACCTACCACACCACCTATACTGCTAATTCAAGGGGAGTCTACATTCTTTTTTCCAAAAATTCACATCTGTCGGTTATATCCGTTAGTTCGGACCCCCAGGGCAGGTTTATTTTTATGCATGTAACTCTGTACAGTATATGAGCAGTATTTGCTTCTAGCCTGCTACATCCCTCCTCCATATAGCTCAGTGGTGATAAAAGAGGGTGTGTCCTTTATGGCCCAATATCCAAATGTCCCGGATGTGCAGATGGGTGATTTTAACATGGTGTTGGACCCGACTTTAGACTGTTTACACTGCTCTCACCCACATGGGCCCCCTCCTCCTACCCGCCTTAGTCGTCTTTTTAGAGACTTCGCATTGACTGACACCTGGAGATACCAGCACCCCAACACACGCTCCTACTCTTGCTTTTTGGCTACACACTCCACAATGTCACGCATAGATTTTATTGTGGTCTCCCATCCCCTGCTCCCCCTGCTGCAAGACTCTGGGTTTGAACCCCGGTCTTTGTCAGACCATGCTCCATGCTGGGCCTCGTTCCGCATAGCCCCCCAGACCGTTCCCCTGCCCATGGCGTCTTCACCCCTTCTGGCTCACTGCCCTGGAGGACCAGGAGGGTCTAGCCCATGAATGGTCATACTATTTTACTGCTAATACGGGATCCACAGATGCGGCCCTAGTATGGGAGGTTTTTAAGCTGCATGTTCGGCCACCCTAGCCAGGGGCATCAACCACCTGAAAAAAATGTCCCACTCTCTCCTTACAAATGCACAAGCCCACTTAACCTCACTGACGGACGCTTGCTCCAAAGCCCCATTGCCTGAGAATATATCAGCGCTTAAATCCCATACCCATCTGATCGACCAAGTGCTCTATGGGAAAGCCAAACAAAAGCTATTTTTTGCAAACAGCGAGTGTTTGAACAGGGTGAACAGGCGGGCAGACTGCTGGCCTACTTGGCTCATCAGGATACTAGCCCTCCGGTGGTGGTGCAGCTGCGTGGATCTGATGGGTCTAGCATTTCTGACCCGCCGCTTGTGCCCGCAGAATTTCGCTCCTTCTATGCCACGCTGTATGCTTCTCAGACAACTATTACCGCCCAGGAGATTCGTGTGTTCCTCCAGCATATCTCATTCCCTCGGTGGTGGCACTGGACGCAGCTAGAGCCTTCGACTTCGTGGAGTGGAGGTACTTATGGGAGTGCTTGCATGCATTTGGGTTCAGGCCAGCTTTCATTAGATGGGTGCAGGCACTCTATTATCTACCGGTGGCTAGGGTCTCGGTGAACGGTTGGACATAGGACCCTTTTCCCCTTGGCTGTGGGACCCGTCGGGGGTGCCCCCTTTCCCCCTTACTTTATGCCCTAGCAGTTGAACCTTTGGCAATCACGCTTAGAACTCACCCACTCATGCATGGTCTGTGCCAGTCATCCCTGACGGAAACTATAGGACTTTATGCGGGCGATATGCTTTTATATTTAGAGGACACTGACGCTTCCCTTCAAACTGCTCTACAAGCTATAGAGGAGTTTGATTCTCACTTCAATTTGAAAATAAACTGGTCCAAATCTCAACTACTCCCCTTTGACCCGTCTCCCCCCCCCCCCCCCTTGTGCCTCGGACTCTCTCCTGTTGCAGAGAGTTGCGGCAATACTCTTCCTGGGAATCATGGTCACGAGGTCGCTCTCTGATTATATTGTGGACAATATAGAACCTGTTATTACCCTGCTAAAGCAGCAAAACGCAGACTTGGGCACGACTCCCCCTCAGGATCATGGGCAGGGTAAGCCTCATTAAAATGATTCTCTTACCCAAAGTTCTTTATGTGTTCTGGCACTCCCCAATCCCATTTTTTCTAAAACTGTTCAAAATTATTGATAATATTCTGAATTCCTTTGTGTGGGGCCATGAGTGACACAAACTACCCTGGGCTATGCTTAAAAATCCAACTAGACGTGGTGGAGTAGCATTGCCAGACTTCCAATTGTACTACATAGCGTCCCAGCTCTCACACTTCTACTATTTCCACAAATTGGAGGACCTCCGCTACCAAATGCTTGTCTGTAGGAGACCACATAAAACAGCTTTTACTCACTCAATTTGCTGCCCAGATTCCCCCTCTGTGTGATATACCCTTGCTGACCAAAGTGTTGGGTGACACCCATGTTGGCCTGATATCTGCACTGTACACTGAGTTGCGCAGTGCCGATGTTGATGTGACGGTGAAGAGAATGCAGACTCGGTGGCTGCCTGATATGGGTCCTTTGGATGAGGCGGAGTGGAACAATATTTTGGATAGTCCCAAACTGTCTTCACCTAAACTCTCTGATCTTATGACCCAGCTCTACATTTTACACAAGGCCTATTTGACCCCACTTAGGATTTCCAAATACCGACCAAAATACTGTCCTCGGTGTCCCCTGAAGTCGAGCACGTTTCTATATCTCATCTGGACCTGCCCAGACATCCAATCCTACTGGATGCAGATCATAAAATTCCTACATGACCACATGGGCTCCCTGTTACAGCTGGACCTTAAGCCCTTTGTTCTGTCTTCTTACACGTTCATACAGTGTGTATTCCAACATTCAGCATAAACCATTCCTGTCTCCCAAATAAAAGGCCTGTTGTATGTAGTTTAACAGGTTTATTATGTGATGGCAAACAGGGTTGTAGAAATATGGTAAAACTATAAGAATACAAAAGGACATGTATAAGTACAGAGTATAAGAACTGCATGCATCATACATTACATAACAGTGAAGCACATGGTACAATGACTGCCTATACATAGGACTGCATGGCTAGCTAACAGTCTAACATCTACACAGTTAACTTTTCTGAGTAGTAATACAAACTGCACAGCTCTGCATACTATGATGCCCTAGTTACAGAGGTAAGTGACTCACCAGATATGCTGTTACACAGATGGTGGAGTTTTAGAAGAGAGACATGAAGAAAACAGCTCTGGTTCTGTGTTCAGGAGACTGAGGACTGCCCTTTCCTCTTCCCAGAGTGCCTTGCAAGAACCCACAATGAGTAGGACCTCCCACAAGGCAGAATTATACAAGAAAAACAAGATGTAGTACAACTTAACACCACTAGATGGTGCTATAACCTAGCTAATGAACTCTATTATTGACAGACTATGGCAAATGGTTATGAAACCCTGGCTGGACAGAACACTCCCCGCCTGGCGTCAACTGACGCCACTACTAGGTAGATTAGGTGAAAACAACAAAACAAGTTCCGCCACTGGCCTAAGGAATAACTTGCACTCGCCAAGCTTCCACACTTTGACTTCGGCTTTGCGTACGTTCCCATCTTTGCTTGGGAATGTGTTGGTGATGAGGCCCAATGGCCGCTCATTTCGATGCAACTGGTTGTAAGATAAGCTTGCTCACACACCTCTTAGCGCCAACTATCCATAGTTCGGCAGCTCGTAGATTCCCTTCGGTAAACAATCGGCCTTGATGTTTCACTTGAATGTGATGGTGCCATACAAGCAAGGTCGTGACGTGATGATGTCCGGGAATTATTACAGGATGTTTCTCCCCAAATTCCACTTTGGCTTCTTGAAGACGGCCTCCTATTCTGAGCAGCCCATTTTTGTCAATGATGGGATCAAACTTCTTCAAAGCGCTCTCCTTGGAGACTGTTTGGCCTTTGTTGAGGTAGTCTCTCTCTTTAGCATAACATTCACCTTGTATAGTGTGAATTATTAAGTCTTTGGACCTTTCCATATTTGGAACAGTAAATGCGTGCTTACAGTGATGCCAACCTTTGCATGGCTTCTGGTTCACCGGAAATGTCGACTTGTATGATTGAGCTATATGAACAAGACAGGCTATAGCACGAACAAGTGACATCCAGGTGGAGAACCTTTCAAAACGATGAGACTTGAGTTGGTGGTCTGAAGTCACCGTATGTAAAACCGATACTTCAGGTCGGATTTCTTCATCCGCATCCGGGTCTACCAAGTCGAACAAGTCAGATTCGATGTTGCAAGACATAGAACGGTACAGGAATGAAGGACCCGTAAACCATGTTGTGTCTTTAAGATGGCTTGTTGCGACAGATCTAGTCGCATGGTCTGCAAGATTATGGTGTGTGGACACGTAGTGCCACTGTTTAGGACAAGTGGATCTCCTGATCCTAAGTACCCGATTGCTGACATAGACATAGAAGCGTCTTATTTTGTTGCAAATGTATCCTAGGACTACCTTGCTGTCTGTGTAGAACTCGACTTCCTCGATTTCCAGATGTAGTCCTGTTGTTATAAGTTCAGCCAACTCCACTGCAAGCACCGCAGCACAGAGTTCCAATCTGGGTATCGTGTGCTCGCGGAGTGGTGCCAGTTTGGTCCTGCTCATAACGAAACCCACATGGCATTGTTCTTTGACATCTATAGTCTTTAGGTACGCTACAGCTGCAATCGCCTTGACTGAAGCGTCGCAGAAAATATACAGTCTTTGCATCTTCACTTCAGTTGATGACACGGAAGCATATGGTCGTGCTACCTGAAGGCTGGACAAACCTTCAAGAGACTTTCTCCATCCTGTCCAGTGTCCACAGGTCTTTTTTCTCCATGGGAAGTGGATCATCCCAATCAGCCTTTTCTGTGGTGAAGTCTCTTAGCATCATTTTACCCTGGATGGAAACTGGCACTACGAATCCCAGAGGATCATATAAGCTGTTTATGGTAGACAGGACTCCTCTGCGTGTGAAGGGTTTTTCGTCTGTGCTGATTTGAAAGGTGAATGTGTCTGCCTTTAAATCCCAAAGCAAACCAAGGCTTCGCTGCATGGGAAGGGAGTCTGTACTAAGATCCAAGTCCTTTAGACCACTTGAGTGGTCTTGGGGAGAGAAGGCCTCCATTAACTCACGGCTGTTGGAGGCAATTTTGTGCAACCTCAAATTAGATAAGGCGAGCATCTCTTGAGCTCTTTTCAGGAGACTGATTGCGGTCTCATTCGTGGGTGTAGATTTCAAACAGTCGTCCACATAGAAATCCTTTTCCACAAAGGACCTGACATCTGACCCGTACTTTGTTTCGCCCTCTCGGGCTGCAAGTTCCTTGTTGTTAGGTAGGCGCCGTCTTTGGGGTCTAAACAGTAAAGGTGCGACCCAGCTGTTTGATTTGTCTTTTACTATTCCTTGATCCATGATATCCAAGAACAGCCTGTCTTCTATGGACATTGCAACCCTGTTGTCTTCTCTTGTTCTGTGGAAGACTGTGCACCCTAGGTGATCTTGCTCACCATCACAGGCATGATCTTCACAGGAGGAATCCACGTAAGGACAAGGCACAGGATCGCTATGTGGAAATTCTTTTATCAGGAAACTACTCTGACATGGCTGGAATAGGGATGGACGTCCATTTTCAAGTGTGTTGGTGAGCATACTGTAGACTGAGGTCGGCTTGTGTACCCCTCCTAGACAGACGTCTCCTATGATGACCCATCCTAGGTCAAGTCTCTGGGCGTATGGAGCATTTTGGGGTCCATTAATCTGTCCTCTAGCCTTGTGAACTTGTAGTATGTCTCTTCCAAGGAGTAGGACTATTGGAGCTTCTGGGTCAAGCTCCGGTATCAGGTGAGCTATACGCTTCAAGTGGGGGTGGTGTGTTGCTACCTCAGGTGTAGGTATCTCAGATCGGTTGTCGGGAATGTGATTACACTCCAATATGGTTGGCAGAGACAAGCAGGTCTGACCATCTATGGACTCTGCCTTGTACCCAGCTGCCTTCCTCCCCGCCGTCTCAACGGTACCTGCACATGTTCTTAAGGAGTAGGGAGAACCAGGCCCTACGATGTTGAATGTGTTGAAGAAGGTGGATTTAGCTAGAGACCTGTTGCTTTGGTCATCCAAGATTGCGTATACCTTAATCGCCTTGTCTCGGTAACTCTGACAAGGCAGATTTTTGAGCAGGACTTCCCTCCTGTAAGTCCTTTACATATCTCTGTACACTGAGAAGTGACTATTGCAGTGTCTACGTCGGTGTCTATCTGCTTTCTGTCTTGCTCCTCTGCTTGGGATGATACCTGAGAGGGTGGTCCAGGGTGCAAAGCCGTGTTGTGTTCCGTGCTCCCGCATTCTGTGCATGTCACACTGACCTTACAGTTCCTGGCGAAGTGCGTTGTTGTAGTGCAGCACCTGAAGCAGATGTTGTTCTCTTTGAGGAATTCTTTGCGGTCCTCTACAGACTTCTCCCTGAAGGCTCTGCATTTCAGTAGAGGATGTGGTTTTTTTGTGCAATGGGCATTGCTTGCTAACGTCTTCCAGTTTGTTCCCTTCTTGATAAGGCTTGAACGACCTGAAAGGAGAACCTGTGGAAGCAACATTAGTTTTGTGGACTGCCACTGGTGTTTTGTGAGGTTTGACACCAGGGGCAGTGGGACATGACAGTGTAAAATCAAAACTGGGATCATTTCTGATCCTTGCCTGTTGAGCAACAAAGTCTGTTGCTGGATCTTGTTGATCTAAATCTGGTCCGAGTACTTGGCTGTGTTTCTCAGATTCAGAACAGTCTATGGCTTCTAAGCACTCTGCTTTGGCTATTGCGGCTGCCGCTTCTTTCTCTGCTGCAAGTTTTTCCAGTGATATCTTTAGTTGCATCTCTTGTGCCGCAAAGGAAGCCCTTACTTTTGCAGCCTCAGCTTCTGCACGGGCGAGAGCAGCCATTTCTTTTATGGAGGACTTGCTAGAGCGGCTCGCTTGTGACCTTGTCCTGCATGATGATGCCTGGCTGGTGGACATGGTGTTTCTGTTGCTGGCTTCTTAATGACTCTGTGCAGGCTCAGTCTAGGTAAGAACAGACTTCAGTGTGGTTTGGCTTGAGCTGTGCTTGCTGGGGGTTACACTCTCACTTCTTGTGACTGTGTGGCAACCGCTGCAATCGTGTGCGCGGGAGCGCGTGGCTGATGGCGGTTCCGTATAGTCAGATCCACTATCGTTGGTGACTAGCATCTGTTTTACTGTTCTGTCTTCTTACACGTTCATACAGTGTGTATTCCAACATTCAGCATAAACCATTCCTGTCTCCCAAATAAAAGGCCTGTTGTATGTAGTTTAACAGGTTTATTATGTGATGGCAAACAGGGTTGTAGAAATATGGTAAAACTATAAGAATACAAAAGGACATGTATAAGTACAGAGTATAAGAACTGCATGCATCATACATTACATAACAGTGAAGCACATGGTACAATGACTGCCTATACATAGGACTGCATGGCTAGCTAACAGTCTAACATCTACACAGTTAACTTTTCTGAGTAGTAATACAAACTGCACAGCTCTGCATACTATGATGCCCTAGTTACAGAGGTAAGTGACTCACCAGACATGCTGTTACACAGATGGTGGAGTTTTAGAAGAGAGACATGAAGAAAACAGCTCTGGTTCTGTGTTCAGGAGACTGAGGACTGCCCTTTCCTCTTCCCAGAGTGCCTTGCAAGAACCCACAATGAGTAGGACCTCCCACAAGGCAGAATTATACAAGAAAAACAAGATGTAGTACAACTTAACACCACTAGATGGTGCTATAACCTAGCTAATGAACTCTATTATTGACAGACTATGGACTCTTATCTGATGCTGACATAGATACATTTTTTGCCACTTTCCAACAAGAGAATCTTTTTAGTGTATGTAAACTATAGCTAAATCATGGTTGCAAGCTCATATCCCCACTCTACAGGAATGGATAGTGGAATTGCTATAAAAGGTTGCTTTATAGACATAGAGGGCATCCTGCCAAAATTAAAAAAATGCTGAAATAGATGGCTGGAGCTCACACAAACCTGTAGTGACTAGGAATCTTGCTAGAATGCTGACTGCCTTAACTGTATAATTGCTTACACCCCCCTCCCCCCCAGGTGTAGTGATCTCCCTGAGACTACGGCACTTCTTCCCCATGCATGTATTTCTCTTACCACAAGTTTTTGACTGTTGTGTCAAGTTGTTTAGTCTCCTTATGTTACGGTCTTACGGACATACACATGTGAAATGTATAATGATGTTCCCCATTGTGTGCTCCTTTTTTGAATGTTTCATATTCATACCAAGTTTTTGTACCTTGTTTTGTATACCACAAATAAACGTGTTTTTTTATTTAAAAAAATGCATTTGCAATTTCATCATACGCAAATACCCCGTGACATAAAAAATTACAATGATCGCAATTTTATTCCCTAGGGTCTCTGTTAAAAAAAAATATATATAATGTTTGGGGGGTTCTAAGTAGTTTTCTAGCCAAATATATTGATTCATACTTGTAAACAAAAAGTCCCAGAAAAAGCTTGGTCAGCAAGAAAAGCGGAAGAAAACGGCATCTCTTTAAACCCTATGTACAGTCAGGTCCATAAATATTGGGACATCGACACAATTCTAATCTTTTTGGCTCTATACACCACCACAATGGATTTGAAATGAAACAAACAAGATGTGCTTTAACTGCAGACTTTCAGCTTTAATTTGAGGGTATTTACATCCAAATCAGGTGAAAGATGTAGGAATTACAACAGTTTGTATATGTGCCTCACACTTTTTAAGGGACCAAAAGTAATAGGACAATTGGCTGCTGAGCTGTTTCATGGCTAGGTGTGTTTTTCCCTCATTATCCCATTTACAAGGAGCAGATACTGTAAAAGGTCCAGAGTTCATTTCAAGTGTGCTATTTGCATTTGCAATCTGTTGCTGTCAACTCTCAATATGAGATCAGTGAAAAAATTGTGGAATATGCTGCGCACATCAGAAATTAGGGTTAAAATTCAAATCAAATGAATAAATGAGCTGCCAACACTTGATCTATGAATTAGAACAGTAGATCCTCTTAAGAAATTAAAAACAAACAGGTGTAGCGCTTGCACTGAGTAAAATAGGAGAACTAAAAAGTCCTTATAAACAGACAGTCCAAATCTGTAAATTGTGAAAATTCCAGGCAGGAAAGGACAGGGTGCTCCTAAGGACACTCCAAAACTCCGATCACCATGTGTAGGGAGAACCACCACCAAGGTATATATTGGCCTCTTACCACAATAATTTGACCCCCATGACAGAGATCAAAGTTAGCCTGTATAACATCCACTTGCTAGTCTGGTGTCAACACATTCGCTGACCGCTTCACTCCCAAATAGATGATATCACATGTAAAGGAAGGAGACAGCTCCCATAGCGTAACACTGTATAATCAGCTTTATTAAACACAACATCACAAGTGGCAACTCACGTTTAGTGGTAAAATTTCAGGCATGTATGGTTTGCAGGGCTTTTTTTCAGCAGGAACGCGGGGGAACGCAGTTCCGGCACCTCCAGTACTGAATGTATACAAGAGGTGCTGGGGTGTGCTGAAGGGTCTACTGATGCTGGCTGCTGGGAGGTCTATTGTAGCCGGAGTGGATCTATTTTTGCTTGGGGGTGGGTCTATTATTGCTTTTGAAGTCTATTGATATTGGTGGAGGATCTATTGTTGGTGGAGTGGGTGTTATGTTGCTGGGGGGTCAATTAATGCTGGGAGAGTTCTACTGTTGAGAAAGGAGTCTGTTGATGCTGGCTGTGGGGAGATATGTTGTTGCTGCTGGGGGCCTAAAGTTGTTGGGGGGGGGCTATTGTTCCTTGGGGGTCTATTGTTCTGGGGGATTTTTTGTTGCGGGTGGTCCATTTTTTTTTGGGGGGGGGATCTATTGTTGATGTAGGGTCTATTATTGTTGCTGGCTGCAGGAGATCTATTTTACTGCTTTTCTTGTTCTCATTAACAAATTAATTGCCACAAAAAAAAGTTATACCTGGTTCTGTATGCTCCATAAAGGGCAGTACTGGAGAATGGGCAAGGGGTGGAGCCAAGGAACACTCCTCGGAGGTGGGAAGGGGCGGAGAAAAGGGGGGACTCAGAAAGGGAGAGTTCCTGCACCTATTCATTGAGAAAAAAGCCCTGATGGTTTGTATGGACCGGAGCGTCCCTGAAGATTGTTTCCTGACGAGAAAATGGCCGCCGCGTCTCCCTGGTGGACACAGCATGGCGCACCGCAGGCTCGTCACGCTGTGTCCACGAGGGAGACGCGGCGGCCATTTTCACAATTTACAGATTTGGACTGTCTGTTTATAAGGACTTTTTAGTTCTCCTATTTTACTCAGTGCAAGCGCTACACCTGTTTGTTTTTAATGAGATCAGTGAAGCAAGCCATCATTGGGCTGAAAAAACAAAACAAACCGATCAGAGAGATAACAAAAACATTAGGTGTGGCCAAATCAACTGTTTGGAACATCCTTAAGCGCCGGTTCACACTACCGCGACGCTACTTCCCGGGGCGACCTCCGAGATCGCGGTGCGAGCAGCGCGCCGCGACCTCGGAGCGGCCGCCACGGACTTCATAACATTGAAGTCTATGACGGTCGCCTCCTGGTCGCCCCAAAGAAGCTCCGGACCTTTTTTCTAGATCGGAGCGACTTGTGTCGCTCCTATTAGAACGGGTCCGCAGCTTCCCTATGGGAGGCGACCTGCGGCGACCTGTGAGGCGACCAGGTCGCCTCACAGGTCGCCCTAGTGTGAACCGAGGCTAAAAAGAAAGAACGCAACGGTGAATTCTTTCCCTGGTGAAGAAAACACCCTTCACAACACTCTCCAGGAGGTAGGTGTATGTGTGTCACAGCCTACAATCAAGAGAAGACTTCACCAGAGTGAATACAGAGGGTTCACCACAAGATGTAAACCATTGGTGAGCCTCAAAAACAGGAAGGCCAGATTAGAGTTTGCCAAACAGCATCTAAAAAAGCCTTCACAGTTCTGGAACAACAGCCTATGGACAGATGAGACCAAGATAAACTTGTACCAGAGTGATGGGAAGAGAAGATTATGGAGAAGGAAAGGAATGGTTCATGATCCAAAGCATACCACCTCATCAGTGAAGCATGGTGGTGGTAGTGTCATGGAGTGGGCATGTATGGCTGCCAATGGAACTGGTTCTCTTGTATTTATTGTTGATGTGACTCAGGGGTCAAGGCCTGGGAAATAAAGTGTGGGAACTCACCCAAGATTACCATCCCCAACCTCAAAAAAAAATAAATAAAAAAAGTGTGTGTTCGTGCATATTTACCTCTGTCTCTCTCATATCTCTCCTCTCTGTCTCTGATGTCTCTCCTCTCTGTCTCTCTCCCTCTCATGTCTCTCCTTCCCTCCTCTCATTTGTCTCTGTCTCTCTCTCATATGTCTCTGTCTCCCTCTCATATGTCTCTGTCTCCCTCTCATATGTCTCTCTCATGTCTCTCTCTCTCATGTCTCTCCTCTGTGTCGCTCGAGCATCTCTCTCTCTCTCGTGCGTATCTCTCTCTCATGTGTGTGTCTCTCTCTCTCTCGTGTGTGTGTGTCTCTCTCTCTCTCGTGTGTCTCTCTCTCTTGTGTCTCTCTCTCTCGTCCCTCTCTCTCTCTCTCTCTCGTGTCTCTCTCTCTCGTGTCTCTCTCTCTCTCGTGTGTCTCTCTCTCTCTCTCATGTGTCTCTCTCTCGTGTGTGTGTCTCTCTCTCTCGTGTGTGTGTCTCTCTCTCTCTCGTGTGTGTGTCTCTCTCTCTCTCTCTCGTGTGTGCCTCTCTCTCTCTCTCAAATTCAAATAAGCTTTATTGGCAGGACCAAATACATTTTAGCATTGCCAAAGCAGTTGAGTTTGTGATGGGGGGGTAATATAAAGAGGAATGGGGGTGAGTCCATGCAAAGAATTTTTAAATCCTCAGTTTTTCATGTCCCTCTCAGTCTGTGAAACGCTGTCACATATTGTGCAGCTATTCTCACCATTGGCTCCTCTTCTCCCAGTAGGATTTGGAGTTTCCTCTTCTCCAATAGAATTGAAGTCCGCCATAAAAGCGGAGAGTCTCTGGAAGTGAGTGTCCCTCACTGATGAGTACTTAGGGCACTGTAGCAGGAAGTGGTCCTCGTCCTCCAGGACCCCCTGGTCACATTGCTGGCACAATCTTCTCTCCCTGGGCTTGTAGGTCTGTCTGTGCCGTCCTAACTCCATTTCCATGCTGTGGACGCTCAGTCTGTACAGGCTGAAGGTCTGTCTGTCTTTGGGCTCTTGTAGCACCTCCAGGTATGGGGCCAGTTTGTAGTCTCTCTGCAGTAACTGGTAAACAGTTAGTTTCTTGGAGTTTGTTATTTAATTTCTCCATTCTTCAACATATTTTTCTTTTGAATATTTCATTATGTTTTTTATTTGTGATTTTGTCAGGTTGAATTTTTGGGAGTTTGGGATAGGCAAGGCGCTGATGAGTTGTTGCAGACCGCCAGGCTTGGGCTGGTTCTTATTGGTCAGTAGGGCCTTATGATGGTACGAGTCAGGACTGCTTTTTCGTAGATGATCCCAGAATGATAGCGCAAGAAGTAAGGGAAATCTGCCCAGCTCAGACCGGCAGGCACTGTTAGAGAGGTGCTCCAGTGGACTTGGAGGAGTAGCTTGCAGAATTCCAGATGGAATATTTCTGTCGGGCTGGAGTCCCATTGGGATTGGTCTGGGTAGGTGACAGGACCCCAAACTTCACTGCCATATAGAAGGATTTTTTGTGATGACACTATCAAATACTCTGAGCCAGACTCTCAACCGTGGTTTTAGGTGATACAGCGGTCTCCTGATGGCATAGAAGGCTCTGCGTGCCTTGTCTTTTAGGGCCTCTATGGCTGGCCTGAAACTTCCTAATTGGTTAATTTCTAGGCCAAGGTAAGTGTAGTTGTTGGATTCATCAAGTGTGTGGTTGTTTAATGTAAAGGAAGGGCTCTTTGTTTTTGTATTTTTCTTTTGGAACACCATGATTTTTGTTTTGCTTGAGTTGATAGGTAGTGCCGATTAGGGATGATCAAACAGTTCGGGTCGACCATCGGTTCGTTCGACCCGAACATTGACTGTTCGAAATTCGGCCGAATTCCAAACTTTTTGCTGAAAAAGTTCAGAATTCGGCAACCAGAACTGACCAAAATGCAATGGGACAGGAACTGGGCTTTAAAAGCCCGTGATTGGACCAGAACCATCAGTAAAAGCCAATTGAGGGGGCAGGAGGATGCTAGGAATGTGATTGGAGTGACTAGGGGGTCCAGAGGCCAATCAGTAGTGAATACGCCCCCCAGTATTTAAGATAGCCCCGCCAAATCGCTAGCATTGTAATACAGGGATGTGGAAGAGAGTGGAAGCAGTTCTGTTACTCCTGCTTCAAAAGTGTCATTTAGCAATTATTAGTGTGAGGAAAGGGATATCTAGTGTAGTTAGGGTACTATTTTCCACTATAGTTCGATTCAAAAATCTAGTTTCTGTAGGGAAAGTGCTAAGTGTCAGGGTGACCGTAGTGTAGTGTAGGGTGAACTGAGTTTGACTGCTATGGCAGGGTGACCAAACCCTTCCATGTCAGGGTGACCGCCATAGAAAAAAGATTGTTTGTATTAGAATTGCAGTAGAGCAGGATAGTGGCTTCGCTCCTTTCACACCTGGCCGTTTTTGTTGCAGGCGTTTATTGGGCTTTTTTGTGCACGTCTTTGGAGGCAGGCATGACATCTGAACTTCTGTGTAGGGGTATATATATATATACACACACACACACACACACACGTATGTATATATACACATACACATATAGGTGTGAAAGTAGCAGAACCCTATGCCTGCGCTAATGAAATTATTTGCAGGCATAGGGCTACGCTCCTATCACACCTATATGTGTGTATGTGCATAAATACATATATGTGTGTGTGTATATGTACCCCCATACAGAAGTTCAGATGTTATGCCTGCCTCCAAAGACGCCCATAAAATGCCCAAAACAAACGCCTGCAACAACACACCTGGGCGTTTTTGTTCCAGGCGTTTTTTTGGGCGTCTTTGGAGGCAGGCATAACATCTGAACTTCTGTATAGGGGTATATATACACACACACTTATATGTATTTATACACATACACACATATAGGTGTGATAGGAGTGTAGCCCTATGCCTTCAAATTATTTCATTAGCGCAGGCATAGGGTTCTGCTACTTTCACACCTATATATGTATATGTGTATATATACATACACACACACACACACATGTATGTATACCCCTACACAGAAGTTCAGATGTCATGCCCGCCTCCAAAGACGTCCACAAAAAAGCCCAATAAACGCCTGCAACAAAAACGGCCGGGAGTGAAAATAGCGGAGCCACTAGCCTGCACCACTGAAATTCTAATACAAACAATCTTTTTTTTTCTGGTTCTGGACATGATACAGAGCTGAAACTTCACAGGTACACTTTTTAGCCCCCCCCCCCCCCCCCCCAGACACTAAATCCAAAGAAATCTCTTTTTTTTTTTTTTTTTTTCAATAATTGACTCTCTATCAAAAATGACAATTTTTAAGAACTTTTTTTGTGTGATTAATAGTCCCTGGGGCATGACCCAGAACCCTAGGCACTTGTTAGGGGCATTTATTGGGTTTTAGGGCTTCAAAATTGTGTTTTTTGATTACCGAAGTTCGGGTCCCATTGATTTCAATGGGGTTCTGAAATCCGGGCCAATCTTTCGGGAAGTTCGGGTGTTCTGGTCGAACTGAACTTTTCAAAAGTTCGATCATCCCTAGTGCCCATGTGGCTCTATATTTCTCCAGCAATTCCAGGCTGTCTTGTAGGCCTCTTTCTGTTGGTGACAGAAGTAAGAGGTCATTCGCATACAGCAGGAACTTCACCTCAGTGTCATGCAGAGTCAGTTCAGGTGCTGGGGAAGATTCTAGAGCTGCAGCCAGTTCATTGATGTAGATGTTGAAGAGGGTTGGACTTAGGCTGCAGCCCTGTCTGACTCCCCGGATCTGTTGGAAGCGTTTGGTTCTTTTCCCATTCACCTTTACGCTGCAGCTGTTCTCAGTATATGAACTCTTGATGACGTTGTATGTTTTCCCTCCTATTCCACTTTCCAATAGTTTGAGGAACAAGCCTGGGTGCCACACAGAGTCAAATGCCTTCTTAAAGTCCACAAAACAGGCGAATATCTTTCCATGTTTTGTATTGTGGATATGGTTCCTAATGAGACTTTGCAGAGTGTAGATGTGGTCTGTAGTGCGATGGTTTGGCATGAACCCTGCTTGACTTCTGCTGAGGACGTTGTGTTGTGTTAGGAAGTTTAGGATCCGTTTGTTGAGAATACTGTTGGAAAGTTTCCCTAATGTTCTGCTGACACATATCCCTCTGTAGTTGGCTGGATCATATTGGTCTCCACTCTTATGGATAGGTGTTATGAGGCCTTGGTTCCTTACTTTAGGGTAGTAACCAGCATTTAGGACCAGATTGAACACTCTACATATTGCAGCGTGTATATCTGGGGATCCATATTTAATCATTTCAGGCAGGATTCCATCCATCCCGTTGGCTTTTTTAGTTTGCAGGTGTTGGATCTTCTCCCTAATTTCTTGTAGTGTAATTGGTACATCCAGGGGGTTCTGGAAGTCCTTGATTTTTTCCTCCATATCTTTTAGTCTTTTGATGATGTCTTTTTCTTCTACAGTTAACTTCTCTTCTGGAATATCTTTGTAGAGGTTCTTAAAGTAGTTAAACCAGATGTCACCATTTTGGATGTGGAGGTTGTTTTTCCTGGGTGCTGAGCCAATATTCTTCCATATTTCCCAGAAAGAATTTTCCTGAAGTGCCTGAAGTGCCTCTTCTAACTGTTTCAGGTTGTTAGAGATTAACTTTTGCCTTTTCTTTTTAAGGGTTTCTTTGTATTTTTTCTGTAAGATGCTATGGGCTATCCTTAGGTCAGTGTTGTTGGGGTCTCTGTGTTTGTTATTGGAGGCTGTCCGTAGGGTGTTCCTTAATTCTTTGCATTCTTTGTCAAACCATTTATTGGGTTGTTTGGTGGATGGTTTCTTGTAGTTGACTTTTCTCAGTTGGGCTGTTTCTGCAATGGTGTGTAGTATGTTATGGAAGTTCTTTGCTGCCTGGTTCACACCTCGTGGGCTTACCTCATAGTTGTTGTTTTGGAAGTTTTCAAGCTGTTTTTTAATGTCAGGTCTGTCAGAGACCTCTCTGTATTTTGTGGTAGACTGTTTGAACCATTTAAATCATGGGTGTCCAACCTTTTGGCTTCTCTGGGCCACATTGAGTGCCGAGAAATTTTCTCGGGCCGCATATAAAATATATACTATAGTTAAGGTATATAAGTAATAAAATGCCGCCGCGACCCTCCCCCCCCCCCCCCGCCGCTATTAAAGAAACACTCTAACCACCATGACCGCTTCAGTGATTTGAAGTGGTGATGGTGGGAGGAGTCAGAGACACTGCACATGCTGGGATATTTACAGTTATGTGCTGGGGGGATAGTTCCCCCCCTAGCACAAGTGACTTAGGCAGCCAGAAAATGTCATGTCCTTATTCATACATGTATGAACAAGGACATGACATATTATGACACAACTAAAAAACATATTGCAACAATTTACAGACGCTAATGCACATACCTTTTTTACTTATTTTGATGACTTCTGGCGGGTACTGCTGGTGGTTACTGCTGGTGGGTAATGCTGGCGGTTACTGCTGGAGGATACTGCTGGAGGGTACTGCTGGCGGTTACTGCTGGCCCATCAATGCCCATCAATGCAGCCTCATCAGTGTCAATTAAATGCAGCCTCACCAGTGTCCATCAATGCAGCCTGATCAGTGCCCATCAGCTCATCCTCATCAGTGCCCATCAGCTCAGCCTCATCAGTGCAGTCTCAACAGTGCCTATCAATGCAGCTTGATCAGTGCTCATAAGTTCAGAATCACCAGTGTCCATAAATGCAGTCTGTTCAGTGCATGGGGATTAGAGAGAGGAGAGCCGCTGGATTACACAGAGTACTGTCTATCATAGGAGCCAGTCCAGGAGGCGGGACGTCACATGACAGCAGCCTCCGGGTAAGCAGGAGATCCCCGCTCTGTGTAATCCGGCGGTGCTCAACCCCCCCCTTCCCCTCCAAAACAGCCCAATGGTAGGGTTGGCCCTGGGGGCCCCAGCTTGCGGTGCACCTGCCCAGGATCAGCCTGCAAAGCGGGACAAAACTAGTGACATCTGGTCACCTTAGGCTAGTGGCCAGTAGGTCCCACAGGCCATGGTCACCTTCCAGAAGAAACAGGGCATGGCCAGCGTCCAGCAGGACCCACAAGTCAGTGGCAAGCAAGACCCAAAAGTCTACAGACAGCTCCTAGCTTGACCCACAGCCAGTGGGTCCTGCTGGTCGCTGGTCATGACCTGTGGGTCCTGCTGGTCACTGACCTGTGGGTCCAGCTGGCCGCTAGTCATGGTCTGTGGGTCCAGCTGGCCCCTGACTTGTGGGTCGTGCTGGTCACCAACCTGTGGGTCCTGCTGGCCACTAATCGGATGGTCCCGCTAGCCGCTGGCCTGTAGGTTCTGCTGGGAGCTGGCCATGGACTGTGGGCCACAGGCCATTGCTAGCGGCCAGCAGGACCCATGGGCCATGGCCTACTGTGGGTCCTGCTGGCCTTGGCCTATGGGTCCTGCTGGCCGCTGGCCATGGCCTGTGACCCACAGGCCGTGGCTAGCGGCCAACTGGACCCAAAGGCCAGCGGCCAGTAAGACCCACAGGCCGTGGCTAGCGGCCAGCTGGACCCATAGGCTATGGCCATCTCCCAGCAGGACCCACAGTGTTGAGGGCTATTTTGAGGTTACTGGGTGGGCACTGGGGCAGGGTAAATGGGGGAGGGAGATAGATGGGATGATCATGTAGGTAAGGGTCAGCTGGGGATGTAAAGGTCTCTGAAATCAGGTATGGCAGCTGCCAGCTCAGTTCCAGGTACTCACACGGCCTCCTCCAGTCCTAGGGGAGGTTGATGCTCCTGTCCTGGGGTCCAGTTGCAGCCAGCAGCCAGCCCAGCAGCCAGCCCAGCAGCCCGAGCCAGTCACATGTGTCCCGACTCCCTGGTGTGCCCTTCCTCTGCCTGGCCTGCCTCCGAGATTCGGGAGTTGTAGTTTGCTAGCTGCGCTGCTCTCCACTCACTGAAAGCTTGAGCGCGCATGGACGGACTACAACTCCCAGAATGCAATAGGCGGCCGCCGCGGCCCTGGCCTGACTTCCTCCTTCCATTAAAAAAAATATAACGGCAGCGGGCAGCGTACCTTCCCAGAGAGTCTCCCTTGTTGGTATGGCCGTTGAGGATGTAGAGCCCCATACTCTCTCTCTCTCTCTCTCTCTCTCTCTCTCTCTCTCTCGTGTGTCTCTCTCTCTCTCTCTCATGTGTGTGTGTCTCTCTCTCTCATGTGTGTGTGTCTCTCTCTCATGTGTGTGTGTGTCTCTCTCTCTTATGTGTGTGTGTGTCTCTCTTTCATGTGTCTCTCTCTCTCTCATGTGTGTGTCTCTCTCTCTGTCTCTCTCTCATGTGTGTGTATCTCTCCCTCATGTCTCTCTCATGTGTTTCTCTCTCATGTTTCTCTCTCTCTCTCATGTGTCTGTGTCTCTCTCTCTCTCATGTGTCTCGCTCTCTCTCTCATGTGTCTCGCTCTCTCTCATGTGTCTGTGTCTCGCTCTCTCTCATGTGTCTGTGTCTCTCTCTCTCTCATGTGTTTCGCTCTCTCTCATGTGTCTCGCTCGCTCTCTCATGTGTCTCGCTCGCTCTCTCATGTGTCTCGCTCTCTTTCTCTCATGTGTCTCACTCTCTCTCTCTCTCATGTGTCTCGCTCTCTCTCTCTCATGTGTCTCGCTCTCTCATGTGTCTCGCTCTCTCATGTGTCTCGCTCTCTCTGTGTCTCATGTGTCTCGCTCTCTCTCATGTGTCTCGCTCTCTCTCATGTGTCTCTCTCTCTCTCTCTCGCTCTCTCTCTCTCTCATGTGTCTCCTTACCTCCCTCCCATCTGCAGAGCCGTTCCTCTATGGCTCCTGTGCCCTGTCACAGGCGGAGGCGGAGTACATTTGATATCACTCCACCTGTGACAGAAGCCGGCACTATACAGGAATATTGGTAGGGTTGCAGCGCTCAAAAAACAGTCCGTGTTTGGGACAGGGACAATCCAATCTGCTTACCAGGTAAGAAAAAAAGAATAAGCCTATCGTCAAATAAGGATGATGTTGAATCACTTTATTCCAACTCCGCTCAATCGACTCGGCGGAGACAGCAGGGCATATGTAAACAAACAAAAAAAGATCTCATGGTGCAGTATATTGCTACTAATAGGTATTAAAACCATGACCCATCACCAGGATCCCCTTTTGTGCCACACTTGCACTATGGACAAACAGGCTGCTCACCAGATAGGGATTTGGATTAGGCAGTAAATTCAAGGGGTGACCGTCACCAAAACTCCTCTATAGATAACAATCAGTGATAGTCACACAAGCTCCTTACCAGATTCTGGTTGGGAATGAATATTAAACATAGATGGTCTATTCAACTCAGATACAAGGGATTCCACTTCCAATGGCCGACTCAATTCAGGGATCAGGTCTCAAAACCATGCAATATATCCAAAACAAAGGGAGATACACATAGTGTGGTATGTATGGACACAAAGATAGCTTATATGAATCCACCACCAAGAACCCCGTGGATCAGGAGCAGTCACTCTAAAGATGTAAATGGATAGGCTGTTTACCAGGCCACATCTTGTATTAGCGTACAATCAGGATGTAGGGGTCCAAATCTTGTTAAAAAGAGAGATCCCGTATAGGGAGGATGATCCAATTTGCAGGTAACCCAGTCAAACTGGTCAATACACAGGGAGTTTCAATACCCAGAAGAAGGAAAAAAGCTAGCAACCAATCACCTGCGAGTTAACTTGAAGACCCGCCCTCCATCCGGAGCTGTACTGGCTTTAATATCAGCCTCCCGAGTCCTGCGATCCATGCAGGGGCTTGTTCAGGATGGCTGAGCAGGCTACTAAATGGCAGCATGACACTGCGCCCCCCCAGATTTTGCGCCCGGTGCGGTTGGCCCCCCCAGCACCCCCCACGCTACGCCACTGTATAAAACAGCAAACATTTATTGTAGTCAGGGCCGGTTTTAGACAAAGTGTGGCCCTGGGCAAACCTAAAAGTGGGGGGGCGTGGCCGGAAGCGGACGGAGCAGGACGCAGGGATACAGAGCTCCGCATACAGCGAGCTAAAATATCCCCATCCAGCCTCTCAAATTGGCTAATCACCCCAAAAACTATCTCCCCCACCTCAGCGGAGGACGAGGAATCGGCCAATACCCGCAGTTTATATCCAGAGCTCCGTGGACCGGAACGGCGGGATCGCGGCCTACTACAGGGCCCGGCGCCATTGCGGCCTAAAATCAATCCGGCACAATCTAAGTACAGGATATCATCCCGATCTACATCATTCTCCCCAGCCACACTAAAGGAGCTTAGGCATCGGCGGATGCCTATATTTTACAGGGCGAAGCTGAAATAAAAGAAGGGGAACGTGGCGGTTCTGTAAGCTGAGAGCCCCGCCGACTTCTTAAAAGATCCGCTGCAATCCTCGCTCTACTCCCCAGATAGAAGGATATTTTTAGCCTCAATCTGTTGCCAGTCTTCCAGAGGACCCGGTAGATAGGAAATTTCCTGGGAAAAAGCAGCCGTTCGGGGACATCCAGACGCGGCCTAGTCACGGGTAAAGCCGCGGACTTTCCTAGTGCGGCATCCGGCCGCATCCGCTCCGGATTCCAGCGACAGAGGAAAAGAGATTAATCCTGATCACTGCCCTATCATCTGGAAAGCTGATCCATCAAAAATTTCAGGGAAAGGAGGCACCGATTAGAAACATCAAGCCGCGGCCTGCAAACGTGTGCAGCCACGGCCTTTCCTACAGCGGTACCCGGCCACTTCCGGGTCCCTGAACCGATTCACCCTCTCATTGGAAAAAGAGACCAGATGACCACCTAGGGACCGTGCACTGCCGCCCTGCTCTCCCTATAGCACAGTCCAGGCCAAAATGACCACATCACTAAAGGGGAAATCGGACCGAACATCATCCTCCAGTCGCTCCCGCTCACCCAGAGACCCAGACGCACACAAGGAGAAACAGTTTGCAGAGATCTTCAGAGTACACCAGAAGGAGACTCCATCTTCATCACAAAACTCAGGTAACAAAATGTCTGCCCCCACCTGCACCATGAGCCAATCTGACTCTCCCCTTGCCTCATCCACTACCAGCCATCCATCCGCTGCCATCCTTCCTCCTATTGTCACCCATCCATCCGCCTCCAACCATACACCTGCCGCCATTGGCACACCCACTATCACCCATCCGCCCGCCATCGTCCATCCACCTAGTGACTCTCATCCACCCGCTGCCATCTACCCTCCCAATGCCACCAATTCATCCAGGGCTCTATGTTTAGATGACCTGAGAATACTTGCGGATGACATCAAATCCTCCTTTAACTCTGCCATAGCGGAGCTCCGCAGAGATATTCAGAATGTTACCAGCAGATTGGATGAGGTGGAAGACCTTACGGACCGCCACGAATCTGAAATAGATGATGCACAAAAAGCCCTTACTTCCCACTCAATTTAGCTGAGAGAAATGAATAGACACTTGGAGGATCTGGAAAACAGAGGCAGAAGGCATAACATAAGAATAAGGGGCCTTCCAGAATCCATTGAAACCCCTAATCTCACAAGATCTGTCTTATTCATTTTTAACGATCTGTTAGAAAGACCACATGATTCAGAAATCAAGATGGAAAGATTACACAGGGCCCTCAGAACCAGAGGTAGAGAAGGAGACCCACCTAGAGACATAATAGGCTGTGTGGTGAATTTTCAATTAAAAGAAGAAATTCTGAACAAAGCCAGGATTCGGGGCAGGATCACCTTTCAGGGAGCTGAGATTAAATTGCTTCAAGATCTGTCGCAGATCACTTTGCAAAAGCGAAAATCCCTACGCCCCCTCCTTGATATTCTGAGAGAAAAAGACATACCCTATAAATGGAAATTCCCATTCTGCCTTTCGGCAGGCACCAGGGGGGGGCGCACAGCGCAGCTTCGTTTCCCTGAAGATATACCAGCCTTTTGTGATTCGCTACGCATTCCTCTAGTTCACATCCCGGATTGGAACTTTCCTTCCCCTTCGCAGAGGCCCCGTCAAGAAGAAGCCATGGATATACTCCCTCAAGATTTTGCCAGATCCTCCAGACGCAGGAAAAATTCTCCTCATAGATCACCCACCCTGGTGAATCGCAGTTCCCCAGGGAGAAGCGGCGTTCCTTCTTCACCAGTCCATAGGAAGCCAAGAACAGAATAATCATCACAGCAAAACACCTTTCTTTAACTTGATCTTACTGAATTTTGATAGAGCGGGTGTCTGATTTCGGCTCTAGTTGCTTCTCAGAATTCGAAATCTCCTTTAACGTCTTAATTATAAGAAATACCCAATATAGGCCTCTGTTGTCCATTTCAAAAGTGATACACTCTATTGATGGGCTTCTTACCCACGATTCTTATAAATATGCCTACCAGAAGTATCACTCTATGCATTTAGACAACATTACCTAACTCGCAGCTTATGCTGATAGAAAAAAAAAAAATATATATACATATATCAGTAAATAAGGAGCGAATTTCTCATGTTTAGACAGTTTGGGTCTCAAGCGGACACCTGGCTCTATTCAATACAAGTTTCTGTTCCTGTAAGGTTTATAGTTACCTGGTCATTGTATTGTCTGTTTCATTCATGCTCTTTCTAACTACAATATGTATGGTTGGACTAACAATATTTTCTAGGAACTGCTCTGGAATTTATCCACTAGATGGCGATGTTGAATTACGAATAACCCACTTTCATATATGCTTGACTGTTACACTTTGTCCAGTTTATTCTACCTGAAGGTATGTTTCTACTTTTCATGTCACACATGCCTGTTCTGCGGGCCGTGATCCTAACATTGCGGCTTGGAGAGCAGATATTGACATATACTTTGTTGTTCTCCTTCCAGTTTGCATTTAAAGTTATACTCATACTGGTCCTACCACTCTACACTTACAAATACACATCCTCACGTTCTTGCAATGTAGTTGTATACCACTCTTACACATTCCACTCGGTGACCCTTTGTATTCGGTCCAGTTATCCTCACTCTAATTCATACACAATGATTTATTCAACCTTGGCAGTCAAACTGCATAATAATATTGGCTATAATTACGGGAGTTGCAGGGCGGGCACTGCCTTAAACTCTCTTAGGCCTTATTGACATCAAAACTACAGTGTCACCTTCCTAATCCTTCCACGCACCTAACCAGTTCAAGACATTCTTGAACTACACTAACTGACCTTTATTAGTGCTGTAGCTGGTCTACAAACACTGTCAGACTACTTCTCCTGATTCCTATATTTCCCGCCTCCCTCCCCCCTCTCTGATCCTCCTCTCCTTCTCCGTACGTCTAAATCTCTTGCTCACTAAATAATTAAAGAGTAGTGACTCATAAATTTCCCAACAAATAGATATAAATTAATCTAATCAGATGGCTCCTACACGTAAATCTAACTCACAAGGAGACACAATATCCAGACCCGCCACCCTGAAATGTGTCTCACTCAATACCAAGGGTCTCAACATTCCTGAGAAAAGATCCCAACTCCTGCTGTCCATGAAAAAACTTAAAGCGGACGTGATCCTACTACAGGAAACGCACTTCCGATCTGACAAGATCCCCAAAATTCCTTCAACAGATTTTCCTACCATGATACATGCAACAAATCCCTTGGCCAAAAACAAGGGGGTGACTATCCTCGTGTCCAAATCATTGCCCCTTAAAATCTCCGACACTTTAATTGATCCAGAGGGCAGATACCTTTTTATTAAAGGACATGTCTGGCAAACTCCAATAACAATCGTTAAAATTTACAGCCCAAATAAAGCACAAGTTTCCTTTTTTAGAGATACGTCTGCTTCCCTTGCAGCCTTCCAAGAGGGAGTGGTGATCTTGGGAGGTGACTTCAATGTGGCCCTTAACCCGCTTGAGGACACCTCCACGGGAACAGCTTCTTTGCCATTTGCGGCTTTGCGTAGAATCAAGCTGCAATTGCAGGAACTCACTCTACATGACACATGGCGAATCACACACCCCAACACCAAAGATTTTACTTTTTTTCAGCCCCTCACAATAGATACTCCAGAATAGATTATTTCTTCATCTCCCAAAAAGACATCCCTTATATTGACAGTACCTCCATCGAACCCATGTTTATATCAGACCATCACCCAATTACACTGAAAATAACTCTTCCAAACACTAACCAATTCACCAAAACTTGGAGACTAGACCCCACATTACTAGCCGATTCCAAAAATACAGATAAAATTTCTACCCAAATCTCAGAATTCTTCCACCTCAATGATGCCCCTGACTCCTCTCCATTATCACAATGGCAAGCTCATAAATGCAATCTCAGAGGACTATTCCTCAAGCTTTCAGCACAACGTAAGAGAACACATCAAAACTATATCAACTCTTTATTACAAAAAATAAGCTCTCTAGAATCATCACACAAGAAATCAAAAGCCCAATCCACTCTTTCTGAACTAGAAGAAATAAGACAATTACTGAGAAATGAATTTAACAAAAAATTCAGAAAAAGATTCACCCTATCCCAAAAATTATTTTATGAATTCGGTAACAAAAGTAGCAAATACCTAGCCAGAGCCTTGGCCTCCAAAAAAAGCTCACATATAGCCCATTCCCTAACTTCATCACAAGGTGGGAAGCTCAATACAAATGAAGATATAGCTAAAGAATTTGCAAAGTACTACACCAAGTTGTATAACCTGAATGACCCTTCCACTCACAACTCACATCCCCCAGACAAAACACAATTGTTTAAGGATTTCCTGTGTAAAAACGGCTTACTTGCTCTCTCCCCGGAGCAAGCTGGAGACATTGACGGACCTCTTACGCCTGATGAATTCAACACTGTGATCAAACAGATGAAGCTGGGTAAAAGTCCAGGACCTGATGGACTACCCTTAGTGTACTACAAAACCTTCGCAAACACCTTGGTAGACCCTTTTCTCCGTGCCTTCAATTCCCTTGCCTCATCTAAATATGATAACCCATCACTTTTAGAAGCACACGTCACAGTGATCCCCAAACCAGGAAAAGATAACTCCCAACCATCTAACTTTAGACCCATTTCTCTACTTAACGTAGACCTAAAAATCTACGCGAAGATCTTAGCAAATAGACTACTTGCTTTCATCCCTTCCCGCTGTTCTCCCGACCAAGTTGGCTTTATCCCGGGAAGAGAGGCAAGGGATAACACTATAAAAGCGATAAATATTCACCACTATCTGACCTCGCATAAAAAAACCGGGCTTTTTCTTGTCCTTAGATGCGGAGAAGGCGTTTGACAGGCTGGCGTGGGACTACCTAGAAGCGGTACTGAATAATCTGGGATTGGGTCCCAGACTCCTAAACTTTATACTAGCTCTGTACCATAATCCCTCTGCCAGAGTAAGAGTTAATGGCCTCCTGTCAGACGCCTTCCCCATCACAAATGGAACGAGACAGGGCTGCCCTCTTTCACCCTTGCTATTTATTCTAACATTAGAACCTTTATTGAATTCCATTCATACTAATGATAATATAAGAGGAATCGAGATAGAGGACAAACATTATAAAGTTGCAGCTTTCGCTGACGACATCCTTCTCTTCCTTTCCAACCCTCACATTTCTATCCCACACTTACTACAATCCCTCAAAACATACCGTGACCTTTCGAACCTTAAAATAAATTATTCAAAATCCCAAGCCCTTAACATTACTCTCTCCAATAGCCTAGTCAAGAAATGTGAAAGAAACTTTCTTTTCAAATGGACTTCTGACTGCATCACATATCTTGGAATACAACTTCCCAAGCGACTCTCAACATTATTTGAACTAAATTATGTCACCCTTATGAAAAATATTAAACAAGACCTGTCTTCCTGGCAAAAAGCACATTTCTCATGGTTTGGGAGAGCTGCAATTTTCAAGATGAATATTCTTCCTAGATTTCTTTATCTTTTCCAAACCCTCCCAGTACATATACCGATACAATTCTTTAAACAAATACGCTCCCAATGCAGAACCTTTATATGGGACCGCAGGCCTCCCAGAATCAATATCACACAACTCACGAAACCTAAACTAAAAGGAGGCTTGGGTATCCCTGATTTGCAAAAATATGCATATGCTTGCCATTTACAGCGTATTGTGGAATGGAGCACCCGAGGCAGAGAGAAATATTGGGTGCCATTAGAAAACTTCTTCTCTCACTCTCCCTTGGCGACCCTTCCTCGGTGTCCTTTTGAATCAATACCCTCTAACACGCTTAAACACCCCCTGATAGGTCCTACCTTAAAATATTTCCATAACATCTACAGAACTCAGAACATCACCTCCGTCCCAGGTCCCCTTTCACCCATCTTACACAACCCTCAATTCCCACCAGGTCATAAAAACTTGCGCTTCGCCCACAATTCTTTCAATGACCACACAAGGATTATACATTTTCTTTTTTTTTTATCCATAAAGATTTTTATTTTTATGAAAGTTTTACAATACAAGTTAAGCATAATGTATTACAATACAGTAAAAGAGAATTAACAAAACATGTTAACAAAAAAAAAGAGGAAGAGAGGTCGAGCACATCAGTAATATTATTATCGTCTGTCACACACCGAGAAAGTCGCAAGGAGACCAGAATAAGTGTGAGAAAAGAGAAATACATTACAGTGGGCGCAGCAGGGTTACAGTTGT
This sequence comes from Pelophylax lessonae, assembly GCF_965119305.1. Taxonomy (NCBI): domain Eukaryota; kingdom Metazoa; phylum Chordata; class Amphibia; order Anura; family Ranidae; genus Pelophylax; species Pelophylax lessonae. The sequence goes on along the minus strand of NC_138772.1, from coordinate 211,962,532 downwards.
TGGGTTCAAGGATCCAACTCAGGAGCAATCTTTGACTTACAAAGAAGAGAAGAATGTTAGCCAACCTTAGTGCAGAAGTAGCCAAATTGTGAATACCATAAATAGTGAGGTGAAATAACAATATGGAGTTAAATATACCAAGATATAAATTAACAGTTCCAGGGTATTCTAACGAATAGTGAGGTTTGGCCAGTTTAGTTTATAATGATACAGTTATTGTTAATCAGTGAGAAGAATCTTGTTGGGATTCAACATTTGAGGGTGCGCCTTCATTCAGATAAGAAATGGGGTTCGGGTGTGACAGCGAGAGTAGCAAGTGTCGGAGACAAAAGGGAAGAAAGAGAAGAGAAAGAAAGAAAGTGGAGGGAGAGGGGAGGGGGGAAAAAGCAGGGACCTCCACCCCCCCGAGGGGACAAGATCAATATAGGTCTTTGAAATCTATTTGAATTTTAATTTATAACTTTTAGGAGGACATAACCGAGGTATAGGACAGAGATTGTTTGAAGCTAGACCAGGCCTGCCATTTAGTAGCGAAAATGGGGAAGTAGTCATGAGCAATGCTAATCAGTTCTTCCATTTGCTCGATATGATTCAGTCTATGGAACCATTCCTTGACGGAGGGGATCGTTGTCGATCTCCAGTGGCACGGGATACATAGCTTGGCTGCTGTTACCATGTACATGGCCATTGATTTCCTGTAGTGGTGCCTGTGCGAAGGTGTCCAGTGTAGCAGGTATTGCTTGGGAGAGAAATCTAAATCAAACGAGGTGGCTTCCTTGATCAGGTTGTGGACTTTCGTCCAAAAAGGTCTGAGAGCTGTGCATTCCCACCAAATGTGTAACATAGTTCCCTGTTCTTTGTTGCATCTCCAGCATACATCTGGGACAGTAGGACAAAATTTGTGAAGTCTATCAGGAGTTTGGTACCATCTAGTTAGGATTTTGTATCCATTCTCCTGAATCGTAACGCTTATTGAGGCTTTTTGAATGGTCCGACAAACTTCGGACCATTCTAATTCCGTAAGGGAAAGATCTAGGTCCCTGAACCAAGCTTGAGCAAAAGACGAGGAAGAGATTGATGGGGGAGATAGTAAAATGCGATATAAGGTCGAGATTACGTGCCTTTGGGGGCCAGATTTTTCGCAAAGAGCTTCAATCCCCGTCAGAGGTCTCGTCCAGTCCGACAGGGCTCGTCGATGAGTCAGAAAATGACGAATCTGGAAAAATATCCATAGCGGGATAGAGTGTGGTTGAATATTTTGGTTAATCTCCTCCCAGGACAGAGGGGAACCCCTGTGAAAGAAGAGTCAAGCTGGGATTCTTATGCTTGGCCATATGTCCTGGAGGAAGGAGCTAGACATTCCCGATGGAAAAGCCGGGTTCCAGCGGAGAGATGTTAGGGGACCAGCTGCCAGATGTAATCTCTTGGCCTTGCGCCACGTACTGTGTATCTTTAGTGGGGGGGGGCTATGAGGGGATGACTCTTCAGGTCCTCCTCAAGCGCTGAGTATGGGAGCCAGGATAGAACCTGCAGAGGAATAATCGAGAAGGCATTTTCCAGGTTAATGACTGCTTTAGTGGATGAATGGATGTTCCAATCCACTAATCTAGTTAAAATACAGGCCTTATAGTATGTATGTAGGTCCGGTAGGCCTAAGCCACCACTTTCTTTGGGGGACGTCAATTGGAGATACCTGATCTGGGGTCTTTTGTCTCCCCAGACAAATTTCTGGGAGCACGACTTGAAAGATGTGAAAAAAGAATTTGGAAGTTGAATTGGGACTGTTTGGAACAGATATAGGAATTTCGGTAGTATCGACATTTTGAGAAGGGAGGCTCGTCCGAACCAAGATACCTGTATCGACTTCCAGGATCTAAGGGTGTCATTTGCGGAATTGAGGAGTGGCTGATAATTCAACCTGTACAGATCTGACAGATTTCGGGGTATTGAGATCCCAAGATATGGAATGGACTCAATGGCCCATTTGAATGGGAAATTTGAGGTACAGCGTGTGACTTCCGACTGGGGAAGGGATATATTCAGGGCAAAAGACTTGGTATAATTAATCTGTAAGTAAGAGAGAGATTTGAAGTATTCCAAATCGTGGAGCAAATTTGGGAGCGAGATATGAGGCTGAGACAAGAAAAGTAGCATATCGTCCGCGAACGCGGCAATTTTATGAGAAGAGCCGGCAATATCAACTCCCTTGATATTCGTGTTGGCGCGTATCATATTCAGAAATGGTTCAATTGAAAGGATAAACACAATTGGTGAGAGGGGACACCCCTGGCGGGTCTCGTTGGTTAGGTTGAAGCTATCCGATAGGTGGCCATTGACCCTGACCCTAGCAGTCTGGTTCGTGTAGAGGGCTCGTATGGATGAAAGCATCCGAGGTAAAATGCCCACCGACTCTAAGGTAGCCAGAAGATAGTCCCAGGCCACTCTATCAAACGCTTTTTCGGCGTCCAGGGAGAGAAAGAAGCCTGGGACACCACGAGTAGTGAGCCAGTGATGTATGTTAAGGGCTCTCGTGGTGTTGTCCCTAGCCTCCCTCCCGGGTACAAAACCCGCCTGGTAAAGAGAAACCAGTGAGGGGATGTGCGGAAGAAGGCGATTCGCAAGAATCTTGGCGAAGATCTTGACGTCAACATTCAAGAGTGATATTGGGCGGTAATTCCCAACCAGTGCAGAGTCCTTGCCCTCCTTGGGAATCACCGCAATATGGGCCTCCAGCAAAGAAGAGGAGCGATGGGAGGTGTCAGCCAAGGTTCGGAATGCTCTAAGGAAATGTGGTTTAAGAGATTCTGAGAACATTCGATAGTATGATAGTGAAAAGCCATCCGGCCCAGGGCTTTTACCGGGTTTCATCTCTTTTATTGCTCTATCAAACTCCTCCTCCGTCAGAGGTAACTCTAAAACGGAGGCGTCTGAATGTGAAAGAGGGGGAGGGCAGTGTTTCTCTAGAAAGGATTTCATCCTCTCGAGTCGGGTAGAAGGCGACAGGGGACAATGGAGAGAGGGTTGAAGATTGTACAGAGTGTGATAAAAAGATTCAAACTGTTTGGCAATGGCTTCGTTTGAGCAGTGTTTTATGCCTGCGTTATCCTTTATGAGATGGACATTGGCTGATGCTTTCTGTGTCTGTACCGCTCTGGCCAGCAATCTGCCACTTTTATTGCCTTGCTCGAAAAAGATTCTTTTACTTAACGCAAGTCTGCGGTGGCTCTGAATATTGAGGATGTCTCTAATCTCTTGTCGAGTTTTAGTGAGGTCAGATAGGGTATCGTGGGCGAGAGAGTGTTTATGAGCTCTCTCTAGAACTCCCAGTTTGGTAAAGAGGGACTCGAGATTAGCTTGCCTGGCTTTTTTTTGGGTGGCTGCTAATGAGAGGAGTTTCCCTCTGAGCACACATTTATGAGCCTCCCATTGGCCAATTGGGGATGAGTCAGGTGTATCGTTTTCCGTAAAGAATGTGGAGAGTGCTGCTTGAACCTCGTCTTTTATCTTTGGATCCCTCAGTAGGGAGGGGTTCAAACGCCAGGATTTACGCCTAGTGTCCGTACTCGGGAACCGGATAGTCATAGTAATGGGGTTGTGGTCAGAAAGAACTCTGGGTTCAATGGAGGTGGAAACTAGTAGGGGTAGATCTGTTTGGGAAATAAAGAAATAATCGATTCTAGAGAATTTGTCATGGGGGGCGGAATAAAAGGTGTAATCTTTACTGTCCAGATTCAATATTCTCCATGAATCATGTAGCCTCAGTTTTTGCAGTTGTATAGATATTTGCCGCAATGCCCGAAAAGGGAGTACAGAGGAGCCAGTAGACGAGTCCAGATGAGGGTTCAGGGGGGCATTAAAGTCCCCACCTAGTATGAGCATCCCCGAGGCAAAGTCTAGTAGCTCTTGAGTCATCGAGCGGAAAAATGGGACCTGTTTGGAGTTGGGAGCATAAATATTTGCAATAGTTATTGGTCTTGAGTTTAGTTTCCCCTTGATAAAGAGGTACCTGCGTTTAACATCAGCCACCTGAAAATCTACCTGCCTCGAAAGTAGTATGGAGACTCCTCTAGTTTTAGAACCGACTGTAGGCGCGTGGAAGGAAATAGGGAAGTTTTTGTTCATTAACTTGGGAACTTCCCCTTCTTTAAAGTGTGTCTCCTGGATCAGAAGTATCTGAGCGTGCATTCTGTGAGCCTCAGCTAATAGTTGTGACCTTTTCTCAGGTATATTCAGTCCTTGGGCGTTGATTGAAATTAATTTACATGTCTGACCCCGGGGGGGGGGGGGGGGAGGAGTGTTCTGCATGGCTAGTAGAGGGGAAGGGGAGAAGAGAAAAGAAAAAAAAAAAAAAAACAGAGGGGTTGGGGAGGGGTGAATAGAGTGGATGGAAGAAAGAACAGTGGGGGCGGGTTGATGTAAAGAGGGCTCAGCCGCTGCAGAAGTGAGCTGGGTGTGTTAGACACTTATGCCTCGGGCCTCTCAAAAGGAAAAGGGGTTGGGCAAAAGAAAGGATCAGAGTAAGCTGTAGGAGGGGAGAGAGGATAGGTAAGAAGGTTAGATAATAGGGCCTTATTCAGGCAAGTAAAAGAGAATTGAGATAAGGCTGTAAAGGAGGGTGTTAGGACCCCGCAGAGAAGGCAGGTTTCAAGTGGTCCGCCTAGGTTCTGTGCGGGGTAGGAACAATACAAGTTGTATTACGGGTCAACAGTAACTAGGAGTTTTACTGTTACAGTACCGTTGTGTTGGAGAAAGTGTATGACAAACGGTCACTGACCTGATAGAGGACTGTGCATAAAGTGGGGGAGTGCTAAAGAAGCAAAAATTTGGTGAATAATAGAACAACAAATCGGCCAAAACTCACCATGTTCAAACCGACAGGTTCAGTTCGGTAATCATCTAAGAAAAAATCTATTATAGAAAATAAGGAGACAAAATAGGGTGTTATATAAAAAGGAAAACTTCAGTAATAACAGTGGAACCATAACGTTCCCCAGTGAGTAGCTCCACCCACTCAACCATGGAAATGTTTGATATTCTTAAATTACATTGCGAAAAGGTATTAAGAGACATCCCCCAATCTTTTAGGAGAACTGAATTCTACTCTTTCCAACCACTGTTAGCCCTAGTGGTATCTGGTGTTAATTTAGTCTTAATGTCAAAGGGGTTGGGTAATCTAAGGTCCCCTCCATCGACTGGATTCCCCGCAAGCCCTGCTGTTACGGAAGGGGTGGCGGGGTGTGTCACAAGAAACGGTACAATCCAGTAGGCGTTGTATTAGGTGGGTGTGATGACAGTAAACTACGGGCCTTGCTTGGGAGAAATATAGAACCATAAATGAGATTCCGGCACGCCTGGATACGCTACTCGGATGCGTGTCAGAAAAACTAATTGTGCAGCTTGTGAATGGTCTCGTTATGAAAATGTTACGCCCCCTAGGACCCTATGGTCGTGATAGGGGGATTAGTGATCAAACAATGCTTCAACTAGGCAGGGTCAGTAGTTAGGTAAGTTGAGCGTCGTGCAGGCGTGCCAGACAGGTCATCCAGATTTCTATTCTGGTCTCTCTATTGCGTAAAACCAAGAGTATCTACAAAATCAATGTGCATAGATCTACAGGGAATAAAACAGGTAGCGTGGTGCCAAAGTTCTATATCTTTGTAACCTATTAACTATATTACCAATTAAAATCAAGTATCAGTTGTGCAATAGATTATATATATCTCTATAGAATAGGCGTGTTGCTGTACTTTTTATAAAGGTTCAACCTGTATCTGAGCATAAAGATATGTAAATCACAGTCGTCCTGTCGTAAACCATTCAAAGCATTCAAACAAGTACACTTCACATCCCAAGTCGCTCATCCACACCACTAACAGACCTCAACATTTCACGCAAGAAACCTATAATACATCTCAATCATACACGTAAAAAAAAAAAAAAAAAAAAAAAAGAAACCATATCCCTTGATCGCTACTTTCGCATGCCCAAGGATAAAGAACAATGTCATAATGAATGGGATAATAATACCGACTGTTCCTCCCCACGACTTCATCTGTGATATCTGAAAGCAGACTCAAAATAATCAACCAGGACAACCATTGTCCAGGCAGAAGAGCCGTGCGACCCAGCCTGGGGGTTGGGGAAAAAAATGAAAAAATAAAGAGGGGGAATCTGTGGTCCTGTATCATTAGAGTTAATGCAACGTCGGGCCTGGAAGGGCAGATAGGAGGGTTGCAGGAATCATGGAGAAGTTCCTAAGCTGGGCAGGTTCAACACATAGGATATTGAATGACCAGTTCGCAGTGAGTAGTAGTTCAGTCCTCTAGGTGAAAAAGAAAGTCTCGAGGGATGTGTAGGATGGGCATCCTTGGTATAGAAGGAGTAGGGGGGGGTAATAATCCATGTACTAACAGAGTTAGAGAGCAAAACATTAGGGAGCAGGCGGGACACTCACCGGAAATTAACAGAGTCATTCACAAAGTAACAGGGCATCAGGGTTCCAGATGATCTCTTCTTTCATTCGAGGAGCGGCGCGGGGTGCCTGCCTTGTCCTCTCTGGATCTTGGTGAGTTGGTGCTAGAACGATGGCGCGTTCGCCTGCTCTTGCGGCTCTGCCTCTGAGACTTCGGGGTTCCTGTTGTGGAGACCTGGACCCAGGGGTCTGGGGGAAAAAACGAACAATACCACTCCGGGAGATCCATTTCAGGAATGTCGAATGCTGCACAAAAAGCAGTGAGGTCGTCCGGGTTGCGCAGGGAAGCATTCCTGTTGCCAGAGGAGGCGAATAGGCAGAAGGGGAAACGCCATCTATATGTAATGCCCCGGGTTCGAAGGACTTCCAGCAGGGGGCGCATCGCCCTTCTGTTTTGCAAAGTGATGGCTTATAGATCCTGAAACAGCTTCACTTCTGAGCCATTAAAGCGAATTGTGTCCTTAGATCTGGCCTTCCTCAAGATGGCTTCCTTAAGAGGGAAACTGACGAGACAGGCTATTACATCTCTTGGGGGGGTCTAAATCACCACCCCTGGGTCGGAGGGCACTGTGCACTCTCTCAAACTCAATTGGAGAGTCATGGGGGCGATCCATTAGGTCGTTGAAGATGTTAGTGAGTGCTGATTCCAGATCTTGAGGCTCAACTCTTTCAGGGAGGCCTCGAAGACGGATGTTATGCCTTCTTCCCCGATTATCTAGGTCCTCGATTTGACGATTGACTTCGATCATGTGGGCGATATTTGCGTCTGAGGACCGCTGCAGCTGCCGAATGGCCGAGCCTTGTGTAGCGGTAGCTTTCTCCGTGTCATTCAGTCGTGCAGTAACCGAACAAAGCTCCGCTGTGAGCTCTGTGATGGCTGCCCCAAGTGTTTGTTTAATGTCCAGAGCGACATTCTGCAGGTCCTGGAGGCTAGGAAGCGGAGCCGCCATAGCAGATGTAGAGGCCGGCTGAGAGTGCAGGTTTGCCTGAGGAGCGGAAGGGCCTAGGGCGGGAGCCGGGGAGGCCGCGCGCTGTTCCAAAGTCTGAGAACGAAGCACTAGTGGGGCACTCCCGAGGGCCGCTGGTGTATCCCATAACACCCGGTTGGCTGAGGTGCTTCGGCCGGATCGAAGCATGGCAGTTGACCGCTGAGAAAGATGCGATAAAGCCGGATTTTATCCACCTATGCACAGAGCGGTTCTATCAAGTGGCCATCGAGGTCCGGTGCCGATTATACATTTTCTTAACCAAGGGAAGATTCGTTCTTATGAGGAGTTGACTTCCCTCCCACATTTTTCAGGGATCCCATTCTGGAATTATGTCCAAATCAGAAACTATGTGCTCCATAGACTAAAAAGCATCATTAAACCCATTAAATTATCATCTTTTGAAGAATTATGTTTTGATCCGAACCATAAACCTCATCTAATATTGAAATTATACTCCATCCTCTGGGAAAACACAATCCCAGGAGATAGCCTTTTTTGTGAAGCATGGTCAACCGATCTACAAACCACTGTATCAGATGCCCAGTGGACGAGGATTTTTTATGCTGTCCACAAGGGGTCCGTCAGTGTCTCCACCCAAGAGAATAACTTTAAGCTCCTATCACGATGGTATCGCACACCCTCTCTCCTTCACCTTTGGAACAAGGACATTGATAGCAAATGTTGGCGTTGTCATGAAAATGAAGGGAGTTTGCGTCACATTTGGTGGAACTGCCCCGTTATCCAAGCATTTTGGAAACAAACCCATAACATTATTCATGAAATAACGCTTACTTCACTACCATACTCACCTCTCTCATACCTATTTCATTTACAACCTCACGCCAATAGAAAATACTGCAAATCCTTAAGTATGTTCCTAGTCAATGCAGCTAAGCTATGTATACCAAGACACTGGGGATCCCCACAGGTCCCCTCCCTTAAAGACTGGATCATGCAAATTAACAAACTGGCAGAGATGGAAGAGCTCATTGCCATCTCCCATGACTCACTATTCAAATATGCCTCCACCTGGAATCCTTGGAACAAATTCAGAGAATCAAACACGTACATCTCAATTATGAAATGAAGACCCATTTTCCACCTAAAATACAGCAACATGTAACCCTTTAATCCATTTACTCAAACTTAACAACAGCTCCCTAATTGTCACCTATACATTTGCCTTCCTATATTGAGTCACTACTCCCATTATTCCAATCCCCCCCCCCCCCCACATTCCTCACCTCTACCCCTTCTCTACCCTTATCCTTCTCATTCCATGGGAGAGGTTGGTGCTGGGAACCAACCTCTCCCCTCTATCACCTACAACCAACATCTGCATAATTCAATTATATCATTCAAGTAACTGAATTTATCTCTGAATCTGCAACTCTATTATGCTTTTCATTTAGCAACTTGATGAAACAAAAAAATAATACCTCACCCGCACCTATTCTGTTACGTTATGCATACTCATACATACATTTTCTAAATTCTGTTATTTGGAAGTGAAACTCAGTTATATGCATTCCTGTTTTTCTTCAATTATACCTTGAACACCGAGAATGTTGATCGGATTGTTCAACTGTTTGTATGTTTTATTACCATACTCTCTGTACCAATAAACCGTTTTGGAAAAAAAAAAAAAAAGTGGGGCCCCAAATTTTTTTATATTCTACCAAAAATATAGGCGCATTTAATCAATTTAGCCAAATAAAACATACAACTACATGAAAATATGCTTTAATTAAATAACATTGAATGGTACCTTCAAATATCTGACTCTGCTTCAGAAGCACCCTATCTCTGATCGCAGGCTCTCTTCCTGTATATGAATGCGGGCGGTTGTGGCAAGTGACGGAGCAGCAAAGCTGTGTAGAGAACAAATCTCATCAATTATAATATTCTATTATGTTATCTACACAGCTCTACTGCTCCTCACCCAGGTCTTTTATAAGTAGGCCTGGGTGAGGAGCAGCAGAGCCATATAAAGAACATTCAGAGCTCTGCACATTGCGTTGTACAGGGACTTACTCATTTACATGAAACACATGGCGTCATGACAACAATACTCATAATAAATGAGGCACAGGTCATTTAGGAGTTTTTTTTTTTTTTTACACATATTGCACCAGAAATTGGTTGCATTTAAATTATAATACCTACAAAAGATAACGCACTTACAAAAAATGACAGATCTAATAATGCTACATGATATGTCAATGTGGCATGATATGTCAATGTTTGCTTTGGTCTGCTCGATCTTGAACCATAGCATAAGACCACTGGAGACGGACGGAGGCAGGATGATCAGATCCCCGCGGCAGCATCCATTTTACTGACTGCACTGATGCAGATGCCGTGATCTGTATTGATCACAGCATCTGAGTGGTTATTGGCGCACATGAGCGTAATCGCTGATGTCCGCCATTACCGATGGGTCCCTGGCTGCTGATAGCAGCTGGGACCTATGACATGAGCACCATTCCGGTGCTCGCCGTCATGTACAGGATGTAAATGTACGTCCTTGTGCGATAAGTACCGCCGCACCAGGACGTACAATTGTTTACATTATTTTATTTGAAAAATGGGAAAAGGGGGATAATTCAAACTTTTATTAGGGAAGGGGCTTATTTACATTTATTAACATTTTTTTGCGTTAGGGAGTACTGGGAGTTGCAGTGAGCTACTGACAAACTACAACTCCCAGCATGCCCTAACATAGCCTATGGCTCTGCAGCTGCCTCAAACCAAAACTACAACTCCCATTATGTTGCACCATAACTTATTCTGTAATACTATATAGTGCAACATGCTAGGAGTTGTAATTTTGGGGCAGCTGCAGAACCATAGGTTGTATCAGGGCATACTGGGAGTTGCAGTTACTAACTACAATGCCCAGCATGCCCTGATACAGCTAACCCAAAAGGTTTGGTCAGCTGAATAGGGTGTATGTGTATCAGGGCATGCTGGGCCGCACCCTTGCCATGCCTCCATCCACACCCCGCCTCCAGCCACACCCACAATAAAACAACACAACATTGCTCTCTGATACCTAGGCCAAGTTGGCTCCTCTTACCTTAATTACAGTTGCTGGTTGGCAAGCTGTGGTCTTGCTGGCTATGACTGGCAGGCTGTGGTCTTGTTGGCTACCGCTGGCAGGCTGTGGTCTTGCTGGCTACTGCTGGCAGGCTGTGGTCTTGCTGGCTACCGCTGGCAGGCTGTGGGCATGTGGGTGGCACTGGCAGGCTTGCTGTGGCTGGCAGGCTGTGGCTTGCTGGCTGTGGCTGGCACTGGCAGGCTTGCTGGCTGGCTGGCAGGCTGTGGCATGCTGGCTGGCAGGCTGTGGGCCTGTGGCTGGCACTGGCAGGCTTGCTGTGGCTGGCAGGCTGTGGCTTACTGGCTGTGGCTGGCACTGGCAGGCTTGCTGGCTGGCTGTGGCTTGCTGGCTGGCAGGCTGTGGGCCTGTGGCTTGCTGGCTCTGGGCCTGTGGCTGGCACTGGCAGGCTGGCTGGAAGGCTGTGGCTTGCTTGCAGGCTGTGGCTTGCTGGCTGTAGGCCTGTGGCTGGCACTGGCAGGCTTGCTGGCAGGCCGTGGCTTGCTGGCTGTGGGCATGTGGCTGGCACTGGCAGGCTGTGGCTTGCTGGCTGTGGGCCTGTGGCTCACACTGGCAGGCTTGCTGGCTGACTGGCAGGCTGTGGGCCTGTGGCTTGCTCGCTGTGGGCCTGTGACTGGCACTGGCAGGCTTGCTGGCAGGCTGTGGGCCTGTGGCCAGGGGCGGACTGAGCGGTCGGGCACTTCAGACGTGGTCCGAGGGCCTGGCCAGGAAGAGGGGGCCTGGACGGGAAGGGGGCCCACTGCCCAGTACAGAATTAACTCACCCGGTGATATATAGTGGGAGGAGGGGAGGGGCACAGCTGCTGTCGCTGCTTCAGTGAGAGGAGGGGCCCAGGCTAGCGCTGGATTTCCATGGTGTCCTGTGTGCGGGGGTACGTCGGCGCCGCATACTGATGTGCCGTTGACGTGCCCTGTCTCCACAGACTGTGATACAGGTAACCTCACCGGATGGCTGCAATTGCGAAGGAGTGCCCTCTTCATCTTCTTCAATCCCTGCTTCATCCCTGGCGGTTTCTGTATGATATGAGTAGTTCTTGTAACATATGGCCTCTATGTGAAATCCAGCTCCACTCAATGGTCTCTCCTGTGAGGAATGATGTGTACATACATTTGCATTATCCCACACAATTTTAATAAAAATATATGATTCATATGAGCTGGATTTCACATAGAGGCCATATGTTACAAGAACTACTCACATCTTACAGAAACCGCCAGGGAGGAAGCAGGGATTGAAGAAGATGAAGAGGGCACTCCTTCGCAATCGCCGGCATCCAGGAAATTGTCTCCGGTGAGGTTAGCGACCATTACCCCCAGAGGCGTAACTAGAACCTTCAGGGCCCTGATGCAAGAAACCATGAAGGGCCCCGCAACCTCCAGCCTCAGCCCTTCCCACTGGTCCCAGGACACTTTACGGTCCTGCAGCGGATCCCTTTCACATTTTGTGCAGTGGACCCCCTTCCTGCAGTTTAAAGTTTAAACAAGAAAATGAATGTAGCCACCCCATCTAAGAAGGGTACCTGGGCAGTGTTACAGGAGGGGGAAGTGTGACAGGATGGGAGACAGTGGAGGACAGCTTGGGGGTGCAGTGTGATGGGAGGGGGTCAGTGTGACTGAAGGGGCCAGTGCGGCTGGAGGGTGGGACTGTGTGACAAGAGGGGGGGCAGTGTGACGGGAGGGGGGCAATGTGATGGTAGGGGGCAGTGGATGGGATGGGGGCAGAGTGCCAGGAGGGAGGTACTGTAATGGGAGGGGGGCAGTGTGATGGGAGGGGGCAGTGGAGAGCAGTATGAGGGGGCAGTGTGACAGGAGGGAGCAGTATGGGGGCACAGCATGATTGAGTGGGGGCAGTGGAGGGTAGTATGGGGAGACAGTGTGACAGGAGGGGGCAGGATGGGGGAAAGCATGATGGGAGGGGGCAGTATGGGGGGCAGTGTGACAGGAGGGGGAAGTATGGGGGGACAACATGATGGGAGGAGGGCAGTGGGGGTCAGTATGGGGGACAGCATGATGCGAGGGGGGCAGTATGACAGGAGGGGACAGTATGGGTACAGTATGATGGGAGGGGGACAGTGTTATGAGAGGGGGCAGTGGAGAGCAGTTTGGGGGGCAGTATGATGGGAGGGGGCAGTATGACAGGAGGGAGACAGTGTGATGGGAGGGGGCAGTGGATGGCAGTATGGGGAGGACAGTATGCCAGGAGTGGGCAGTTTGGGGGGGACAGTGTGATGGCAGGGGGTATGGGGGGGCAGTGTGCCAGGAGGGGGCAGTATGGGGGGACAGTGTGATGGGAGGGAGACAGTGTGATGGGAGGGGGCAGTGGAGGGCAGTATGGGGGGGGCAGTATGGGGGGGGCAGTGTGCCAGGAGGGGGCAGTATGGGGGGACAGTATTATGGGAGGGGGCAGTGGAGGGCAGTGGGGGGGGGCAGTGTGCCAGGAGGGGGCAGTACTTCCCTACCATGCCCAGCAGCAGGAACAGCCTTAAAACAAGAGTTGAAGCTGAAGCCGGAGTCAGGGGGCGGAGCTTGGAGGCGGTCCTAGGTATGGATGACTACTTGTGAACATTGTGGAGACAGCTAGCACCAGGCTGGATAGGAGGGCTGACGGGGCGGCATATAGGAGAGCCATGGTGACCCTTGTGATCCCTATAATTATGCCCCTGGTTACCCCTATCACAACCTGTGGAGGCGGGGCCCGTCGACATCATGTCAGTATGCGACGCCAACATGCCCCCGCACACAGGACACAATGGAATCCCAGCCCTAGCCTGGGCCCCTCCTCCTCTCACTGACGCAGCGCCGGCCACCGGGCCCCTCCCCAGATCCCTTCCTCACATTGTAGCAGTGCCGGCCACTGGGTCCCTCCCCTCCTTCTACTATGTATCGCCGGCCAAGGTGAGTTAATTCTATACTGGGCGGCGGCTCCCCTTGCTGGCCAGGCCCTCGGACCACGTCCGAAGTGCCTGACCGCTCAGTCCGCCCCTGCCGGGGCCCCTGGACATTCGGGGCCCTGGGCAGTTTCCCAGGTTGCCCCCCCCCTAACGCCGGCCCTGATTGTAGTCACTTACATTTAAAAACGTTAAGATCAACAGGTGCACATAGGAGAACCGCGGTAAATGTTCAAGCGTGTCCCAGGAACTGCAGGAGGGTCAACTGATGCATTTCGGCCAATCAGCTGTTGTCTATACAGTAGTGCCAGCTTAGTTTACAGCGATGCTCGGGGATGGCGGGTCGGGAACCCGCAACCTGGGCTTACCGACCCGCCATCCCAGAGCAGGAGGTGGGATCGTCTCGGGGGGTCGGGCGGGAACAGGAATGGTGTTCCTGTTGTAGAATAAGTACAGGAACGTCATTCCCATGCCTTCCCGCAGGACTCAAACCCTGCTGTGACTGCTGACAAAAGCAGCAGGATGAATTCTGAAGTGTTTCTGGCAATATTATCTGTTAATATTAATAGTATTCATATTATTTTATAATAATAATAATTATTATTATTAATATTATAATATCATTAATATCATCAAAGGAAGGCTTGATCCATTTAAGGAAGGATCGAGCGAAGGAAGGATCAAAGCCACTTCAGTGTGAACTGAGCCTTTAGGCAGCAAAGATAACCAGAGAGAAGAGGTGAGGGTTAAAACAAAAAAGACCCATAGGAATCGACATGTGCAGAACTAAAAAATGCATAATAATTTTGTTACCGATAAGTTAAATTAGTTTAATTTTTTTTCGGAATTACTTTTGTTTCGTTTATTCATTTTCAAATTCAATTCGATTTCAATTCGGATTCAATATTCCAAATTAATCGACGTTCAAATTCAAATTTATTTATTGGAAATTTGAATTTCAGAAGACAGTTATATCATTTTTATTCTGTTCCATTCTGTTCTAATCTATTGTTTTTTTCTATTCTATTCTTTTCTATTCTCCTATTTTCTATTCTGTTCTAATTTATTCTAATCGAAATTCGAAATCCGGATGATGGTTATATTCTATTCTATCTAATTATATATTAGATTGATTTTTTCTTTTGTTTTCTATTCTTTTCTATTCTGTTTTTTATTTATTCTATCCAAAATTTTAATTTCTGAAGACAGTTATATTGTATTCTATTATTTTCTATTCTAATCTATTTTCTGTTATTCTATTATTTTCTTTTCTTTTCTAAATGATTCTATTCAAATTCATTCTATTTGAAATTTGAATTTCGAAGTCAATTATATTCTATTTTATTCTATTCAACTGATTTATTTTTCTATTCTTTTCTTTGATTTTTATTTTATTCTTTTCTATTCTATTATTTTCTGTTTTACTCTATTCTTTTTAGTTCTATTTCCTATTTTATTCTTTTATTTTCTGTTCAATTCTTTTAGTTTATATTCTGGTCTTTTATATTCCCTTATTTTCTATTATATTTGATTATTTTCTTTTATTCTACTCTATATTATTTTATATTCTATTCCTTTATTTTCTATTATACTTGATTCTATTATTTTATATTATATTCTATTCTGTTTAACTCTATTCTTTTCTATCATACTCTATTCTTGGATTCCTTTATTTTCTATTTTATTATATTCTTGTTTTAGAATTCTATTTTAATTTTGGCAAAATTTCATTTAGTTATTTGGGATTTGTTAAAATGTTTCATCTATTGTAATTTGGAAATTTAGATACACTTGAATATCCAAATAACAAAAATGTGTCAGAATTTCAATTTGGGAAAGAAATTAACCGCACATGTCTAAATCATACTCCCAAAAGCATAAGCCTGTTGAGAGGCTCATACACACATATACAATATGTTACCAAAAGTATTGGGACGTCTGCCTTCACACGCACATAAACTTTAATGACATTACAGTCTTAGTCCATAGGGTTCAATAGTGAGTTGGCCCACCCAGTGTAGCTATAACAGCTTCAACTCTTCTGAGAAGGTTGTACACAAGGTTTAGTAGTGGGTCTATGGGAATTTTTGACCATTCTTCCAGAAGTGAATTTGTGAGGTCAGGCACTGATGTGGACGAGAAGGCCTGGCTTGGAGTTGGGCTTGACCACTTAGTTCCAGTGAAGAGAACTTTTGAGGCGTCAGCAAACCAAGACATTTTGGAAAATTTCATGCTCCCAACTTTGTAGGAAAAGTTTGGGGATGGTCCCTTCCTATTCCAACATGACTGCTCACCAGTGCACAAAGCAAGGTCCATAAAGACTTGGATGAGCAAGTTTTGGGTTGGGGGACTTGACTGGCCTCAACCTGATAGAACACCTTTGGGGATGAATTAGAGCACAGACGGTGAGCCAGGCCTTCTCGTCCAACATCAGAGCCTGACCTCACAAATGCGCTTCTGGAAGAATGGTCAAACATTCCCATAGACACACTACTAAACCTTGTAGACAGCCTTCCCAGAAGAGTTGAAACAATTATAGCTGCAAAGGCTGGGCAAGCTCAATATTGAACCTCTAGGACTAAGACTGGGATGCCTTTAAAGTTACATGCGCGTATAAAGGCAGGTGTCCCAATACTTTTGATAGTGTATAATATAAGACTTAAAAAAAATATAAATCTGGCAGAACATTGTATTGGGTTATAGGGTTAACCTTAGCAAAATCTACACTGGTAATGAATGAGATACTCACTCACTGGCTCGGGATTACATTGGAAGGTGGATCTCCACATGTTGGTTGAGTTGGAGGGTGAATCCGCACATGTTGGAGGGTGGATCCGCACATGCTGGTTGTGTTGGAGGGTGGATCCACACATGCTGGTTGAGTTGGAGGGTGGATCTCCACATGCTGGTTGTGTTGGAGGGTGGATCTCCACATGCTTGTTGTGTTGGAGGGTGGATCCCCACATGCTGGTTGTGTTGGAGGGTGGATCCGCACATGTTGGTTGAGTTGGAGGGTGGATCCGCACATGCTGGTTGAGTCGGAGGGTGGATCTCCACATGCTGGTTGTGTTATAGGGTGGATCTCCACATGCTGGTTGTGTTGGAGGGTGGATCTCCACATGCTGGTTGTGTTGGAGGGTGGATCTCCACATGCTGGTTGTGTTGGAGGGTGGATCCTCACATGTTGGTTGAGTTGGAGGGTGGATCCTCACATGTTGGCTGAGTTGGAGGGTGGATCCGCACATGTTGGTTGAGTTGGAGGGTGGATCCGCACATGTTGGTTGAGTTGGAGGGTGGATCCTCACATGTTGGTTGAGTTGGAGGGTGGATCCTCACATGTTGGTTGAGTTGGAGGGTGGATCCCCACATGCTGGTTGTGTTGGAGGGTGGATCCCCACATGTTGGTTGTGTTGGAGGGTGGATCCGCACATGTTGGTTGTGTTGGAGGGTGGATCCGCACATGTTGGTTGTGTTGGAGGGTGGATCCGCACATGTTGGTTGAGTTGGAGGGTGGATCCGCACATATTGGTTGAGTTGGAGGGTGGATCCGCACATGTTGGTTGAGTTGGAGGGTGGATCCTCACATGTTGGTTGAGTTGGAGGGTGGATCCCCACATGTTGGTTGTGTTGGAGGGTGTATCCGCACATGTTGGTTGTGTTGGAGGGTGGATCCGCACATGTTGGTTGTGTTGGAGGGTGGATCCGCACATGTTGGTTGTGTTGGAGGGTGGATCCGCACATGTTGGTTGAGTTGGAGGGTGGATCCGCACATGTTGGTTGAGTTGGAGGGTGGATCCGCACATGTTGGTTGAGTTGGAGGGTGGATCCTCACATGTTGGTTGAGTTGGAGGGTGGATCCCCACATGTTGGTTGTGTTGGAGGGTGGATCCGCACATGTTGGTTGTGTTGGAGGGTGGATCCGCACATGCTGGTTGTGTTGGAGGGTGGATCCGCACATGTTGGTTGAGTTGGAGGGTGGATCCGCACATGCTGGTTGAGTTGGAGGGTGGATCTCCACATGCTGGTTGTGTTATAGGATGGATCTCCACATGCTGGTTGTGTTGGAGGGTGGATCTCCACATGCTGGTTGTGTTGGAGGGTGGATCTCCACATGCTGGTTGAGTTGGAGGGTGGATCCGCACATGTTGGTTGAGTTGGAGGGTGGATCCTCACATGTTGGTTGAGTTGGAGGGTGGATCCTCACATGTTGGTTGAGTTGGAGGGTGGATCCCCACATGCTGGTTGTGTTGGAGGGTGGATCCCCACATGTTGGTTGTGTTGGAGGGTGGATCCGCACATGTTGGTTGTGTTGGAGGGTGGATCCCCACATGTTGGTTGTGTTGGAGGGTGGATCCGCACATGTTGGTTGAGTTGGAGGGTGGATCCGCACATGTTGGTTGAGTTGGAGGGTGGATCCGCACATGTTGGTTGAGTTGGAGGGTGGATCTTCACATGTTGGTTGATTTGGAGGGTGGATCCCCACATGTTGGTTGTGTTGGAGGGTGGATCCGCACATGTTGGTTGTGTTGGAGGGTGGATCCGCACATGTTGGTTGTGTTGGAGGGTGGATCCGCACATGTTGGTTGTGTTGGAGGGTGGATCCGCACATGTTGGTTGAGTTGGAGGGTGGATCCTCACATGCTGGTTGAGTTACATAGTTACATAGTTACATAGTAGGTGAGGTTGAATAAAGACAATAGTCCATCCAGTTAAACCTGTGTAGGTGTGTGTGGCTGTAATCATCTCGCATACCCCTGAATGTTCTGATCCTTGAGATGTACGTCTAGAAGTCTTTTGAAAGCCACCATATTACCTGCAGAAACCATCTCTTGTGGTAGAGAATTCCACAATCTTGTAGCCCTAACAGTAAAGAACCCCCCACGTTGCCTGAGGTTAAAACGCTTCTCCTCTAATCGCATTGTATGCCCCCGAGTCCTCATGCAATCCCTGCGACTGAACAGCTTTTCTTCTAAGCCTAGATCCCCATTGAGATATTTAAAAATTGCTATCATGTCCCCCCTCAGGCGTCTCTTCTCCAGGGAGAATAAATCAAGCGATTGCAGACGCTCCTCATAATCAAGGTCCTCCAATCCCCTAATTAGTTTAGTTGCCCTTCTCTGGACCCTCTCCAACTCCAACACATCCCTTCTGAGGACTGGTGACCAGAACTGGACAGCATACTCCAGATGCGGTCGGACCAGAGTTTTATAAAGTGGAAGGATTATAGGCTTATCTCTGGAATACATCCCTTTCTTTATGCATGCTAATATTCTGCTGGCTTTGGCAGCTGCCGCTTGACATTGCATGCTGTTGCCTAGTCTATCATCCACCAATACTTCCAGATCCTTCTCCATTTTTGATTCTCCCAGGGGTTCCCCTCCTAACGTGTATTGTGCTTTTATGTTGCTAGTCCCCAAGTGCAAAACCTTACACTTCTCCACGTTAAACCTCATTTGCCAAGTCGTTGCCCACTCCGTTATTTTGTCCAGGTCATACTGTAGGATATTGTAACGCTCCGGCGTTTATTTAGTAAAGTGGATTTGCAGCTGCAGACTTCACTCAGTAGTCGTGTAGAGATGTGTTGAATTACCATATCCAACTCTCCAGACTCATCATTGTGGCCCAGCCTGCTTCAGCATGCAAATATACAGACACTCAGATAAGGTGTTCCTGGAGTGATAGGTTGTATACGATAGTATAGAGGTGATGTGCTGAAAGGACAGGCGTGAGTGGTGATAACAATGGTAGGTACTCAATAGTAAGGTTCAGGAGTGTTAGCAGATGGTGATAGGTAGTATGCAGATAGGTTAGCAATCATGTACAAGTAACAGGTGGTAGGGGACAGCAGATGAAGTGTACAGGAGTTGCTAACTTAGTGCAATGATATAGATGGTAGTAGACCCAAGAGCTAGCAATCTATGTAACAGTGCAGATGACAGGAATAGTAATGCATAGATAGTAACAGTCTTTAGTATGCAAGAGTAGATAGTGTAAGTTGTTAGGAAGGAATCCCCTGTGGGGTACTTATCACAAGTTGGTTTAGTAGTGGAGAGGGGTCCGGTAATAGAATAAGTATCAGGTAGCGAGACCAGGTAGCGAGATACAAGATCAAGTAGAGAGACTCCGGTATGTGCAGGCATTGAAGTAATAGCTGGCTTCGGCAGCGTCAGGCAAGGCTGTGTAACAAGCGGTTTGAACGAACGCCTTGTGAGAGAAAGCCGGCGATTGAAATAGCCGCTCAGAGCGGCGCTTAGCGATGACGTCATGCGGTCTTAAAGAGGTAGGCAGGTATATGCGTTCCACCTAGCTGGAAAGGTGGGACGCAAATGCGGAATAGAAATGGGCTGGAAGGGTACCGAAGGTACCAGAATCTTACAGATATCTGCTTCATGCTGTGCTGTTATTGCCCTGCCTAATTTTGTGTCATCTGCAAAAACTGATATTGAACTACAGATCCCGTCCTCAATGCTGTTTATGAATAAATTGAACAAGGTTGGTCCTAAGACTGAGCCTTGGGGGACCCCGCTTACTACCTCAGACCAGTCTGAGTATGCGCTGTTTATTACCACCCTTTGGACACGCCCTTTTAGCCAGTTCCGTATCCAAGAGCAAACCCTGCTGTCGATACCTGCAGACCTTATTTTATAAATTAAGCGCTTATGGGGAACTGTATCGAACACCTTAGCGAAATTCAAGTACACCACATCCACTGGTCTGCCCCTATCTAGCTCACAGCTCACCTCCTCGTAGAATGTTAAGAGATTGGTTTGACAAGAACGCCCATTTGTAAACCCGTGCTGGTTACTACTGATGATGCTGTTGTCCTTAGCAAACTCTACGATATAGTCCCTTATCATCCCCTCCAGAAGTTTACATACTACTGATGTCAGACTGACAGGCCTATAATTTCCCGGGATATGCCTCTGACCCTTTTTGAATATCGGAATCACGTTAGCTTTTGTCAGGGATCCTCTGCTATACACAGGCGCACTGATGCCGCAAACCGGCAAACGCCTATACGCATGCGTGTACGAAGAGGTGCCTTGAATAGCTAGAGGCTACCCTCAGTATAGCTAGAGGCTACCTCAGTGTGGTTTGAGGCTACCTCCGTATAGCTCTAGGCTACCAAATTGGCCTATTTAAACACAGCTGTCACTACAGGAAGTTGCTGTGTTACCTTCAGCTCTCCCTTGTGATCCGTGTTCCTGTGTACCTGTTGTTCCTGATTATTTGACCCGGCTTCCTCTTGTCTTTGCTACTTGCTGCCCGCCCTGACCTTTGGCTCATCTGACTACTCTCTTGGTTAACCCTTGTCTGCTTCTCTGCTTCTGGACCAGAACCTGCGCTCTGCCTGGCTGGGTGATCCTAGGGACCGCGACCTGGTGCTAGCTTGCAGCGTAGTCCAACCCCACCATTAGGGGCCCTGGTGAAAACCAGCTAACACTTAGACTCCGCACCTCAGGTGAACCTGTGTCCTTATCAGAGTACTTACCTTGGTGTCCATACGGCATCCAGCTCTGCTACCACGGCCTTCTCATCAGGTGAGAGTTCTCTCTATTAGTCAGGCTCCACCTGCCTTCCTGACAGTATAACACAGCCATGACCGAGCCTGCACGAGGGATCTCTCCGATGGATGAGATATGTCAGCATCTGGCGGCTCTTACTCAGGCCGTGAAATCCCTTCAAGTGGTGTATACCCAGTTGGAAGGACGTGTGCAGTTCCTGGTCTCTTCTGCTGACCCTACCGCAGATCCAGCTTCTTCATCCGCCACACCTCCCACAGGGACCACGCCAGGACCCACGGTGGTCATGTTGCCCCCGGAACCGAGAGTCCCTACACCAGAAAGATTCGGTGGAGACCGCAGCAAGTTCCGTGCATTCCGCAATGCATGCAAATTATATTTTTCCTTACAACCCCGGACCTTCTCGCTGGAAGCCACCAAAGTGGGTTTCATCATCTCCCTCCTTCAGGGAGAACCCCAGGCTTGGGCCCATCGTCTGTTAGAAGAACGCAGCATGCAGCTTGACTCCCTGTCGTCCTTTCTTAATGCGATGGCCCAGCTCTACGATGACCCACAGCGGACCTCCACCGCGGAAACCGCACTCCACATGCTCCAACAAGGCCGAAGAGCTGTGGAGAACTACGTAACCGACTTCAGGCGGTGGAGCGCAGATACCTACTGGAACGATGCGGCCTTACGTCACCAGTTCCGTCTTGGTCTTTCAGAGGGGCTGAAAGATGAGCTGGCCCGTGTGGGTGTACCAGAGACTTTGGAGGAATTAATCGCACTGGCGATCCAGATTGATCGTCGGCTCCGCGAACGCAGAGCGGAGCGATATACCCAGCAGTCTCGCCCAGTCTGGATGTTGCCCCGAGTACCCACTCCCAGACGTCCTTTTCCCACCAGTCTCATCCCTACAGATCCTGCTCCTGCTACACCGGTACCGGACACCTCGGAACCCATGGAGCTTGGACTCATGCGACCTTCCCTGACAGCAGAAGAACGTCTTCGCCGGAGACAGAACAATCTGTGTCTGTACTGTGGGGAGCCCGGTCACTATGTACGCTCCTGTCCTGCAAAGCTGCATAAGTGCTTCTCCATCTCGCCCTCAAGCTATCCGGCACCCTCTTCCAGCACTACTCACCTGGCTCTGTCTGTTCTTTTTCAGCTTCCGGAAGGTATGGTTCCAGTCACCGCAATAATTGACTCTGGAGCATGCAGCTGCTTTATTGACTTGTCATTTGCAGCACAACAGCACATTCCCCTTCGACCCAAGTCACAAGGACTCTCCGTATTTTTGGCAGATGGTTCATGCATCAAGTCTGGATTGGTGACCCAAGAAACCCCTCCTTTACCCGTAACTGCTGTTGGAAATCACAAGGAGCTCCTGAGCTTGGACGCCATTGCTTCCCCCCTATTTCCAGTCATTTTGGGGCTGCCTTGGCTTCAGGCACATAACCCATCGATCAACTGGGCCTCCGGAGACATCCAATTTCAGTCTTCCTACTGCCAGAACCACTGCTTGCCGATGCCCCTCAGTTCCCCCAGTATCTTGCTATGCACAGACTCTGATAAAGAGACACGGTCTCTCGTACCTGAACCCTACCACGAGTACCTGGATGTTTTTAGCAAACAAGGGGCTGAAACTCTCCCCCCCCACCGTCCCTATGATTGCCCGATTGAGTTACTTCCAGGAGCTGAGATTCCCTTCGGTCGGATCTTCCCTCTATCAGAACGTGAGTTGGGAACCCTTAAAGAGTACGTAGAAGAAAACCTGAAGAGAGGGTTCATCCGCCCATCCACCTCCCCAGCAGGGGCAGGAATCTTCTTTGTAGAGAAGAAGGACCATTCTCTTCGGCCCTGTGTTGACTACCGGGAACTGAACAAGATAACAGTTAAAAATCGTTACCCCCTTCCACTGATCCCCGAACTTTTTCAAAGACTGAGGTCCGCTTCTCTGTTTACTAAGCTGGACCTGAGGGGAGCCTACAATTTGGTCCGCATTCGTGAAGGGGACGAGTGGAAAACGGCCTTCCGTACCAGGTTTGGCCATTACGAATATCTGGTGATGCCTTTCGGCCTTTGTAATGCCCCGGCGACTTTTCAACATTTTGTCAACGACATTTTCAGAGATTATCTAGATGTCTTTGTAATTGTTTACCTGGACGACATCCTAGTCTTTTCTGCTTCCCTGGACCAACACCGGGAACACGTCAAGAAGGTCCTCCACCGTCTTCGGCAACATAGGCTATACGCCAAACCAATAAAATGTGAGTTCGAACAACGGAGAATTCAGTTTTTGGGACTCATAATTTCTTCCACAGGCATCAAGATGGACCCACAAAAGGTCTCTGCCATCCTGGACTGGCCAGCACCCTCAGACAAAAAGGGGGTACAACGTTTTATTGGTTTTGCCAATTTCTATAGGAGGTTTATTAAAGGATTCTCCGCCATCATTGCTCCTATTACGCAGCTAACCAAGCAGAACAATCGTTTCTGTTGGACCTCTGAGGCACAGGTCGCCTTCAGTACTTTGAAGGGACTATTCACCACCGCACCAATCCTGAGCCACCCTGATCCCACTTTGCCCTATCTACTTGAAGTGGATGCCTCAGAAACGGCTGTAGGTGCGGTCATTTCCCAACGTCAGGGTCTTAAAGATTTAGTCCACCCTGTGGCTTTTTTCTCCCGCAAGCTTTCACCAGCAGAGAAAAATTATGATGTGGGTGATCGGGAGCTGTTGGCCATCAAGGCCGCCCTGGAGGAATGGAGGTATCTATTAGAAGGAGCAGCACACCCTATCCTGATCTATACAGATCATAAAAACCTTGAATATTTAAGGACAGCCAAGCGCCTGAAGCCACGCCAAGCTCGTTGGGCATTATTTTTCTCCCGATTTTGTTTCCACATTACGTATCGGCCTGGATCAAAGAACGTTAAGCCTGATGCGCTCTCCCGGATGTTTGACGACCCTAAGGAGACTTCAGCGCCAGACACCATCCTATCCCCAAACCACTTTCTGCTGCTTCAACCTGACCTGCTGTCCCTTATGCAACAAGCCTCGAGGGATGTCCCCTGCCTCCCTGGAATTACATCTTCCCGAGATGGACTATTATGGCGGGGTAACAAGATTTTTGTCCCTGAAAGCACTCGAGTGATGATCCTGGGCCTGTGCCATGACCACCCTTTGGCGGGTCACTTTGGGGTTCACAAGACTCTGGACCTGATACAACGCACGTTCTGGTGGCCTGATTTAGAAAGGGACTGTAAACAGTATGTAGGAGCATGCCCCATCTGTAACCGGAGCAAGACGGTTAGAAGCAAGGCCTGGGGGTTACTCAGACCACTGCCAGTCCCAGATAGGCCATGGAAAATGATTTCCATGGATTTCATTGTTGAACTCCCTCCGTCTGAAGGTTGCTCTGTCATTTATGTAGTGGTTGACCGTCTATCAAAGATGGCTCACTTTCTGCCACTAAAGAACACCCCCTCCGCCTCAGAGACTGCTCAAATATTTATCAAGGAGATAATCAGGCTTCACGGGATCCCAGCGGACATCGTTTCCGATAGAGGGGTCCAATTCACCTCCCGGTTCTGGAGATCCCTGTGTGAAACCCTAAAGATCAAGCTATCCATGTCATCAGCATACCACCCTCAGACAAATGGACAAACAGAGAGGACAAATCAAACTCTCGAACAGTATATTCGGTGCTTTACCACGTTTGTCCAGGATAACTGGGTGTCATTATTACCTTTAGCGGAATTTGCCTATAACAACGCCAAACACTCAGCCACAGGTCAGTCACCATTCTTTGCCAACTACGGCTTCCATCCATCATTTTTCCCTTGTGTTGTCTCTGAGTCCACAGTCCCTGCAGCTCGGAGTGTCGCTGAATTCCTCAATCTCAACAGCAAACTGCTACAGGAAGCAATGGTCAAGGCGCAGGCAGCTAACAAGGTGATCTTCGACAAGAAGAGGAAAGGTGAACTGATCCTCCAACCAGGGGACAAGGTTTGGCTATCAACAAATAACCTCCGCTTGGCCTGCCCCTCGAAAAAATTGGCACCCAAATTTATTGGGCCATTTGCAGTAAAGAGGAAACTTAACGAGGTATCCTACGAACTGATCTTGCCAGAGTCACTTAAAATCCACCCTGTATTTCACGCTTCACTGTTGAAGCCTGCC
Organism: Pelophylax lessonae; assembly: GCF_965119305.1. NCBI lineage: Eukaryota > Metazoa > Chordata > Amphibia > Anura > Ranidae > Pelophylax > Pelophylax lessonae. Next base: position 211,937,378 of record NC_138772.1, on the reverse strand, counting down.
TTACCTGACCCCTTTCCGGGTAGGGATTCTAGGCCTCCTGACCCTGTGGTGATTGACGGTGATGAGGAATTCGAGGTGGAAGCTATCTTGGACTGCAGAAGGAGGAGGAACCAAATACAATTCCTGGTTAAATGGAAGGGCTATGGCCCAGAGGAGAATTCCTGGGAGCCCGAACAGGATGTCCATGCCCAGGAATTAATTCGGGCTTTTTTCCGCAGCCATCCTCAGAAAAGGAATCTTTTGGGCACCCGGAGGTTGCCCATAAGGAGGGGGCAATGTCAGGGATCCTCTGCTATACACAGGCGCACTGATGCCGCAAACCGGCAAACGCCTATACGCATGCGTGTACGAAGAGGTGCCTTGAATAGCTAGAGGCTACCCTCAGTATAGCTAGAGGCTACCTCAGTGTGGTTTGAGGCTACCTCCGTATAGCTCTAGGCTACCAAATTGGCCTATTTAAACACAGCTGTCACTACAGGAAGTTGCTGTGTTACCTTCAGCTCTCCCTTGTGATCCGTGTTCCTGTGTACCTGTTGTTCCTGATTATTTGACCCGGCTTCCTCTTGTCTTTGCTACTTGCTGCCCGCCCTGACCTTTGGCTCATCTGACTACTCTCTTGGTTAACCCTTGTCTGCTTCTCTGCTTCTGGACCAGAACCTGCGCTCTGCCTGGCTGGGTGATCCTAGGGACCGCGACCTGGTGCTAGCTTGCAGCGTAGTCCAACCCCACCATTAGGGGCCCTGGTGAAAACCAGCTAACACTTAGACTCCGCACCTCAGGTGAACCTGTGTCCTTATCAGAGTACTTACCTTGGTGTCCATACGGCATCCAGCTCTGCTACCACGGCCTTCTCATCAGGTGAGAGTTCTCTCTATTAGTCAGGCTCCACCTGCCTTCCTGACAGCTTTCCTCCACTCCCCTGGTACATCTCCTGTCCTAATACTGTCCGCAAAGATCAGGAACAGTGGTCTGGATATAACCTTACTGAGTTCCTTGAGTACTCTCGGATGTACGCCATCTGGGCCTGGTGATTTGTTTGTGTTAAGTTTATCCAGCCTTTCCCTGATTTCACCCTCTGTTAGCCATAGTGGCAAGTCCTGTGTATTACTACTAACCATACAGTCATGGTCAGTGTACCCCTCCTTTTCCTGTGTAAAGACTGACGAGAAAAAAACATTCAGCACGGTTGCTTTTTCAGTGTCCTCTGTAACCATCCTCCCATCATCGTTAATTATGTGTGCAATATGCTCTGCCCTAGTTTTTTTGCTGTTGACATACTTAAAGAATTTCTTTGGGTTTTTTATCTATCCTCCGCTATTTGTCTCTCAAAGTCTATTTTAGTCATCTTGATTTCGTGTTTACACTTCTTATTTGCCTCCTTGTATTGGTCGAAAGCCAATACTGTGCCTTCTGATTTATATTTCTTGAAGGCCAATTTTTTTCCCCTAATAAGATTTTTAACGCTATGGTTTAGCCAGCCAGGTTTGGCTTTGTCTCTTCTAAATTTATTTCCCATAGGAATGAACTGCAAGATGCCTTTGCTTAATATATTCCTAAAGCATTCCCATTTTTCCTCTGTGGTCAGGGATCCCAGGGTTCGGTCCCAGTTTACCCTTTCCATCAACGAGTACAATTTTGGAAAATCTGCCCTTCTGAAGTTAAGGGTTCTTATGTTCCCCACTTGCCTTGCTATATTGTTATTTACGCTAAATGTGATCATCCTGTGATCGCTAGAGCCCAGGTTGTCCTGGACTCCTACCTCCGAGAGTAGGTCTGGGTCATTAGTGATCAATAGATCCAGGACTGCATTTTCTCTAGTAGGAGAGTCCACCAACTGTGACATGTAATTATCCTGTAAGGTTTCCGTGAATAGCCGGGCCTTCTGTGAGTGTGTAGTCCCCTCTTCCCAGTCAATGTCGGGATAATTGAAGTCCCCCAATATGAGGACTGATCCTAGCTTTGCCACTTTACCCAAAAGTGCTAAAAATTCCTGCTCTACCTCCTCCCCTTGTTTAGGTGGCCTATAGCAAACCCCCACAATTACTTTTCCCTTTTCTCCTTCCCTATGGAGTTCTACCCATACGGATTCTAACTCCATGCTTATCCCATCCGTGATGTCACTCCTCTCAATCACCTTTACATTATTCTTGACGTAGAGACATACCCCTCCCCCTCTTTTTCCTATCCTGTCCTTCCGGTACACTGAATACCCTTGGATATTTGCCAGCCAGTCATGTGAGGGGGTCAAACCAAGTCTCTGTTATTCCCACAAGGTCTATGTCCTCCTCATGTACTAACATTTCCAACTCAACCATTTTATTAGCTAGGCTCCTGGCATTAGCATATACCCCTCTTAGTTTTACGGAAGATAAACGTGATTGGTGGTTATGTTGATTCCTGTTTGGTCTGCGGTTCTCCCGCACAGACCTACCAATTGACGTTGTGGACCTACTGTCGCTGCTAACCCTACAACTGCCTTCAGTCCTTTGCTCCCTCCTAACTGACTCTACTTCTGAGCCCTCCCCCCGTCTCCTAGTTTAAAAGCTCCTCCAACTTGGTGGCCATCTTTTGTAACGTTCATGCGTTTTTGTTAGTGGATGGATTTACAGCTGCAGAATTATTACACTCAGTAGCCTTGTAGAGATACTGTTGAACAAACATATCCAACTCTCAGGACTTCATCACCGTGCACAGCCTGTTATATACCATATATATATTAATTAGATGTTTAATGGAGGGATAGAATATATGAGGATGTATAGATGAGAGACAGGCTATTGTATGGTGAGCACTAGAAGTAGTATTAGGAGAGTTGCAGGTGATGGTAAAGCAGATAGGTTCTGATGTCTAGTATAGTGCAGATGGTAAGAGGACACAGATGGAGTATACTTAGACAGAGTAACCTAGTGCAAGGATAGTTGAAGGTAGTCCCAAGAGCTAACAGTCTATGCAGATGATAGTGAATAGATAGATACAGATAGTCTTGGTAATTGCAGTAGATGACAGTAGGAGATTGGTTAGTAAGAATCCCCTGTGGGGTACTTATCACTTAGTTAGGTTAGTAGTAACAGTGTCCATAGGAGAGGGGTGATCCCGTAGCGAGATACGGATCACCAGCGAGGTTCCGGCTTCAGTTCAGCAAGGGAGAATGTCAGCAGCTCCGACTTCACAGGAGTAGGTGCGGTGAACATGTGGTGAAGGTGAAAACAGCATGCCAGGGGTGATCGGGTGGCGAGACACAGGATCCGAAAACAGGTTCAGGTAGCGAGATACAGGAACGTGTAGATCTGGTATGCTGACTTCAGAGAGTGGGACGCTCCAACCATGGCGGTTGAACGAGCCATGAGTGAGAGCAAGCCGGCGATTGAAATAGCCGCTCATAGCGGCGCTCGGCAATGATGTCATCCGGTCTTAAAGGTATATGCGTCTCTTGTTATACAAGATGGGACGCAATTAGCAGAGGAGAAATATGGAGACAAGGGTACCAGAGGTACCAGAACATTACATCTTTCTCCCCAAAAGAGCTGTACCGCCCCCATTAAGGTGCAGCCCATCCTTACTAAAGAGCCGGTAACCGACTGAGAAGTCAGCCCAGTTCTCCAGGAACCCAAACCCCTCCTTCCTACACCAATTCCTCAGCCACTTGTTAAGTTCCCTAATCTCCTTCTGCCTCTCCTGTGTGGCTCGAGGTACAGGCAGTATTTCAGAGAAAACCACCTTGGAGGTCCTTTTCCTCAATCTATTACCTAAGTCCCTGAAATCGTTCTTTAGGATCCTCCACCTACCTTTAACTTTGTCATTAGTGCCCACATGCACCATGATCACTGGGTCATCCCCAGCCCCGCACAATAATCTGTCTGCCAGATCTACGATGTGCCGAACGCGTTGGAGTTGGAGGGTGGATCCTTACATGTTGGTTGAGTTGGAGGGTGGATCCTTACATGTTGGTTGAGTTGGAGGGTGGATCCTTACATGTTGGTTGTGTTGGAGGGTGGATCCCCACATGTTGGTTGAGTTGGAGGGTGGATCCGCACATGTTGGTTGAGTTGGAGGGTGGATCCTCACATGTTGGTTGAGTTGGAGGGTGGATCCTCACATGTTGGCTGAGTTGGAGGGTGGATCCGCACATGTTGGCTGAGTTGGAGGGTGGATCCGCACATGTTGGTTGAGTTGGAGGGTGGATCCTCACATGTTGGTTGAGTTGGAGGGTGGATCCTCACATGTTGGTTGAGTTGGAGGGTGGATCCCCACATTCTGCTTGTGTAAGGTACAATAGCCACCTGACATCAAGAAGGTAAGACAATGTTAGACTGTAATGGATCACACCCTAAACTCACCAATTGTATTTCCATGTGCAATGGCTTCCTCCTGAAATAAAGTCAAAGTCTGCTTACACTCCACCTAGCCTGGTCCCCATTGAGCTAAACCAAGCTTTTTATATTCAATCAAGCTGTACCATTCCAGCAATGCGTTTTAGTATAAGTTCAAAGCTTGATTTTCTACCTGTCCCTCCATCTTCCTCTCCATATAACACAATCCTTTGCAACGTTTGGCCACAAAGCAGCGCCCAGAGCTTCTGCTCCCATACAGATCTCAGTAACTATCTATGAAACTTCTACATTGCTTCAGATTGATTGTACAGAGGAAGGTTTTGCTAACTGCTGTTTGTAACTAAATGACCTTCAGGGCTCCTTGATACCTGTGCGTTAGGTGTATGCGTTAATTTGTGTGATGGTAAAAAGCAGCTGCCAAAATGTCATTTGTGCATTGTGGTGTGCCGCAATGAATGTACAGTGGAATGCATTTGGAAGGAATGTTGGGGTATAAATTGTTTGCTTCCATGCTTTGCGGTATATGAATGGAATAAAATGCACATTTTAGCAAAGCACACATATGTGAAGCAAGTCATTAGAAAATAAAATAAAAATCACGTTCATAAAATAAGCCCCCCTGTCAGTAAGAGGATAATGAAACTTTCCGGTGTCATTGGCAGCAGCATAAGACTTATATTTTTGGTTTAGTGGGAGGAAAATGACCCAATGTATTTTGATGTTCCTAGTAGTGGAAAGGCCCCATCACTTGTGTCAGTGGGGATATAAAAAAAAGCCTGATAATGTCAGTAGGAGGAGAAAACCTTGTTGCTGGTATCAGCATGAGCAAAACAAGCCACATATCATTGATATCAGTTATAAAAAAATGCAAGACCCCATATCGATGGTGTCAGTGAGCTGACACCCATATTGCTTATGTCAACGAAAGCAAAATGGGTCCCATGTTGTCAATGTTCCCTGGAAGTCAAATAAGCCCCACATTGCTGGAGTCATAATAAAAAGAACCAATCAAGGATATCTTTGGGATAAACAAATCCTTATTGTTGGAGTCATTAGGACTAATTATTGGTGTTTAGAGATGGGCTCGGGTTTGGATGAGTTTCCATGTGCCCGAGCCCTCCGCTAATTACAGGCACTGAGACATTTCCCCATCTGCGCAGCTGCGGATCGGGAAATGTCTCACTGCCTGTGATTAGCAGAGTGCAGTGACGGCATCCTGGTGGGATTGGGCAAGTGGGAACTTGAACACGCCCGAGCCCATCTCAGCCCCATCTTTGTTATCAATGAGGATAAAATAAGCTCCACTCTTAGTGTTAGTAAGTGAATAATACATTTTCTAGTTGGTGTCAGTGAGAGCAAAATAAGCCCCATATTGGTGGTGTTAGTGGGAGGAAAATTACCCCATATCATTGGTGTCAGTGGCGATACAATAAGCCCCATTATTGGTGCCAGGGAGAAGAAAATAAGCCCCATCGTTGGTGTGAAAGGAGACAGAATAAGCCCCCATCCTTGGTGCGAGTGGGGACAGAATAAGCCCCCATCATTGGTATGAGTGGGGCCAGAATAAGCCCCCATCGTTGGTGTGAGTGGGGCCAGAATAAGCCCCCATCGTTGGTGCGAGCGGGGACTGAATAAACCCCCATCGTTGGTGCGAGTGGGGACTGAATAAGACCCCATCGTTGGTATCAGTGGGAGAAATAGTGCCCCATCATTGGTGTCAGTGGGAATAGAATAAGCCCAATCATTGGTGTCAGTGGAGATAAAAGCCCCATCATTGGTATGGGTGGAGATAGAACAAGCCTCATCATTGGTGTGAGTGGGAATGGAATAAGCCCAATTATTGGTGTGAGTGGGAATGGAATAAGCCCAATTATTGGTGTGAGTGGGAATGGAATAAGCCCAATTATTGGTGTGAGTGGGAATAGAATAAGCCCAATTATTGGTGTGAGTGGGGATAGAATAAGCCCCATCATTGATGTGGATGAGGATAGAATAAGCCCCATCATTGGTGTGGGTGGGGATAGAATAAGCCCCATCATTGGTGTGGGTGGGGATAGGATAAGCCCCATCATTGGTGTGGGTGGGGATAGAATAAGCCCCATCATTGGTGAGGGTGGGGATAGGATAAGCTCCATCATTGGTGTGGGTGGGGATAGGATAAGCCCCATCATTGGTGTGGGTGGGGATAGGATAAGCCCGATCATTGGTGTGGGTGGGGATAGAATAAGCCCCATCATTGGTGTGGGTGGGGATAGAATAAGCCCCATCATTGGTGTGGGTAGGTGGGGATCAGGCCCGGACTGGGACAAAAAATAGGCCCGGGCATTTTAGGCTGAGCAGCCCATTTTTTTTTTAAACAAAATGACCAATGATGAACAACTACCAGTTTCTCTGTTTTTTAGTTATATTTAGCCTGCACACCCAGGCGATTTGATTCTGCAAATCGTTCTGCGTTTTGAAAACCGATTGCGGGGTGTCGTTAACCTAACATACACTCCGCAATCTGTTTGCATGGATGGGTTGCTATTTAGATGCAGTCCGCATTTAGTGTGAACCCAGGCTAAGAGGGAAAAGGTAATTTTAGGGTACATAAAAAATATATTACCCAATTTTTGGGTAAAATATAAAAGATGAGTTTGTGTCAAGTAAATAAATACCCAACATGTCAAACCTTAAGACTATGCATGCCCGAAAATGGCAACACATTTCAGTACCCTATATTTTCCATAGGCACAGTGGTGGTGGGGATATGGGTGACATCAGTGGTGGTGGGGATAGGGGTGACATCAGTGGTGGTGGGGATAGGGGTGACATCAGTGGCGGTGGTGGTGGGGATAGGGGTGACATCAGTGATGGTGGGGATAGGGGTGACATCAGTGGCAGTGGTGGTGGTGGTGGGGATAGGGGTGACATCAGTGTTGGTGGGGAAAAGGGTGACATCAGTGGCAGTGGTGGTGGGGATAGGGGTGACATCAGTGGTGGTGGGGATAGGGGTGACATCAGTGGCAGTGGAGGTGGGGATAGGGGTGACATCAGTGGCAGTGGTGGTGGGGATAGGGGTGACATCAGTGGTGGTGGAGACAGGGGTTACATCATTGGCAGTGGGGATAGGGATGACATCAGTGGCGGTGGTGGTGGGGATAGCGTTGACATTAGTGGTGGTTGGGATAGGGATAACATCAGTGACGGTGTTGAGGATAGGGATGACATCAGTGGGAATGATGAGGATTGGGTTGACATCAGTAGGAGTAGTGGTAAGGATAGGGATAGCATCAGTGGCAGTGGTGGTGGGGATAGAAATGACAATGTTCACTGCCACTGATGTCATCCCTATCCCCACCACCACCGCTACTGATGTCATCCCTATCCCCCATCATCACTGCCTCATGGGAGGGGTGGAGATCAGACAGAGGGATGACAGTGGGGGGGATGGATGGGATCAGGGCAGGCAGAGTGATGGCAGTGGGGGGGTGGATGGGATCAGGCAGAGTGATGGCAGTGGGAGGGATGGATGGAATCAGGCAGAGTGATGGCAGTGGGAGGGAGGGATGGATGGGATCAGGCAGAGTGATGGCAGTGGGAGAGATGGGATCAGGCAGTGATGGCAGTCGGAGGGATAGATGGGATCAGGCAGAGTGATGGCAGTGGGAGGGGTGGATGGGATCAGGCAGAGTGATGGCAGTGGGAAGGATGGATGGGATCAGGCAGAGTGATAACAGTGGGAGGGATGGATGGGATCATGCAGAGTGATGGCAGTGGGAGGGATGAATGGGATCAGGCAGAGTGATGGCAGTGGGAGAGATGGGATCAGGCAGTGATGGCAGTCTGAGGGATGGATGGGATCAGGCAGAGTGATGGCAGTGGGAGGGATAGATAGGATCAGGCAGAGTGATGGCAGTGGGAAAGATGGGATCAGGCAGTGATGGCAGTGGGAGGGATGGATGGGATCAGGCAGAGTGATGGCAGTGGGAGAGATGGGATCAGGCAGTGATGGCAGTCGGAGGGATGGATGGGATCAGGCAGAGTGATGGCAGTGGGAAAGATGGGATCAGGCAGTGATGGAAGTGGGAGGGATGGATGGGATCAGGCAGAGTAATGGCAATGGGAGAGATGGGATCAGGCAGTGATGGCAGTCGGAGGGATGGATGGGATCAGGCAGAGTGATGGCAGTGGGAGGAATGGATGGGATCAGGCAGAGTGATGGCAGTGGGAGAGATGGGATCAGGCAGTGATGGCAGTTGGAGGGATGGATGGGATCAGGCAGAGTGATGGCAGTGGGAGGGATGGATGGGATAAGGCAGAGTGATGGCAGTGGGAGGGATGGATGGGATAAGGCAGAGTGATGGCAGTGGGAGGGATGGATGGGATCAGGCAGAGTGATGGCAGTGGGAGGGATGGATGGGATCAGGCAGAGTGATGGCAGTGGGGGGATGGATGGGATAAGGCAGAGTGATGGCAGTGGGAGGGATGGATGGGATCAGGCAGAGTGATATCAGTGGGAGGGATGGATGGGATCAGGCAGAGTGATGGCAGTGTAAGAGATGGGATCAGGCAGTGATGGCAGTGGGAGGGATGGATAAGATCAGGCAGAGTGATGGCAGTGGGAGGGATGGATGGGATCAGGCAGTGATGGCATTGGGAGAGATGGATGGGATCAGGCAGTGATGGCAGTCGGAGGGATGGATGGGATCAGGCAGAGTGATGGCAGTGGGAGGGATGGATGGGATCAGGCAGAGTGATGGCAGTGGGAGGAATGGATGGGATCAGGCAGAGTGATGGCAGTGGGAGGAATGGATGGGATAAGGCAGAGTGATGGCAGTGGGGGGGTGGATGGGATCAGGGCAGGCAGAGTGATGGCAGTAGGAGGGAAGGGATAAGGTAGAGTGATGGCAGTGGGAGAGATGGGATCAGGCAGTGGGGGATGGATGGGATCAGGCAGTGATGGCAGTGGGGGAGATGGATGGGATCAGGGCAGGCAGAGTGATGGCAGTGGGAGAGATGGGATCAGGTAGAGTGATGGCAGTGGGGGGGGGTGGATGGGATCAGGCAGTGATGGCAGTGAGGGGGGTGGATGGGATCAGGCAGAGTGATGGCAGTGTGAGGGATGGATGGGATCAGGTAGAGTGATGGCAGTGGGAGGGTGGATGGGATCAGGCAGTGATGGCAGTGGGAGGGATGGATGGGATCAGGCAGTGATGGCAGAAGGGGGATGGATGGGATCAGGCAGTGATGGCAGTGGAGGGGATGGATGGGATCAGTCAGAGTGATGGCAGTGGGAGAGATGGAATCAGGCAGTGATGGCAGTCGGAGGGATGGATGGGATCAGGCAGAGTGATGGCAGTGGGAGGGGTGGATGGGATCAGGCAGAGTGATGGCAGTGGGGGGGATGGATGGGATCAGGCAAAGTGATGGCAGTGGGAGGGATGGATGGGATCAGGCAGAGTGATTGCAGTGGGAGGGATGGATGGGATCAGCCAGAGGGATGGATGGGATCAGGCAGAGTGATGGCAGTGGGAGGGATTAATGGGATCATGCAGAGTGATGGCAGTGGGGGGATGGATGGGATAAGGCAGAGTGATGGCAGTGGGAGGGATGGATGGGATCAGGCAGAGTGATGGCAGTTTAAGAGATGGGATCAGGCAGTGATGGCAGTGGGAGGGATGGATGGGATCAGGCAGAGTGATGGCAGTGGGAGGGAAGGATGGGATCAGGCAGAGTGATGGCAGTGGGAAGGATGGATGGGATCAGGCAGAGTGATGGCAGTGGGGGGGGTGGATGGGATCAGGCAGAGTGATGGCAGTGGGAGGGATGGATGGGATCAGGCAGAGTGATGGCAGTGGGAGGGATGGATGGGATCAGGCAGAGTGATGGCAGTGGGGGGGGGGGGGTGGATGGAATCAGGCAGAGTGATGGCAGTGGGGGGGGGGGTGGATGGGACCAGGCAGAGTGATGGCAGTGGGAGGGATGGATGGGATCAGGCAGAGTGATGGCAGTGGGGGTGGATGGGATCAGGCAGAGTGATGGCAGTGGGAAGGAAGGATGGGATCAGGCAGAGTGATGGAAGTGGGAGGGATGGATTGGATCAGGCAGAGTGATGGCAGTGGGAGAGATGGGATCAGGCAGTTATGGCAGTCGGAGGGATGGATTTGATCAGGCAGAGTGATGGCAGTGGGAGGGATGGATGGGATCAGGCAGAGTGATGGCAGTGGGAGGGATGGATGGGATCAGGCAGAGTGATGGCAGTGGGGGGGGGTGGGATCAGGGCAGGCAGAGTGATGGCAGTGGGAAGGATGGGATCAGGTAGAGTGATGGCAGTGGGAGAGATGGGATCAGGTAGAGTGATGGCAGTGGGAGGGATGGATGGGATCAGGCAGTGATGGCAGTGGGGGGGATGGATGGGATCTGGGCAGGCAGAGTGATGGCAGTGGGAAGGATGGGATCAGGTAGAGTGATGGCTGTGGGAGGGATGGATGGTATCAGGCAGTGGGGGGGGGGGTGGATGGGATCAGGCAGTGATGGCAGTGGGGGAGATGGATGGGATCAGGGCAGGCAGAGTGATGGCAGTGGGAGAGATGGGATCAGGTAGAGTGATGGCAGTGGGAGGGATGGATGGGATCAGGCAGAGTGATGGCAGTGTAAGAGATGGGATCAGGCAGTGATGGCAGTGGGAGGGATGGATGGGATCAGGCAGAGTGATGGCAGTGGGAGGGAAGGATGGGATCAGGCAGAGTGATGGCAGTGGGAAGGATGGATGGGATCAGGCAGAGTGATGGCAGTGGGGGGTGGATGGGATCAGGCAGAGTGATGGCAGTGGGAGGGATGGATGGGATCAGGCAGAGTGATGGCAGTGGGAGGGATGGATGGGATCAGGCAGAGTGATGGCAGTGTAAGAGATGGGATCAGGCAGTGATGGCAGTGGGAGGGATGGATGGGATCAGGCAGAGTGATGGCAGTGGGAGGGAAGGATGGGATCAGGCAGAGTGATGGCAGTGGGAAGGATGGATGGGATCAGGCAGAGTGATGGCAGTGGGGGGTGGATGGGATCAGGCAGAGTGATGGCAGTGGAAGGGATGGATGGGATCAGGCAGAGTGATGGCAGTGGGAGGGAAGGGTGGGATCAGGCAGAGTGATGGCAGTGGGGGGGTGGATGGGATCAGGCAGAGTGATGGCAGTGGGGGGGGATGGATGGGACCAGGCAGAGTGATGGCAGTGGGAGGGATGGATAGGATCAGGCAGAGTGATGGCAGTGGGGGTGGATGGGATCAGGCAGAGTGATGGCAGTGGGAGGGAAGGATGGGATCAGGCAGAGTGATGGCAGTGGGAGGGATGGATTGGATCAGGCAGAGTGATGGCAGTGGGAGAGATGGGATCAGGCAGTTATGGCAGTCGGAGGGATGGATGGGATCGGGCAGAGTGATGGCAGTGGGAGGGATGGATGGGATCAGGCAGAGTGATGGCAGTGGGAGGGATGGATGGGATCAGGCAGAGTGATGGCAGTGGGAGGGATGGATGGGATCAGGCAGAGTGATGGCAGTGGGGGGGGTGGATGGGATCAGGGCAGGCAGAGTGATGGCAGTGGGAAGGATGGGATCAGGTAGAGTGATGGCAGTGGGAGAGATGGGATCAGGTAGAGTGATGGCAGTGGGAGGGATGGGTGGGATCAGGCAGTGATGGCAGTGGGGGGATGGATGGGATCTGGGCAGGCAGAGTGATGGCAGTGGGAAGGATGGGATCAGGTAGAGTGATGGCTGTGGGAGGGATGGATGGGATCAGGCAGTGGGGGGTGGATGGGATCAGGAAGTGATGGCAGTGGGGGAGATGGATGGGATCAGGGCAGGCAGAGTGATGGCAGTGGGAGAGATGGGATCAGGTAGAGTGATGGCAGTGGGAGGGATGGATGGGATCAGGCAGTGATGGCAGTGGGGGGATGGATGGGATCAGGCAGTGGAGGGGATGGATGGGATCAGGGCAGGCAGAGTGATGGCAGTGGGAGGGATGGATGGGATCAGGCAGTGATGGCAGTGGGGGGGATGGATGGGATCAGGCAGTGATGGCAGTGGGAGGGATGGATGGGATCAGGGCAGGCAGAGTGATGGCAGTGGGAGAGATGGGATCAGGCAGAGTGATGGCAGTGGGAGGGATAGATGGGATCAGGGCAGGCAGAGTGATGGCAGTGGGATCAGGCAGTGATAGCAGTGGGAGGGATGGATGGGATCAGGCAGTGATGGCAGTGGAGGGGATGGATGGGATCAGGGCAGGCAGAGTGATGGCAGTGGGAGGGATGGATGGGATCAGGCAGTGATGGCAGTGGGGGATGGATGGGATCAGGCAGTGATGGCAGTGGGAGGGATGGATGGGATCAGGGCAGGCAGAGTGATGGCAGTGGGAGAGATGGGATCAGGTAGAGTGATGGCAGTGGGAGGGATGGGTGGGATCAGGCAGTGATGGCAGTGGGGGGATGGATGGGATCTGGGCAGGCAGAGTGATGGCAGTGGGAAGGATGGGATCAGGTAGAGTGATGGCTGTGGGAGGGATGGATGGGATCAGGCAGTGGGGGGGTGGATGGGATCAGGAAGTGATGGCAGTGGGGGAGATGGATGGGATCAGGGCAGGCAGAGTGATGGCAGTGGGAGAGATGGGATCAGGTAGAGTGATGGCAGTGGGAGGGATGGATGGGATCAGGCAGTGATGGCAGTGGGGGGATGGATGGGATCAGGCAGTGGAGGGGATGGATGGGATCAGGGCAGGCAGAGTGATGGCAGTGGGAGGGATGGATGGGATCAGGCAGTGATGGCAGTGGGGGGATGGATGGGATCAGGCAGTGATGGCAGTGGGAGGGATGGATGGATCAGGACAGGCAGAGTGATGGCAGTGGAAGAGATGGGATCAGGCAGTGATGGCAGTGGGAGGGATAGATGGGATCAGGGCAGGCAGAGTGATGGCAGTGGGAGAGATGGGATCAGGCAGTGATGGCAGTGGGAGGAATGGATGGGATCAGGCAGTGATGGCAGTTTGGGGGGGGGTGGATGGGATCAGGGCAGGTAGAGTGATGGCAGTGGGAGGGATGGATGGGATCAGGCAGTGATGGCAGTGGGGGGGGGTGGATGGGATCAGGGCAGGTAGAGTGATGGCAGTGGGAGGGATGGATGGGATCAGGACAGGCAGAGTGATGGCAGTGGGAGAGATGGGATCAGGCAGAGTGAAGGCAGTGGGAGGGATAGATGGGATCAGGGCAGGCAGAGTGATGGCAGTGGGAGAGATGGGATCAGGCAGTGATGGCAGTGGGAGGGATGGATGGGATCAGGCAGTGATGGCAGTGGAGGGGATGGATGGGATCAGGGCAGGCAGAGTGATGGCAGTGGGAGGGATGGATGGGATCAGGCAGTGATGGCAGTGGGAGAGATGGGATCAGGCAGTGATGGCAGTGGGAGGGATAGATGGGATCAGGGCAGGCAGAGTGATGGCAGTGGGAGGGATGGATGGGATCAGGCAGAGTGATGGCAGTGGGAAGGATGGATGGGATCAGGCAGAGTGATGGCAGTGGGGGGTGGATGGGATCAGGCAGAGTGATGGCAGTGGGAGGGATGGATGGGATCAGGCAGAGTGATGGCAGTGGGAGGGATGGATGGGATCAGGCAGAGTGATGGCAGTGTAAGAGATGGGATCAGGCAGTGATGGCAGTGGGAGGGATGGATGGGATCAGGCAGAGTGATGGCAGTGGGAGGGAAGGATGGGATCAGGCAGAGTGATGGCAGTGGGAAGGATGGATGGGATCAGGCAGAGTGATGGCAGTGGGGGGTGGATGGGATCAGGCAGAGTGATGGCAGTGGGAGGGATGGATGGGATCAGGCAGAGTGATGGCAGTGGGAGGGATGGATGGGATCAGGCAGAGTGATGGCAGTGGGGGGGGGGGTGGATGGGATCAGGCAGAGTGATGGCAGTGGGGGGGGGATGGATGGGACCAGGCAGAGTGATGGCAGTGGGAGGGATGGATGGGATCAGGCAGAGTGATGGCAGTGGGGGTGGATCTGATCAGGCAGAGTGATGGCAGTGGGAGGGAAGGATGGGATCAGGCAGAGTGATGGCAGTGGGAGGGATGGATTGGATCAGGCAGAGTGATGGCAGTGGGAGAGATGGGATCAGGCAGTTATGGCAGTGGGAGGGATGGATGGGATCAGGCAGAGTGATGGCAGTGGGAGGGATGGATGGGATCAGGCAGAGTGATGGCAGTGGGAGGGATGGATGGAATCAGGCAGAGTGATGGCAGTGGGAGGGATGGATGGGATCAGGCAGAGTGATGGCAGTGGGGGGGTGTGGATGGGATCAGGGCAGGCAGAGTGATGGCAGTGGGAAGGATGGGATCAGGTAGAGTGATGGCAGTGGGAGAGATGGGATCAGGTAGAGTGATGGCAGTGGGAGGGATGGGTGGGATCAGGCAGTGATGGCAGTGGGGGGATGGATGGGATCTGGGCAGGCAGAGTGATGGCAGTGGGAAGGATGGGATCAGGTAGAGTGATGGCTGTGGGAGGGATGGATGGGATCAGGGCAGGCAGAGTGATGGCAGTGGGGGAGATGGATGGGATCAGGGCAGGCAGAGTGATGGCAGTGGGAGAGATGGGATCAGGTAGAGTGATGGCAGTGGGAGGGATGGATGGGATCAGGCAGTGATGGCAGTGGGGGGATGGATGGGATCAGGCAGTGGAGGGGATGGATGGGATCAGGGCAGGCAGAGTGATGGCAGTGGGAGGGATGGATGGGATCAGGCAGTGATGGCAGTGGGGGGGATGGATGGGATCAGGCAGTGATGGCAGTGGGGGGATGGATGAGATCAGGCAGTGGAGGGATGGATGGGATCAGGGCAGGCAGAGTGATGGCAGTGGGAGAGATGGGATCAGGCAGTGATGGCAGTGGGAGGGATGGATGGGATCAGGCAGTGATGGCAGTGGAGGGGATGGATGGGATCAGGGCAGGCAGAGTGATGGCAGTGGGAGGGATGGATGGGATCAGGCAGTGATGGCAGTGGGGGGGATGGATGGGATCAGGCAGTGATGGCAGTGGGAGGGATAGATGGGATCAGGGCAGGCAGAGTGATGGCAGTGGGAGAGATGGGATCAGGCAGTGATGGCAGTGGGAGGGATGGATGGGATCAGGCAGTGATGGCAGTTTGGGGGGGGGGGGATGGGATCAGGGCAGGTAGAGTGATGGCAGTGGGAGGGATGGATGGGATCAGGCAGTGATGGCAGTGGGGGGGATGGATGGGATCAGGCAGTGATGGCAGTGGGAGGGATGGATGGGATCAGGGCAGGCAGAGTGATGGCAGTGGGAGGGATGGATGGGATCAGGACAGGCAGAGTGATGGCAGTGGGAGAGATGGGATCAGGCAGAGTGATGGCAGTGGGAGGGATAGATGGGATCAGGGCAGGCAGAGTGATGGCAGTGGGAGAGATGGGATCAGGCAGTGATGGCAGTGGGAGGGATGGATGGGATCCGGCAGTGATGGCAGTGGAGGGGATGGATGGGATCAGGGAAGGCAGAGTGATGGCAGTGGGAGGGATGGATGGGATCAGGCAGTGATGGCAGTGGGGGGGATGGATGGGATCAGGCAGTGATGGCAGTGGGAGGGATGGATGGGATCAGGGCAGGCAGAGTGATGGCAGTGGGAGAGATGGGATCAGGCAGTGATGGCAGTGGGAGGGATAGATGGGATCAGGGCAGGCAGAGTGATGGCAGTGGGAGGGATGGATGGGATCAGGCAGAGTGATGGCAGTGGGAAGGATGGATGGGATCAGGCAGAGTGATGGCAGTGGGGGGTGGATGGGATCAGGCAGAGTGATGGCAGTGGGAGGGATGGATGGGATCAGGCAGAGTGATGGCAGTGGGAGGGATGGATGGGATCAGGCAGAGTGATGGCAGTGTAAGAGATGGGATCAGGCAGTGATGGCAGTGGGAGGGATGGATGGGATCAGGCAGAGTGATGGCAGTGGGAGGGAAGGATGGGATCAGGCAGAGTGATGGCAGTGGGAAGGATGGATGGGATCAGGCAGAGTGATGGCAGTGGGGGGTGGATGGGATCAGGCAGAGTGATGGCAGTGGGAGGGATGGATGGGATCAGGCAGAGTGATGGCAGTGGGAGGGATGGATGGGATCAGGCAGAGTGATGGCAGTGGGGGGGGGTGGATGGGATCAGGCAGAGTGATGGCAGTGGGGGGGGGATGGATGGGACCAGGCAGAGTGATGGCAGTGGGAGGGATGGATGGGATCAGGCAGAGTGATGGCAGTGGGGGTGGATCTGATCAGGCAGAGTGATGGCAGTGGGAGGGAAGGATGGGATCAGGCAGAGTGATGGCAGTGGGAGGGATGGATTGCATCAGGCAGAGTGATGGCAGTGGGAGAGATGGGATCAGGCAGTTATGGCAGTCGGAGGGATGGATGGGATCAGGCAGAGTGATGGCAGTGGGAGGGATGGATGGGATCAGGCAGAGTGATGGCAGTGGGAGGGATGGATGGGATCAGGCAGAGTGATGGCAGTGGGAGGGATGGATGGGATCAGGCAGAGTGATGGCAGTGGGGGGGTGTGGATGGGATCAGGGCAGGCAGAGTGATGGCAGTGGGAAGGATGGGATCAGGTAGAGTGATGGCAGTGGGAGAGATGGGATCAGGTAGAGTGATGGCAGTGGGAGGGATGGGTGGGATCAGGCAGTGATGGCAGTGGGGGGATGGATGGGATCTGGGCAGGCAGAGTGATGGCAGTGGGAAGGATGGGATCAGGTAGAGTGATGGCTGTGGGAGGGATGGATGGGATCAGGGCAGGCAGAGTGATGGCAGTGGGGGAGATGGATGGGATCAGGGCAGGCAGAGTGATGGCAGTGGGAGAGATGGGATCAGGTAGAGTGATGGCAGTGGGAGGGATGGATGGGATCAGGCAGTGATGGCAGTGGGGGGATGGATGGGATCAGGCAGTGGAGGGGATGGATGGGATCAGGGCAGGCAGAGTGATGGCAGTGGGAGGGATGGATGGGATCAGGCAGTGATGGCAGACGGGGGGATGGATGGGATCAGGCAGTGATGGCAGTGGGGGGATGGATGAGATCAGGCAGTGGAGGGATGGATGGGATCAGGGCAGGCAGAGTGATGGCAGTGGGAGAGATGGGATCAGGCAGTGATGGCAGTGGGAGGGATGGATGGGATCAGGCAGTGATGGCAGTGGAGGGGATGGATGGGATCAGGGCAGGCAGAGTGATGGCAGTGGGAGGGATGGATGGGATCAGGCAGTGATGGCAGTGGGGGGGATGGATGGGATCAGGCAGTGATGGCAGTGGGAGGGATAGATGGGATCAGGGCAGGCAGAGTGATGGCAGTGGGAGAGATGGGATCAGGCAGTGATGGCAGTGGGAGGGATGGATGGGATCAGGCAGTGATGGCAGTTTGGGGGGGGGGTGGATGGGATCAGGGCAGGTAGAGTGATGGCAGTGGGAGGGATGGATGGGATCAGGCAGTGATGGCAGTGGGGGGGGGGGGGGATGGGATCAGGGCAGGTAGAGTGATGGCAGTGGGAGGGATGGATGGGATCAGGGCAGGCAGAGTGATGGCAGTGGGAGAGATGGGATCAGGCAGAGTGATGGCAGTGGGAGGGATAGATGGGATCAGGGCAGGCAGAGTGATGGCAGTGGGAGAGATGGAATCAGGCAGTGATGGCAGTGGGAGGGATGGATGGGATCCGGCAGTGATGGCAGTGGAGGGGATGGATGGGATCATGGCAGGCAGAGTGATGGCAGTGGGAGGGATGGATGGGATCAGGCAGTGATGGCAGTGGGGGGGATGGATGGGATCAGGCAGTGATGGCAGTGGGAGGGATGGATGGGATCAGGGCAGGCAGAGTGATGGCAGTGGGAGAGATGGGATCAGGCAGTGATGGCAGTGGGAGGGATAGATGGGATCAGGGCAGGCAGAGTGATGGCAGTGGGAGGGATGGATGGGATCAGGCAGAGTGATGGCAGTGGGAAGGATGGATGGGATCAGGCAGAGTGATGGCAGTGGGGGGTGGATGGGATCAGGCAGAGTGATGGCAGTGGGAGGGATGGATGGGATCAGGCAGAGTGATGGCAGTGGGAGGGATGGATGGGATCAGGCAGAGTGATGGCAGTGTAAGAGATGGGATCAGGCAGTGATGGCAGTGGGAGGGATGGATGGGATCAGGCAGAGTGATGGCAGTGGGAGGGAAGGATGGGATCAGGCAGAGTGATGGCAGTGGGAATGATGGATGGGATCAGGCAGAGTGATGGCAGTGGGGGTGGATGGGATCAGGCAGAGTGATGGCAGTGGGAGGGATGGATGGGATCAGGCAGAGTGATGGCAGTGGGAGGGATGGATGGGATCAGGCAGAGTGATGGCAGTGGGGGGGGGGGGGGTGGATGGGATCAGGCAGAGTGATGGCAGTGGGGGGGGATGGATGGGACCAGGCAGAGTGATGGCAGTGGGAGGGATGGATGGGATCAGGCAGAGTGATGGCAGTGGGGGTGGATGGGATCAGGCAGAGTGATGGCAGTGGGAGGGAAGGATGGGATCAGGCAGAGTGATGGCAGTGGGAGGGATGGATTGGATCAGGCAGAGTGATGGCAGTGGGAGAGATGGGATCAGGCAGTTATGGCAGTCGGAGGGATGGATGGGATCAGGCAGAGTGATGGCAGTGGGAGGGATGGATGGGATCAGGCAGAGTGATGGCAGTGGGAGGGATGGATGGGATCAGGCAGAGTGATGGCAGTGTAAGAGATGGGATCAGGCAGTGATGGCAGTGGGAGGGATGGATGGGATCAGGCAGAGTGATGGCAGTGGGAGAGAAGGATGGGATCAGGCAGAGTGATGGCAGTGGGAATGATGGATGGGATCAGGCAGAGTGATGGCAGTGGGGGGTGGATGGGATCAGGCAGAGTGATGGCAGTGGGAGGGATGGATGGGATCAGGCAGAGTGATGGCAGTGGGAGGGATGGATGGGATCAGGCAGAGTGATGGCAGTGGGGGGGGTGGATGGGATCAGGCAGAGTGATGGCAGTGGGGGGGGATGGATGGGACCAGGCAGAGTGATGGCAGTGGGAGGGATGGATGGGATCAGGCAGAGTGATGGCAGTGGGGGTGGATGGGATCAGGCAGAGTGATGGCAGTGGGAGGGAAGGATGGGATCAGGCAGAGTGATGGCAGTGGGAGGGATGGATTGGATCAGGCAGAGTGATGGCAGTGGGAGAGATGGGATCAGGCAGTTATGGCAGTCGGAGGGATGGATGGGATCAGGCAGAGTGATGGCAGTGGGAGGGATGGATGGGATCAGGCAGAGTGATGGCAGTGGGAGGGATGGATGGGATCAGGCAGAGTGATGGCAGTGGGAGGGATGTATGGGATCAGGCAGAGTGATGGCAGTGGGGGGGGGGTGGATGGGATCAGGGCAGGCAGAGTGATGGCAGTGGGAAGGATGGGATCAGGTAGAGTGATGGCAGTGGGAGAGATGGGATCAGGTAGAGTGATGGCAGTGGGAGGGATGGGTGGGATCAGGCATTGATGGCAGTGGGGGGATGGATGGGATCTGGGCAGGCAGAGTGATGGCAGTGGGAAGGATGGGATCAGGTAGAGTGATGGCTGTGGGAGGGATGGATGGGATCAGGCAGTGGGGGGGTGGATGGGATCAGGCAGTGATGGCAGTGGGGGAGATGGATGGGATCAGGGCAGGCAGAGTGATGGCAGTGGGAGAAATGGGATCAGGTAGAGTGATGGCAGTGGGAGGGATGGATGGGATCAGGCAGTGATGGCAGTGGGGGGATGGATGGGACCAGGCAGTGGAGGGGATGGATGGGATCAGGGCAGGCAGAGTGATGGCAGTGGGAGGGATGGATGGGATCAGGCAGTGATGGCAGTGGGGGGATGGATGGGATCAGGCAGTGATGGCAGTGGGAGGGATGGATGGGATCAGGGCAGGCAGAGTGATGGCAGTGGGAGATATGGGATCAGGCAGAGTGATGGCAGTGGGAGGGATAGATGGGATCAGGGCAGGCAGAGTGATGGCAGTGGGAGAGATGGGATCAGGCAGTGATGGCAGTGGGAGGGATGGATGGGATCAGGCAGTGATGGCAGTGGAGGGGATGGATGGGATCAGGGCAGGCAGAGTGATGGCAGTGGGAGGGATGTATGGGATCAGGCAGTGATGGCAGTGGGGGGGATGGATGGGATCAGGCAGTGATGGCAGTGGGAGGGATGGATGGGATCAGGGCAGGCAGAGTGATGGCAGTGGGAGAGATGGGATCAGGTAGTGATGGCAGTGGGAGGGATGGATGGGATCAGGCAGTGATGGCAGTTTTGGGGGGGGTGGATGGGATCAGGGCAGGTAGAGTGATGGCAGTGGGAGGGATGGATGGGATCAGGCAGTGATGGCAGTGGGGGGGTGGATGGGATCAGGGCAGGTAGAGTGATGGCAGTGGGAGGGATGGATGGGATCAGGGCAGGCAGAGTGATGGCAGTGGGAGAGATGGGATCAGGCAGAGTGATGGCAGTGGGAGGGATAGATGGGATCAGGGCAGGCAGAGTGATGGCAGTGGGAGAGATGGGATCAGGTAGTGATGGCAGTGGGAGGGATGGATGGGATCAGGCAGTGATGGCAGTGGAGGGGATGGATGGGATCAGGGCAGGTAGAGTGATGGCAGTGGGAGGGATGGATGGGATCAGGCAGTGATGGCAGTGGGGGGGGTGGATGGGATCAGGCAGTGATGGCAGTGGGAGGGATGGATGGGATCAGGGCAGGCAGAGTGATGGCAGTGGGAGAGATGGGATCAGGCAGTGATGGCAGTGGGAGGGATAGATGGGATCAGGGCAGGCAGAGTGATGGCAGTGGAAGGGATGGATGGGATCAGGCAGTGATGGCAGTTTGGGGGGGGGTGGATGGGATCAGGGCAGGTAGAGTGATGGCAGTGGGAGGGATGGATGGGATCAGGCAGTGATGGCAGTGGGGGGGGGGTGGATGGGATCAGGGCAGGTAGAGTGATGGCAGTGGGAGGGATGGATGGGATCAGGCAGAGTGATCAGCAGTCAGCACACACGGTCGGCCGGTGTTGTGCCGATATCGGTTTCCCCACAATACCAGGGCAGCACAGCACTGTCTGCACTCTGCACTCACTTACCTTCTCCCCGCAGCTGCCGCCGTCCCCCGTGAGCAGCCCGGGCCCCGGACTGAAGAAGCTGCTACATCTGAGACTGACTGCAGCTGCTTGAGAGATTCGGGCTGGGCTGGCCGCGCCGAGCAGTGACTATGAGGGAACTTTTTGTGATGTCTGCAGACCGCGGCCAGCGGCCCACCGGGAAAATGCCCGGTCTGCCCTATGGCCAGTCCGGCCCTGGTGGGGATAGGATAAGCCCCATCATTGGTGTGGGTGGGGATAGGACAAGCCCCATCTTTGGTGCGGGTGGGGATAGGACAAGCCCCATCTTTGGTGCGAGTGGGGACAGAATAAGCTCATCAGTAGTGTGGCTGGGGACAGAATAAGCTCCATCAATGATGTTAGTGGGAATAAAATAATCGTCTTCCTTGGTGCCATTAATAGTAAAAATGCACTAAAAACGCGAAGTGTGTTTCACAACACCCAGATATGAATGGGCCCTGAATGTACTCTGCATTATTAAATAACCCTATTTGTCTGATTAGGTTGCTGAATTTGAACAAATAAAAGTGACAATTTTTTTTTTTTTGCTTCCTGAAACCATAAAACAAAAACCGCAGCCAAATTGACCCTGAGCAAAGGCAACACTGAATCTGGGCGATAAGGAGTTAAAGTTGAGGTGGTGTGGCTGTGTCAGCTGACCTTTAACTTCCTTGTTCAATATGCAGTTTTTTTTTTTTTTGCCTTATTTTATTTTTTCCTTGATTTAAATTTATTTTCCATTTCTCCGCAGTTGTTCAGGAGCAGCGACGCCTGCCAACCCTTCCTGCAAGAGAAAAAGAGAGTTATTTTCAACGTTTTTAGAGTTTGTGAGCTTTGTCAGTTTGGTACTGTCACAAATAAAGTTGGGTGAAAAAAGGCTGATTTACCTATAAATACGCCCACTTGTGAAGCATTCTGCCCTTTGGCCTACAGATGTGAGCACATGGCTTCTGCTGCCATGTTTGTTTGGTAAGTATTGGTTGATTGTTTGCAATGTTGATTTAAAAACTACAGTTTAAACTTTATTTTTTTTCTGCACTTTGTTAAAATGTAACAAATCCTGTACATGTTCCAATCTTCATGTATAATCTCTTAAAATTTACTATTAACTATGTTATGCTGGGGCCTGCCTTAATGGTTTGTATTCAAGCAGATAAGCTCTTGCACCACATAGACCTTTTCACTGTAATGCCCTTATAGCAAACAATCACATGACTGCTGGAAAACAGCATGGGTCAGTTGCTGATTGGCTGCTATGGTTATTGCACCTTGCTATGTGCCTAAACTTAGATGCATACTGAACAGTCACCCATACTATAAACCATTTTACAGCCTGCTCAGTTTCTCTAGAACTTTTTATGTTGACTAAGACTGGTGTTCGAAATAAGAAAAACTAAACATGCATTTTCAGGAAAGGAGAGACAGTGGCCTGCCACTGTGGATCTCTCCTGCTGAAAATGCTAGTTGCCTGGCTCTCTGGCTGCTGCTGAGCTCCAGTGCAGGTTTCATTTATTGTCAAAATTGTTATTCACCCATTTGAAAGATGTGCGTTGCAGGAAATGTTGCTTGTAGAATTTATTAATACACTAATACTTGTGTGAATGTACCCTAGGGGTCATATACACAATATCTGCTTTAACTGTGCGTTTCTGCAAGCATATTGGTTGTGCGTTTACATGCATTCGCAGTGCGTGTTTGGCGCATTTGCAGTGTTTTTTTGGAATATTTTTTTTTATTTGTTAATTTTTTTTTGTATGCATCTACGTATGTTTGCAATGCATTTTTTTTGCAGAAAGTGCAGTATGCTGTACTTCTTTTTAAAATGTACACGAAAGCACTGCCATGCTATAAACTAAGCTAATTGGAATACATTAATTTTTTTTACATATGCGTTCATACTGCAAACTGTTTAAAAATGCATTGACTGTAAATCAGCCCTAAATGTTATCTGTTTGCATGATATTACAGGTGAAGACTAATGCACTTTGGCTCAATCTTCTAGTGGTCCGCAGCCATCACAGACCCATTTTACATCATAGCCCCCCCAACCTCTCCCCTCACCCCCTGCTAATAGAGCTTTCTTATGGTGGTATTTGATCGCCTCTGCATTTATTTTTTGCTCTATAAACAAAAAAAAATCGACAATTTTTAAATTAAAAAAAAAAAAAAATCCACATTAAGCGTATATTGATTTGGTTTGAGCAAAATTCTACAAACTATGGGGTATTGTATTTATTATTTTGTATTTATTTTATTTTTTTTTACTAGTAATGGCAGCGATCAGCGACTTATAGCCGACTGCAATATTGCGGCAGGTAATCGAACATGAAGGGGTGTATTTACTAAAGCTAGAGAGTGCAAAATTAGTCACAATTCTGCACAGAACCAATCAGCTTCCAGTTTTTTTTTTTCTGCCAAAGCTTAATTTAACAAGCTGAGGTTAGAAACTGATTGGCTTCTATGCAGCAATGGGACTAATTTTGCACTCTTTAGCTTTAGTAAATAAACCCTGACACTTTTTGGGGACCAGTGACACTACTACAGTGATCAGTACTAAAACATATGCACTGCAACTGTACTAATGGCACTTGCAGGGATGGGGTTAACATCAGGGGGTGATCAAAGGGTAAATGTGTCCCTAGGGGGTGTTTTCCAACTGTGTGGGGGATGGGCTTGTACTGTAAGAAGACAGAAATCTGTGTTCCTGCTTAGCAAAAACACAGGATCCCTGTCTTCTCTTGTCACAGAACTGCCATCTGCCTTATTTACATAGGCAGACGGTCGTTCTGTTTACATTGGTAAAAATCGGTGGGTCCACCCGACCCGCTAATTGGCTCCTGCTTTGTCCAATCACAGCGGGAGCTGGTCTAGGGTTGCTACCTCATCCCTTTATACCTGAACGCGTATTAACCACATAAGGACCAGGCCTATTTCTGACACTTGTTTACAAGTTAAAATCAGTATTTTTTGCTAGAAAATTACTTAGAACCCCCAAACATATTTTTTTTTTTTTAGTGGAGACCCTAAAGAAAAAAATGGGGATCATTGCAATACTTTGTCACACCGTATTTGCGCAGCGGTCTTACGAATGCAGTTTTTTTGGAAAAAATTCACTTTTTTTAATAAAAAAAAAAAATAAGAACCAGTGAAGTTAGCCCATTTTTTTTTATAAATGTGAAAGATATGTTACAGCGGAGTCCAACATGTCATGCTTCAAAATTGCGCACGCTCCTGGAATGGGAACAAATATTGGTACTTAAAAATCTCCAAAGGCGATGGTAAAAATGTAAACATCTTTTGTAATAGAAATAAGCAGGACAGGACCTCTTTAATGTGAGATCTGGGGTCAAAAAGAAATCAGATCTCGCATCTACACTAAAAAGCAAAAAAAGTAGTTTTTTTATTTCAGCATGAAAAAAATGGGCCATTGGGAGAAATCGATGTATGAGGTCACTGCGGTCCTCATAGCCATACAGTTAAGTGGGGGCCATCTTGCCCTCACCTGACTTCCTGCCTGGGACATGGTCGGACTGGATCATTTTCTCTGCTACCAATGGCTCCGGTAAGCAGGAAAAATGACTGGGGGGGCACCTCTTCTGCCCCCCCCTAAGTGATCCCGCGTGAATTCACCACTGGGACCACTTTTATGTGAGAGGACCACCCACCCTGTAAGAAAATACCGGGGTTATGGCAGCAAGCTGCTGCCATAACACCGGCATTTAACATCAAAGTACCAACATAAAACTGCGGCAGGCAGTCCCGGAAGTGGTTAGGATGTTTGTTACCCAGAAAAGAAAAAAAAGATCCAGTTTCTTTAAAGCATGGATAACCGCACAGTGCATGTGCTGTGTCATTTGTCCCCTTCTATCACCTGCAATACCTGACTGATCCTGCCTGGTTCTGCCCCTCCCCCCTGTAAACTGTCCACGGTGTATCATGGTCAAGTTTACGTGCCTCCATCCACTTTCTCTTCTCTGTCTCATGTGTCCCCCTCCCCCTCCCGCCTGTACACTGTGTGTGCCCCGCCCCTTTCTAGCACTGTTCTGAGCGGTGCAAACATTACTATTTCCAATCACTGTCGGCACCTCTGCTAGGATAACATGTCGTATATACTGTATGCGGTTTGTAAAATTAATCTTCTAAATACCTCAATCCTTCTCCAGATCAGCGATCATTTGACCGCCCGTCGCTCTCTTCCTCCAATGTATACACTACAAAGGGAGGTTACATGACTGCCTGGAAGATGTCATTAAGAAATCTCGGCCCCTCCCTCTTTAGTACATATATCAGATAAAGAGAGCGACGGGCGGTCACGTGACCGCTGATGGGGGAGAAGGATTAAGATATTTAGAAGATGAATTTTACAAAACATACAGTATATACTACATGTTGTCCTAGCAGTGATTGGGAGCACTGCTTTAAAAACCCCTTTAACTACACAGGTTCTGTGGCTAATTAAGGTGGTAATTAAACTCGGTGCCTTATCTGCATTAAATCAGCCTTAGAACATGTGTAATTCATGTGTTTGGGTGTAACGGGATGAGGTGGTCGCCGGAGGCGCCCCAGATGAGGAAGGGTGAAATCACATACAGGTACGTAATTTCACGCAAAGAGGCCGCCCCGCTGCAATAAATGTACATGGGGCAGTCCAGAAGAGGTTAGGAAATCACAGCAACGTTTATTTTTTGAGACTCCTTAGGAAGAATGGCTTGGAACAGAAGGTGGTAGAGCCCTATCGTTCTGCGATTGAGAGTATATGAGCATATTGTATTCAAGTTTGGTATCCAAATTGTATGCAGGTGGAAAAAAAAATACTCTAAGCCTGGGTTCACACTGCTGTGATGTCAGACATTGCATCCGATTCTCACTGCACTGCTGTGCATATCACATGCGATGTCTGTGCAATGCTAATTCAGCCATACAGTTGTATGGGTGAGCTTGCAATGAATTCACATGAAAATAATGCAGGAAACTTTTTTTTTTTTCCGCACTGGAATTGGATCACACCCATGCGATTTGTTTTCTATCCGAATTAACATTTCACACTGCGATCTGCGAACTGATCTGGGGTTGTCATTAACTTTATATTGACACCCACAGCAGTTTATAGAAGGCAGTGTGAACTGCCTGCAAGGGAGATCGGATGCGGGAATCCACGCTGGAATCGCACTGATTTCCGCATCACGTGAACTGGGGCTACAGCATGGTGCAGAAAATTGTAGGGGGTGAACTTGTTGTTACTCTAGAAAAATTGAGACTTTTTGCTGGAGGAATGAAATGAAAGAGGTTACATAGTCTTATGTTGTTGCTTTGTTTTGGGGACGTTTTTTGATGATTGTGGTGTATGAATAATGTGTGGAGTAGAAATGGAATTTCTCTGTCAATTTGTTTTCTACCACGACAAATCTTTTCTTTATTTTGTAGATGGTGAAATGACCATCAAGGCTGAACTATGACAACACAGTGCTGTGAGGGTCAAATGCTGTGAAATGGGAGGTATGTATCAAATTTAGTCTAGAAATGCTGTAATCTGCTGGACATTTAAGTGACATTTTTTTTTTAAGTTGTGGGCTCCATTTACGAAGCAGTATTTTCCTGTTTACAATTTGAGGTAAAATAGCTTTTATATTAAAATTCACAAAAAAAAAAAAAAACGCTACTAAAATGCCGCATGCATGCGCTATTTCATCAAAATATAGACCGTGAAGCACAGCTCAAGGTGAGTCTTCACCTATCTCACCCCCACTGCACACTAATGGGTGCTGGCCATGTTTGTCACATAAGTCATGGTGTGAAAAAAAAATCTGGTTGGTTGCACTTCTATAAAATAAACTTTGTACAGATGATGGAATATAGCCACTTAGCTGGTGGCTAAATTCTCTCATCTGTACAAGGGGAGGCCAATAATTTATTACCCTCACCAAGATCCAGATGTGCTAGGGATCCTAAATGTAGTCCACTAACTCTTATCTACATATCCACCTCCTATGGTCTACACGCTTCTCACATCTGTCAAATAGATCTTTACTACCATCTGCGTAGAAGTATGCAGATTTGGAGGAAAACCAGCTGACAACATGACCTTGCTGAATGAATGTTGCACCTTATCCTTTTTGGTGGTGGGCGATTAAGCATGTTTTACTCATTTCTTTAGTCTCAGGGTCGTATAGATATACCCAGCTTTCACCCATGGTCACTAATCTGTTTAAAAAGTCCTCCTCCTTGTTGTGGTACAGATTCAAAATGCTTTGTGCAAATTCTACTCTTTGCTGTTTTTGGAAAGTTGTCAGTAACCTCGGAACGCATTTCTCTTGACTCGAACTATAATTCACCACAAATTGGCATGCAGATTACGAAGATATCCACTTAAAAACCTGCAAATATTCAAATACCTAGCACATCTAGATCATGGTGAGGGTAAGAACTTATTGGCCTCCCCTTGTACATTGTGGATTGTCAGCGTGAATTATGTGTCAAGGTGATTTTATGGAAGTGCGGCCAACCGGACTTTTCTTCACACCATTTCATTGCAATATGCTATATTTATTTCACGCAACCATGCAGTATTTTATTTCATGCGCTATCCAGTGGGATGGACACAGTGAACCTCCATCTGTTTTTATTGCTAATAAAGAGGGCGGGCCCTGCAGCATAAGTATTAACCCTCCTCTTATGTTAGAATTCCGTTACTATCCATGATGTTTAGGGTCAGTTTTGACCCGTGTTTTAAATCCGCCATAAAATACCCTCTGAATAATTTATCATCAAATTTGTTTCTGATCTCTTGGTTACCTTGTTAAGCTTCTTTATCCTTGAAAATATTGGTTTTAATATTTTTGGTGTGACCCCTAGACCTTTCTTTTGATAGCCTACCTCTCATTTTCAAATTTAAAAAATGGTAAAATAAAGTCAGCAACTCTGAAATGAATTTGTCCTATGTTTCTTCACTTTATTTAGAGAAGCAGACAAGCAGGAAAAGAGATAGGCCCCTCCCTAACTACAGCTGACAGGGTTGAGAGGGGATTGGCTGTCACTGTTACTAAGCAGAGAGAGTGTTTATGATTTCAGTTTTGGCACTTATTAGTGTCCTAAAATCCTATATTATAACTGGGTCAGAATTGACCCTAACACCATGAACGTTTTAATTTTCACCACAGTATTTTATAATTTAGTGAAAAGGATTATTTTTCTATTACATTGTTTAAATAGAGGTTCCTGACAAAGTAAAAAAATCTTGATGCAATAAACAAATTTATGTGATACTTATAGACATTCAAAACCTGAAAACGGGTCAGTTCTGACCCTAACATAAGAGGAGGGTTAATACAAAAGAAAAATGGTGACTAAGAATGGCAAAGGAAAGTTGCTTTCACAGGACACATGTGGTGTATCGAAAACGACGAAGTTCAATTAAGTACATACTGAAATGTCAAATATCTGAATGAAAATGGTATAAGAAATGACATGTATAAATACCCTTCCACCTATGAAAAGAAAAGAAAAGTCTTGGTGGAAGAAGGGTATGCATGTGTAATTTTTTTTATACTATATTCACCTGGTATCCTCTGGAGGAACCCAAGGGTTCCATAGAGCCCTGAAACAAAGAAATGTATAAAAATGACACACAGCATCCAGTGCGCCTCTGTTTAATGTATTAGCAATTATTCCATGGATAAACACACTAAGAGTCTTTGGTATAACATTTAAAAGCATTAGTGTGGGGGGGGGGGGGGTGAATGATGGATGGTTCACCTCTGCAGCTCCTGTAAGATTTGGGCAGGATCCTAGAACCTGTGATTCCATAGAACCCTGGTTGAGAAACCCTGCTTTAAAGTCCTTTTTTGCTGTGATATTTGGGAAGTCAATACTATATCTTTAGACAAGTCTATTTTTTTCTTGTTGAATAGCCATTACCATTCTCCGATGTTCTTGAAAGTGTTTCTTGTATCTATCAAATCTTCAAATTGACACCCTGCTCCTTACAGCTCAAGTTCTGCACCTTTGTAGGACTACTCAAAATTGGCTATTATATTTTTACATTCCTTAACCACTTCCATACCGAGTCATGTAATATGACATCGGCAAAGTGGCGGCGCGCAGCGGCGTGATCAGGGATGAGGCTCGTCCCTCGGACATAGCCCATCCCTGATCAAGGTAAACAGCCAATAGAAATTGGCTGTTTACCACGTGATCGGCTGTGTCAATCACGGGTACTCTGATGACGGGTACTCTGGTACTCTGATGACGGGTACTCTGGTACTCTGATGACGGGTACTCTGGTACTCTGATGACGGGTACTCTGGTACTCTGATGATGGGTACTCTGGTACTCTGACGACGGGTACTCTGGTACTCTGACGACGGGTACTCTGGTACTCTGACGACGGGTACTCTGGTACTCTGACGACGGGTACTCTGGTACTCTGACGACGGGTACTCTGGTACTCTGACGACGGGTACTCTGGTACTCTGACGACGGGTACTCTGGTACTCTGACGACGGGTACTCCGTTGACAGGTCATCAGAGTACCCGAGTACGTGTCACCTACCCATCAGAGTACCAGAGTACCTTCCACCTGCTCATCAGAGTACCTGACGCCTGAAGTACCCGAGTACTTACCGCCTGCTCATCAGTACCCATCACTACTCATCAGTACTCATCAGTACTGATCATCAGTACCCATCAGTACAGTATCACCTATCCGTATCAGTACTACTCATCAGTACCTATCACCTGCCTGTCACCTGCCCATCAGAGTACCCGAGTACCTGTCACCTGCCTATCGGAGTACCCGAGTACCTGCCACCTGCTCATCAGTACCAGAGTACCTGTCACCTGCCCAACAAAGTACCTGAGTACCTATCACCCTTCATACAGCCACCATGTCCAAGTCCAAAAAGGTTTATATACGTCCTCCGTTTAAACCTAAATACCGGTGTTATGGCCCCCCCCCCTCCCGCCGCGTTCCGGTCCTTTTCCCCGCTTACCGGACCCGCCGGCAGCGGGGAAAACGATCCGGTCCCAGATTCTCACAGACAGGATGTCGAGTGAGGGCAAGCTTGCCCTCACTTGACTCTATGGTCTTGGAGGACCGGAGCTACGGAAAATGTTGTTGCCTAGCAACCGGTTTAAAGGTCCTTTTTTTTTTTTTTTTTTTCATTTTATATAATTTTTTTTTTCTATCTTTTAGTGTACTTGTGAGATCTGAGGACTTTTTGACCCCAGATCTCACAAGAAAGAGGTCCTGTCGTGCCTATTTCTATTACGAGGAATGTTTACATTCCTTTTAATAGAAATAAAAATGATCATTTTTTTTTTTAAACGGTGTAAAAATAAAAAATAATAAATAAAATAAATAGTAAAAAAAAAAAATTAAAGCGCCCTGTCCCCATGAGCTCGCGCGCAGAAGCGAACGCATACAGAAACCCCGCCCACATATGTAAACAGTGTTCAAACCACACATGTGAGGTATCGCCGCGATCGTTAGAGAAAGGGGAATATTTTGAGCCCTCTGTAACTCAAAGATGGCAACCTGTAGAAATTTTTAAATTGTCGCCTATGGGGATTTTTAAGTACCAAAGTTTGTCGCCATTCCGTGAGCGTGCGCAATTTTGAAACATGACATGTTGGGTATCTATTTACTCGGCGTAACATTATCTTTCACATTATGGAAAAAAATTGGGCTAACTTTACTGGTTTCTTATTTTTTAATTAAAAAAAAGTTAATTTTTTCCAAAAAAATTGCGTTTGGAAGACCGCTGCGCAAATACGGTGTGATAAAAAATATTTCAATAATCTCCATTTTATTCTCTAGGGTCTCTGCTAAAAAAAATATATAATGTTTGGGGGTTATAAGCAGTTTTCTAGCAAAACAACTGATTTTAGCTTGTAAACACCAAATGTCAAAAATAGGCCTAGGCAAGTGGCTAGGATGCATGATGATGCTCCTTGGATGTTAGGCCCCTCTATATGGCTAGGCTGTGAAAGTCTCACACGTGGTATTGCCATACTCAGGAGGAGTGGCAGAATGTATTTTGGGGTGTCATTTTTGCTGTGTACATGCTATGTGTTAGGAATATCCTATAAATTGACAACTTTGTGTAAAAAAAAAAAAAAAAAAAGTTTTCAGTTCTTTCCCACATTTTCCAAAAACCTGTGGAAAAAAATGTTCAAACGACCCATAATGCCTCAGAATTATACGTTGGAGTGTTTGCTTTCCAAAATGGGGTCATTTTGTGGACTTTTCCATTGTATTGGTGCTCTAGGGCCTTGAAAAGTGTGATAGGTAGTAAGAAAGTTTTGTGTGTATTTATGCTCCTAGAACGCCTGAAGGTGCTTCTTGGACGTGGAGTCTCTTTTTGTGGCCAGGCTGTGTAAAAGTCTGTAAGAGTTGGAAAAACTCAGATTCAGTGATTTTGGAAAACAAGAGGAATTCGTTTATTTACATGCGCATGGAGATGTATACAGAGTTCAGTCACAGCCTGCCCCGTGCATACAAATCTACCCAGACAATAGGGTTTGCACTTTTTATAGTGATGAATATTTGAGGTCTAGGTGTGTTCTGGGCTGATCCAAGGTGTAACAGTACATTTCCATCCAATCAATGTCCACTTCCCTTAACTGGCAATGTAACGATTACTTCAACTTTCCCATCCTTTAGCTGTTCTCTCCGGTCAGAGCTAGTTCTGGAAATTGGTCCTGGAATGTAGCATTTTGCTTCCTTATCTCTCAAGGTTTTCTCTGTAGGAACAAGACACATAAACTCTCTTTTCATGCATGTGAGGGGGATGGGGGCCTCTATCACTAGAAATAGGTTCATCATAAAGCATCACTCTAACTGTAATTTACGTAAAGTATAACTTATATCTACATTTCTAGGTTCATATATACATTACTTCAGCTGCATTTATGAAAGATTCCTGACTCAGCCAATTCTTCCAACATCTCCCTCCTGTTGAACCTACAAATGTAGATTCTTACTCGAGCTCCCACCCCAGAAGTCTGTCTGTTTTAGTGGGGGCCTTCATAAAAACAGCATCACTCGCTCATACAGGCAATGAGGCTGAACTTGATCTATCATGTAAGTCAGGGTCCTGCATGGACAGAACTGTATACATTACATCGCTCGCAGCTCTATCCACCACTCTTGAGATGAGTCCCTTCATGCATGGTACCAGACAGCAGCCTGCGCATAATAATACTGACAGCACTACTGCAACTGGTGGTGGAATACTTGCCCCATTTGCCTAACCACACATTCCATTCATCTGGTGAAGGGGTCCTTGATCCCGCTATTTTCCGCCAACTCTTGAAACAGCATCTCCAAGCCCTTCAATGCTCGGCTGACGCTGCCATCTGGGGCGGTATTATTGGGGATAAACGTACAGCACATGGCACCGAACATTACACAGACCCCTCCCCTCTTGGCCAGGAGCATGTCCAAGGAGATTCTGTTCTGCCAGGCTGTCAGTGAGGTGGCATCAAGCTGCTCGGCAAGGCCCTTGACTGCATCCCGTGTGTAGTTGACAAAGCGCTGCTGATTGTAATATATATATATAGTTTATCCAATCAGTGTTTTTATTTACAGATGTAAACAGAAAAATTTATTCAAAACCTGCAGCTATTTGGTTTCTTGCTTTAAATTCATCTGGGACTCCCCTTGGTACTCCTATAGCATCTATGTATACTGATCTATCAAAACTTCCCCCTGGGATGTCTCTCTTGGTTAGCTTATTTAATTTCCTGCTTAGGGCCTTATCCCATATAGGAACACCTCCTAGTCTGGCGGGGAAGATTTAAAAGGGTTGAACTACTTTCACCAGCCTGCATGTCCCATCCCAGTTTGAGCTCAATAAAGGCCTTAGTTTATTTTCTCCACACAACCACCAAGTATCTGCTAAAGCTTGCGTTTGATTGGTAAACAGTGATTCTGGGAAACTTCCATCAGTCCTGACCTGATATATAGTTGTACAATACCTAAATTCTTGTGCAGCCGTTCTAAGAGTATTATTAAAACAAGTATAATTCCCCTTGTAGACTGTCACACCTACTGGCTTAGTTTTCATTTTAGTCTCAGGAAATTTATCAACTTCTGTTTTGCAAATCTCTCTGTCTGCTTTTCCTTGCATAATCAATAAGATACACGTCATATTAAAAGTTGAGGGTATCGGAACAGTCGCTAGCCTTGGTCTTCCACTGGCGCACACTACACAGTCAGAGGCATTGGTTGAATTGTCCGTAAACTTCATCCATTCCAACCATTCATTCTTGTCAAAGTAGCCGGTCTCTATGCTCAATCTATCCACCAGATGTATCACTACCCCAACTCCCTCACTGTCCTGTCTATCTCCAACCTTAGGGAGTGGGCTACCTGTAGCACTGGCAGGGACACTTTGGGAAGGGTTTATCTGGAGTTTGACTTCAGCCCATGGATCTGTTCCTGACTTAGTTATTCCCAGCCTGTATACCCCACTATCTCTGACCTCTGGGTTTCTTATTGTAATGATAATGCTTCCTTTGCTAAAGAGATCCTTTGATAGGTAGGTATGTCATCTGAGGAATCCTAACTGAACTGGTTTCCTACTTGTGGGGGTCTGTTGTCCACAATTCATCCTCCCAGTCACCACATCTCTTATCCTTCCCACACATATATATATATATATATATATATATACACAAGGTACAAACAATATTTAGAAATTTACCTTGAGTGGTTTTGTGGTACCACCCTGGAACAGCACAGAAAACATGGTCACCTCCTATCTACCTATTCCCATGTGTTGAGTTCACAGTGTTACTTTCACCTCTTGTAGGTGGGAGGTGGTCTCTCCTTCCAGGATGTGAATCCCTCTATTTAGAGGAAGAGATGTGCCCCCATTCACAACACTCACTCACATAGATTTGTTCTCTTACTCTAATGGTTTTGGGGATTCTCTGCTGACTATAGAAATGTCAGTCTATATTTTCACACATTGTCACTTTACTGTCAGGCCTAAGGCCTTCCTATACCATGTGATGTGTATCCAAGCGCACACTGTGCACAAAAATTTTCTTTTTGAAATAATTTGAGAATCCAAACACCGCAAATGTCTTAAATGTCTTCTCCACTTCTAGGGATACATCCCTCCTGTTGGGACATGGTTTACTCCATGGCTCAAAAGAGCCACATACCAGAACAAACCGCTATACAAGAGTGGTCCAGAAAACCCACCTTTAGCTGTTTTTCCCTTCTAATCTGATAGTTGTGTATACTTTTCATCAGTTCTATTCCCTACCCAGCTTACCTTAAATGAAAAATGGGGGATCTGAAATATATCTAATCTAATGTGTAGATACCTACTTTCCTTTTCTCTTGCTGATTTACCAACTCAGACAATCTTATTCGGCTATGTTAGGGCTGAAAATATAAAAATATCAAAACCGGTGTCAGCCAAACATTCCATAACTAGTAATAATGCCCATATAGCCTTTCATAGATTTCTGAACAGTTAAATCCACGTTCCCTAGTGACCTGGCCTAACACTAAAAGAAAAATCGGCTTTCCCATTTAGGGTAATATATTGGTACAAAAACATCACCTCCCAACTAAACTTCTACAGAACTTTGTATCTAAACTAAGCAATATTCAACCATAGGCCAAACTGCTCATCACTTAATGTGTGCATTTCCTCCATATATATATATATATATATATATATATATATATATATATTCCGGGCTCCTCTCACAAACTAAAGACATTCTGGAAACTAATTTGACCCCAGCTTCTGTGGACATATTTACCCATACATATGTGTGTCATCGTGTTCTGCATGCCTGACCCAAACCTAGATAAGCAAAGAGAATTGGAGAAACCCATATATGGGTACCTATCCAATTCCACAATCAATTATCTAAAAAATGTAATCAAATGTGGTCAAAAGATGGCTAAGTGTCAGATGTAACCATATATAACTATCAAGACTTATAGTATCCTATTTTATAGGACTTGCTGTAAAATTGTCAATTGTTTGCAGTAATCATGATTATTTCTAACAGAACCCAATAATTATAAGCAAACAAGAATTTACCTTTTTCATAAATAATGACACAAGTTGCGTGAATTTAAACCGTCAATCATAAAGAAAAATATACTTAAAAACAGATATCAGTTATGTGTGAAACCCAAGTTGGAATCTCTAATTCAGTGTAACCCTTTCTGTTTCTGTACTGTGCACATCCCGTGGATTCTGTTTTCCAAAACGTTTGCGCACTCCAATAGTGCTTCTGCCTTACAGACCACTGCAATGATACAGAATATACATAAGTAGATGCTGCCATAATTAAACAAAACACACGCACAGGAAAGGACAATACAGAAAAATATAAAATCAAAATTAATTAGTCACTCTATATACAACCAGTTGTAAAAAACTATTATTGTATTCATATAATCAAAGATGATGCAAGTTGGCAATGGATCCTGTAATCTTCTTTAGTTTGTGGACATTAAACCTTATCCGACAGGCGGATTGAGACAGTTCAGTACCATCTAGAAACTTAAGCAAAATAAAAGGTCATAATAGATTACCATTACATTTCTCACCTAAAAATAATCAAATATCTAGTAACAAACCTATATCAATCACATGTCATATGACCATATTGTTTAATGAGTGTGCACTCTATTCTTCCCATATATAATGAGCTCATAACAATTAATTATTTTAATTTTCACCACGTGGATTTTCATAGGACGTCCATTAAAAG
Source organism: Pelophylax lessonae (assembly GCF_965119305.1). Taxonomy (NCBI): domain Eukaryota; kingdom Metazoa; phylum Chordata; class Amphibia; order Anura; family Ranidae; genus Pelophylax; species Pelophylax lessonae. Next base: position 211,901,122 of record NC_138772.1, on the reverse strand, counting down.
TTGTCAATATTTTACCTTGGTTAAAACTCATTCACAATAACCTTCATAGTGTGTTCATTACATTATATATCGAATATATATCACCAATCATACTAAGTAATAATCACCATCTCTTACTCAAACCCAACTATACGTTTTCAGTGAGCATTCATTATTGTCCTATCTTTTCCTTGAAACTTGGTCACATCAGCGTTATACAGAACCTGTCTGGTCAACTTACTTTGTTTAAACAACTTCCATTTCAAAAGAATGCACAGTTTTTATCAGTGGGTGGGGCTGTCTCGCTTTCCACGCCCAGTGGGCTGGAATGGAAAGACTAAAGGTTTTAAATAATTATAATAGTAATGGCTGCTTTTTGAAATCTAAAGGGCGTTAGCTTCAGTCAATTAATTTGTCTCTTTGTTTCCAATTAATCTTAAAGTTACACAAGACAAAGAAACTAATTTAACTAGGATCTTATATCTGTCAATACTTAAAACTTCCCTTACCTTTCAAAGCATTTGAACATCACATATTACATTATATTACTCATTTCTCATATTCAAAACTCTCCTACTTTCACAATCAGACATCTAAAAGAGCAGAATTCCTTCGGTCCTGCATCTCTCCCTCCCTCCTTTTCCAAAGGGAGGGGGAGGATTCTTCAGACGCTGTCTCCTAACATGAAACTCTCACACACAAGTAGTAAAGCTTGATTCCAACCAATCAGTAATGCTTACAAAGATACCATACACACTCTGTCTGAATTCAGATAACATTGTCACATGTACAACAGAAACCTCAAAATGCATTCAATCATCTGCAACAAACATTTTCTCATCAGGGACCCAAATATTTACCATGCTCCCTCTTAATAAAAGACTAACATAACTGTATTACTGTCAAAAAAGAACCTTCGGCATCCTTCCACTGTCATGGTTAGACAGAAATCACCTGCTTGACCATTAATTCACATTCTACCTGCAGATTTGTCATAAAGGTTTGGATACAAAGTGATTTCATAGCAACATTAGTATTCAACCCTGCTGCCTTCTAGACCTTCATGAATCCCCTCGTTGTAGAAGTTCAGCTACCTCTTCTAGCTTGTCTGCTACATACATTTACCGTGGGGAGAAAAGACTTGTCTATAAACACTCTACTCATCTCTGTCCCTAGTTCCGCTCACATGTGTTTTCATCATTGCATTCAGGATCCTTGCTTAGACAACAATTTATATTTCCCATTCCTAAACTTTCAAATATTTAACGTGCACGGAAAGGATTTATTATACGGTCAGTCCTTACCCTGACCGGTCACTACATACCTCTTGGTCACAAACCACCTACCAAGATTCCGCATGCAAGACTAAATAGCCAGCCACAAAACATGTCTCCTGGTCACTTTGTCCTACCAATATACTTCTTGGTCACAAAAACCTACCAAGATGTGTTTGGTCACCGTTTCCTACCAGAATACAACATATTCTTGTCACTGAACTATCCCAATGGGAAATATAAATGTAGTCACTTACCGAATCCCCTTGTTCTTCCTCACCGATCTTCCTTGAAACCGACTCCGGACGAATTCCGTCCTGGTGGAGACGACTGGCCTCTTTTAACAGTCAACATAGGACTGGAGGTCTTGTAAGACGATCCTTGGCATCTCACCTCAGATCTTTTGCAGTCGTCCCAGCAGAACTTCTATCGTCCAGCAGTGGTATCTAGGCCAACGCACCAAAATGTAAGAGTTGGAAAAACTCAGATTCGGTGATTTTGGAAAACAAGAGGAATTGGTTTATTTACATGCGCATGGAGATATATACAGAGTTCAGTCACAGCCTGCCCCGTGCATACAAATCTACCCAGACAATAGGGTTTGCACTTTTTATAGTGATGAATATTTGAGGTCTAGGTGTGTTCTGGGCTGGTCCAAGGTGTAACAATACATTTCCATCCAATCAATGTCCACTTCTCTTAACTGGCAATGTAACGGTTACTTCAACTTTCCCATCCTTTAGCTGTTATCTCTCCGGTCAGAGCTAGTTCTGGAAATTGGTCCTGGAATGTAGCATCTTGCTTCCTTATCTCTCAAGGTTTTCTCTGTAGGAACAAGACACATAAACTCTCTTTTCATGCATGCGAGGGGGATGGGGGCCTCTATCACTAGAAATAGGTTCATCATAAAGCATCACTCTAACTGTAATTTACGTAAAGTATAACTTCTATCTACATTTCTAGGTCTACATTTCTAGGTTCATATATACATTACTTCAGCTGCATTTATGAAAGATTCTTCCAACAAAGTCTCACACATGTGGTATCGCCATACTCGGAAGGAGTAGCAGAATGTATTTTTGGGTGTAATTTTTGCTGTGTACATGCTATGTGTTAGAAATAGCTTATAAATTGACAACTTTGTGGGGGAAAAAAAGAAGAAAAATTTATTTTCTTCATTTTCCCAAGAATTGTGGGAAAAAATTACAACTTCAAAAAACCCACCATGCCTCTTACTAAATACCTTGGACTGTCTACTTTACAAAAAGGGGTCATTTGGGTGGTATTTGTACTGTCCTGACATTTCAGGGCCTCAAGAAAGGAGATGGGCCGTCAGTACATCTGGTGTGATCAATTTTCAGTAATTGGTACCATTGCATATATCACAAAAAAAAAAAACCCCAGTTGTGATCAAATACCACCAAAAGAAAGCTCTATTTGTGTGAAAAAAATGATAAAAATTTTGTTTGGTTACAGTGTAGCATGACTGAGCAATTGTCATTCAAAGTGTGAGAGTGCTGAAAGCTGAAAATTGGTCTGGGCAGGAAGGGTGTCTAACTGCTCTGTATGGAAGCGGTTAAATACCACATGCCTGGAAAATAAAAGGTTTTTTTTTTTTTTTCAAAAATCATACTTGCTTATGTAGATGCAGCCTTAGTCCTCTCCTGCTGGCTCGAAGACTTAGAACCAAGCGATCAAAGACTGCAGATCGCTCAGTTCTCAGAGCTCCGTGAGCAGAGAGTTGGTGACTGTCGGCCAACTGACTCTTTGCTCTACCCCCCTGGACTGTGCTGTTTGTGGTCCCAACAGAGCAGAGTTCAGATGCGATGTGCAGATATATAGATATAGATATAGATATAGAAGATATACAGGTCCCTCTCAAAAAATTAGCATATTGTGATAAAGTTCATTATTTTCTGTAATGTACTGATAAACATTAGACTTTCGTGTATTTTAGATTCATTACACACAACTGAAGTAGTGCAAGCCTTTTATTGTTTTAATATTGATTTTGGCATACAGCTCATGAAAAACCCAAATTCCTATCTCAAAAAATTAGCATATTTCATCCGACCAATAAAAAAAGTTTTTAATACAAAAAAAGTCAACCTTCAAATAATTATGTTCAGTTATGCACTCAATACTTGGTCGGGAATCCTTTTGCAGAAATTACTGCTTCAATGCGGCGTGGCATGGAGGCAATCAGCCTGTGGCACTGCTGGCTGAGGTGTTATGGAGGCCCAGGATGCTTCGATAGCGGCCTTGAGCTCATCCAGAGTGTTGGGTCTTGCGTCTCTCAACTTTCTCTTCACAACATCACACAGATTCTCTATGGGGTTCAGGTCAGGAGAGTTGGCAGGCCAATTGAGCACAGTAATACCATGGTCAGTAAACCATTTACCAGTGGTTTTGGCACTGTGAGCAGGTGCCAGGTCGTGCTGAAAAATGAAATCTTCATCTCCATAAAGCTTTTCAGCAGATGGAAGCATGAAGTGCTCCAAAATCTCCTGATAGCTAGCTGCATTGACCCTGCCCTTGATAAAACACAGTGGACCAACACCAGCAGCTGACATGGCACCCCAGACCATCACTGACTGTGGGTACTTGACACTGGACTTCAGGCATTTTGGCATTTCCCTCTCCCCAGTCTTCCTCCAGACTCTGGCACCTTGATTTCCGAATGACAGGCAAAATTTGCTTTCATCTGAAAAAAGTAATTTGGACCACTGAGCAACAGTCCAGTGCTGCTTCTCTGTAGCCCAGGTCAGGCGCTTCTGCCGCGGTTTCTGGTTCAAAAGTGGCTTGACCTGGGGAATGCGGCACCTGTAGCCCATTTCCTGCATTTGCCTGTACACGGTGGCTCTAGATGTTTCTACTCCAGACTCAGTCCACTGCTTCCACAGGTCCCCCAAGGTCTGGAATCGGTCCTTCTACACAATCTTCCTCAGGGTCTGGTCACCTCTTCTCGTTGTGCAGCGTTTTCTGCCACACTTTTTCCTTCCCACAGACTTCCCACTGAGGTGCCTTCATACAGCACTCTGGGAACAGCCTATTCATTCAGAAATGTCTTTGTGTCTTACCCTCTTGCTTGAGGGTGTCAATGATGGCCTTCTGGACAGCAGTCAGGTCGGCAGTCTTACCCATGATTGCGGTTTTGAGTAATGAACCAGGCTGGGAGTTTTTAAAAGCCTCCGGAATCTTTTGCAGGTGTTTATAGTTAGTTGATTCAGATGATTAGGTTAATGGCTCGTTTAGAGAACCTTTTCATGATATGCAAATTTTTTGAGATAGGAATTTTGGGTTTTCATGAGCTGTTTGCCAAAGTCATCAATATTAAAACAATAAAAGGCTTGCACTACTTCAGTTGTGTGTAATGAATCTAAAATATATGAAAGTCTAATGTTTATCAGTACATTACAGAAAATAATGAACTTTATCACAATATGCTAATTTTTTGAGAGGGACCTGTGTGTGTGTGTTTGTGTATATATATATATATATATATATATATATATATATATAATATGTAACAGATCCCCAATACTTGGACCAAGTATTTCGATCTTAGGTCTCCAGACACTCACGTGATGCAGTGACCTGGCCCCTCAATTCCCCCCAAACATTAGCCTAAGCTCAATGAAGGGTAAAACAAGACACTTCACCTACTCACTTCCAATATATACAGTTTTAGGTGCTTGATTACATCATGCAAATGTATTGTATACAGAACATAATTAACATACCTGGCCATCTGGACAGAAACAGGTGAATGACATTGCAGGCTCAGACAGGATTAACATTATCATAATTGACTCCACAAACAACCAGCCCAAACATAGCTGAATACACTTTCCTAGAAATGTGAACACACTTAACCTCTAAACAGATGAAAGCAGAAGACGTAGGCTCTCAGACTGCCCGTCTCCATTTTCGACACACCTTATTATAACACTCAATACACATCCCCACAGTAGACATCATTAGCATCTCTTTAGTCTCTCAATGTGTGGAGAAGTCCTCTGCGGCAACAGGCCGCTTTAGGCCTGTAACATTGATCCCAGTCTGAGTCTGTATCTTGGGGTGACATGGATTTGAGTCCAAAGCAACACTACTCCCATGGTCCTCCAGCATATACCCCCACACAGAGGTGCACTCCCCTACAAGCCAGGGCCCGTAGTCTGTGGGCAGGAGGCTGGCCTCCACACTCCTCCAATAGCCCATGGCACTTGTCACACTAATATATATATGCACCCTCCAAGGTAGGTGCTAGGTAAAGTATAGTCTTACCAGCAGGGCCATGATTTTCAGCTAGGCTTGTATGTGTTCCCAGGTGTGCCTGTTGTGTTGGGAAGTCTCCCCATTGTGTCCCAATGAGGGCTCTCATTGGGCAGTGGAGGAAACCTGACCAATAGCACACCTGGGCTTGTATCCATCCTGGAAGGGCAGATTCTGCCACAGAGCATTCTGGGAAGGGGTATAAGTCTGTGGGGAGCACATGATTCTTTGACAGGAAGCAGAGTCCTAGGAGAGAGGCGATAGGTGTCTCTCCTCCTATCAGGAGGAATCAGGTGTCTCAGGCAGCTTGCCTGAGGGGACACAGGGCTGAGCTGCAGGAGAGGATCCAGTGTGCTGAGGACCAGTGGAGCTGTGAGGGGTCGAGTTTCAGGAAAGCATTCCCAGTCACGAGTACTGTAAACTGCCCCTGGGGGTCTGCCTAGCAGAGGGGGCCCCTGTGGAGAAGGTCAGAGGGATCCAGGAGCTAGCTGGTGCAGGAGCAAAATAAAGGGGGTGCCAGTGGTTGGGCCCTGAAGTGCAGAGTGTACAGTGCAGTGTTTACAGTGTTAAGAGTTGCTGCAGCATTACAAGAGATTACCTCGGTCAGTGAAGACTACAGGGAGTGCTTTAAAGGACTTTTGAGCTGTGAGGAAGTGTCAGAAGTCAAGTTTAAGTTCACCGACAGTGAGTCAGATTCTCGAGCGCCTATGGGCGTTGACCGGCATTCAGCCAGCGTCAAGCCAGCCCTTAAAGGCATTTTTCTCATTTCACCCTTTCAGGACGGCCTACATATGAGAGATTGTGGCTCCACCCTACAGGAAACAACTAATTTGCAGCTGTTAAAAAGGTCCCACCCATCCTTGAGCTTCAGTTCAGTTGTGTTTCCAACCTTACACCGGAACGTTTGTTTTTTTTCTCTGACCTGAAGGCAAAGGAGTGTCTGATAGGTACCCCTGTAAGACCGGTACGGACGGCCTATGAGAGGTTCCTCCCTATCTGTGTCCTGGAAACAGGAACTTACAGGTCGCCAAACATGTCGGGTAGTCGGTTACCTTAAGGAGAAGGTCCCTCCATACCTGTTGTCTCTGCAGGAAGAGTCTCTTCCATTGCTCCTCTATTGCTGGACGGTAAGAATTTCGAATTTCCCGCCAAAGAGCGTGCCTCAAGCCTCGCTGTGAAGACCGGAAGTGTCGGTCAGAAGAGGAGGAGTGAGCAGTACCTGGAAGGAAGCTCGAGAGGGAGGAGACGCCGGATCCACAAGCACTCATGGCAGAATTTCCGGCTACAAAGGGGCTGAAACACCCCAAAGAGACTCGAACAACCGCACTTCCCACAGAGGAGAAAGCAGCAGTGCAGGTGGCTGTAGGAAACTCAGAAAAACCGGGTAAGTGACTACAGCGGTGGCGGGGCCGACTGCTGTCTATAGGAGACAGTCATGACTTTTTTTTTTTTCTGATTGAGCAGCTGCAGTTAGACTAAATATGTCTGTTGCAAACAAATGTTTTCTCTTCTTGTGTCTATGCACAGGTCTTCCAGCTACACAGGAGGCCCCTGCCAGACCAGACCCCCATCTAACACCAGCACTAACATGACTAGAAAGTGTGGTAACTGTGGGGATAAGTTGTCGAGGTCTTAAAGCCATTGTGCCATACATGTATTAATAAATTGGCAGGGCAAGAAGCATCTGTTTTAATGAAAGGTTTCCTTAAATCAATGCAGAATGAGATGTTGGCTACTATTCAGTCATTTAGGACTGCAGCAGCTATCACTCAGACCCTAACACAGACAGAGGAAATATCAAGGGATAGTTTATCCTCCCAGGATAGTGTGTGGTCAAGAGGACCCTCTTCTCTCTTGTCAGCTTGTCAGGATCCCAACCCATTCCCTCGTCACAAATTAGGGAGGAGGAGGATCCAGGGGAAGGCACCAGTCACTTTAGATCCCCATCCAGTTCAGACAAGGAGTCAAACAGTGACAATGAGAAGGAAAGGGATAGTTTCAAAAGAAACAAGAGTCTCTTTCCTTTAGAGTGTATGGAGGGTCTCCTTAAAGTGGTGCATGCCACTGAAGGGATCCCAACTCCGGTCAAAGAGTCTTCCATTAAGGATAAAGTGTACAAGGGCTTGGGAAGAGCCCAGTACAGAGCAATTCCCATCCACCAGTCTTTAAAGGACATGATTGACCAGTAATGGAAATTTCCTATGAATGCCTTATCCAGACCAAAAAACTGGAAAAGAAGGTATCCTTTTGAGGAACAGGAATTGGAGCAGTTAATAAAAAGCCCTAAACTAGACGCTCCTCTGGCCCAGCTATCAAAGAGGTCAGATTTGTCCTTTGAAAATGCTGGTCACATTAAAGGTGTCATGGATCTCAAGATCGAATCCTTACTAAAAAAAGGCTTTGGGGGGTGTGGCCGGATCGGGCATGTGAGCAGACCTAGCTCACGGAGCTCCCACAAATAACCCTGCAAAAGCATCCTTTCCCGGCCGGAATACCTGAGATTGTGGTCTGATCCTTCTCAGGGAAGTGCCCTGAGTCTGTCGCTGCCTCTAGATCCCGGATGAGAGCCGGGTAGCCTGAGGTCCAGGTTCGTGGGGAGAGCTCCGCTCCGCCGGATTAACATCGGCCGCCATCCTGCCTCTATCGCCCATCATCGGGCTCCAGCTCGCCTAGGGGGGACTCTCACTCATCCCAGCTGCCTATCCCTGGTTGTATTTTCCGCGAGGGACCACGCTCCGCGGTGATCCGAACTGCGGCCTAGTTCACAGCAGAAGCCGCGGCCTTTCCTACGGCGGGTGCCCGATCGCGGAGGTGCCTTGGCGGAAGTGACTTTGGTGAGCAGCTGTACATACCCCCTTTGGCCTGCTGCTTGCCCTGACCTGTCCTTTGACCCACACGGACTCTGCATGTCCCGATCGGGCGCAGCAATGACCCGAGGGAGCAAGCAAAAGGATAGCCCTGTCCCTGGCTCAGCCAGTCAGGATGGAACCGGCATAGGAACTCCGCAGCAATCATCTCGCGGCCCTGAAAAGCAGGACACGGGCACAAAACCCAAAACAGTGCGCACAGGGGGAAAAGACAGTGCTGGCGACATCCTGCTGTACGCTAAGAAACTTTGTGACCTCCCGGGACCTACTGATGTGGTGTCTGCACCCTCGGCTGGAGCTCAGGTACTCGGGGACGTTCAACAGGGCACAGGGGATTTGGAGGCGCCTGAGCAGTCTGAGTTCAGTGATGGGCTGGAGGGTGACGTGTTGACGGGGACTCAGCCCACCTTGAGTCGCATTCTTCAGGCTGTACAGCAATGCACGGCATCGGTGAACACTGTCAAGGACAGACTGGGGGGTCTCACGGAGGAGGTAGCCCTTTTGCGCCAGGATTTACAAAAAATGCGGGAACGCACCACAGCTGCAGAAAGTCGCATCTGTGACTTGGAGGACCAGATGCCCACTTTAATAACAGAATCCAGGGAAACGGCCAGGCAGGCTCAGGCTAACAGGGATAAGACGGATGTCATCGAGAACCGCCTGCGTAGAAATAATGTTCGTATCGTGGGGCTACCTGAGAAGGTGGAGGGCAGGGACCCCACGGACTTTGTTGAACACTGGCTATGCGAAATTTTCGGGCGTGAGTCCTTTTCTCCTTTATACGCGGTGGAACGTGCACACCGTGTTCCTACCAGGGCGCTGCCTGGTAATGCTCCCAGGCCCATGCTCGCCAAGATTTTACATTACCGGGACAGGGAGAAGGTGCTACGTCTTGCCCGTGAAAAGGGAGATATCAGATACAATGGAGCCAGGGTGTCCTTTTACCCAGACTTTTCAGCGGATGTACAAAAACAACGGGCTAAATTTCTTGACGTGAAGAAACGTCTCCGTCGAATTGGCCTGGTGTATGCTATGCTGTACCCTGCCCGTCTGAGAGTTACAGCGGAAGGCAGGGCGCATTTCTTTGCCACAGCTGCGGATGCGGCGAGCTGGTTGGATGTTCACGAGCCGGCTCTCGGTCGCAGGAGGAGGGATGAGCCTGGAGAGTGATAGGGATTTCTTCAGTGACCGCATCTATCGGAAGTGGGGCTATTCCACATTTTGCGCGTGCTCTTGCACGCTGTCTGTTTTTGACCCGGCCGGGGACGTTCACCGTGAAAGATTCGGAATCTACAGCTCCGACTATGGCAAGTGTTGACGAGCGAAGATGTGTTTTTATACGGCTCTGCTTTGGGGCCTGCTTCTATGTTTGCACCGTTGTGCATGTTGGCCGGGTGGCTCCCTTCTAGACGGTAGGGCTGCGGTCGAACCCGTCTGGAGTGAGCCGCCAGTTTTCCGACAGTTCTTTGTCAGGGTGCCGTTGTGCCTTGACCTACTGAGTTTCAGTTTCACTGACTTTTGTTTTTTCGTTTTTGGGAAGATTCACGCTACCTGTCTCACTGGACAATGTCAAGCTGTCACATCTCCACACCAGAACTCCTCAGAGGACCTTCTCTGTCTTTGCCTTGGTTGCCTTGGAGGGGGCCCCCGGTCTTCTCTCAGCCATTTTTGTATTTTTTTCACATGGAGGGGGTACCGGTAGTCTCTTGGAATGTTCGAGGCCTGGGCTGCCCACTCAAGCGGGCTATGGTGGCCCACCAGCTACGAAAGTACCACCCGGCCATTATTGCTCTGCAGGAGACTCACCTGGTGGGGGACTCTGTTGGGTGCCTTCGGTATGCATGGGTGGGATGGGGCTATCACTCCACCCACTCCTCATATTCCAGGGGGGTCAGTGTGCTGATTCACAAGTCACTGGCCTTTCGGGAACTGGGGGTCAAGGTGGACTCTGTTCATACATTGCGTGCTTTTTCAGGTTATGTGTGTTATAGCGATAGTGTACATTCCGCCCCCATTCTCCTCTGAGGTGCTCAGGGAATTCCTTCAATTTACTATGGACAAGGTTGGACTGCCATTGTTTGTTATGGGGGACTTTAATGGGGTGCTGGACCCTGCCAGGGACAGACACCCTCCACCGCCCTCCGGGGGAGCAGCCAGAAGTACAGCTCTCTCCCGCTTTTTGACGGAGATGGATTGGTCTGAGGTGTGGCGCCTTAGAAACCCTGACACGGTGCAGTTCTCATGCTTCTCCAAAACACACTCTGCATTGTCACGTATAGACTTATGTGTGGGTACCAGGGAGGCCGTGGCCATGGTGGAGGACATTGAGTATGCCCGTAGGGGGATCTCGGACCACTCCCCGCTGGTGGTCAAATTGCAGGTTCGCCCTCGGGTGGACTTGCGTAGAGCTCCCTGGCGTTTGAATGCCTTCTGGCTGAAACTATTTCCGCCGGATAATAACATTCCAGCAGCCATAGCAAACTTTTTTGAGGAGCATGACCACTTCGGGGATGTGCTCCTGATGTGGGAGGCTTTTAAGAGCTTTCTCCGCGGGGCCCTCATTGCTAACGTTAAGAAAATCAAGACAGAGTCTAAATGCTTTGAGGAACAACTGTCCCAGTGCGCACAGCGGCTGGAGCAGGAATACTTGAACAACCCCACGGATGTTACGAGGGCGGCATGGCTCTCGGCCCAGTCGGTGTGGGTTGGGGAGGTTCGCTCCAAGGCGGACAAAAAGCGTTTTTTTGCCAAAACGGCCTTTTATGAAGAAGGGGAACGCACGGGCCGTATGCTGTCAAGAATGGTGGGGACACGCCCCTCGGTTCCTCCCATAGGGGCTCTCCGGTTGCCAGATGGTGCTTTGGTTAACAAGCAGGATGAAATTATGGCTGAGCTGGTGAGGTTTTACAGGGACCTTTACTCCTCGCGGGCTCGCTGTGGCCCGGAAGAGCTGCGGGACTTTTTAGGTGCCACTCCTCTACCGCAGTTGACGGAGGAACAGCGGCTTCAGCTTGAGGCCCCGATTACGGAACAGGAGTTGTTGGAAGCGGTGGCCCTCTCTCCGGGATCTAAGGCTCCTGGAGATGATGGCCTTCCTGCTGAAATTTACCAAAATTACTCTGGGTTGTTATTGCCAAGATTATTGGAGGTGTTCCAGAGGGCAAGGGAGGTGGGGACCCTTCCGGAGTCTATGACCAGGGCTAGCATCATATTATTACTTAAACCAGATAAGTCTCCTACGGACCCGGAATCTTACAGACCCATCTCTCTGCTCCAGGCGGATGTCAAGTTACTGGCTAAAGTTTTGGCACGTAGAGTTAACAAAGTCATAACACACATCATTCATGAAGACCAGGCGGGCTTTATGCCCAATAGATCTATGGCCCTTAACTTGCGTCGCCTGTTTGTAGCAATTCAGACGCCGGCGGATAACGCGGGGGAGAGGGCACTGCTGTCCTTGGATGCCAATAAGGCATTTGACAGCGTGGAGTGGGGTTATCTCTGGGCGACCATGGAATCCTTTGGTTTTGGCCCTATATTCCTATCATGGGTGAAGTTACTGTATTCTCAACCAACTGCTACCATTAGGGAGGGAGGCAGGGTCTCCGCAAGCTTTTCACTGGGAAGGGGGACGAGACAGGGGTGCCCGCTATCACCCCTATTATTTGCCATAGCGATAGAGCCCCTTGCGGCGCGTATAAGAGCTCAGCAATCCATCACGGGGTTCCGGTATGGACCATATGAGGATAAAGTCCTGCTCTACGCGGATGATATGCTCCTGACGCTGGGTGACACCGATGCTTCCCTGCGATCGGTCATGGCAGTTATTACGGAGTTCGGTCGGTTTTCCGGACTCACTATAAACTGGTCCAAATCGGCCCTCTTGCAACTGGATAGGACCGATGTCCCCTCCCTGGGTCCACATTGCCCGGTCCCCTTGGTCCAGCAGTTTAAATACCTGGGGGTCATGGTCTCGGCGGACCCGACCCAGTATAGCTTGCTCAATATTAGCCCCCTTCTCACCAGGTTTCGGGACAAAATCAGGACTTGGAACAAACTCTGGCTATCACTAGCCGGTAGGGTAAACCTTATAAAGATGGTATTGATGCCGCAATTGTTATATTTCCTCCATAATTCTCCTATCGTCATTCCACTGAAAACTTTTCGCATAGTTAACACTCTTTTCCGGACCCTTATGTGGAAAGGTAAAGCAGCTAGAGTACGTATGGAGCAGCTACAGAAGCCTCGTGATGGGGGGGGGGGGGGGGCCTTGCCCTTCCTAACCCGTGGTTGTACTATTTGGCATCACAGCTGCAACATCTGGTGGGGGCGGTATCCGGGTCGCGTACTGGCGCGGCACTGACAGTTATGCAGTGGTTTGTTGGCGCGCACGGGGTGCCGGAGGGACTTGAGGCGCAACTTTTTTCTAAACCTAATAAGCGCTTCCCGACATATAGATTACTACAAAAAATATGGGACAAAACTAAACAAATTCAGCGAGCATTGGGCTATACTAACTTCAGCCCGCTTTGGGACAATAAGACTTATCCGGAATTACGTAAGGTGGACCAGGCTGACAGGTGGCGAGTGTATGGGGTGACACACCTTACACATGTGGTGCGGGAGGGGTCCTTGCTGACCTTTGAACAGCTTCAGGATCGCTTCTCGCTCCCGGACACTATGAGGTTTTATTATTTCCAATTACGGCACGCATGGCGGGCACAGGCAGCTATGGGACAGCTTTTCCTGTCCCCAACCCCTGTTTTCTTCCTTATGCAACAATTTACGGACACCAAGGGATTCATATCAGGCTGCTATGCCTCTCTTCTGGGATTTTTCCTGGAAAGGTATCCGAGCCAGGCTTGTGACCGCTGGAGCATGGATGTGGGAGAGATCCCGGGGGAACAGTGGGAGGAGGCCTTGGAGGCAGTTCGTAGCTGCTCTCTCAATGCCTCACACCAGGTGTCGCAGCTTTACATCCTGCTAAGAGTGCATCACACTCCCCTGAAACTTTATGCCATGGGTCTTCGTGGCGATGACCTCTGTGGACGATGCCGCAGAGAGGTGGGGGACTTGGTTCACTTGATGTGGAGATGTCCAAAGCTGCACAGATACTGGTCCACGGTGCTATCTGCCATTAATGGAACTCTGGGGTGGATATCCCTAGGGATCCCAGACAGTGCATTTTGGGGATACTGGAAGCGGTAGTGGAAGATAAGTTTCTGCGAGAGGCAGCTATTCGGGCACTTTTTCAGGCCCGTTTACTGATCCTGAGACACTGGATAGCGCAGGAGCCACCTACATATAGGATGTGGCTGGAACAGATGGCTTCTACTTTACGTATGGAGAAGGTTATCTACCAGCATAGGGGGGTGCCTCAGAAATTTTCTAAGGTATGGGGTGTGTGGCTGAACAGCCCGGGCATGGCCCCTGATGATCTTATTCTGGAACGTTTGTTAATGTAATCCCTTGAGAGACTTATATGCTCAATCTTGACTCGGGTGAGTGGGGCGGGGGAGCTTCCGGCACTTATATTTTACAATGTTTTGTGTTTATCGCACTGTACTTAACCGTGATAACCTTGGGGGGAATATGGCATGGTGTGGATTGTGTATTGTTTATGGTTTGAAGCTGCCATCCGACAGTTTTTCTTTCTGATTGTCATGGTGTGAATTTTTCTCAATAAAGCTTTTCTTGATTTAAAAAAAAAGGCTTTGGCTTCTAACTCATATAATATGACTACAGCTCTAGCAGATACCTGTATGGCCAGAAATGTAGATTTGTGGATCAAGGAATTGTCAAAACATATCTCTAAAATGGAGGGAACACAAGACTTATTAGATTCATTATCTGTGATTGGGAAAGCAGTGTCTTAGCAGACACAGCAGTAGAGTCAATATTAGCCTCTGCAAGAACAGCAGCTCTGATGAATTCTGCTAGGAGGGCAGTTTGGGTCAAAGCATGGGAAGGAGTTATATCTTCCAAGTTGAGACTTTGCGCATTACCTTTTGAAGGGTCTTTTTTGTTTGGCTCTGGGCTGGATGATGTTTTATCCAGATCCTCAGAGAAGGGGAAAAAATTCCCTACTAAGAGGAAGGACAAGTTGGGGAGGTATTCCTTTCGGAACTTCCAAGACAGAAACCAACAAAGGCCTTTCAGGGGGCAAACCAGGAGAGGTGGTCCGGCAAAGGGAAAACAAGGAGCTAACTTGCTGTTCCTTAAACCTGGACCCAATCCTAAAGAGACCAAGTGACGCCAGCGTCGGGGTAGGGGGCAGGTTAGCCCATTTCATTTCCCAATGGGAAAACATCTCAACCAGCCCCTATATTCTCCAGATCATCCGGGAAGGTTACCGACTGGAGTTTTCCTCTCAGCCAGTGACAGAAATAACAATGACATATCCCTCAAGAGTAAAACAAAAGAAGAAAGCACTGCTAGAAGGTATTCAAGAGTTAGCATAACAGAGGGTGATTACACCTGCACCATTAAGTCAGGTATTCCAAGGCTTTTACTCCCACATATTTGTGGTACCAAAGCCCTCAGGAAAATTCCGGCTAGCCATAAACCTCAAAAATTAAACAAATTTCTAATATACAAGAAGTTCTCTATGGAGAACATTTATGCGGTCAGAAAAAAATCTGTTTCAGAACATCTCTTTATGACCACACTGGATCTAAGGGATGCTTACCTGCATGTCCCAATTTGTCCGGAACATCAAGCATTCCTCAGATTCACAGTAGTGACGGAAGAAGGAACTGCACACTGGCAGTTCAGAGCTTTTCCCTTTGGCTTGGCAGCCAGTCCAAGGATCTTTACGAAGATCTTGGCAGAAGTAGTAGGCCATCTTCATCTTCAGGGCCTAAGTTTGATCCCTTATCTGCACGATATGTTGATCTTTGCAAGATCAGCAAAACAGGCCACGGCAGACACCCAAAAAGTGATGTCAGTCCTACAGACGGTAGAGTGGCTGATGAATGTGGAGAAATCCTCAATAGAGCCAGCACAGGTTCAAGTCTATCTGGGGTAAAAGATAGATTCCAGAGTAAAGAGACTTTTTCTCCCAGAGAAAAAGGTGGAAAAAGTAGTCTCGGCGGTGGAAAATGTCTGTTCTCATCCTCGGTGTTCCTGGAGACAGATCATGAGGATTTTGGGTCTGATGACAGCTTGTATCCCAGCTGTAGAGTGGGCCAAATTACACTCATGACACCTCCAATTTTTCCACCTGCTCTCTTGGAACAAGAAACAAGAGTCCCTAGACGAAAAAATTACGCTCTCCCCGCAAGTAATATCCCTAAAATGGTGGACAGTTCTCAAAAATCTGAGGGAAGGGGCGACTTTGGGGTCAAGAGCAACCCCGAAAGATCACCACGGATGCAAATTCCAAGGGGTGGGGAGCTCATCTTGAATGAGCTCATGCCCAGGGCACCTGGGATATACAGATAAGTCAGGCCTCATCCAACTACAGAAAGCTGAAAGCGGTGGGAGAAGCAATAAGAGCATTCGAAAAGGACATTTCAGGGAAAAGTCCAAATCCATTCAGACAATGCTACAACAGTAGCTTACTTGAATCATCAAGGGGGGACCAGATCGAACACCCTGTTAAAGTTAGCTCAGGAGACACTGGGCTGGGCAGAAAAGAGAGTGATTTCTCTATCGGCAGTGCATATAAAAGGGAAGGACAACTGGGAAGTGAACTTCCTCAGTCGCCATTCCATCAAGCAGACAGAATGGCAACTGAATCCCAGAATATTTCAACTTCTAGTTCAAAAGTTTGGTCAGCCGGAAGTGGATATGTTTGCCACTTGGCAGAACAAAAAAGTAAGCCGGTTCTTCTCCCTGACACAACAAAAGGGTATGTTGGGCTTGGATGCTCTAGCACAGCCATGGCACTTCAGGCTAGTCTATGCTTTTCCTCCTCAAAATCCGATTCCAAGAGTTCTACAGAGACTCAGTGGATGGCCGCAACTACGTCTCATCTTGATTGCCCCTTGGTGGCCAAAGATAACGTGGTTCGTGACTCTGGTATCCCGATCAGTGACAGCTCCTTGGAAACTACCTGAGGTTCCGGATCTGTTACTACAAGGGCCTCTTATTCACCCCAGACCACAGTTTTTTTCAGTTAGCAGCCTGGGTAGTGAGCGCCAAATCCTAAAGGGAAAAGGTTGTTCAGATAAGGTCATTGATACCCTCCTAAGTAGAAAACAAGTTACTGGGAAAATGTATTCCAAAATTTGGAAAGAATTCTGTACTTGGCAGAGTCAGAAGAAGAATTCCTCTGCCTCGATCCCCATTATCCTGGAATTTTTACAGGATGGAGTAGATAAGGGGGTGGCAGTTAACACCCTTAGAGTACAGGTAGCGGCACTTTCTGTTTTCTCAGATAAAAGTCTGGAGCTGTTAAAAGATTTTTGTTAGCTCGGGGAAGAGCGACCCCGATTTAATAGGGCTAATGTTCCAGTATGGAACTTAACTCAAGTACTAGAGACGTTATCTAGTGAACCCTTTGAACCTTTGGTTAAGGTTAATCTGAATATTTTGTCAATTAAGTTAACTTTTCTGTTGGCAATTACCACAGCCAGAAGAGTGGGAGATTTACAAAGTTTGTCCATAAAGGAGCCCTTTATGCTAATTCTCTAAGACAGAGTGATTCTTAGACCAGATCCCCTGTACCTACCCAAAGTAGTTTCCTCTTTTCACAGAAAACAAGAGATGGTCCTGCCATCATTTTGTGAAAAGCCTAGGTGTGCAAAGGAATGAACATTCCATTGCCTGGATGTAAAAAGGTGTCTTCTCACCTATTTGGAAAGAACCAAAGGATTTAGGTCTAGTCACCTGTTGGTTCTACATTCTGGACCAAGAAAGGGATTGCAAGCATCAAAACCCTCGATCTCTAGGTGGATTAAGCAAGCCATTAGTAAGTCTTATAAGGTGTCAGGTATCCCCACACCAGCAAATCTAAAGGCACATTCCACAAGGGGCATGGCAACATCCTGGGCCGAAGGAGCCGGAGCATCCTGGGAACAGATCCACCATGCAGCCACCTGGTCCAGTCAAGATACCTTCCTAAAGCACTATCGTGTGGAAGTACTGTCTCAACAAGTCCTTGCCTTTGGCAGAAAGGTTTTACAGGCAGTGGTCCCGCCCTAAGGAAGGCCAATATGGATTCCTTTATCATCCTTTCATATGTAGGCCGTCCTGGAAGGGTGAAATGAGAACTTACTGTTGGTGTCCGGTAACGGCCTTTCTATTAACCCTTCCAGGACGGCCGGCCTACTTCCCCCCCCAGAGGTGGTGGTGAGTTAAATGTGTGTATGTATGTGTGTATATATATATATATATATATATATATATATATATATATATATATATATATCTGTATGTTCTTGAATAACTGTGTCCCTTGAAAGTTTGGTTGGAAAGTTACTTTTCTATTACTGAAGCTCAAAGATGGGTGGGACCTTGTTAACAGCTGCAAATTAGTTGTTTCCTGTAGGGTGGAGCCACAATCTCTCATATGTAGGCCTTCCTGGAAGGGTTAATAGAAAGGCCGCTACCGGTACACTAACGGTAAGTTTTCTTCAAATGTCCCAATTTGTACCTAGTTGAGCCAGAGGAGTATCCCACTCATTCCCTTCTCCCATCCCCATATAAAATAAACAAAAACAACCAAAGACGCCGGACTGGTCATTGTCTCAGATCTCACACTTGAGCAATCAGCTTAAATGTGCTGTTGGTGTTAATGGTAACCATGGCAGACTCACATCAGGCCCAATGCCTGGAAATATTGCTACATATATAATCATTTAAAAAAAATGTTTCTGCTGTACGCTTTAAAGTTCTTTCTCTTCCACCATGCCCTCAGTTATGCTGTTTCCTCCAGTATGGAGCCATTACAGGCAACTTTTGTAGTGGGGACTATGCTCTCTCCATGGTGGGGGGGGGGGGGGGGTCTGACCCAGGGTTTTTTTCTGATCTTCTGACCATTCCAGCTACTCCCTCCTGTTGGATGATGGGGGTGTTGCAGTGCCTTTTTTTCCCTCACCAGCCCAGGGGAGCAATGGCCAGCCGGGTTGTCTGTGCCTGTGTGCCCAAAGCTGAATGGAGTTATTTGGGCTGGTGTCATGCAGCCCTGGACTTACAAGGTGGTTCCTTCAGTGCAGGGAAGCCGCTATAGTGGTGGAGGCTTGCCACATGTGAAGTCCGGGCCCTGGCCACTCCACATTCTCAGAATTCCGCTGCACTGTGCAACATGGAAAAAGCGGAAACTGCTGGCTGCTACGGCGGAAGTAGGTGCCTCATCTCATGCACTAGCCAGGCCCAGGTAAGGGGGGTACATTGGTGCCTTTCGGTTATCCTTACTATTGGGCTTTTTTGTGTGTGGTTTATTGTGACTTCCTCTCTGGGAGTCAGGGTGATGGAAGCCTGCTGCTGAAGTGCGCTACAGCTGGGGGGCTGCTCTGCACTGGTGAAGGTTCTCGGAGCTCCTTCCTCTCTCCTCTATTTGCAGTTGTTTAACCTTGCATGGGGAGCTTGAGTGGTCACATGACGGGTGTGGGTCAATTCGTGCTGGAGCCCACTTAAAATGGGATTGTATTTGTTCACCTGTGTTATTGTTTAAGGTTGAAGCAAATAGAGCTCTCCTGTTAAAGGGAAGTGCCCTTCCTAGAAAAAGCCACTTAAAGTAGAACTACAAGCAAAACTTATTTTGTATAGAGTAAGGGGGGGGGGGGGGTTATAAATGCAGTCAGATATTTTTTGCCATCTGTCCCATTGCCGAGATTTTCCATCACTTCCTGTCCGATAGCCAAACAAGAAGTGAGAAGAAATCCCTGCAGATTGAGGGATTTCCTTGGGGATGACGAGGTCCCCAGAACTAGAGTCCCCATTGGAATATTTCCCCTCTATTTCTTTTATGGGGACAACCCAAACTTTGTGTGTTTTTTTTTTTTTTTTTTTTACTCACTGGTGCTCCAGGGCCTTCAAAAGTGTGATGGGTTGTAATGAAATTAGATGTGTAATTAATGCTCCTAGAACGCCTAAGGGTGCTACTTGGATGTTGGGCCTCTGTATGTCGCCAGGCTGTGTAAAAGTCTCACACATGTGGTATTGCCATACTCCAGAGGAGTAACATAATGTATTTTGGGGTGTAACGTTTGCTATGTACATGCTATGTGTTAGGAATATCTTATAAATTTACAACTTTGTGTAAAAAAAAAATACATTTTAATTTTCTTTCCACATTTTTCCAAAAACTTGTGTAAAAAAGACATGTTCAAAAGACTCATGCCTCATAGAATATACATTGGGGTGTTTTCTTTTCAAAATGGGGTCATGTGGGTAATTAGATTGTCCTGGTGCTCCAGGGCCTTCAAAAGTGTGTTAGGTCGTTAGGATATTATGTGTGAAACTTATGAAATTATATGTGTAATTTATGCTCCTAGAACACCTGACAGTGCCCCTTGCATGTTAGGACTCTGTATGTGGCCAGGCTGTTTAAAAGCCTCACTCTTGGTATTGCCATATTCAGGAGGAGTAGCAGAATGTATTTCGGGGTGTAATTGCAAGTATGCATATATTGTGTGTGAGAAATAACTTGTTATTATGACAATCTTGTGTAAAAATAAAGTATTTTCCCAAGAATTGTGGGAAAATATTACAACTTCAAAAAACTCACCATGCCTCTTACTAAATACCCTGGAATGTCTACTTTCCAAAAAGGGGTAATTTGGGGGGTATTTGTACTGTCCTGACATTTCAGGGCCTCAATAAATGCGATAGACCGACGGTACATCAGGTGTGATTAGGCGTGATCAATTTTCAATGATTGGCACAATAGCTTGTAGACTTTAACTTTCACACAGACTAAATAATATCCACTAATTTGGGTTATTTTTTACCAAAGATATATAGTAGTATAAATTTTGGCCCAAATTTATGAAAAAAAAATCACTTATTTGCAAAATGTTATAATAGAAAGTAAAACAAAATGTTTTTTTTTTTTTCAAAATTTTCGCTTGTATCACAAAAATATATAAATTACTCAGTGGTGATTAAATACCACCAAAAGAAAGCTCGATTTGTGTGAAAAAAAAGAGAAACATTTGGGTACAGCGTTGCATGACTGAGTAACATTCAAAGCTGAAAATTGGTCTGGGCAGGAAGGGGGTGAAAGTGCCTTGTACTGAAGTAGTTAACCAAGAGTTGCTTGCTCAATATTACTTCTGTAACTTGACCATCTAAGACTAAAATGCTGTCTTATAGTGCATGAAAATGTTTAAATGCAAACAAAGAAATGCATGTTCTTTTTTTGGTTGGCTATAATTTGATGTGTCAAGGCTTCTTCCTTTTTCTTCTACTGGAGACTGCTGATTTTCTAGAGAAACTAAAACTGGCTATAGATGGATCACGATTCAAGCAGTTCAGCAGGGACTGGGCCGCATTTTCAATTAATCTATGGCTGTTCCCATTCCAGAAATGTAGATCTGATGATAGACTTCTCTCGAGCCAGCTTGTAGTTCCTTTCAATAAGCACTGCTTAGTGTATTCTGACAGAGGAGGAATCTCCCCGCTGTCAAATACATTACAATTGGAAGGATGTCTCTTACCACCTGTTGTGGAAATTATTGGGGCTTGGAGCATTGAAATTTGCTGCAATGAAAAGCGCACTTGTGGATATTAATATGTGCCAAACGCCATTAATCCCTTGTATTGAAAAGTACAATGTGCAGCTCTTTTGTATAAAGTTAGCCCATCGCACTCGGCGACAAAGGAACCGTCACGTTGGGTCATATCGATGCCATCTGAAGGGTCTCTCTGTGTCTGAGTGTGTGTGTGAAAGTCTCTGAGCCCTCCAGAGCAGCGCTAGGTTTATTTACAGCAAGTGAACAAAAGGAAGGGGGTTACAAGGGAGTGGCTTCAAGACAACCAATCAGACATGTATACATTCATTTCAAATAGTTTTTATTGTAATTTTTGTCATACAACAAGGGAAAACAAGCAGGTTTGCAAAACATGTGTAACAGGTAAAACTGTGAAGAATTCAATCATCAATATCTTTCCAGATCTTATCAGCTCAGATAGCACATAACATCTACAATATCGGCAGGTGAAAAGTACAATGCATTATACCTACATCTTCACCACTCACAACAGCTAATGAAAAAACAAGTGCGCCATCTAGTGATCAACTTAGATTATACATCAAAATTCGAACTAAACCATTGACACCAGGGGTGCCATTTCTTTCTTTCTTTCTTTCTTTATGGTAATGCTCGCTAAAGGGGGACATAATCAGTTCATATGTGTAGTGCAATTGGGTGGTACGGACAATGTCTAGCAATGATGGGGGTTGGATGGTGTTCCATTTCCTAGTGATGCTTAATCTTGTTGCCAGGAGTATATTCAATACTATTTTGCGGAGTTGCAGCGGTATTTTTTCTATTGTCAGATTAAGTAGACCTAGCTCTGGGGAGGGGTCTAGGGGTATTTGAGTAATTTTTGAGAGCAAAAAGGCTTCAGACCATAGGGCTCGTATGGACGGGCAATCCCACAGTATATGTTTGGTACCCTGCTGACCACACTCTCGCCAACATGTTGGGGGGGGGGGGGTGTTGTCATCGAATTTTGCTATGATATGCGGTGTGAGATACCATCTCAAGGATATCTTTAGATGCAATTCCCTGACAGAAGCGCTCAGGGAGGCTTTACAACCTGAGGTTAGGGCCAGGGACCACTGATGCTTGGAAAAAACTGTGCCCAAATCTCCTTCCCATTTAAGTAGGGGGGGGGGGGGGAGTCTTGGTCAGGACGTTCTTCTCACCGACGACGGGATAAATTGTAGATATGCCCTTGGCTTTCGACAAAGTGGATGTGAGGTAATCCCAAATTTTCTTCGGGAGGGGAGCTCTGAGCTGTGGGTTTTGTGTCAGGCAGGACTTAATTTGGATGTAACGGTACCATTCCGTTGTGGGAATGTGATATTCCGACACTAACTGTGAGAAGGGTTTAAGGACTCTGAGATTATACAGGGCATCTAAGGTGGTACAGCCATGGAGTATCCACCGGTTGAGGAGATCGTGGTAAGTGAGGTGTTTCCATCTAGAGTGTGTCAAATGTAGCCAAGCCGAGACCGATGCTCTGATGGTCGGCGATATGTGTTCTGGAAGTTTGTCCCCTATGTTCCTACTGCATAACCATGATGAGAGGTCCTTTTGAGGGGTTTGGTCTCTTTCCAGTGCTCCCCAGAGGCTGTCTGGGGTTCGCTGGAACCAAGTGCGCACCTGGGAGATTATGGAGGATGTGTAATAATCTTCCAGGTCAGGCATGGAGGCACCTCCGGCTTCCCTGGATTTCAGTAAGATCCCTTTAGCACACCGAGACCGTTTTGTCTTGCCACAGATAACAGGACCGCATTGTCTGTAGTGAACGCACGAATGACTTGGGGACGGGGATAGGTAGCGACCTGAATAGGTGCCGAAGTTTGGGCAATGTGCACATCTTAAAAGCAGCCAGGTGTCCCGACCACGCAAGTTCAAATTTTGCCAAAGATTGCAGTTCCGTGGTCAAGTGGCTCTTGAAGGGAGAGAAATTAGCTTGAAAAAGTAGGGATGTGGATTTGGTAAGCGTAATGCCCAGATAGGTAATACCCGCATCTGCCCATTTGTACGGGAGTGACCAATTGAGAAGGTTTCTGGTTGTTCCCATCTACACCTAAATCAAGTATATGGGATTTGGCCTCATTTACCTTGTATAGTGAAACTTCTCCGAACGCTGTAAGGATATCCTTCGTGGAAGTGAGGTGACGGGGTTCGATACCATCAGGATAACCTAAGCAAACAAGCTGATGCGGTTCTCCTGAGAGCCGATAATTATGCCCGTGATGCCGGGGTCCGTTCGGATTTTATGGGGCAGAGGTTCTATGGCCATATTAAAGACCAGGGGGGAGAGTGGGCATCCCTGCCGCGTCCCATTAGTAATATGGAAAGGTGAGGAAAGGGAGGCATCAACAAGTACTCGGGCTGATGGATGAGAATAGAGCGCTAGTATAGCTGCATGCATTCTGCCGTTTATACCAAATCTGCGGAGCCTCTCCTGAAGGTACCCCCAGTGCACTCTATCGAATGCCTTATCTGCATCCAGTGACAGGAGCAGAGAAGGCATTTTAGAATCATTTGCATTGTGAATAATGTTAATGAGGCGTCTGGTTGCGTCTGCGGATTGTCTACCTAAGGTGAAACCCGATTGATCCTTGTGGATAAGCTGTTGGGAGGATGGGCATTCGTCTATTGGCTACCATTTTGGCATAGATTTTTGTCTGAATTGAGTAAGGAGATGGGATGGAAATTTTGCGGAGTGATTGGTTCTTACTCGGCTTGGGGAGGGTGATGATAGTGGCCTCAAGCATTTCCGTTGGGAATGAAGAGGATGTGGTGGCATCGTTAAACATGCACAGGTGGGGAGCTAGGACATCCTTTAGAGCTTTATAATAGTCATTAATCAAGCCATCCGGGCCTGGGGATTTCGCAGTCGGTAGGGACGCTATGGCTTCACAAACCTCCTCTACCGTGAAGGGGGTGTTAAGTTGTGCAGATTGTGCGGGAGTGAGGGTAGGAAGGGAGATGCTGTCTAGAAAGTTTTTGATGTGGTCAGGAGTAGGCGACGTAGACTGGGAGTCTTTAAGATTGTACAAAGATTTGTAGTAGCTACTAAAGGCATTGGCCATGTCTCTGGGGTCATAGAGCTGCTCGTTTTGTGTGGGGGTGAATGATATATTTAATTTTGTTTTTAAGACATTGCCCTTTAAGTCTGGTGGCTAATAATTTGCCTGCCTTGTTGTTGGTGGCATAATAAGTGGCCTTAATTTTTCGGAGATTGCGTTCGTTCGTGTCAAGGAGATGTGATCTAAGTTCCTGCCTAAGTGATAAGAGCTTGATTTTGAGGTCTGCGGAGGGGCTAGTTTGGTTTTGAGCTTCCGGAGAGGTGATGTCGCGGGTGAGTTTGTCTACAATGTGCAAGCGTTTTCTGTTTGTTCTACGCTGCAGTTGGATCAGAACCCCTCTACTGAATGCCTTATGGGCATTCCAGAGAGTCGCGGACTCAGATACCGACCCCTGGTTATCTTTAAAAAAATCAGAAATGGAGTGTTTTAGAAAATCTACATTTTCTGGGATCTTAAGAATTCCAGCATTTGCTCTCCAAGGTTTTTGCGAAGATGTTTTAGAAGACAGCAAAAGTACAACGCTCACTGGGGCGTAGTCAGACCACGTAATTGGGGCTATCTGAGTCCACTGCTTTCTGGAGAATCGACATATCAGATAAAATAACATCAATACGTGAATAAGTATTATGCACTACTGAATGGTGGGCGAATTCCCGGTCAGAGGGATGGTGGCACCTCCAAATGTCGTAGAGGTAGTTTCTATGGATAAACCCTTGCAGGGATTGATGACATTTGGTGGTGGCTGAAATGTCCACGGTTCTATCCGGGGGTAGGTTAACCACTTTACTACCAGTCACGTAACCTCTACGTCATCAGACTTTGCGGGGTTATACCGGGATGATGCCTCTAGCTAGAGGCATCATCCCGGTACCGTTGTTTGAAGCCGACGGTCGGCTTTCCGTCGGTAACGATCGATGCGGCTCGGGAGCCGCTCGATCGTTACCCGGGGGGGCGGGAGGCCTTCCGCGGCTTTGCTCGGGGCTACCGTCCCACCGGGAGCCCCGAGCACCCAGCCGGCACGTCCGCCGGCTGGATGGAGTCCCGATGAATGCCGGAAACGGCATCGATCGGGTCTCCGATGACGTAACCCGGAGGCGGCGTCCATGACGTCACGTCCGGGTTACTGTGCTGCAAAAGGCGGCAGATTTGAAAAACGGCTGTATGCAAAAATGCAGTTTTCGGCGTTTTGCATACAGGGAAGTGTAGTGGAGGGGTCTAGGGTCTTTTAGACCCTCGATCCCTCCATAAAGAGTACCTGTCACGACATATTGCTGTCACCAGGGATGTTTACATTGCTTGTGACAGCAATAAAAGTGATCAGATTTTTTTTTTTTTAAAAACCTGTAATAAAGTTTAAAAAAAAAGAAAAAATAAATAGGAAAAAAAAAAAAAAAAAAAATTTAGCCGTCCCCGTCACCGTTAGCTCGCGCACAAAAAAAAAACGTATACGCAAGTCGAGCCGCAAATGAAATCGCTGTTCAAACCACACATGTGAGGTATCGCCGCGATCGCCAGAGCGTGGGCAATAATTAAAAAAAAAGAGCTACACTCTAACTCTAAACTGGTAACCGTTAAATAAATTTAAAGCGTCGCAGATTGAGATCTCTATTGACCGTAGTTTGTCGCCATCCCACGGGGGGGCGCAATTTTAAACCGTAACATGTTTGGTATCTATTTACTCGGCGTGACATCATCTTTCACAATATACAAAAAAAATGGGCTAACTTTACTGTTTAGTATTTTTTAAATGCAGTGAAATGTGATTTTTCAAATTTTTTCCAAAAAAATGGCGTTTTAAAGACCGCTGCGCAAATACCGCGTGACAAAAAATTTTGCAATGACTGACATTTTATTCTCCAGAGTCTTTGCTAAAAAAATATATATAATGTTTGGGGGTTCTAAGTAGTTTTCTAGGAAAAAATACTGGTTTTAACTTGTGAACAAAAAGTGTCCGAAATAGGGCTGGGGCTAAAGTGGTTAAAGTCACCACATAGCACTAGGGGACCTTTTGAACTGCACAAATTTTTTCATAATTCGATTCAGAAAGCAAATTTGATGGACGTTGGGGGCATAAACAGAAACTAAAGTCACTGTAAAGCCATTAATAGAACAGACAATGATGAGTTATCTACCGTTGGTGTCTGTTACTGACGACATTAGATCAAAGTCCAGATCTTTGTGAACGGCCAATAGGACACCCTTCCTCTTCTTGGAACAGGAGGATGTGAATACTGTAGGGTAGTCTCTATGGGAGCAGGTAGGAGCATGCTGATCAAAAAATGAGTCTCTTGGGCACAAACTACATCTGCTTTGTGCTTGATGGCAGTGCGCCACAGCGAAGCTTGCTTGGCCAGATGGTTGAGGCCATTGGCGTTCAGGAATAAGATTTTAACTGTCATAAGTGAGTGTCAGAGTGTGCGATAAGTCGTTACTCACGGAACCGTAAGCAGTCTTTTGGAAATTTAAAGAATGAGTGACGAGCTGTTGACCGTCTAGGCATGCTCCAGGGTGGCTGTAGAGTGTGCTGGCGGATCTGGAGAGCTTAAGGAAATTCCAATAGGTCCTGGAAGGAGGCATAGCGTTGCTTGGGAGCATAACATCTGTTACACCTGCAGAAGGGGGAAAAAGAGGACAACACAAAACAAATCAAGACAACAAGGGAACATAAAATCAGGTGGAAACCATGGGCTGGTGTAGCCGTTTCCAAATGGGGGTAAAAACAGTTCAGTAGCCAAATGGGCTAAATGCCTCAGGACAGGCTGGATTCAGAACAGGACCCAATGATGAAGAGGTAAAAAAAGATAAAAAAAAAATAGGATGCACGAGTCCAGACTTCAAGTGTCCCTTGCGGAGCATTGAGGCAGGGAATGCCATTGAGGGGGAACTCTGCTCGGGGATTTTTTCGCTCCCGGGGGGGAACCGGATCAGGGATGATGCCCCAAGAATTTAACAGGGATATGCCTCTTTCAAGCGTGGTGACTGTGTATGATTCTCCATTCCTCTCCACTAAGATCTTGCAAGGGTGTTTCCACTTGTACGGCAGGTTGTGGTTGTGCAGTGCTTTGGTAATGGTGGAAAGTTGTCTGCGCATATCTAGGGTATGCTTAGAGAGGTCCGCAAAGATTTGTACAGCTGAGTAAGGGGTCAGGGAGAGTGCCCAGGGATCTAGCTTTGGTTAAGATGGATTCCTTAGTTTGGTAGAAGTGCACACGTAGCAATGTGTCGCGGGGCACATGCTGAGGGAGGAAAGGGGCTTTGGGACCCTGTGAATACGGTCAACCGTCAGCTCCAGGGGAGACGCTCCAGGCAATATAGCTAAGAAAAGGTCCGGATTTTAAGGTTATTTCTTCTGGAGCGATCCTCCAGATCTGCGATTTTTGCTTTGATCCAGTGTCGCTTATCCACATGTTCTTCATGTGCCTCTACCAAATCATTCAGTGGTCACAATCTCTGATATGGAGTATTCTACAGTGTGTACCCTGTCCCCTAGGGAGTGGACTTCTGCTGAGAATTTGTTAGCAAGTGTCACTGTTGGTGATTTCCTTTATGCCCAACCTAGATACCTTAAGTGTATATATAATAAGTCCCTGACTTATGGTCTGTTCTATGTAAAAGAAAAGCAGAGCTCTGGAGAATACTTTATCCTGTTCAAAAAAACACATGCAACCAGTGTTCAGTCAAAAGCATTCTTAACTTTATTTGGAGCGGGGTAAGTCTTATACAGAAAATCCACAGGAAATACAATTGGGAGGGGGGAGAGTGCTCTCAGAAGTTAAACAATGGGTTAATACAGAATGTTCGTTAGAAATTGCAAAATATGCCTTGTCTAGACCCTAAGACTTAGTATAACTAAAGAGGAAGTTAATGTGCGATAAAGAATGTATCTTTAGCTAAGGTGTGAAAACATGGGGGACATGGGGTGATTTATGAGTTTCCTTGGTCTTTGTAACTAAAGCCTTAAAGCAATCTTAAATGAAATAACTCATTTTAAGTCAGAGCTGCATTTAAAATGGCGTGACACAGGTCAAGCTAGAAAATGGTTGCAAGTAACTAGTTAGAGGTCCTGTCATTCCCCTTCAATCCCCTCTAGAAAATCATAATTTCATATGCATGATTTTCCTTCCTATCATTTATACAGTGTCATCAGAGGACACAAGGTCTCTCTGGAAAGGGACAGCAGGTTAGGCGACAATGTCCTTGGCTTCCTTAGTATAATCAAATAAGGACCTAAACCTGCCCACCTAAATGGTAGACTTGGCTTTAGAACTTGACATATTCCTGATAATCAAAAGGGGTTTGGGTTTGTTGCCTCAGCACACCTTGTCCAGCTGTTAGAAATGTGTCAACATTTTCAGCATCTCTGTTAAAATACAAACTTACATAAGATCCCCCTCTGCTAGCTGAGTCTGGGTTCTTTGTGGTTTTAGCGATTAGGCACATAATAAGCTTAAAACATGCATATAAAAATAATAGAAAAAGTAAAATCATTGCAATCATCATAGCAATGTCTTTTAACCAGGAAAACATCCCTCCAAATCCAAAGCCCCCCATACCTGCAAAGGGGTTCCAGTTTTTAGCAATGTTGCGGGCCTCTTCTTGCAACTTATTGACCTCCTTTCTGTGTTGGGCAATTATGTCATAGTAATTTGGCACTTCCAAAGTGGTATTGTATATCCAAGTGCAACACTCATAGTCCTCCGTATGCTCACAGAGGCCAGTAAGTGCAGCACTCATACTCTCTATAGCTAGATCATGTAATTCTAACTTCTTCCTAATGGCCCTTTGTTCAAGATTTAGCAACTTAATATCATCTGAATTCTTTTCCATGATCTCATCAATGATTCCAGAATAATTCTTTAATTTTTTCATCATATCGATGGACCACCCAGTCCAGGAAGGGAGCCACGCCAGGTCTCCCTTGCTGAACAGATCTCTTTTGATTCTATGTCTTAAGGGATATCTTGGATGTGCACTTGCTTCAAGCATGTGCCCATTGTTGTCATTATCCACAACTCCCATAATTGGGACCACTGAAGCTAAATAACACCACCCTGAGACATGGAGGGGGACCCAGGGGTAACATTCCTTCCCACAACATACATATATACTCTTTCCCAGTGAAAAGGGTCTTTGGGAAATATATTCTTGTAGGCATCTATTCTGTACTGCGGTCACAAGGTGGTCCAGTATTTTTTTGTATGTCTGTAGAGAAATTCTGGTAATTACTCATTATGGTCTTATTTAAACTAGGACTTGATATATCAAACAGAGAACATGATTTTTTCAATGGGACTTGGCAGGAAGTAATATTAAAAATTGACTTTTTGCATATGGAAGGGTTAACACGTGTGTTATTTCCTAGGCTAAAACACCAGTCTGGGAAATGGCTTCTACCATCTACTGGTAAGGTGATATTATTATTACTTGACACATTAGTTAAAGTAGCAGAGGTCTCTTTAAAAAACTGGGTAATATTCAAAGGGACAGCAATAGGAGGGATGCGGGCTGTTTCTGGATGGAGTTTGCTACATATCCAACATTTCTCAAAACCTGACTTCTTTGCATAAGCATATTTAAATTTTGTTAATAGCATTTCACTATGAAAAGTGGGTGGATTCTCATCTACACCATTCTCAATACTCAATTCTCTCTTTGTTCTATTATGTATCTCATATGAAGGGTATGGTCCGCATATACTTCTCATGATACCCAGGTCTTCAGGGTGGTAGATACAGTTAGTAACAGTCCATACAAGGGAAAACACTGAAAATGAAGTCACGAGTATCAGCAGCCATAGTTTGCCTGAGTCCGGTGAAACTTGAAAAGTCATTTTCTACAGGGTCTGGGCAGTCTGCCCCCGTCAGTACCCCCTTTTCTTGACTCTCCTGTTCAAGGTCAGGGCGGTCTTCCCCCGTTAGTACCTCCTTTCTTGCTTCTGGATCTTCCGGCTCAGGTCCTGTCCGTACCAACTTCACTCTAGTGGCATGGATCCATGTAGGGCTGTGTTTGGTCAAAACAGCGGTCCTGGTAACTGCTACCACAGTGGTCTCTGGGCCGTAGGCGAAATCCTTTTGTTTCTTTCCTTTGGGCAGCAGCTTCATCACCACTACGTCTCCTCCTCTGAAGGGATGGGTATTTTCCTGTAAAAAGAAAAGAAAGGTGCAAGCAACTTTTCGTTCCATTCCACTTGATTCTAAGTTTCAATTACTCTTTTCTCAATTCGTCTTTATTTGTGCTATTCATTCTTTCCATTATACCTGAACTCTGCGGATAATCTATTTTCAAGATTTTACTAGTTCCTGGCATATTTTTTTCATGAAAGCTGGAGCATTATTAGAACTGATTCAAAGCAGGCACCCCCATCCAGGAATAATCTCCGTTTGTAGCTTCAATAATGTGTGATCTTTTGTCTTGGAGCAGGATATTAACCACAAAAAACATCCTCTGCTCCCTCTATGGCTGCCTATATATCATGTTGTGGTGTAACACAACCTTTAATACCAGTAGCCCATTTAAAACTGGGGCCTACCTAGGGCAAATGATGTGGCCATCCCTATTACCATCTCACAAGATGCTTTGTGCTATGTTCAGAGTCACTTCAGGCATGCCTTTAGACCTGGACTGCGACCATCTTTGGACAAAAACTATAGGGCAAAGTTTACCACCATACTCCTGGGCAAGTACACCTGTCATGGTCTTTCAATTGTCCCTTGCATAAACACAAAACATTTTTCCATGATTTGGGAGGCCCAGTGCAGGCGCTACAATCATAGCATTTTTCAGATATATAAACGCAGTTAACATTTCTTGTGACATTTCTGGACCTGTGGTTTGTCTCAAAATGTTATTATAGATGGGAGCAGTCCGGATCCATAACAAGCAATGATCCTGTGGGCGGGCAAGACCCACTTCTTATATGACTGACTCTACTATCACCTGTGAGAACAAAACCAAGGTAAACAACACTTTCCTGACACCACTGTCATAATTTCTGTGACACTTTGTGTCCACATACATGTACATTTCAATAAACTCGCTCTGACTGGCCTCCACAGAGTGACTACATATGTCAGATACATATTGTAGCGGGACTGACCTATGAGCAGGTGTCCATCCCCTCTTGCATGGTCTGGAGAACTATAGAGCGGGCAATTGAATTGTCTACTTGACCCTAAGGCATTTCTACACCAGGTCAGTTACCTGGACTGAAAAAAAAGGAACAAAGATGGCTGTGTCTCCTTGACCAATAGGACGCTTTAAAAAAACACACTACTTAAACCAATCACTGTACAGTGGGTAACATCGGATGGTATGGCTGTCAGTAGAGATGGCACATCAGATACCACTTGCATGCTATGATCAGATAAAGAACTAAAAAACTTTTTGGCTTAGTGCCAATTTTTTTTTTTTTTTTTTCCGTGCCATTCTAACAAAAATCTGGCCAGAGGTTCCCCTCTTTTAATAGAGGATACCCATAAAATATAATTTAAAAACTATAATCAGATAAAAAGTTAATCTGATTTGAAACTTTTGGCTCTGTGCCAACAGGGTCCAATGGTCACACTAATTGCGGTTACTCTTTCTGTCCAAAAATAAATTCCATAGCTATGACAGGAATAATGATATGACATTTGAACGCTTTCTTGGCAAGTAGCCAATTTTCAAAATTTTGCAGGAAGGCTCCCCTTCACATAGGGGACCATTTGCAAAATATAATTTTTCATTATCTATAATTCTATAAAAGATAACTTCAAAATATCTTGCCGACAACGGCAATTTGTTTTTTTTTTTTTTAGTAGAATAGTGTTTTTATTCATTATTACTACGCTCATACAAGATGGGCACAAATGTATAAATGGCAAAACTTCTAAAAAATTCTATAAAAATAATTGTATACGTGTAGGAACGCTGAGACCATTTGTTCTACAACTGTTCTGAATTAGGGAACTAATGCAGAAGTGCATTTGCAGCAGTGACCCCCCCCCCCTTTTCCCCTTGTGTAAGGAAATGTACTAGTTTTAAATGTATCTGACACATAAACATTTTCTGCTCGTCTGACATTACGAAGAAAACTACACCTGCCTTGGAGAATTAAACTGTGGGGTGCAGGTGTGGTCAGGGGTATTTGTAAGGTAATATTATTATTATAGGGGGGCCTATTTTGAAAATGTCCTACTCTTTTATTTGCCTCTTCTGATAAGGTCCTTGGAAATGCGCCCTGACAGGCTGCTTTTCTTTAGACAGATCAAAAGAGCCAGCAGCATCGCTCTCTGTTATGGCTTTTTTTTTTTAAAAACCTTACAAAGTTTTAGTAGCCCAATCAGAAACTTGCTGTTTTACAATTAACATGTACTGTGACTTTAAATTAACGACAAATGTTTGAATTCTAAGACTGTGCTACTCAGCAATAACACTTAACTGCCCAAAAACGCCAAATTCTCACCCGTCTTCTGTCTATAGGCAATCGCTGTGGTCTATATCTACGTGTTTAAAGACTTTCACTTTCACTTCTAATAGCTCTACGTAGCTTTTTTCCTATTCTATTGTATTAATACGGGGCATAAATAAACCAATTCTCCCTGCTTTTTCCATGTACTTTATATTACAATTAAACATTTACTAAAAGATTTACTTGTATCCTAATATCTCTAAGACTGGCCACATATGTCCGGACAACTCTTTATCTTACAATTTTCTGTTAGATCCACCACAAACCACATAATAAGAGGTCAAAATTAAACACATTCATTTGTATCCAATTAGGCAGACGTTTGTACTACATAGCTGAAGGTAAATTTCAAGAAGAACTGTACTGAAAATTGTAAGAAAATTGTATCATGTATGGCCAGCATCAGACCTAAACCTTCAGTATAATTTCACAAAACCATAAACAAAATATGTCTCTAAGATTTACACATTCACAAAATCACTTAAATGTATCTGGGTCCTTAGACCCTCTTTATGGTTAAAAACCCTCCTGAAAAGCCATTTGGTGTATGTATATTACACCTTATACTCCCAGGTATAGTGGCTATCAAGAAGGCTTTCCTACCATTATAGACAAACAAACAATAAACATAATAAACATTTATCTTGATTTGTCTGATAACCTACGATCGGTCAGTCAATTTTTACAGTAATAATGAGACTGTCGCTATCAGGAACACTGTGTTATATTAACAGCAGGCGCAATTTTTATAAGTCATATATAATTATAGATACACAGTTTCCATATATGTCAAACCAGTAATATAATACTTTAATACAATATGACAATATTTTCAAATGAAATAACAATATAATCATGTGATCAACAGACTTATCTACTTACCAAATAAGTCTTTTTAGATCAAACAAACAAATTATCTTATACTCTAAATTTTACAGTTTCTATGCGATAGAAAGATATAAGCAAGAAAAGAGGTAGTTGTTTTCTACACAGAACAGACTGACATATAATATCTTTCCCTGAAAGATATTCTGGCTTCCCTGAAGCCTCTTTATATATAAAAAATCCAGAGCGTCTACCCAGAGCCGCTCGATTATCCAACACGCTCCCTGAGCGTTTGGTGTATGGCTCAGAGATCGGAACCAGGGCCAAACGGACAAGTCCCACCGGACAGGCAAACAGATAAAATAAAATATCTCCTTACCCAGACCGGTGAATCCTTGGACCCGTGATGACCGCTCTCTCTCCGACCCCGGACGAAGCCCCGAATATTATTGGTGATTTCCTTTATGCCCAACCTAGATACCTTAAGTGTATATATAATGTCCCTGACATATGGTCTGTTCTATGTAAAAGAAAAGCAGAGCTCTGGAGAATACTTTATCCTGTTCAAAAAAACACATGCAACCAGTGTTCAGTCAAAAGCATTCTTAACTTTATTTGGAGCGGGGTAAGTCTTATACAGAAAATTCACAGGAAATACAATTGGGAGGGGGGAGAGTGCTCTCAGAAGTTAAACAATGGGTTAATACAGAATGTTCGTTAGAAATTGCAAAATATGCCTTGTCTAGACCCTAAGACTTAGTATAACTAAAGAGGAAGTTAATGTGCGATAAAGAATGTATCTTTAGCTAAGGTGTGAAAACATGGGGGACATGGGGTGATTTATGAGTTTCCTTGGTCTTTGTAACTAAAGCCTTAAAGCAATCTTAAATGAAATAACTCATTTTAAGTCAGAGCTGCATTTAACATGGCGTGACACAGGTCAAGCTAGAAAATAGTTGCAAGCAACTAGTTAGAGGTCCTGTCATTCCCCTTCAGTCACAATGTTCGCTTGGAGAGAGGTATGGAGGGCATACATCATTTCCTTGAGAGCTGTGTCCATGATAGGCTGGCCTACTGTGGGAAAGGCCGCAAATGGAGATGTCCCCAGGGAGATGGGCAGTAGAGGGTTACTGGAGCTCCCAGGCTGTGGGGCCTTGTCAGCGCTGTCTAGCCTCATTTTTGACTTAGCTGGGCTCGTGCAGGAAGGGCTGGAGGGAGCAGATGCGAAGGGGGAGAGAGTACCTGACAGCAGGGGTTCAGCCGAGGCAGCGTCCTCTGGCAGGTCAGTGTAGTGCACCCGCTGCTTCCCCGAGGTGCGGGGAAGCAAGCAGTGAGAGATCCTGTCTGTGTCGCTGTGGATGGCGCTGGATGGAGTCGTCTGTCTGCGGAGCAGGAGATCAGGCGTCCATCACTGTCCCGTGCTGGCCACGCCCCCAGACATATATACATTCCAAAGTACAATAGAAAAGAAGAGTCAATGTTTATGTATGAACATCACTGAATGCAGAGACTAACTGCCAGGTGAATAAAGAAAAATGGCTGCTACATAGATTCCCATGCACCCAGCCATGCTAATTCACAAGCATGAACTCATCATATCCTGTTAGTGGATCCTATCAAATATGGTTCATATAAACCCTATTTGATACTGATCATGCTATTCCAGTGAATGGGACTTTATTATATCTGCAAAAGACAATAGCAGCAGTCTTATGTCAGTCATATGGATCAAATATAATAGATGCCAGCCATTAATCCTGGTAAAATGATAAGAATTCCACATCACAAACAAATCTCTGCAGTGAATACTGGTGCTCTCGATGGCGGATATATATTTGTGCGATGGATTTCTCCTTGCCATAAATCAGGCTACAAGTTTTGTGCAATTCCATCTAATGGAAGAGTTCCACTAACAGGTCTTTCCTCAATGCCAGTTAAAGCAATATTCGCATAGTGATTACAGTTATGAGGTACCGGTAAACTGACACTGGGAGACATAATGGCAATTTAACTAAAAATACATCCTAAAGAAATGTCCACATAAATATTAATAAAACTTCCACAACACACCTTACTTGTGTGGATGGGGAAATCTGTTCAGTTTAACAGTTCCATGTATGGCCAGCCTTAAACCATGACATGTATGCAGAAAGACTTGTAACTTCCTTAAACTGGCCATACATGGATCAAAATGTGGCTGGTTCAGCAGGGCCCAGCTGAATTTCGATCCATGTGTGGCCAATGCGGTTTACAGGAGTCATATTCTCGCTCGATCAGTGCAGTAGGCTGCAGAGCTGATGTGTATAGTTGACCACTTAAGCCCCGGAAGATTTTACCCCCTTCCTGACCAGACCCCTTTTATCAACTTGGCACTTTGTGAATTTTAACTGACAATTGTGCGGTCATGCAATGTGGTACCCAAACGAAATTTACGTCCTTTTTTTACCACAAAGCTTTCTTTTGGTATTTGATCACCTCTGCGTTTTTTTTTTTTTTTTTGCGATATTAATAAAAAAAGAGCGAAAATTTTGCAAAATGACATTTTTAACTGTCTTTTAAAAAATATCCAATATACTCAATTTGTCATTTTTTTTGGCCAAAATATATTTAGCTATATGTCTTTGACAGAAAAAATTCAATGAGCGTATTTTTATTGGTTTGCGCAAAAGTTATAGCGTCTACAAACTATGGTGTAAATACTGAAATTTACCCAGCTTTAATTTCTGACTGCCTATCTTATTTCATGAAGTGCTAAAATGGCAGGGCAGTACAAAACCCCCCCCAAACTACCACTTTTTGGAAAGTAGACATCCTAAGGAATGTTCTGAGAGGCATGTGGAGCTCATTGAATATTTCATTTTTTTGTCACAGGTGTTTGAAAAATGACTAAAAAAATATATATTTTTTTTTTTTACACAAAGTGGTCATTGAAATGATATATTGCTCACACATGCCATGGGTATATGTGTAATTACACCCCAAAATATATATTCTGCTGCTTCTTCTGAGTACAGGGATACCACATATGTGAGACTTTTTGGGAGCCTAGCTGTGTACGGGAGCCCGAAAACAAGTCGCCACCATCAGAATTTCGAAGGGTGTACATTTTTCATTGCATTTTCTCACTACCTATAACGGTTTAGGAGGCCCTGAAATGTGAAGATACCACAAACCCCCCCCCCCCCCAAATGACCCCATTTTGGAAGTAGACACCCCAAGCTGTTTGCTGAGAGGCATGGTGAGTCCATGGAATATTTTATTTTGCCACAAGTTTTGGGAAAATTACAATTTTTTTTTTTTTTTTTTACACAACGTTGTCACTAAGATAAATTTCTCACACATGACATGGGTATAGGTGGACTGGCACCTCAAAATACATTCTGATGCTTCTTCTGAGTATGGTGATGCCCCATGTGAGACTTTTTGGGAGCCTAGCTGTGTTCAGGACCGCGAAAACCAATCAACACTCTCAGGTTTTCTAATGGCGTAAATTGTGCATGTCACCTATGCGCTACCTGTCAGTTTTGGAGGCCCTAAAATTCCAAGATAGCACAACCCCCCCCCCCCCCAAATGACCCCATTTTGGAAAGTAGACACCCCAAGCTATTTGCTGAGAGGCATGGTGAGTCCATGGAATCTTTTATATTTTGCCACAAGTTCGGGAAATATATATATATATATATATATATATATATATATATATATATATATATATATATATATATATACATATACATTTTTTTTTTTACACAAAGTTGTCAGTAAATGATATATACTGCTCACACATGCCATGGGTAGATGTGAAATGACACCCCAAAATACATTCTGCTGCTTCTCCTGAGTACAGGGATACCCCATGTGTGAGAGTTTTTTGCAGTCTAGCCGAGTACAGGACCCCGAAAACCAACCCCCACTTTCAGGCTTTCCAAGGGCGTAAATTGTTGATTTCACTCCTGCCTACCTATCACAGTTTCGGGGGCCATGAAATGCCAAGACAGCAAAACCCCCCCCCCCCCCCAAATGACCCCTTTTCGGAAAGTAGACACCCTAAGCTATTTGCAGAGAGGCATGTTGAGTGTTTTGCAGATCTCACTTTTTGTCACAAAGTTTTGGAAATTGAAAAAAGAGGAAAAAAATGCATTTTCCTGTTTTTTCTTCATTTTCCCCCAAAAAATTGCTGCAAAATACTAACCATGCCTCTCAGCAAATAGATCGGAGTGTCTAATTTGCAAAATGGGGTCATTTGGGGGGGGTTTGTGCCATCTTGGCTTTTTATGAGATAGTAAGGAGTGAGATCAACAATTTACACCCTTAGAAAGCCAGAAGGTGCGGATTGGTTTTCCAGGTCCTGTACACGGCTAGACTGCCAAAAAGTCTCACACATGTGGTATCCCTGTACTCAGGAGAAGCAGCAGAATGTATTTTGGGGTGTCTTTTCACATATACCCATGGCATGTGTGAGCAATATATCATTTAGTGACCACTTTCTGTAAAAACAACAAAAAAAAGAAATGATAATTTTCCCGACACTTGTGGCAAAATATAAAATATTCCATGGACTCACCATGCCTCTCAGCAAATAGCTTTGGGTGTCTACTTTTCAAAGGGGTCATTTGGGGGGTGTTTGAACTGTCCCGGCATTTTATGCTCAATCTTCTCCACACATCACCCACTCTTCTAACCACTTGAAAACCAAGCCTTTTCTGTGACTTTTTGTTTACATGAAAAAATATTTTTTTTTACTAGAAAATTACTTTGAACCCCCAAACATTATATATTTATTTAAAGCAGAGGCCCTATAGAATAAAATGGTGGATGTTGCAAAATTTTTGGTCACACGGTATTTGCGCACAGATTTTCCAAACGCAATTTCTGCGAAAAAAATACATTTTTTTTTTTAAATTTATTGCACAAATACACTGTATAATTCAAATTTGTTTGGTAAAAGTTAAAAGATGATCTTATGCCAAGTACATAGATACCAAACGTGACATGCTTTAAAAATTGCGCAAGCCTCTGCAGCGGCAACAAAGTACGTACATTTTTTGAAACCTTTAAAAGTCTTTACAGGTTACCACTTTAGACTTACAGAGGAGGTCTACTGCAAGAATTACTGCACTCAACCTGGCGTTTGCGGCGATACCTCACATGCATGCTGCAATTGCGGTTTACATATGTCACTAGACAAACGCTTGCGTGTGCCATTGCGCGCAAGCACGGGGGGGACAGGGGGGGGGGCTTGATTTTTTTTTATTTTTGTTATTTTGACACCTTTCCTTTCATTTTTTTTAAAATCATTTTTGTTATCTCAGTTCATTTAAATATCCCCTATGATAGCACTCTGTAGTGAAAGGTAATCTTTTTTTAAAAAAATTGGGGTCTTTTAGACTCTAGATCTCTTCTCCTGACCTTAACGCATCTGACCACACCAAAATTGGTGTGATAAAATACTTTCCCAATTTCCCAATGGCCCTGTTTATTTCTGGTGAAACAGAAGTCATGAAATGCTCGTAGCTTCCGGTTTCTTAGGCCATAGAGATGATTGGAGCCATTCTCCTCTCCAATTAAATCTATGGTTAGATAATTGAACCACCGGCTGCATTCTCGGGTTAACCGGTGGGACAGGAGAGCCCGAGAAAAACCGCGGAAGGCGGTGGGGGGGGGGGAGTCCCCTCCAACTGCATGTAAAAGCAGTCTAGCGGCCAATTACCTGCTAGGATTGCTTTTACATGTAAGCCGACCGCTGGCTGTAAAAAACGATACCAAGATGATGCCTAAATCTGCAGGCATCATCCTGGTATAACCACTCAAAGTCCAGCAACGTACCAGTACATTGCTGGTCCTTGTTTGGCATATAGGTTTTTTTTTTTTCATGCAGCCTGTGGGCTGAACGAAAAAAAAGAGAACCTATCAGAAATCAGCACAGGAATAATGCGTAGTATTACTCATCATTAACCGCCCAAACAACCACCCACTGAATTTAATGATGGGTATACACGACACTATCCACGTATACCAAAATAGGATTTTAACTGCAGTGCTGAAATCAGAAAATCACCAAAGCTGCTGCCAGCAAAGGTATCCATATATGCTGAGTGCAAACGCTGTTTGTGTCAGAATATATAAAATCAATATCGTGGCAGCTGACGAGTACCTGCAAGAGAAACAGGTCACAAAAGAATGAACAAACAAAGTACATTTAAAGTACAGTAGGAAGAGTAGAAAAACATATAAAATGACACAACAACAGTTTTTGGAT
Source organism: Pelophylax lessonae (assembly GCF_965119305.1). Lineage (NCBI taxonomy): Eukaryota > Metazoa > Chordata > Amphibia > Anura > Ranidae > Pelophylax > Pelophylax lessonae. The sequence continues at coordinate 211,861,476 of NC_138772.1, read as the reverse complement.
CCTTTTATTTTTCTTTCTAACTGTTGTTCCTTGATTTGGGACTGCGATCTTCCAGCTTGGGTCTCTCAAAATGTCGATGGACATCCAACATCTTTCGAGACCCTGTGTTTGTGTGCCCTACACTGTGTTGTGCTGTACCCTACACTAATACTCCACTAGTGTATGGTAGCGCTCAAAACATTCCCCGATGCAGAGACCAGGTTGGTCAGGACATTTGGGACAATAATAACGTATGTCACGCCTACATCCGCGCCTGCTACAGATACGACACCGTCTTTGGGGTCGTCTTTGGGTAGGGGTACTCGGGAGGACATAAGGAAAATGTCTCTCATGCAGCCGGCTCACTGCATCTGGAAGGGGAAGTTGGGCAGGCATCCCTCCTGGGTACAGGTAGGTAAGGATGATCACTTCCTGGAATTCCCGGAAGGATCCAGTTCGTCCTGACGCCCTATATAGGACAAAGGCGTTCAGCATAGCCAATTGGTAAAGGTAAACAGACACTTTTTTGTACCAGCGTCTGGCTTTACGGGCAACTAAATACGGCGCCAAAAGCTGGTGGTTAAGGTCCACCCCTCCCATATTAAGGTTATATTCGTGGACACAGAGGGGTTTCTCCATAACGCCAGTTGCCTAGGGATTTGGATCGTCGTGTCTGCGAGAAGGGAGGACAGAACATAAACATCCCGTGTATCCTTCCACTTCACCGCAAGCAATTTGTCTGTTTTTAAGCAGGCTCTCGCCCCCCCCCCGACTAAGACGGGAATTTATAAGCCGTTGGGGGAAGCCCCGGCGATTAGGTTGCACGGTGCCACATGCGCCAATTTGTAATTCAGAAAGATGACTAAATAGTGGCACGCTTGTGTAAAAGTTGTCCACGTACAAATGGTACCCCTTTCCGGATAAGGGTGACACTGTGGCAGGCGCCGCACTACAAAGTGCCTTATGTGCTGTGGCATTAGAAGAATTGGATCTCTCTGACTTCAGTCTAACCAGACTGTCTGTTACTCTATAAATTCCTCTACTGGAAAGCAGTAGGTTTAAAGAGCACACCAAACGCTTAAGATATCTTCTTTATTAACTTCAACTTTTCTTCATAGAGAACAGTGACACTTTTGCAGCAGACAGTCCATGTACAACATGTGCTGAATACAGTATAACAAATGGATATATTTCTCTCTCTATTGCTGTTTGAGTTTGTTTGCTTGGGTTTGGTTTTGAGTTGTTAGCGTTGTTTGGTTTTTTTTCGATAGTTTGAATTCGATATAACTTTTGAAGTTTGATTGTTTGGTGGAACTACAAGTGAACACATAACTAGTTCAGTATACAGCTCTAATCGCATTACTAACAATAGGAACATGTATAACTGTTAATTACCTATTTTTGGCCACTATCTTCCATAAAACTGCTCTGTGGATCGGTGTCTATTCAGTTCTCTTGCTCTGTAGTGGAAAATGAGAAGGCTGGCTGAAGCATGAGGCTTCAGAGAAAAAAAAAATGGGTGTAAGGCTGGCTGTGATTGGCCAAGACTGTTGCTGAGTGTGAGATTGGCTGTTATTGGCCACAAACTCCTTATGGGTAATAAAGTTTAACTCTGTGCTTTCTGGTTTCAACTCTGTGTCTGAGCTTACCTTACAGGCATATAAATGAATCTTACAGGCAAATTTCCCTTTGCTTCTGTGAACACAACATACAACTGTTATGTGACATCCAAACATGAAATCACAGTAAATAACTCTGCTTTTGTCTCTCACATATAAACATATGCACTGTATTGAGGTTATTAACAGGTCTAGCTGTATATGCATGTAGGTCATATTAGCAACCTAGGACAGGTTCTAGCTGGCCAGCTACACTCCCACCAAAATTACCTATAATTCTATGTTCTCTATAGTAGGATTTGAACATGAATTTGGGGAATTTTCTATCAGGTTCTCAACTTCCAAGTGTCTTTAACCACTTACAAGTAGAACAACTAACTGCTGTATAGGACGTTCCAACTTGAGTGGAGTAGTGAGACGTTTTCCATTTTTGTCAAGTTTTGAGTCTCCTATTTGTAACAACGCTCTTCTTACTAGTCTGTCTTTATCCTTTTGAACTTCTAGAACTTTAGCCAATTTCCATTGACTTCTAGGTAAATCTTCTTCTTTCACTAATACTATGTCACCAACTTGGACATTTCTTCTGGGTGTTTGCCATTTACTTCTTAGCGTAAGATTGGCTAAGTACTCTTTCCTCCATCTATTCCAAAACTGTTCTGATAGATATTGAACTCTTCGCCATCTCTTTTTAGCATATAAATCCTCTTTGGTGAACTTGCCAGGTGGTGGATGTATGTATTCAGACTTAAGGTGAAGTAGATGGTTGGGAGTTAAAGGTTCCAAACTTGTTGGATCATTGATGTTAACTGTAAGTGGACGACTGTTAACAATAGACATTACTTCATAGAATAGGGTTCGAAGTGAAGCATCATCCATTCTTCCAGAGTTCTTTTTCAACATTGAACGTAACACATTTCTTACAGTTCTGATTTGTCTTTCCCAAACTCCTCCTGTGTGGTTTGCATGTGGAGCATTCATATGAAAGTCACATTGATTCCGTGACAAATACTCAGTTACCTTTTCTTTGTCGATCTCTTTTAGAGCTTTCTTCAATTCATTCCTTGCTCCGACAAAATTGGATCCTTGGTCAGATCTAAGCTCTCTGACAGTACCTCTAATGGCTATGAAACATCTCAAGGCATTGAAGAATGCATCAGTTGACATATCTTCTAACATTTCAAGATGAATTGCTCTGGAGCTGGTGGTGATGGGTTTACACGATCTGTTGGTAGATCTGCCATTCTTTGTTCTTCGGTAGGTCTATGTGCCTTTCTACAAGTTACGCATTTACTGATATACTTTGCAATAACTTTGCTTCCTTTCACTATCCAGTAACCACCTTCTCTCACACAGTTCTGGGTAAAGCTTCTTCCTTGATGCAAGGATTTGTTGTGGTAGTGATCAATAATCAATCTTGTGAAGGTAGAATTTTTGGGTAGAATTGCTGGATGCTTCACTCTGCTGGGTAACAATGCATTTTCCAGTCTCCCTCCCACCTTCAGTATACCATCCTGTAGAACAAGATTAAGCTTGTACAATGGGTGGTTGTTGGGAAGCCTTTTAGGTTCCTAAGTCTCCAACTCTTCACTATAGAATCTCTGTTGAATGAGTCTTATGACTGTTTCTTCAGCTTTCATTCTTTCCTCTACATTCAATGATTCCTTCTTTCTGATTCCCTTTGCCAAACGTTGAATTCGAGCTACTACGTTTATGACTGTATTCCATTTTGAACATCTGGCTAGTCTTTCAAGTATGTCATCTTGACACTTGGCAGCAGTGCTCAATGTTTGTACAACTTTTACTTCTGGATCACCCATGGACAATTCGGTGTAACCTTCACGGGGTATGATCTCCTTTTCCCAAAGGAACTCTGGACCAGTGAACCAATTTGAATTTCTCAATTCTGTTACATTCAGGCCTCTTGAAGCATGATCTGCTGGGTTATGCTTTGTATCAATGTGTTGCTAATGTTCCGGATTTGTCATTTCCCGAATTTTCTGAACTCTGTTGGCGACAAAGACATGGAATCTTCGAGCTTCGTTATTTATGTATCCTAGGACAACTCGTGATTCTGTCCAAAAGTATTCTTCATCTATTTTTAACTCTAATTCTTCTCTCAGAAACTTGCTTACTGATGCTGAAACAGCTGCTGTCAGTTCAAGTCTTGGTATTGTCTGAATACTGGTAGGTGCGACTCTGGTCTTTCCCATAACCAGGGCACAGTGTATTTTTCCTTCTCCAATCACTCTGATGCAGTGGCGGCTGGTGCTCAAAATTTTTGGGGGGCGCAAAAAGAAAAATGTAATAGGTATTGCTTCGCGCCAAAAAACGCAGTAAAAAATTGCGTGACTTTGAAGTCATGGTACAGGCATGGCACAGGTGATGGTATAGGCATGGCACAGATATGGTATAGGCATGTCACAGGTCATGGTACAGGAGATGGTACATGCCCCCTTTCAATGCAGAGACCAGCGTACATGCCCCCTTTCAATGCAGAGACCAGCGTGCGTGCCCCCTTTAATGCAGAGATCAGCGTGCATGCCCCCTTCAATGCAATGAACACTGTGCTGTGCCCCCTTCAATGTAATGAACACTGTGCTGTGCCCCCTTTCAATGCCGAGACCAGCGTGCGTGCCCCCTTCAATGCAATGAACACTGTGCTGTGCCCCCTTCAATGTAATGAACACTGTGCTGTGCCCCCTTTCAATGCCGAGACCAGCGTGCGTGCCCCCTTCAATGCAATGAACACCGTGCTGTGCCCCCTTCAATGTAATGAACACTGTGCTGTGCCCCCTTTCAATGCCGAGACCAGCGTGCGTGCCCACTTCAATGCAATGAACACTGTGCTGTGCCCCCTTCAATGCAATAAACACTGTGCTGTGACCCCCTTCAATGCAATAAACACTGTGCTGTGACCCCCTTCAATGCAATAAACACTGTGCTGTGACCCCCTTCAATGCAATAAACACTGTGTTGTGACCCCCTTCAATGCAATAAACACTGTGCTGTGACCCCCTTCAATGCAATAAACACTGTGCTGTGCCCCCTTCAATGCAATAAACACTGTGCTGTGCCCCCTTCAATGCAATGAACACTGTGCTCCCTTTCAATGCCGAGACCAGCGTGCGTGCCCCCTTCAATGCAATGAACACTGTGCTGTGCCCCTTTCAATGCAATGAACACTGTGCTGTGACCCCTTCAATGCAATGAACAATGTGCTGTGACCCCTTCAATGCAATGAACACTGTGCTGTGACCCCTTCAATGCAATAAACACTGTGCTGTGCCCCCTTCAATGCAATAAACACTGTTGTGCCCCCACAATGCAGAGTTCAGCGTGCGTGCCCCCCTTCAATGCAACTGTGCTGTGCCCCTTCAATGCAATGAACAATGTGCTGTGCCCCCATCAATACAGAGTTCAGCGTGCGTGCCCCTTTCAATGCAGAGCGCCACAGCATTGTCCCCAATAATTGCAGAGTGCCCGCAGCATTGTCCCCAATGATTGCAGAGTGCCCGCAGCATTGTCCCCAATGATTGCAGAGTGCCCGCAGCATTGTACCCCAATGATTGCAGAGTGCCCACAGAATTGTCCCCCAATGATTGCAGAGTGCCCACAGAATTGTCCCCCAATGATTGCAGAGTGCCCACAGAATTGTCCCCCAATGATTGCAGAGTGCCCACAGAATTGTCCCCCCAATGATTGCAGAGTGCCCACAGAATTGTCCCCCCAATGATTGCAGAGTGCCCACAGAATTGTCCCCCCAATGATTGCAGAGTGCCCACAGAATTGTCCCCCCAATGAATGCAGAGTGCCCACAGCATTGTCCCCCCAATGAATGCAGAGTGCCCACAGCATTGTCCCCCCAATGAATGCAGAGTGCCCACAGCATTGTCCCCCCAATGAATGCAGAGTGCCCACAGCATTGTCCCCCCAATGAATGCAGAGTGCCCACAGCATTGTCCCCCCAATGAATGCAGAGTGCCCACAGCATTGTCCCCCCAATGAATGCAGAGCGCCCACAGCATTGTCCCCCCAATGAATGCAGAGCGCCCACAGCATTGTCCCCCCAATGAATGCAGAGCGCCCACAGCATTGTCCCCCCAATGAATGCAGAGCGCCCACAGCATTGTCCCCCCAATGAATGCAGAGCGCCCACAGCATTGTCCCCCCAATGAATGCAGAGCGCCCACAGCATTGTCCCCCCAATGAATGCAGAGCGCCCACAGCATTGTCCCGCCAATGAATGCAGAGCGCCCACAGCATTGTCCCGCCAATGAATGCAGAGCGCCCACAGCATTGTCCCGCCAATGAATGCAGAGCGCCCACAGCATTGTCCCGCCAATGAATGCAGAGCGCCCACAGCATTGTCCCCCCAATGAATGCAGAGCGCCCACAGCATTGTCCCCCCAATGAATGCAGAGCGCCCACAGCATTGTCCCCCCAATGAATGCAGAGCGCCCACAGCATTGTCCCCCCAATGAATGCAGAGCGCCCACAGCATTGTCCCCCCAATGAATGCAGAGCGCCCACAGCATTGTCCCCCCAATGAATGCAGAGCGCCCACAGCATTGTCCCCCCAATGAATGCAGAGCGCCCACAGGTTCTGTCAAAATGAAAGCAGTGAGCCTGGAGGCAGAAGGGCATATCAGGTGGCATAGAAAGTGACTGAAGCAACTAATGGGGGCGCAACAGTGCCTGGACTTGCAGGAAAAAGACGTGACAGCCGGCAGCCTCTAAATGCTCCACCTCTGTTCAGCACCAGAAGAGAAAATAGCAGCTGGCTGGATTTAAAGTCTTCAACAGGAACAGCAAGTGAGCAACTGCCATTTTGTCCTCTGCCCAGCAGCAAACTGCACCACTTACCGGTGGTGGTCTGGACGGATGGATCAGATTCCGGTCCGGTGACTCCGGTCTCCTCTCCGCTCTCTGCCAGTGCCGCCGTCATTCCCGGCTCCCGCCGTTACCGTCCGTCCACTAGTCTCTGACTCGGTGCGGCAGCGTGACTGATGCACGCGACGTGACGTCAGCGGGGTCAGTATGGGGCCATGGGATGTCCTGGATGATGATTGGTCCAGGCTGTAGACTGGACCAATCACAGCCAGGATATCAGAAAGTGGGGGTGTCCAATCGCAAAGACTTGCGCCCAGGTTACGCCCCCAGAGGCAGCCAATCGGCGCCTCTTCTGGGACGTAAACCCCACCCCACCCCCCCCTAGCCACCAGTGCCATCACAGAGGCCGGCGAACCTTATTTTTTTTTTTTACAACTTTATTTGTTCGCTTTGTAATTTTTTTTTTCTTTTTTTTTTTTCTTTTTTTTAGGGGTAGGAGGCGGTGCCCTGGTGCCCCCTATGCACGGGCCGCCACTGCTCTGATGTACGAGCACTGACCATAACCATAACTACTGGCGTCTGAAAAGTGATGAAGTTCTATTTTCTTGTACTCTCCAAAATCATGAGGTACAAAACATCTGGGTATCCGAACTTCTCTTAAATTCTGCAAGTCTCTTATCCAAGCCTCCCACCTTGGCCTCAAATCTTCAGGTATGGGTTCATCCCATCCCAACTTCCGTCTGCATAATTCTTGGAGTATTTCTTTTGCTTTGAGGATCACTGAGGCCAAGAATCCCAATGGCTCATATATAGAAGCCACTGCGGAAAGAATGGGTACGTCTAGTTGCAACTTTCTCTTCAAAGGATAATTCAAAGAAGAGCTCATCATTCTCTACATTCCATCCCAATCCAAGTACATTCTGAACTGGAAGATAATCATAATTGAGATCTACATCCTTCATTGTTGATGCACGTTCAGAGTCACTGATGGATTCCAGTACCTCTCTGTTGTATGAGATGAATTTATGAAGGCACAGATTTCCTCTTGCGCATAACTCTTGGCTTTCTTTTACTAGTTTGATTGCAGATTCTGTGGACTCTAGACTTACAAGACCATCATCTACATAGAAGTTTTTCTTAAGAAAATTTGCTGCTGATGGGCAAACCTCTTCATTTTTGTTGGCCAGGTACTTCATACCATAATTGGCGCAACCTGGAGATGATGCTGCTCCAAACAAGTGTACTTTCATTCTGTATTCTGCTGGCTCTGTATCTCCGTCCTCCCACCATAGAAACCTCAGGAAGTCTCTATCTTCATTCTTCACATGAAACTGGTGGAACATCTTTTCAACGTCACACATGACCGTGACGGGATACTTTCTGAATCTACAGAGTACTCCAGGCAGAGTGTTTGTAAGGTCTGGTCCTTTTAGTAGAAGATCCTTCAATGCAACACCATCATACTTTGCTGAGCAATCAAATACTACTCTAATCTCATCTGGTTTATTTGGGTGGTAAACACCTTGATGTGGCATGTACCACACTTCTCCTTCTTTAGGTTGGTTATTCACCTTCTCTGCATGTCCTTCTTCAAGGATGACTTCCATGAATTTAAAATAATCTTGCTTGAATTTGGGATCTCTTCCCATCTTTTTCTTCAGGCATTTCAATCTTGCTAGGGCAAGATTTCTGTTATTTGGCAGACAAGGTCGTTCTCTAAAGGGTAAGGGCATTTCAAGATAACCTTGTTGATTCTGCTGAATGCTTTCTTCTAGAGTGTGTACAAACATTGTCTTCTTGAGATACTCTTTTCTTCAGAACTTATGTCTGCAAAGTCAGACTCAAGGATCTTGATTACTTTTGCTGAACTTACAGTTGGTAACTCTTGGACGGATATTCGATGACACAATCCTGTCACCTGTCTTGAGTTTGCAATCTGCTGTTTTCCTCCAACAACACCCCATCCTAGATCAGTTCGAACAGCGTAGGGTTCACCCTTTCCTCCTGTGATTACCTCTCGTGGTACCAAAGCTTTGGGACAATCGTAGCCTATCAACAGTCCAAAACCAAACTCCTTCAGCGGGGACATTTCATGTGATATGACAGATAGGTGGTCCCATTTATTGGCTGTTTCACAGGTAGGTATGCAAACTCAATCTAGAGGTATATCGTCTTTCGTATAGGCTGGAGGTAGATTTAATGTGAGGTTTGAATGAAGTCCTCTAACTCTCAATTCTTTGACTCTTTGACTGTTCACTAATGTATCTCTCCCCGTCATTGTGGTGAGTTTGAGCTTCACTGGTTCTGTAGCCACTTGTAATTTCTTGCAGATTTCTTGATCAATGAAGGTAACATTGCTTTGGGCATCCAATAGTGCATAGGCATATACCTTCTTATTCCTCTAAGGATTTGAAATGCACACTGGTACGACAATTGATGTGCCGTTGCTTTCTCCTTCCCTTACTCTGCAAGAGAATACTGATACTTTCTTTTTTTCCTCAGCATCATTAGGTATTGAGGATTCATCCTTCTTTGGACGTTCTTCATGTAGTGGTTTAGGATGGCGTCCTTTGCAAACACTACATGTGGCCCTTTTCTTACACTCCTTAGTAATATGTCCTTTTCTTGGGCATCCAAAACACAGTTGATTATCAAGTACAAATTTTTTCTTTTCATTTGAGGACTTCTCTTTCAATTGTTGGCACTTGTGTATGGAGTGGTTCTCTCCACAGAACATACACTTAAAGGTAGTCTGAGGATTTGTCAGTTCTGTGTCTCTACTGATCCCAGTAGTGACTTTGAACTTGCTCTCGTAGGTATCTAGACCATTTGGTTGCAAATCGTCTAGATACCTAGCTGCTCTTGAACGTCTTATATCTCTCGCAGGCCTTTCTTCTAAGGATTTTAAGGCATAAGATGCTGTTACTGGGTTACATGCTTATTCGTGCTTCCTTATTGACAAACTCAGAGAACTTTTCAAAACTTGAGAAGTCCTTAGATCTAACTGTTCAGTCACATAGCGATTCCACCTAGAAGCCACTCCTTCAGGTAGTTTAGCTAGCATCTTGTGGTTTTCCAGATAGTCGTTCGGTACTTCTAGTCCTCGTACATGTGGGATGGCATTGCTGCATGCTTGCAGGAAGTCACCATACTCTTGGAGTTTGAAATGTTCTTTAGGACCTATCTTAGGCCAGTTATTCAATTTCTCCCTAAAGGCTCTTTGTACTAAGAAAGGATGACCATATCTTGCATTTAACTTTTCCCAAGCTTGCTTGTAGGCTTCTTCGTCTGTTCTATAGAAGTTACCTTCAAGAGCTTTCTTTGCTTCTCCACCAACATATTTCTGAAGGTAGAATAACTTGTCAACTGGCCTGGAGCAATAGTGCTCAATGATCATTTCAAAACTTGCCTTCCACTCTATGAACTTCAGTATGTCTCCTGAAAATACAGCAGGTTCTGGAACGGGCAGTCTTGCTGGGACTGTTCTCTGTCGTCTTGCTGGGACAATAGTTGCAACATTTTCCTGATCATTGCAGTGACATCTAGGAATAGGATCATCCAGTTTTATTTTCTCACCTAGTTCTGAATTGGGTAAGTCTCTCTCTTCGTCTTTCATAGCAGGGATAGAAGGGCACTGACTTTTTCCTTCACTACATACAGGTGATTTCCTTTCATTCCCCTGGGCGTATGAAAGGAAGTAGGAGTCTGCATCTTCACTTAGTACAGATTTGGATTTATGATTACTATTCAGGTCCTCTTCGTGTACTGTCTGGCTTCTATAATCTTGACTTCTTTCAGCCTTTCCAGACTTTCCATTTTAGCTTCCATTTCAGCTTTTCGTAGGCGCTGCGCCTCAATGGCAGATTCCATCTCAATTTCTGCTTTCTTGACAGCAAGTTGTTCGACCAGTTCCTTTCTTTTGGCTATTAAGGTACTTGAGGACTCTGATATGTTACTGGCACTTCTGATAGTGAAGGAAGTCCCACTTGAGATTGTGGTTCCCCCTAAGGACCTAGCATAGTCTCTCATAAAGAGCTCGTTCATTCTCTTTCTTGCCTTAACTTCATCATAGTTAGCTTCAGATGATAGTTCTCTCATGAGCTTTACTAAATCTTTAGTTACTGCAGTACACGTGTCCATGTTCCTTACAATATCCTAGGAAGGTGTCGTGGATGACCCCAGATTGACATATGCTGCCATGAGCTCTGATTCAGATTCTTCTATCGTCTCTACAATATCACTCAAGTTTCCTTTTATACTTTCTTGCTTTAGCCTTCTACGAACATCTTTAATGTATAATTTCCACTTATCATACATTCTGGTGAACTTTTTTCCTTTTTAATGCTGCTTCTTGCTCCACATTTTCCAGCATCTTTGCGGTCGGTTTTCTGATACGTTCTGAACGTCTTAGTTTGTCTGGTTGGGATATATCAGTTTGGAGCAAGACTAATGCTGCATCTGACTTTTACCTCAGACAGGTTCCCTTGCTCTTCACTTTCTAACTTATCTATCCTTGTATCCTCTAACAGTGGCATAGCAATACTAGACTTGGACATTTTTACTCTAAATGCTATAACACTCAATAAGAATATTAAGAAGACTTTCACTTTAAATGCAATAGGTACAGGCAATAAAAATGACTTTCACTTTAAATGCAATAGCAATAGGTGCAGGCAGTAAAACTGACATTCGCATTAAATACTTTAGAGTCCGTGTACTACAACTGCCCCTTGTTTTTTACTTGCAGTCCTTTTATTCCTGAACACGAAAATGTCTTTCTTGTCAAGCCTATTGCAATGATAAGTAATAAAGGAAAGTTCTGACCTTATTCTGAAGAGCAGGATACTGCGATCTGTAGGTTGCTGGAACAAATATCAGTCTTAAAGGAGACTTGTCTTTTCTTGATCTGATGCTCTGCTCTGACTTGCGATGCTCTGCTCTGACTTGCGATGCTCTGCTCTGACTTGCGATGCTCTGCTCTGACTTGCGATGCTCTGCTCTGACTTGCGATGCTCTGCTCTGACTTGCGATGCTCTGCTCTGACTTGCGATGCTCTGCTCTGACTTGCGATGCTCTGCTCTGACTTGGGATGCTATGCTCTGACTTGGGATGCTCTGCTCTGACTTGGGATGCTTTGTGCTGCAGGCTTTGGGCCTAGTGGCGGGAAACTAGCTGGCTGCAGTACGTGGTCTCTCCGTGGGTAGCGGTGCAGGCACTCTAGCTCTGGACTTTGGCCTCCCACCATGCGTCTTTCTCTCTCTAGGAATTGCAGGAGGGTTGGCGCTCTTTCTGTGTCTATCTTGCCTTTGCCGTTCTGCCACTTTAAGAGTCGGCTGCAGTTTGACTAAAACCACACGTTATGGCCTCTATGTAGCTCCGCTGCTCAAATGCGCTCTTTACTCTGCAAGTTGAGGAGCACTATTACTTTGCCCTCAAAGGGCTAAATAGTTCCACTGTGGCAGGCACAGCACTACAATGTGCCTTATGCGCTGTGGCATTAGAAGAATTGGATCTCTCTGACTTCAGTTTAACCAGACTGTCTGTTACTCTATAAATTCCTCTAATACCGTTCTATGGAAAGCAGTAGGTTTAAAGAGAACACCAAACGCTTAAGATATCTTCTTTATTAACTTCAACTTTTCTTCATAGATAACAGTGACACTTTTGCAGCAGACAGTCCATGTACAACATGTGCTGAATACAGTATAACAAATGGTGGATATATTTCTCTCTCTTGCTGTTTGAGTTTGTTTGCTTGGGTTTGGTTTTGAGTTGTTTGGGTTTGTTCGATAGTTTGAATTCAATATAACTTTTGAATTTTGATAGTTTGTTTGGTGGAACTACAAGTGAATACATAACTAGTTCAGTATACAGCTCTAATCACATTACTAACAATAGGAACATGTATAACTGTTACCTATTTTTGGCCACTTGCTTCCATAAAACTGCTCTGTGGATCTGTGTGTATTCAGTTCTCTTGCTCTGTAGTGGAAAATGAGAAGGCTGACCGAAGCATGAGGCTTCAGCGAAAAAAAAAATGGGTGTAAGGCTGGCTGTGATTGGCCAAGACTGTTGCTGAGTGTGAGATTGGCTGTGATTGGCCACAAACTCCTTATGGGTAATAAAGTTTAACTCTGTGCTTTCTGGTTTCAACTCTGCTGTGTCTGAGCTTACCTTACAGGTATATAAATGAATCTTGCAGGCAAATTTCCCTTTGCTTCTGTGAACACAACATACAACTGTTATGTGACATCCAAACATGAAATCACAGTAAATAACTCTGCTTTTGTCTCTCACATATAAACATATGCACTGTATTGAGGTTATTAACAGGTCTAGCTGTATATGCATGTAGGTCATATTAGCAACCTAGGACAGGTTCTAGCTGGCCAGCTACAGACACCAAGTCCCAAACCATCTTGCCACTGCTCCCTATGTAGTCTGGGCAGTTGGGGGGCTCCACACAGCTATCTTTTCCCTCATAGACCCGGAAACTAACTGTATAACCTGTGGCCCTGTCACACAATTTATACAGCTTGACCCCGTACTTGGCACGCTTGCTGGGGAGGTACTGTTTCATAACAAGGCGGCCAGTAAATTTAATCAGGGACTCGTCAACGCAGACAACTTGTTCAGGGGTGAACAAGGCTGCAAAACGCTGATTGAAGTGGTCTATGAGGGGCCGAATTTTGTGGAGCTGATCATATTCAGGACGACAGAGTTCATTGTCGCATGTGGTGAACTGGGCTAGTGGACCAATATAGCCACACTTCACTCTGTTTGGTTATGCCCATGTGGAGGGAAAGGCCCAGAAAGATTTTAAATTCGTAAACCGTTATAGGTTTTCAGCCGAATGGTCTGGCAAGGGGTGAATTTGGGTTGGCGGCGATGAATTGTCGTGCATATAAATTTGATTGATCCACAATAGATCTGTAAAGATCTTCTGTGAAGAACAGCTCAAAAAAGTTCAGGGGCGTAAAACCAGCTGTCTCCACGTGGATTCCAGGTTGGGCAGTGAATGGGGGAAGTACTGGCGCTGTAGAATCAGTGGGTTGCCAATTGGGATATGCCAGCGCATCAGGGAGGGCACTATGGGCTCTACGGGCCTGTCTACAAATACGCGGTGGCTGCGGGCCACTACTTGTGCTAGCCACCGCACCACTTCAACTGCACTTAGGGGACTCGCCACGTCACCAGGTGATACTGCAGTGCTGGTTGTACTAGGTTCATGGTGTACTAGGATGCTGGCGCTTGCCAGGTCACCAGAAGGATGAGCGGCACTAGTAACCACACTCTGCTCCATACGAGCACCCTGCGATTCCTGCATCTCAACTCCAGAATGGGGTCCGGTACGCCTAGGTCTAACAGGGACCCATCTGTCGTCGGAGCTATCTGTCAGGGAGCCGCTGCCGTCATCTGGTTCATATACTGACCCTGATTCTGCCAGTGTAGCTTCCCCATCGCTATCATCTGACAGGGACAGTATATTATATACCTCTTCACCACTGTACCAACGTTTGGCCATTTTGGTAACTAAATTTACCGGTACAGTGGTGCGACTCACAGGTAATAAAAGCACCTGGTTGTTGACTATTTCAAGCGCTACCAAACAAACTGCTAATGCTAGCAGGGATTAGGCCTGACTCTTAACACAGCAGTTTTGTGTGTTGTGTTTTTTTGTAAGTGACGGTAATCTATTGATTACTACACTTGCCTGGGTGAAAGGGTTAAACGCAGGCGCTGGCAGGAAACAGTGCTGACCGTGCAAACACCGTGTTTTGGGAACCCTAAACTATGGGGGCGCTAGTATAGTTCTGATCAGATATTGATCTGTTCAAACACTATACTAGTAATGGAAGTGTATGTGTGCGTATGTGTGTGTGTGTGTGTGGGGTAATCAAGGGGTTATTTCTAACTATGCGCCGGGGGTCTGCGGGGACCCTAAATCTCCTTTGGGATAGAAACTAATTCGCTAGCGCAAACTCAAGTCACAAGCACACTAATACAAAATACAGTAAAAACAGTATATTATGTGTGTATTAGTGTGCAATGTGACAGGGGGGAAGGGGTTAACTGGATGTGATCAGGGGGGGATCAGGGGGTTAAATCTTTATTGGGAGGGGCTGGCGGGTATCCTACAGATAAAAGAAATGGTGGCAATCTCTAAACCTGGTCACAAGTCACACTTATACGGGTATATAGAAAATGCTATATACTGTATAGTGTGTGTTGTGGCAGGTGGTGTAGGGGGGATCAGAGGGTTAAATCTTTATTGGGGGTGGCGGGGACCCTAAACCTTCTTGGGACAGAAACGTAGTCGCCTGCGCTAATTCTGATCACAATCACACTAATACAAAAATACAAAAACACTGTATATTACGTTTGTATTAGTGCTGATGTGACAGAGGGTGTAGGGGTTAACTAGCGGTTATCGGGGGGGGGGGTCAGGGGGGATCAGGGGCTTAAATCTTAGGGGGTGGGGGGTAATTTAAGTGGAAAAGGGGGGTCGCAAGCGCTACACCTGACCACAAATCACACGTATACAGGTATATAGGAAAATGCTATATGCTGTATACAGTGTGTGTTGTCAGGGGCTGTAGGGGTTAATTGGGGGGGGCGATCGGGGGTTAAATGTGCCTATCTACCTGTGTGTGGGTGTGCTTGTGCAGTTACTCAGATGTGCTCTCCTCTCACGCTGGATCCAAAAAGGACGATGGGAGGGCACCTCTTCTCTAAGCCTGTGTTCACATTTCACAGGCTTAGAGTGTCATTTGATTGGGCAGGACCGATCAACAGGTCCAGGCCAAAAATGATTGGCCTGGACCTGATGACTGATTGGTTCTGAACCCAATCGAGTCATCGGCGGGACCGCGGGCGCCAGAGCGGCGAAGGCTAGTGACGTACCGGTATGTCACTTTCCCTGGCTGGGGCTGACTGCCGCAGTATATGTACTTGCGGCGGTCGGCAAGTGGTTAAACAGCAGGGGAGTCTCCCCGCTGTCAGAATACAATGCCACAGCAGGGAAGATTCCTGAAGGCGACCTGGAACACAGTGAAGCCAGATTTAACCACAACAACCATGCAGCAAGCATTTTAGGTTCACGGTGAAAGTCTTTCTCATGACATGGTTTATATTGTGTGTGTTTTTAACTAAAATCTCCTATTTCATTATCTTTGAAAACATAGACATGATGCCATTGTAAAGTTTATCTTTTCCATTAATAGTTGGAAGCAATGATCAGCAAGGTGGGAAGCCATGAACACTCCAAGCAAAATTGGAAGCCATGAACACTCCAAGCAAGATGAAATCCCTTTTCTGCTCCTGCAGCATTAACGGATGGTGGGTACCAATGTAACTCATGGCTTGAGTTAGCCACTCAATTTTGTGGACCGAAAAATGAATGTAATAAGTTTTGCAATGCTGAGTAAGGAAGAAAAGCAACTGAGTTATGAGCTTTCATCATAACTCATTGGTTGGGTTTAGCCACTCAATTTTGTGGACCCAAAAATTAAGGTACTTAGTGTTTTGTTATGCTGAGTAAGGAAGGCGATCAACTGAGTTATGAGCTTTCATCATAACACGTTACTTGGGTTTAGCCACTCAGTTTTATGGACCCAAAGCTTTACTACATATTTCACCACTATATTCTATAGCTTGCTAAATATCCCCACACTGAGATCTCTCTTGCGAAAGTCTACAGGGAGCCCCCGCTCTCTGGAAGTAAAGGATTAGCTGTTGCAAGATTTGTTGCAAAATTTCTATTGTGAGCTGTAATACGGTACCTGGACTGGTTGCTGAGCTGTTCTGTAGTAGATGGTTGAGGGACTGGGGCTATCAAAGTCCTTGCTGGATTGGGGGAGGAGGGCCCACTCCTCCGAGAAGGTCAGGGCTAGATCAGATTCAGTTTTCTCTCCAACTGCTCCCAGTGCATCCTAACAATCACTCTAGATGTTTGATTATGGCTTACAATGGAAATGGCCCTCTTCCAAAGCCCAATGTAGCTTTGTATAAAAGGCTGTTAATTCCCTGATTGCTGCTCATTAATGCCCACCTTGGAGCAGTATAGTACGCGGTTACAAATAATTTCCCATTGATTGCAGGCTCTTTGTGGTCCCAACAGAACAGCATTCGTATGCTACCCCCATAGTGCCTGGTTCCTGTGCTGGAGTGATGGGATGAAATGCAAATGATGTGTATTGAAGTCCAGTTGAGCATGTTTGAATACAGTGCCATTCCCCTTTGCTGCTCATTTATATGCCCACCCTGGAGCAGTGTAGAATGCATTGCAAATTATTTCCCCTTGCGCATATGCTCTTTGTGGTCCCAACAAGGCAGAGTTCATAGGCAATGCATATAGTTATTGGCTGCTTTACTAGAGCCGTGTTTCGTTCATATGCAATGCAAATGATATGTTGCGTAATCAAGCCCTCTCTAGCGTTGTTTGTATACAATGTCAGTAATTCCCCTTTGCTGCTGATTTATGCCCAGCCTGGAGCTATCTAAATCTATCTAAATCTTGTTGCGGATCATCTGAATGATCAGTATGGTTGGGCTCTGGCAAGACTTGGCTTTGTTTGGGTTAGTTTGGTAAATTGGTAAGCATACTATTTAGTAGTTAGAATATGTAACCTGTGTTGTTTTTTAGCTACAAGAAAATCTAGGAGGATCAGGAGATATAAGTAAAGGGTGATGGAAGTCTGCTGAACTGCGCTAAAGCTGGGGGGCTGCTCTGCATTGGTGAAGGTTTTCGGAGCTCCTTCCTCTCTCCTCTATTTGCAGTTGTTTGACCTTGCATGGGGAGCTTGGGTGGTCACATGGCGGGGGTGGGTCAATTCTTGCCGGAGCCCACTTAAAATGGGATTGTATTTGTTTCCCTTTGTTATTGTTTAAGGTTAAAGCAAATAGAGCTCTCCTGATAAAAAAAAGTGAAGTAAAGAAAAAAGGCACTTAAAGTAGAACTACAAGCATAACCTTCTTTTTGTATAGAGTAAGGTGGGGGGATGGGGGTTATAACCTCAGATATTTTTTTGCCATCTGTCCCATTGCCAAGATTTTCCTTTATTTCCTGTCCCATAGCCAAACAGGAACTGAAAAGAAATCCCTGCAGATTAAGGGTTTTCCATGGGGACCGCCAGGTCACCAGAACTAGTGTCCCCATTGTAATATTTCCTCTCTATTTCTTTCATAGGGACAACCAAAACTTTGGTATTTTTTTAATTCCAATGATCCCACCTGTCTCCAGCCCGTCAGAAGCGCGCGGGTGCCTGTCTCCAGCCAGTCAGAAGTGTGCAGGTGCCTGTCTCCAGCCCGTCAGAAGTGTGCGGGTGTCTCCAAGCCCTTCCAGAGGGCCCCGGTTGCCTGCCTCCAAGCCCTTCCAGATGGCCCCGGTTGCCTGCCTCCAAGCTCTTCCAGAGGGCCCCGGTTGCCTGCCTCCAAGCTCTTCCAGAGGGCCCCGGTTGCCTGCCTCCAAGCCCTTCCAGAGGGCCCCGGTTGCCTGCCTCCAAGCCCTTCCAGAGGGCCCCCGGTTGCCTGCCTCCAAGCCCTTCCAGAGGGCCCCGGTTGCCTGCCTCCAAGCCCTTCCAGAGTGCCCCGGTTGCCTGCCTCCAAGCCCTTCCAGAGGGCCCCGGTTGCCTGCCTCCAAGCCCTTCCAGAGGGCCTTCTGACCATCCCTGCACCCTCCCTCCTGTCGGATGATGGGGGTGTTGCAGTGCCTTTTTTTCCTCCTCCAGCCCAGGGGAGCAGTGGCCAGCAGGGTTGTCTGTGCCTGTGTGCCCGATGCTGTTTGGAGTTATATGGGCCTGTATCATGCAGCCCAGGACTTGCAAGGTGGTTTTCCTGCAGTGCAGGGAAGCCGCTGCAGTGGTGGAGGCTTGCCACATGTGAGCTGCGGGTCCTGGCCACTCCGCATTTTCAGAATTCTGCTGTACTGTGCAACATGGAGAAAGCAGAAACTGTTGGCTGCTACAGCAGAAGCAGGTGCCTCATCTCATGCACTAGCCAGGCCCAGGTAAGGGGGGCACAGTGGTGCTTTTTGGTTATCCTTACTATTGGGATTACTTGTGTGTGGTTTATTGTGCCTTCCTCTCTAGGTGTCAGGGTAAAGAAAGCCTGCTGCTGAAGTGTACTACAGCTTGGGGGCAGCTTTGCATTGGTGAAAGTTCTCGGAGCTCCTTCCTCTCTCGTCTATTTGCGGTTGATTGACCTTGCATGGGGAGCTTGGGTGGTCACATGGCAGGTGTGGGTCAATTGTTGCTGGAGCCCACTTAAAATGGGATTGTATTTGTTTCCCTTCGTTATTGTTTAAGGTTAAAGCAAATAGAGCTCTCCTGATAAAAGGAAGTGAAGAAAAAAGCCACTTGTAGTAGAACTACAAGCAAAACCTTATTTTTGTATAGAGTAAGCCCATCAGGGGTGCCCATGTCCAGCCTATCGGGAGTGCCTGGCTGCCCGTCTCCGTGCCCTTGCAGAGTGCCCGGCTGCCCGTCTCCGTGCCCTTGCAGAGTGCCCGGGTGCTCATCTCCATGCCCTTGCAGAGTGCCCGGTTGCTCATCTCCATGCCCTTGCAGAGTGCCCGGTTGCTCATCTCCATGCCCTTGCAGAGTGCCCGGTTGCTCATCTCCATGCCCTTGCAGAGTGCCCGGTTGCTCATCTCCATGCCCTTGCAGAGTGCCCGGGTGCTCATCTCCATGCCCTTGCAGAGTGCCCGGGTGCTCATCTCCATGCCCTTGCAGAGTGCCCGGGTGCTCATCTCCATGCCCTTGCAGAGTGCCCGGGTGCTCATCTCCATGCCCTTGCAGAGTGCCCGGGTGCTCATCTCCATGCCCTTGCAGAGTGCCCGGGTGCTCATCTCCATGCCCTTGCAGAGTGCCCGGGTGCTCATCTCCATGCCCTTGCAGAGTGCCCGGGTGCTCATCTCCATGCCCTTGCAGAGTGCCCGGGTGCTCATCTCCATGCCCTTGCAGAGTGCCCGGGTGCTCATCTCCATGCCCTTGCAGAGTGCCCGGGTGCTCATCTCCATGCCCTTGCAGAGTGCCCGGGTGCTCATCTCCATGCCCTTGCAGAGTGCCCGGGTGCTCATCTCCATGCCCTTGCAGAGTGCCCGGGTGCTCATCTCCATGCCCTTGCAGAGTGCCCGGGTGCTCATCTCCATGCCCTTGCAGAGTGCCCGGGTGCTTATCTCCATGCCCTTGCAGAGTGCCCGGGTGCTTATCTCCATGCCCTTGCAGAGTGCCCGGGTGCTTATCTCCATGCCCTTGCAGAGTGCCCGGGTGCTCATCTCCATGCCCTTGCAGAGTGCCCGGGTGCTCATCTCCATGCCCTTGCAGAGTGCCCGGGTGCTCATCTCCATGCCCTTGCAGAGTGCCCGGGTGCTCATCTCCATGCCCTTGCAGAGTGCCCGGGTGCTCATCTCCATGCCCTTGCAGAGTGCCCGGGTGCTCATCTCCATGCCCTTGCAGAGTGCCCGGGTGCTCATCTCCATGCCCTTGCAGAGTGCCCGGGTGCTCATCTCCATGCCCTTGCAGAGTGCCCGGGTGCTCATCTCCATGCCCTTGCAGAGTGCCCGGGTGCTCATCTCCATGCCCTTGCAGAGTGCCCGGGTGCTCATCTCCATGCCCTTGCAGAGTGCCCGGGTGCTCATCTCCATGCCCTTGCAGAGTGCCCGGGTGCTCATCTCCATGCCCTTGCAGAGTGCCCGGGTGCTCATCTCCATGCCCTTGCAGAGTGCCCGGGTGCTCATCTCCATGCCCTTGCAGAGTGCCCGGGTGCTCATCTCCATGCCCTTGCAGAGTGCCCGGGTGCTCATCTCCATGCCCTTGCAGAGTGCCCGGGTGCTCATCTCCATGCCCTTGCAGAGTGCCCGGGTGCTCATCTCCATGCCCTTGCATTCAGCTCTTTAATAGGTTTCTGCAGTTCATCCATGGAACATGGCTGGAAGGTGTGTGTGCATGGACTTAAGAAGCATTGAACAAATATTGGCATTGAGCTCTTTCTTTTCATCCAGCATCGGGTATAATTAACCTTTTACACTTCCCCATTCGTCTATCAGGACTGCACCTGGAGAGAGAGTTGCTGCACACAAATGCCCAGGAAACACCACAGCAAGCCTTTAAGTTCTACGTCTTCCACCATGCCCTCGGTTATGGTGTTTCCTCCACTATGGAGGCACTACAGGCAACTTTTGTAGTGGGGCTATGCTCTCACTGGAGGGGGGGGGTGATAGTGGTGGCCTTACCCAGGGATTTTTCTGACAATCCCTGCACCCTCCCTCCTGTCAGATGATGAGGGTGTTGCAGTGCCTTTTTTTTCTCCACCAGCCCAGGGTAGCAGTGGCCAGCGTGGTTGTGTGTGCCTGTGTGCTCGATGCTGTTCGGAGTTATATGGGCTTCTCATGCACCCCAGGACTTACAAGGTGATTCCTGCAGTGCAGGGAAGCCGCTGTAGTAGTGGAAGCTTGCCGGGTCCTGGCCATTTCACATTCTCAGTATTCCGCCGCACTGTGCAGCATGGAGAAAGCAGAAACTGACTGCTGTGGCGGAATCAGGTGCCTCATCTCATGCACTAGCCAGGCCCAGGTAAGGGGGGTATGGTGGTCCTTACTATTGGGATTTTTTGTGTGTGGTTTATTGTGCTTTCTTCTTTAGGTGTCGGGGTGATGGAAGCCTGCTGCTGAAGTGTGCTACAGCTGGGGGGCTGCTCTGCATTGGTGAAGGTTTTCGGAGCTCCTTCTCTCTATTTGCGGTTGTTTGACCTTGCATGGGGAGCTTGGGTGGTCACATGGCGGGTGTGAGTCAATTCTTGTCTTGCTGGAGCCCACTTAATATGGGATTGTATTTGTTTCCCTTTGTTATTGTTTAAGGTTAAAGCAAATAGAACTCTCCTGATAAAAGGTTAAGTGCTCTTTCTGGAAAAAGCCACTTAAAGTAGAACTACAAGCAAAACTTTCTTTATGTATAGAGTAAGGGGGGTTTATAACCTCAGTCAGATATTTATTTGCCATCTGTCCTTTTGCCAAGATTTTCCTAAACTTCCTGTCCCGTAGCCAAACTTAGTGAGAAGAAATCCCTGCAGATTGAGGGGTTTCCTTGTGGACTGCCAGGTCACCAGAACTAGTGTCCCTACTGTAATATTTCCCCTTTATTTCTTTTATGGGAACAACCCAAACTTTAGGATTTTTTTACTTTCAATGATACCACCTGTCTCCAGCCTGTCAGAAGTGCACGGATGCCCGCCCCGGTTGCGTGTCTCCAAGCCTTTCCAGAGGGCCCCGGTTGCGTGTCTCCAAGCCTTTCCAGAGGGCCCCGGTTGTGTGTCTCCAAGCCTTTCCAGAGGGCCCCGGTTGCGTGTCTCCAAGCCTTTCCAGAGGGCCCCGGTTGCGTGTCTCCAAGCCTTTCCAGAGGGCCCCGGTTGCGTGTCTCCAAGCCTTTCCAGAGGGCCCCGGTTGCGTGTCTCCAAGCCTTTCCAGAGGGCCCCGGTTGCGTGTCTCCAAGCCTTTCCAGAGGGCCCCGGTTGCGTGTCTCCAAGCTTTTCCAGAGGGCCCCGGTTGCGTGTCTCCAAGCCTTTCCAGAGGGCCCCGGTTGCGTGTCTCCAAGCCTTTCCAGAGGGCCCCGGTTGCGTGTCTCCAAGCCTTTCCAGAGGGCCCCGGTTGCGTGTCTCCAAGCCTTTCCAGAGGGCCCCGGTTGCGTGTCTCCAAGCCTTTCCAGAGGGCCCCGGTTGCGTGTCTCCAAGCCTTTCCAGAGGGCCCCGGTTGCGTGTCTCCAAGCCTTTCCAGAGGGCCCCGGTTGCGTGTCTCCAAGCCTTTCCAGAGGGCCCCGGTTGTGTGTCTCCAAGCCTTTCCAGAGGGCCCGGTTGCGTGTCTCCAAGCCTTTCCAGAGGGCCCGGTTGCGTGTCTCCAAGCCTTTCCAGAGGGCCCCGGTTGCGTGTCTCCAAGCCTTTCCAGAGGGCCCCGGTTGCGTGTCTCCAAGCCTTTCCAGAGGGCCCCGGTTGCGTGTCTCCAAGCCTTTCCAGAGGGCCCCGGTTGCGTGTCTCCAAGCCTTTCCAGAGGGCCCCGGTTGCGTGTCTCCAAGCCTTTCCAGAGGGCCCCGGTTGCGTGTCTCCAAGCCTTTCCAGAGGGCCCCGGTTGCGTGTCTCCAAGCCTTTCCAGAGGGCCCCGGTTGCGTGTCTCCAAGCCTTTCCAGAGGGCCCCGGTTGCGTGTCTCCAAGCCCTTCCAGAGGGCCCCGGTTGCGTGTCTCCAAGCCCTTCCAGAGGGCCCCGGTTGCGTGTCTCCAAGCCCTTCCAGAGGGCCCCGGTTGCGTGTCTCCAAGCCCTTCCAGAGGGCCCCGGTTGCGTGCCTCCAAGCCCTTCCAGAGGGCCCCGGTTGCCTGCCTCCAAGCCCTTCCAGAGGGCCCCGGTTGCCTGCCTCCAAGCCCTTCCAGAGGGCCCCGGTTGCCTGCCTCCAAGCCCTTCCAGAGGGCCCCGGTTGCCTGCCTCCAAGCCCTTCCAGAGGGCCCCGGTTGCCTGCCTCCAAGCCCTTCCAGAGGGCCCCGGTTGCCTGCCTCCAAGCCCTTCCAGAGGGCCTTCTGACCATCCCTGCACCCTCCCTCCTGTTGGATGATGGGGGTTTTGCAGTGCCTTTTTTTCCTCCTCCAGCCCAGGGGAGAAGTGGCCAGCAGGGTTGTCTGTGCCTGTGTGCCCGATGCTGTTTGGAGTTATATGGGCTTGTGTCATGCAGCCCAGGACTTGCAAGGTGGTTCCTGCAGTGCAGGGAAGCCGCTGCTGTGGTGTAGGCTTGCCACATGTGAACTGCGGGTCCTGGCCACTCCGCATTCTCAGAATTCTGCTGTACTGTGCAACATGGAGAAAGCAGAAATTGTTGGCTGCTACAGCAGAAGCAGGTGCCTCATCTCATGCACTAGCCAGGCCCAGGTAAGGGGGGCACAGTGGTGCCTTTTGGTTATCCTTACTATTGGGATTACTTGTGTGTGGTTTATTGTGCCTTCCTCTCTAGGTGTCAGGGTAAAGGAAGCCTGCTGCTGAAGTGCGCTACAGCTTGGGGGCAGCTTTGCATTGGTGAAAGTTCTCGGAGCTCCTTCCTCTCGTCAATTTGCGGTTGATTGACCTTGCATGGGGAGCTTGGGTGGTCCCATGGCGGGTGTGGGTCAATTGTTGCTGGAGCCCACTTAAAATGGGATTGTATTCGTTTCCCTTTGTTATTGTTTAAGGTTAAAGCAAATAGAGCTCTCCTGAAAGGAAGCGAAGAAAAAAGCCACTTATAGTAGAACTACAAGCAAAACCTTCTTCTTGTATAGAGTAAGCCCATCAGGGGTGCCCATGTCCAGCCTATCAGGAGTGCCCGGGTGCCCGTCTCCATGCCCTTCCAGAGTGCCCGGGTGCTCATCTCCATGCCCTTGCAGAGTGCCCGGGTGCTCATCTCCATGCCCTTGCAGAGTGCCCGGTTGCTCATCTCCATGCCCTTGCAGAGTGCCCGGTTGCTCATCTCCACGCCCTTGCAGAGTGCCCGGTTGCTCATCTCCACGCCCTTGCAGAGTGCCCGGTTGCTCATCTCCACGCCCTTGCAGAGTGCCCGGTTGCTCATCTCCACGCCCTTGCAGAGTGCCCGGTTGCTCATCTCCACGCCCTTGCAGAGTGCCCGGGTGCTCATCTCCACGCCCTTGCAGAGTGCCCGGGTGCTCAACTCCACGCCCTTGCAGAGTGCCCGGGTGCTCAACTCCACGCCCTTGCAGAGTGCCCGGGTGCTCATCTCCACGCCCTTGCAGAGTGCCCGGGTGCTCATCTCCACGCCCTTGCAGAGTGCCCGGGTGCTCATCTCCACGCCCTTGCAGAGTGCCCGGGTGCTCATCTCCACGCCCTTGCAGAGTGCCCGGGTGCTCATCTCCACGCCCTTGCAGAGTGCCCGGGTGCTCATCTCCACGCCCTTGCAGAGTGCCCGGTTGCTCATCTCCACGCCCTTGCAGAGTGCCCGGTTGCTCATCTCCACGCCCTTGCAGAGTGCCCGGGTGCTCATCTCCACGCCCTTGCAGAGTGCCCGGGTGCTCATCTCCACGCCCTTGCAGAGTGCCCGGGTGCTCATCTCCATGCCCTTGCAGAGTGCCCGGGTGCTCATCTCCACGCCCTTGCAGAGTGCCCGGGTGCTCATCTCCACGCCCTTGCAGAGTGCCCGGTTGCTCATCTCCACGCCCTTGCAGAGTGCCCGGTTGCTCATCTCCATGCCCTTGCAGAGTGCCCGGTTGCTCATCTCCACGCCCTTGCAGAGTGCCCGGTTGCTCATCTCCATGCCCTTGCAGAGTGCCCGGTTGCTCATCTCCACGCCCTTGCAGAGTGCCCGGTTGCTCATCTCCACGCCCTTGCAGAGTGCCCGGGTGCTCATCTCCACGCCCTTGCAGAGTGCCCGGGTGCTCATCTCCATGCCCTTGCAGAGTGCCCGGGTGCTCATCTCCATGCCCTTGCAGAGTGCCCGGGTGCTCATCTCCATGCCCTTGCAGAGTGCCCGGGTGCTCATCTCCATGCCCTTGCAGAGTGCCCGGGTGCTCATCTCCATGCCCTTGCAGAGTGCCCGGGTGCTCATCTCCATGCCCTTTCAGAGTGCCCGGGTGCTCATCTCCATGCCCTTTCAGAGTGCCCGGGTGCTCATCTCCATGCCCTTGCAGAGTGCCCGGGTGCTCATCTCCATGCCCTTGCAGAGTGCCCGGGTGCTCATCTCCACGCCCTTGCAGAGTGCCCGGGTGCTCATCTCCACGCCCTTGCAGAGTGCCCGGGTTGCTCATCTCCACGCCCTTGCAGAGTGCCCGGTTGCTCATCTCCACGCCCTTGCAGAGTGCCCGGTTGCTCATCTCCACGCCCTTTGCAGAGTGCCCGGTTGCTCATCTCCACGCCCTTGCAGAGTGCCCGGTTGCTCATCTCCACGCCCTTGCAGAGTGCCCGGTTGCTCATCTCCACGCCCTTGCAGAGTGCCCGGTTGCTCATCTCCACGCCCTTGCAGAGTGCCCGGTTGCTCATCTCCACGCCCTTGCAGAGTGCCCGGTTGCTCATCTCCACGCCCTTGCAGAGTGCCCGGTTGCTCATCTCCACGCCCTTGCAGAGTGCCCGGTTGCTCATCTCCACGCCCTTGCAGAGTGCCCGGTTGCTCATCTCCACGCCCTTGCAGAGTGCCCGGTTGCTCATCTCCACGCCCTTGCAGAGTGCCCGGTTGCTCATCTCCACGCCCTTGCAGAGTGCCCGGTTGCTCATCTCCACGCCCTTGCAGAGTGCCCGGTTGCTCATCTCCACGCCCTTGCAGAGTGCCCGGTTGCTCATCTCCACGCCCTTGCAGAGTGCCCGGTTGCTCATCTCCACGCCCTTGCAGAGTGCCCGGTTGCTCATCTCCACGCCCTTGCAGAGTGCCCGGTTGCTCATCTCCACGCCCTTGCAGAGTGCCCGGTTGCTCATCTCCACGCCCTTGCAGAGTGCCCGGTTGCTCATCTCCACGCCCTTGCAGAGTGCCCGGGTGCTCATCTCCACGCCCTTGCAGAGTGCCCGGTTGCTCATCTCCACGCCCTTGCAGAGTGCCCGGGTGCTCATCTCCACGCCCTTGCAGAGTGCCCGGGTGCTCATCTCCACGCCCTTGCAGAGTGCCCGGGTGCTCATCTCCACGCCCTTGCAGAGTGCCCGGGTTGCTCATCTCCACGCCCTTGCAGAGTGCCCGGGTGCTCATCTCCACGCCCTTGCAGAGTGCCCGGGTGCTCATCTCCACGCCCTTGCAGAGTGCCCGGGTGCTCATCTCCACGCCATACTCGATACTGGCAGAGTGCCCGGGTGCTCATCTCCACGCCCTTGCAGAGTGCCCGGGTGCTCATCTCCACGCCCTTGCAGAGTGCCCGGGTGCTCATCTCCACGCCTACTCGATAGCAGAGTGCCCGGGTGCTCATCTCCACGCCCTTGCAGAGTGCCCGGGTGCTCATCTCCACGCCCTTGCAGAGTGCCCGGGTGCTCATCTCCACGCCCTTGCAGAGTGCCCGGGTGCTCATCTCCACGCCCTTGCAGAGTGCCCGGGTGCTCATCTCCACGCCCTTGCAGAGTGCCCGGGTGCTCATCTCCACGCCCTTGCAGAGTGCCCGGGTGCTCCATCTCCACGCCCTTGCAGAGTGCCCGGGTGCTCATCTCCATGC